>NC_138295.1:82475000-83075000 GCF_965601325.2 Salmo salar
GAGGAGGAGTGAAGGGTCTGAGTGACAGAGGAGAAAGAGAAGACGTCATTTTGTGCTGAGTGCCCCTTCACCTCATTACTGTGTCAACCAACCTGCTCTCTCTCCTTTTCACTTTTACCCCTCCTTCCTTCTCTCTCTCTCTCTCTCTCTCTCTTTTTCTCTCCCATTGATGTCCTGTGGTTTCTCACCTCTCGGCCTGTTTGCCTTCCACAGCAGGAATCCCTAGGGCTGTAGACCAGACCTCTCTCTGCCTCCTCTCTGTCCTCACCCCACCATCCACTTCATGTAGCAGTAATACAACCCACCACTGGATCTCCTAACCTTACAATCTTAGAAAAAAGGGTTCCAAAAGGGTTCTTCGGCTGTCCCCATAGGATAACCCTTTTTGGTTCCAGGTAGGACCCTTTATAGTTCCAGGTAGAACCCTTTATGGTTCCAAGTAGGACCCTTTATGGTTCCAGGTAGGACCCTTTATGGTTCCAGGTAGAACCCTTTATGGTTCTAGGTAGAACCCTTTATGGTTCCAGGTAGAACCCTTTATGGTTCCAAGTAGGACCCTTTATGGTTCCAGGTAGGACCCTTTATAGTTCCAGGTAGAACCCTTTATGGTTCCAGGTAGGACCCTTTATAGTTCCAAGTAGAACCCTTTATGGTTCCAAGTAGGACCCTTTATGGTTCCAGGTAGCACCCTTTATGGTTCCAGGTAGGACCCTTTATGGTTCCAGGTAGAACCCTTTATGGTTCCAAGTAGAACCCTTTATGGTTCCAGGTAGAACCCTTTATAGTTCCAGGTAGGACCCTTTATGGTTCCAGGTAGGACCCTTTATGGTTCCAGGTAGAACCCTTTATGGTTCCAGGTAAGACCCTTTATAGTTCCAGGTAGGACCCTTTATGATTCCAGGTAGGACCCTTTATAGTTCCAGGTAGGACCCTTTATGATTCCAGGTAGAACCCTTTATAGTTCCAGGTAGGACCCTTTATAGTTCCAGGTAGGACCCTTTATGGTTCCAGGTAGAACCCTTTATAGTTCCAGGTAGGACCCTTTATAGTTCCAGGTAGGACCCTTTATAGTTCCAGGTAGAACCCTTTATAGTTCCAGTTAGGACCCTTTATAGTTCCAGGTAGAACCCTTTATGGTTCCAGGTAGAACCCTTTATAGTTCCAGGTAGGACCCTTTATAGTTCCAGGTAGGACCCTTTATAGTTCCAGGTAGGACCCTTTATAGTTCCAGGTAGGACCCTTTATGGTTCCAGGTAGAACCCTTTATGTTTCCAGGTAGAACCTTTTTTTTCTAAGAGTGCAGAGAGCCATCACATTCTCTTGAGTCACTGATGTAATATAATGGTCATTTGTGGTGCTGTCTGTGGGTTATTATTTCAGTAAATAATAACCCAGAAATACAGCCGGTATGATGCATTTTACCAGAAGATAGTTTTGGGGAAGAGTTTCCCATTAAGTGACTGCAGTGCTGTGATGTGTTTTTTATTTTCTTATTATAGATACAGGCTACATTCTACAGGACATGATGTATTATAGATACAGGCTACATTCTACACGACATGATGTATTATAGATACAGGCTACATTCTACCGAACATGATGTATTATAGATACAGGCTACATTCTACAGGACATGATGTATTATAGATACAGGCTACATTCTACAGGACATGATGTATTATAGATACAGGCTACATTCTACAGGACATGATGCTTGTGTATTGTAGATACAGGCTACATTCTACAGGACATGATGTATTATAGATACAGGCTACATTCTACAGGACATTATGTATTATAGATACAGGCTACATTCTACAGGACATGATGTATTATAGATACAGGCTACATTCTACAGGACATGATGCTTGTGTATTATAGATACAGGCTACATTCTCCAGGATATGATGTATTATAGATACAGGCTACATTCTACAGGACATGATGTATTATAGATACAGGCTACATTCTACTGGACATGATGTATTATAGATACAGGCTACATTCTACAGGACATGATGTATTATAGATACAGGCTACATTCTACAGGACATGATGTATTATAGATACAGGCTACATTCTACAGGATATGATGTATTATAGATACAGGCTACATTCTACAGGACATGATGTATTATAGATACAGGCTACATTCTACAGGACATGATATATTATAGATACAGGCTACATTCTACAGGACATGATGTATTATAGATACAGGCTATGTTCTACAGGACATGATCCTTGATTGCTTCATTCAGGTTTGATTCATTTTCTGACAACATGAGTAATCACCTGTATGGAATTACCTGCCATGCTGCGCTATACAATTTACAACACAAAACCCTCAGGCCAGGCCCGATATATATATAAAACCTGTTATATTGCTGTGTCTTCTGCCTTAAAGCTATCTCATTCTCCTTTATCCAGTCCAAGTTGTGGCAGGTTAACATGCCACCTTGTACTTTTTAATGCAGCAGATTTATCGATTTGGTAAACTGTAGCTGTCAGTAAACTTTTCTAACATTTGAGGCAATATGAATAATGGTCCTTAAAGTATGAAGACTCATGAAAACGTTATTTCACATTATAGCATTATAGACTTAAATTTCAATTTAGTCGTTCCAAATAAACATCCACTAATCTAGCCTGCTCTTTGTGATGGAAACTTGCAAAACAATATTCATATCACTATGGTGATGTGTAACACCATAAAATGCAAGCTATATTTCACTATGTTGTGGATAATGGATAACTCAATCCCAAAGATTTAGGCAGTGACTATTTAAGGTATAATATACAAATATTTAATACAAGCGGCTATGAGGGAGATCTGTCTGATTTACAGTCAGGGAATGACTCACTAGGGAGATGGTCCCTTATATAGAGGAGGGCTGATAATACAGTCATGTTGTTTACACAACAGTTATTTTATACAAGGAGCAACAGTTCCAGAACACAATGGCCTTGTGGTAGGGTGCAGACATGCCAGGAGTCTATGAAAAGCAGAACATCACAGGTTAACACAGAAGAGAGCATAAACCTTGAAAAGTTACAACAGCTCAGCCCAAATTCTGCCACCACAACTATAACAGTTGTATAACACATTTCAATTCATTTCTTCACTGTGTTCTAGGTTACCCTATTACAGCTAAACCTTGCACCTGGCTCTGTCTGACTTTAGCCCCGGGCTAATTTATCATCAGACATGTTACTATACTCTGCGCTGCTCTCTCGCTGCTCTCCCGCTCAATGAAAGGTTATTAACAATTTACAGGCCGTAGTCTCTGGATGCTCCTCTTGCTCCGTGAAGACGGATCCAACCCGAGGTCTTCTCCTGCTATCTCCTTTACTCTCTCTCTCCTAATGAGCTGCAGTGTGTTCTTAGCATTGTGAATAAAATATCACACTTCTCCCCCTAAAATACAGACCTTGCTACTCCACCACTGCTGCTTTGTCTTGGATGGCACGGTAGTGAGTCTGTCTGTGTAAGTAGCTGTAACAGAGGATGGCACGGTAGTGAGTCTGTCTGTGTAAGTAGCTGTAACAGAGGATGGCGCGGTAGTGAGTCTGTCTGTGTAAGTAGCTGTAACAGAGGATGGCGCGGTAGTGAGTCTGTCTGTGTAAGTAGCTGTAACAGAGGATGGCGCGGTAGTGAGTCTGTCTGTGTAAGTAGCTGTAACAGAGGATGGCGCGGTAGTGAGTCTGTCTGTGTAAGTAGCTGTAACAGAGGATGGCGCGGTAGTGAGTCTGTCTGTGTAAGTAGCTGTAACAGAGGATGGCGCGGTAGTGAGTCTGTCTGTGTAAGTAGCTGTAACAGAGGATGGCGCGGTAGTGAGTCTGTCTGTGTAAGTAGCTGTAACAGAGGATGGCGCGGTAGTGAGTCTGTCTGTGTAAGTAGCTGTAACAGAGGATGGCGCGGTAGTGAGTCTGTCTGTGTAAGTAGCTGTAACAGAGGATGGCACGGTAGTGAGTCTGTCTGTGTAAGTAGCTGTAACAGAGGATGGCACGGTAGTATATACATATGAGATGGGTAATGTAGGGTATGTAAACATTATATGAAGTGTCATTGTTTAAAGTGGCTAGTGATACATTTATTACATGCATTTTTCCATTATTAAAGTGGCTGGAGTTGAGTCAGTATGTTGGCAGCAGCCACTCAATGTTAGTGATGGCTGTTTAACAGTCTGATGGCCTTGAGATCGAAGCTGTTTTTCAGTCTCTCGGTCCCTGCTTTGATGCACCTGTACTGACCTCACCTTCTGGATGATAGCGGGGTGAACAGGCAGTGGCTCGGGTGGTTGTTGTCCTTGATGATCTTTTTGGCCTTCCTGTGACATCGGGTGGTGTAGGTGTCCTGGAGGGCAGGTAGTTTGGCCCCGGTGATGCGTTGTGCAGACCTCACTACCCTCTGGAGAGCCTTCCGGTTATGGGCGGAGCAGCTGCCGTACCAGGCAGTGATACAGCGCGACAGGATGCTCTTGATTGTGCATCTGTAAAAGTTTGGGAGTGTTTTTGGTGACGAGCCAAATTTCTTCAGCCTCCTGAGGTTGAAGAGGCGCTGCTGCGCCTTCTTCACCATGCTGTCTGTGTGGGTGGACCATTTCAGTTTGTCCGTGATGTGTACGCCGAGGAACTTAAAACTTTCCACCTTCTCCACTACTGTCCCATCGATGTGGATAGGGGGGTGCTTGCTGTTTCCTGAAGTCCACGATCATCTCCTTTGTTTTGTTGACATTGAGTGAGAGGTTGTTTTCCTGACACCACACTCCAAGGGCCCTCACCTCCTCCCTGTAGGCCGTCTTGTCGTTGTTGGTAATCAAGACTACCACTGTAGTGTCGTCTGCAAACTTGATGATTGAGTTGGAGGCGTGCATGGCCATGCAGTCATGGGTGAACAGGGAGGACAGGAGAGGGCTGAGAACGCACCCTTGTGCGGCCCCAGTGTTGAGGATCAGCGGGGTGGAGATGTTGTTACCTACCCTCACCACCTGGGGGCGGCCCGTCAGGAAGTCCAGAACCCAGTTGCACAGGGCGGGGTCAAGACCCGGGGTCTCGAGCTTAATGACGAGTTTGGAGGGCACTATGGTGTTAAATGCTGAGCTGTAGTCGATGAACAGCATTCTTACATAGGTATACCTCTTGTCCAGATTGGTTAGGGCAGTGTGATTGCGATTGCGTCGTCTGTGGACCTATTGGGGCGGTAAGCAAATTGGAGTGGGTCTAGATTGTCAGGTAGGGTGGAGGTGATATGGTCCTTGACTAGTCTCTCAAAGCACTTCATGATGACGGAAGTGAGTGCTACGGGGCGATAGTCGTTTAGCTCAGTTACCTTAGCCTTCTTGGGAACAGGAACAATGGTGGCCCTCTTGAAGCATGTGGGAACAGCAGACTGGGATAAGGATTGTAAGTAGTTGTAACATCGTATGGCTCGGCAGTGAGTCTGTCTGTGTAAGTAGCTGTAATATGGAGATATGGGGATGCAGCAGCGTTGGTATGGTAGTATAGTTATAGCAGTTATTGTGTTTCCTCAACTGGAACCAAACCAGACATTTGTTGTGATTCAATGCTTGTTTTGTACTGTAGTTAAGCTGCTTTTTTAAATGGACAGATAGCTGTACTGCTGTATGGACAGATTCATATTAAGTCCGTTGGTCTAGCGCCAGCTCTGTGTGGTCTTAAGCTCTCCCAGTCCTTCCTTCCTATGGAGAAGAGTGGGTGGATGTATAGAGCCTCTAATCTGTGGAGAAACTCTTAACAGATTGTGTTTCATCATTCCCTGGTTCCCTGGCAAGTCATTTAAAATGTATATCTGGGCTCACCATTGTGTTGTTCACTAAATCCCTCCTTTTTTCTCTGTAATGGTCTGATCATGGGGCTGAGCTGGAATTACACACACGCACACACACTGGAATTACCATTAACGCTACAGCTTAATTAGCCTTGTTAGTCATTAGGATGCAGAATCAGAGATGGGCTGTCATTTGGGAGGCAGGCGTTGTTGTTGTTGTTTGGGCTGAGTCGGTATTTGCCGCCTGAGAACACCTGCCCTGGTGGGCGTAAGGGAGAAAGAGCCTGGCTGCTTTGACCCCCTATTGTGTTCAACTAAAAAGTGCTGTGATGAAAGTGCGCCGTAGAGAATGAAGTGGAGGCCTACGCAGCGGCAGTGTGTGTTCTTCTGGCTTGTGTTCATCTGAACATGTGAATGTGCATGTCCTTGAATGTAGGCTACATCAGTGAGCAAATGCATCTGTGGCAGATTAAAATGTGGCGCAATGAAAGATGGGTGTGGGAGTCAAGAATGCAAGATTTGGACAAACACCACCCTATCTGTACCAGTCTTGGTGTTCATCAAGGTTTGGACCAACACCACCCTATCTGTACCAGTCTTGGTGTTCATCAAGGTTTGGACCAACACCACCCTATCTGCAACAGTCTTGGTGTTCATCAAGGTTTGGACCAACACCACCCTATCTGCACCAGTCTTGGTGTTCATCAAGGTTTGGACCAACACCACCCTATCTGCACCAGTCTTGGTGTTCATCAAAGTTTGGACCAACACCACCCTATCTGCAACAGTCTTGGTGTTCATCAAGGTTTGGACCAGTCTTGTTGTTCATCGCAATAGTGTGAAATGGACAGACCGGAGGATAGGCAGTGGAGGCTCCGTTGGAGTGGACAGACCGGAGGATAGGCAGTGGAGGCTCCGTTGGAGTGGACAGACCGGAGGATAGGCAGTGGAGGCTCCATTGGAGTGGACAGACCGGAGGATAGGCAGTGGAGGCTCCGTTGGAGTGGACAGACCGGAGGATAGGCAGTGGAGGCTCCATTGGAGTGGACAGACCAGAGGATAGGCAGTGGAGGCTCCATTGGAGTGGACAGACCAGAGGACTCGGGTGTAATGAGTGTATTGGGTGCTGCATATTATATGGTGAGCTGAGCTCTCTGGCTCTGTCCTAAATGGCACCCTATTCTCTATTTGCCCCGGTCGAAAGGAGTGTATATGGAATAGGGTTCGTTTTGGGCCGCAGCCTCTCCTCTCTCTCCTATTGATTCATGTCTGTCTGTCCCTGTCCTAATTAGCACACAGGCACTTCTTCCACCTGGGTGTTAATGGAATTAAGTGACCTGGCCTTATTCAGTTGGTCTCACTCACTCACTCACTCTCACTCACTCACTCACTCACTCACACACACACACACACACAACACACACAACACACAACACACACACACACACACACACACACACACACACACACACACACACACACACCCTGCATCCGGGACAACACACTACTCGGAATGCGTCGTACGTTATGGGTGGAATTTAATCAGCCTCCACATTCCAGTCTGGACGCCTCCCCGCTTCAATGACGTCATGTGTGACACAGGGGTGCCACTTCTGTTACGCTGGCTCTATATTGGACACCTCTATCTGGATATATTAATGAATTGTATGAAATATGATTCATGTTGTGTCCCCTAATTCACCCTCCCCATCTGTTCTATTCTTAGCTGATCATCTTCTCTGTGAAATGTAGACACAAAATGTAGGATTGTATTTGTTCTTCTCCACAATGCATGAACAGCCTCACCTGGCAGGGGAATTGGATAATTAAAAGTAGAAGGTTGCTCCAGCCAGAGACTACACCGCAAAGACTGAGGGCTTATTTCCTCTGTGGTCCTCTGGAAGGAAACCAGAGTTGATTATTTGTTTTGCAGAATCGACCGCTAGCGGCGATGTCCTCTTTCTAATCCTTGTACCTGCAGTCTGAATCCTCTGTCTGTCCCCCCTGGAGGAATTGGTCCTGGATATATTCCACCTCCCTCCCTCTTGGTCCCTGGTTCCAGATGTTACATCCTGACTCCTGTGACCCTGGGATGCTGCTAGCTGCTTCTCTCTCTTCTCTTTCAGCCATCTTGTGTCTAGTCAGGCCTAGTGGGAGCTCCCAGGACAGAGACATAGTTGCGTCCCAAATGGCTTCCCTATTCCCTATATAGTGCACTTCTTTTGACCAGGGCCCGTAGGTGATATATAGGGGATAGGGTGCCATTTGGGAAGCAGATAGAGAAACTGAGGCTAGGAGGAGGGTCAGTCGCTCCCCATATTGAGCCGATGAATAATTCAGAGCAGGGACAGTCCACTAGTGTAGCAGACAGTATGAACCCTCTCTCTGGAGACACACCATTGGTGCTCATTAAGGCCTGTGGATGGACTGGTTTAGAGTTTTCTTCTGATTCACTCTTTCTATCTTCCTCCATTCCTCTCTCTCTCTCTCTTTCTCTCGCTCTCTCCTCTCTCGCTCTCACACACTCTTTCTCTCTCCATCTCTCTCTCTCTCTGTCTCTCTCTCCATGACAGAGACAACAATGGGTCTGTTCCCTGGCTGGCAGTGGAGCTGAGAGGTTATTGACCTGGGTATTGTGCCTCGGGGCAGTGGTCAGAGTTCACAATAAGGGATTTGCACAACAGACTTTCATGGGCACCATGAACTTGCATTAATTTAGTCTGCAGTGATGTAAAATGGAGGATACAATATTGCTATAGGCCTTGCCATCACCTATTTCACTAAATATACAATGCATCGATTCCAAAGTAGCTTCTTCATTAGTGACTGCTTTGTCCGTTTGGTAATTTTAGTCATGATTGCATTTGATTCGTTCTCACTTGTACAATTCTACATGGAGCTTTCTATTGATGAATAAATGGACGTTTACTGCTCCCACTGACACGTTACTTGTTGAGAGTAGATGGATGCCTGAGCAGTTCAGTTTGGCTCAGTTCTGCTGCCAGGCAGCTGCTAGTTTGTATGCCACCCTGCTCTCTCTGTCACTGCCACACATTCAGCTGTTTTCACTTCCGCTGGCCGTATCGCCTTTACTATCTTCTTCATTTCACCCTGGCATTATGGTTGGGACAGCCACAGATGTTTTATTCACTTTTGTTTAATCAGCTCAGTTGAGACCAGGGTCTCATTTTCAGTGGTGCCCTGAGACAATAAATATAACAAGATACAATAACAAGGACTTTACATTAGAACATCACTTACATCACAGCCATCATAAACAAGTTATTAAATCAATCAATCAAAACAATTGGGCTGAGTCATTACATCATTGTGTCTGTGTGCCAACAGAATCATCTCAACAAGCCCATTCTATCTCTCTGTTATCGCCATGACAATCTTCTTATCAGAGGGAACAAGCTGACAGAGAACAGCCTGGCGGTCGGTCTAGGCCAGGTGATGATGGGATTTTGGTGTCGTTGGATGTGTCCCAAATGGTACAATATTCCCTATATAGTGCACTACTTTTGGGCTCTGGTCCTATGGGCCCTGGTCTAAAGTAGTGCACTATGTAGGGAATAGGGTTCCATTTGGGAAGTTACCACTGTCTGGTACTTTAATAAACAGTATTACCCATCACACTCAAAACCAACAGGTCTGCTACACATCACTGTGTATGACGATGATGGGGTTTAACTAGACACAGACATATGGTGGTGGTGGTTAAACAACTTTACTGAGGATGATGGGGTTTAACTAGACACAGACATATGGTGGTGGTGGTTAAACAACTTTACTGAGGATGATGGGGTTTAACTAGACACAGACATATGGTGGTGGTGGTTAAACAACTTTACTGAGGATGATGGGGTTTAACTAGACACAGACATATGGTGGTGGTGGTTAAACAACTTTACTGAGGATGATGGGGTTTAACTAGACACAGACATATGGTGGTGGTGGTTAAACAACTTTACTGAGGATGATGGGGTTTAACTAGACACAGACATAGTGGTGGTGGTTAAACAACTTTACTGAGGATGATGGGGTTTAACTAGACACAGACATATGGTGGTGGTGGTTAAACAACTTTACTGAGGATGATGGGGTTTAACTAGACACAGACATATGGTGGTGGTGGTTAAACAACTTTACTGAGGATGATGGGGTTTAACTAGACACAGACATATGGTGGTGGTGGTTAAACAACTTTACTGAGGATGATGGGGTTTAACTAGACACAGACATATGGTGGTGGTGGTTAAACAACTTTACTGAGGATGATGGGGTTTAACTAGACACAGACATATGGTGGTGGTGGTTAAACAACTTTACTGAGGATGATGGGGTTTAACTAGACACAGACATATGGTGGTGGTGGTTAAACAACTTTACTGAGGATGATGGGGTTTAACTAGACACAGACATATGGTGGTGGTGGTTAAACAACTTTACTGAGGATGATGGGGTTTAACTAGACACAGACATATGGTGGTGGTGGTTAAACAACTTTACTGAGGATGATGGGGTTTAACTAGACACAGACATATGGTGGTGGTGGTTAAACAACTTTACTGAGGATGATGGGGTTTAACTAGACACAGACATATGGTGGTGGTGGTTAAACAACTTTACTGAGGATGATGGGGTTTAACTAGACACAGACATATGGTGGTGGTGGTTAAACAACTTTACTGAGGATGATGGGGTTTAACTAGACACAGACATATGGTGGTGGTGGTTAAACAACTTTACTGAGGATGATGGGGTTTAACTAGACACAGACATATGGTGGTGGTGGTTAAACAACTTTACTGAGGATGATGGGGTTTAACTAGACACAGACATATGGTGGTGGTGGTTAAACAACTTTACTGAGGATGATGGGGTTTAACTAGACACAGACATATGGTGGTGGTGGTTAAACAACTTTACTGAGGATGATGGGGTTTAACTAGACACAGACATATGGTGGTGGTGGTTAAACAACTTTACTGAGGATGATGGGGTTTAACTAGACACAGACATATGGTGGTGGTGGTTAAACAACTTTACTGAGGATGATGGGGTTTAACTAGACACAGACATATGGTGGTGGTGGTTAAACAACTTTACTGAGGATGATGGGGTTTAACTAGACACAGACATATGGTGGTGGTGGTTAAACAACTTTACTGAGGATGATGGGGTTTAACTAGACACAGACATATGGTGGGTGGTGGTTAAACAACTTTACTGAGGATGATGGGGTTTAACTAGACACAGACATATGGTGGTGGTGGTTAAACAACTTTACTGAGGATGATGGGGTTTAACTAGACACAGACATATGGTGGTGGTGGTTAAACAACTTTACTGAGGATGATGGGGTTTAACTAGACACAGACATATGGTGGTGGTGGTTAAACAACTTTACTGAGGATGATGGGGTTTAACTAGACACAGACATATGGTGGTGGTGGTTAAACAACTTTACTGAGGATGATGGGGTTTAACTAGACACAGACATATGGTGGTGGTGGTTAAACAACTTTACTGAGGATGATGTGGTTTAACTAGACACAGACATATGGTGGTGGTGGTTAAACAACTTTACTGAGGATGATGGGGTTTAACTAGACACAGACATATGGTGGTGGTGGTTAAACAACTTTACTGAGGATGATGGGGTTTAACTAGACACAGACATATGGTGGTGGTGGTTAAACAACTTTACTGAGGATGATGGGGTTTAACTAGACACAGACATATGGTGGTGGTGGTTAAACAACTTTACTGAGGATGATGGGGTTTAACTAGACACAGACATATGGTGGTGGTGGTTAAACAACTTTACTGAGGATGATGGGGTTTAACTAGACACAGACATATGGTGGTGGTGGTTAAACAACTTTACTGAGGATGATGTGGTTTAACTAGACACAGACATATGGTGGTGGTGGTTAAACAACTTTACTGAGGATGATGGGGTTTAACTAGACACAGACATATGGTGGTGGTGGTGGTTAAACAACTTTACTGAGGATGATGGGGTTTAACTAGACACAGACATATGGTGGTGGTGGTTAAACAACTTTACTGAGGATGATGGGGTTTAACTAGACACAGACATATGGTGGTGGTGGTTAAACAACTTTACTGAGGATGATGGGGTTTAACTAGACACAGACATATGGTGGTGGTGGTTAAACAACTTTACTGAGGATGATGGGGTTTAACTAGACACAGACATATGGTGGTGGTGGTTAAACAACTTTACTGAGGATGATGGGGTTTAACTAGACACAGACATATGGTGGTGGTGGTTAAACAACTTTACTGAGGATGATGGGGTTTAACTAGACACAGACATATGGTGGTGGTGGTTAAACAACTTTACTGAGGATGATGGGGTTTAACTAGACACAGACATATGGTGGTGGTGGTTAAACAACTTTACTGAGGATGATGGGGTTTAACTAGACACAGACATATGGTGGTGGTGGTGGTGGTTAAACAACTTTACTGAGGATGATGTGGTTTAACTAGACACAGACATATGGTGGTGGTGGTTAAACAACTTTACTGAGGATGATGGGGTTTAACTAGACACAGACATATGGTGGTGGTGGTTAAACAACTTTACTGAGGATGATGGGGTTTAACTAGACACAGACATATGGTGGTGGTGGTTAAACAACTTTACTGAGGATGATGGGGTTTAACTAGACACAGACATATGGTGGTGGTGGTGGTTAAACAACTTTACTGAGGATGATGGGGTTTAACTAGACACAGACATATGGTGGTGGTGGTTAAACAACTTTACTGAGGATGATGGGGTTTAACTAGACACAGACATATGGTGGTGGTGGTTAAACAACTTTACTGAGGATGATGGGGTTTAACTAGACACAGACATATGGTGGTGGTGGTTAAACAACTTTACTGAGGATGATGGGGTTTAACTAGACACAGACATATGGTGGTGGTGGTTAAACAACTTTACTGAGGATGATGGGGTTTAACTAGACACAGACATATGGTGGTGGTGGTTAAACAACTTTACTGAGGATGATGGGGTTTAACTAGACACAGACATATGGTGGTGGTGGTTAAACAACTTTACTGAGGATGATGGGGTTTAACTAGACACAGACATATGGTGGTGGTGGTTAAACAACTTTACTGAGGATGATGGGGTTTAACTAGACACAGACATATGGTGGTGGTGGTTAAACAACTTTACTGAGGATGATGGGGTTTAACTAGACACAGACATATGGTGGTGGTGGTTAAACAACTTTACTGAGGATGATGGGGTTTAACTAGACACAGACATATGGTGGTGGTGGTTAAACAACTTTACTGAGGATGATGGGGTTTAACTAGACACAGACATATGGTGGTGGTGGTTAAACAACTTTACTGAGGATGATGGGGTTTAACTAGACACAGACATATGGTGGTGGTGGTTAAACAACTTTACTGAGGATGATGGGGTTTAACTAGACACAGACATATGGTGGTGGTGGTTAAACAACTTTACTGAGGATGATGGGGTTTAACTAGACACAGACATATGGTGGTGGTGGTTAAACAACTTTACTGAGGATGATGGGGTTTAACTAGACACAGACATATGGTGGTGGTGGTTAAACAACTTTACTGAGGATGATGGGGTTTAACTAGACACAGACATATGGTGGTGGTGGTTAAACAACTTTACTGAGGATGATGGGGTTTAACTAGACACAGACATATGGTGGTGGTGGTTAAACAACTTTACTGAGGATGATGGGGTTTAACTAGACACAGACATATGGTGGTGGTGGTTAAACAACTTTACTGAGGATGATGGGGTTTAACTAGACACAGACATATGGTGGTGGTGGTGGTTAAACAACTTTACTGAGGATGATGGGGTTTAACTAGACACAGACATATGGTGGTGGTGGTTAAACAACTTTACTGAGGATGATGGGGTTTAACTAGACACAGACATATGGTGGTGGTGGTGGTTAAACAACTTTACTGAGGATGATGGGGTTTAACTAGACACAGACATATGGTGGTGGTGGTTAAACAACTTTACTGAGGATGATGGGGTTTAACTAGACACAGACATATGGTGGTGGTGGTTAAACAACTTTACTGAGGATGATGGGGTTTAACTAGACACAGACATATGGTGGTGGTGGTTAAACAACTTTACTGAGGATGATGGGGTTTAACTAGACACAGACATATGGTGGTGGTGGTTAAACAACTTTACTGAGGATGATGGGGTTTAACTAGACACAGACATATGGTGGTGGTGGTTAAACAACTTTACTGAGGATGATGGGGTTTAACTAGACACAGACATATGGTGGTGGTGGTTAAACAACTTTACTGAGGATGATGGGGTTTAACTAGACACAGACATATGGTGGTGGTGGTTAAACAACTTTACTGAGGATGATGGGGTTTAACTAGACACAGACATATGGTGTGGTGGTTAAACAACTTTACTGAGGATGATGGGGTTTAACTAGACACAGACATATGGTGGTGGTGGTGGTTAAACAACTTTACTGAGGATGATGGGGTTTAACTAGACACAGACATATGGTGGTGGTGGTTAAACAACTTTACTGAGGATGATGGGGTTTAACTAGACACAGACATATGGTGGTGGTGGTTAAACAACTTTACTGAGGATGATGGGGTTTAACTAGACACAGACATATGGTGGTGGTGGTTAAACAACTTTACTGAGGATGATGGGGTTTAACTAGACACAGACATATGGTGGTGGTGGTTAAACAACTTTACTGAGGATGATGGGGTTTAACTAGACACAGACATATGGTGGTGGTGGTTAAACAACTTTACTGAGGATGATGGGGTTTAACTAGACACAGACATATGGTGGTGGTGGTTAAACAACTTTACTGAGGATGATGGGGTTTAACTAGACACAGACATATGGTGGTGGTGGTTAAACAACTTTACTGAGGATGATGGGGTTTAACTAGACACAGACATATGGTGGTGGTGGTTAAACAACTTTACTGAGGATGATGGGGTTTAACTAGACACAGACATATGGTGGTGGTGGTTAAACAACTTTACTGAGGATGATGGGGTTTAACTAGACACAGACATATGGTGGTGGTGGTTAAACAACTTTACTGAGGATGATGGGGTTTAACTAGACACAGACATATGGTGGTGGTGGTTAAACAACTTTACTGAGGATGATGGGGTTTAACTAGACACAGACATATGGTGGTGGTGGTTAAACAACTTTACTGAGGATGATGGGGTTTAACTAGACACAGACATATGGTGGTGGTGGTTAAACAACTTTACTGAGGATGATGGGGTTTAACTAGACACAGACATATGGTGGTGGTGGTTAAACAACTTTACTGAGGATGATGGGGTTTAACTAGACACAGACATATGGTGGTGGTGGTTAAACAACTTTACTGAGGATGATGGGGTTTAACTAGACACAGACATATGGTGGTGGTGGTTAAACAACTTTACTGAGGATGATGGGGTTTAACTAGACACAGACATATGGTGGTGGTGGTTAAACAACTTTACTGAGGATGATGGGGTTTAACTAGACACAGACATATGGTGGTGGTGGTTAAACAACTTTACTGAGGATGATGGGGTTTAACATTCAGTCAATAATACAATAGAAAAGTATATATACAGTGTGTGCAAATGAGGTAAGATTAGGGAGGTAAGGCAATAAATAGGCCGTAGTGGCGAAGTAATTACAATTTAAGAATTAAACACTGGAGTGATAGATGTGCAGAAGATGAATGTGCAAGTTGTGATACTGGGGTGCAAAGGAGCGAATAAAATAAATAGCTGGGGAATGAGGTAGTTGGATGGGCTTTTTACAGATGGGCTATATACAGGTGCAATGATCTGTGAACTGCTCTGACAGCTGGTGTTTAAAGTTAGTAAGGGAGATATGTCTCCAGCTTCATAGATTTTTGCACATCGTTCCAGTCTTTGGCAGCAGAGAACTGGAAGGAAAGGCGGCCAAAGGAGGAATTGGCTTTGGGGATGACCAGTGAAATATACCTGCTGGAGCGTGTGCTACGGATGGGTGCTGCTATGGTGACCAGTGAGCTGAGATAAGGTGGGGCTTTACCTAGCAAAGACGTATAGATGACCTGGAGCCAGTGGGTTTGGCGACGAATATGAAGCGAGGGCCAGCCAACGAGAGCATACAGGTCACAGTGGTGGGTAGTATATGGGGCTTTGGTGACAAAATGGATGGCACTGTGATAGACTACATCCAATTTGCTGAGTAGAGTGTTGGAGGCTATTTTGTAAATGACATCGCCGAAGTCAAGGATCGGTAGGATAGTCAGTTTTACGAGGGTATGTTTGGCAGCATGAGTGAAGGATGCTTTGTTGTGAAATAGGAAGCCGATTCTAGATTTAATTTTGGATTGGAGATGCTTAATGTGAGTCTGGAAGGAGAATTTACAGACTTGTGTGCTGGTCCGTGTTGGCATGGTGGTGCCAGGCCCAGGAAGACCGGCAGGAAGACAGGCAGGCAGAGCAGACAGACAGGAGCCTGGGGTTGTTTCATGGCTCTCGCTGAGCAGAGAGAGAGACAAGTAGAACAGATGGTGTGTGTGTGTGTGTGTGTGTGTGTGTGTGTGTGTGTGTGTGTGTGTGTGTGTGTGTGTGTGTGTGTGTGTGTGTGTGTGTGTGTGTGTGTGTGTGTGTGTGTGTGTGTGTGTGTGTGTGTGTGTGTGTGTGTGTGTGTGCGTGCGTGCGTGCGTGCGTGCGTGCGTGCGTGCGTGCGTGCGTGCGTGCGTGCGTGCGTGCGTGCGTGCGTGCGTGCGTGCGTGCGTGCGTGCGTGCGTGCGTGCGTGCGTGCGTGCGTGCGTGCGTGCGTGCGTGTCCATGGTTCAGCCCCCAGCTCTCCCTGGGAGATGAAATGGGATGATAGGTCCTGCTCCATTAGTCTGGACACTGGGAGAGCCAGGAGTCAGGGCTGATTGGGGGCTGAGGGCTGTGGCATGCCAGTGTGGATGGATGAGCAGCAGAGCCAAATACTGCCCCCAGCTCCTCACTGAGTGACAGCCTGTTGGCAGCGTTGCCACTGGAAGATGTATAGCAGTTTGGCATTAACTTCTAGGGAGGGAGCCGGTC
This sequence comes from Salmo salar, assembly GCF_965601325.2. Classification (NCBI taxonomy): domain Eukaryota; kingdom Metazoa; phylum Chordata; class Actinopteri; order Salmoniformes; family Salmonidae; genus Salmo; species Salmo salar. The sequence goes on from NC_138295.1 coordinate 82,491,946, forward strand.
TTCTCTAGCCTAAGGGAGGGAGCCAGTCTTCTAGGGAGGGAGCCGGTCTTCTCTAGCCTAAGGGAGGGAGCCAGTCTTCTAGGGAGGGAGCCGGTCTTCTCTAGCCTAAGGGAGGGAACCAGTCTTCTAGGGAGGGAGCCAGTCTTCTCTAGCCTAAGGGAGGGAGCCAGTCTTCTAGGGAGGGAGCCGGTCTTCTCTAGCCTAAGGGAGGGAGCCAGTCTTCTAGGGAGGGAGCCAGTCTTCTCTAGCCTAAGGGAGGGAGCCAGTCTTCTAGGGAGGGAGCCGGTCTTCTCTAGCCTAAGGGAGGGAGCCAGTCTTCTAGGGAGGGAGCCAGTCTTCTCTAGCCTAAGGGAGGGAGCCAGTCTTCTAGGGAGGGAGCCAGTCTTCTCTAGCCTAAGGGAGGGAGCCAGTCTTCTAGGGAGGGAGCCAGTCTTCTCTAGCCTAAGGGAGGGAGCCAGTCTTCTCTAGCCTAAGGGAGGGAGCCAGTCTTTGCTGGGTCATATTTTTTCAGGTGGAAGAGCTATTGTGGTAGTCTATTGTTACTGTTGTATTGTGTAAGTTTAGTATTGTTACTGGTGTGTTGTATTGTGTAAGTTTAGTATTGCTACTGTTTTGTGTACGTTTAGTATTGTTAATTGTTACTGTTGTGCTGTGTATGTTTAGTATTGTTACTATTGTATTGTGTACGTTTGGTATTGTTACCATTGTGTTGTGTACGTTTAGTATTGTTACTGTTGTATTGTATACATTTAGTATTGTTACTGATGTATTGTGTACATTTAGTATTGTTACTGGTGTATTGTGTACGGTTAGTATAGTTACTGTTGTGTTGTGTACGTTTAGTATTGTTACTGTTGTGTAAGTTTAGTATTGTTACTGTTGTATTGTGTACGTTTAGTATTGTTACTGTTGGTATTGTGTACATTTAGTATTGTTACTGTTGTGTTGTGTACGTTTAGTATTGTTACTGTTGTGTATGTTTAGTATTGTTACTGTTATGTTGTGTACATTTAGTATTGTTACCGTTGTATTGTGTACATTTAGCATTGTTACCGTTGTGTTGTGTACGTTTAGTATTGGTACTGTTGTGTTGTGTACGTTTAGTATTGTTACTGTTGTGTTGTGTACGTTTAGTATTGGTACTGTTGTATTTTGTAAGTCTATTGTTACTGTTGTATTGTGTAAGTTTAATATTGGTACTGATGTGTTGTTTACATTTACCGTAAATTCCGGACTATAAGCCGCAACTTTTTTCCCAGGCTTTGAACCTCGCGGCTTAAACAATGACGCGGCTAATAATGGATTTTTCCCGCTTTCAATTTTTTTTCAAAAAAAAAAAACACATTCTGTGACGTGCTCAGTTTTTTGGCGGCATGAAGCTTTCATTAAACCAATGAAATTGCCGAACGGGTTAAGGTCAAACAACTTTTTTGTTTACTGTTTAGATTAAATCGAGCGCTCTCAAACTTCCCATCATTCTGATTACGGTAGTCATTTTGTCACCCTCATCATGGCAAAGACATGTCCCCAGTCCACCTGGCCATGCTGATGCTCCAGTTTCAACTGTTCTGCCTGCGGCTATGGAACCCTGACCTGTTCACCGGACGTGCTTGTTGCACCCTCGACAACTACTATGATTATTATTATTTATGAACATTTTAACATCTTGACCATGTTCTGTTATAATATCCACCCGGCACAGCCAGAAGAGGACTGGCCACCCCTCATAGCCTGGTTCCTCTCTAGGTTTCTTCCTAGGTTTTTGGCCTTTCTAGGGAGTTTTTCCTAGGGAGTTCTTCCTAGCCACCGTGCTTCTTTCACATGCATTGCTTGCTGTTTGGGGTTTTAGGCTGGGTTTCTGTACAGCACTTTGAGATATCAGCTGATGTACGAAGGGCTATATAAATAAATTTGATTTGATTTGAAATGCATATGATGCAGCTTTCAAGTTGAAGGCGATTGATCTGGCTGTTGGAAAAGGAAATAGAGCTGCTGCACGCGAGCTTGGTCTTAATGAGTCGATGATAAGACGTTGGAAACAGCAGCGTGAGGAATTGACTCAGTGCAAAAAGACAACTAATGCTTACTGCAAATGTTTTATTTTTTGTTACAATGCCTGTTTCGTTAAAGCCTGTTCATTTGTTTCAATGTACCGGTAGGCACCTGCGGCTTATAGACATGTGCGGCTTATTTATGTTCAAAATAATATTTTTGTTTTAATTCAGTGGGTGCGGCTTATATTCAGGTGCGCTTAATAGTCCGGAAATTACAGTAGTATTGTTACTATTGTATTGTATACATTTAGTATTGTTACTGTTGTAGTGTGTACCTTTAGTATTGTTACTGGTGTATTGTGTACGTTTAGTATTGTTACTGTTGTATTGTGTAAGTCTATTGTTACTGTTGTATTGTGTACGTTTAGTATTGTTACTGTTGTATTGTATAAATCTATTGTTACTGTTGTGTTGTGTACGTTTAGTATTGTTACTGTTGAATTGTGTACGTTTAGTATTGTTACTGTTGAATTGTGTACGTTTAGTATTGTTACTGTTGAATTGTATACGTTTAGTATTGTTACTGTTGTATTGTATACATTTAGTATTGTTACTTGTGTATTGTGTACGTTTAGTATTGTTACTGTTGTGTTGTTTACGTTTAGTATTGTTACTGTTGTGTAAGTTTAGTATTGTTACTGTTGTGGACGTTTAGTATTGTTACTGTTGTGTTGTGTACGTTTAGTATTGTTACTGTTGTGGACGTTTAGTATTGTTACTGTTGTATTGTGTAAGTTTAGTATTATTACTGTTGTGTAAGTTTACTATTGTTACTGTTGTGTAAGTTTAGTATTGTTACTGTTGTATTGTGTAAGTTTAGTATTGTTACTGTTGTATTGTGCAAGTTTAGTATTGTTACTGTTGTGTAAGTTTAGTATTGTTACTGTTGTATTGTGTAAGTTTAGTATTATTACTGTTGTGTAAGTTTACTATTGTTACTGTTGTGTAAGTTTAGTATTGTTACTGTTGTATTGTGTAAGTTTAGTATTGTTACTGTTGTATTGTGCAAGTTTAGTATTGTTACTGTTGTGTAAGTTTAGTATTGTTACTGTTGCATTGTATAAGTTTAGTATTGTTACTGTTGCATTGTATAAGTTTAGTATTGTTACTGTTGCATTGTATAAGTTTAGTATTATTACTGTTGTGTAAGTTTAGTATTGTTACTGTTGTGTAAGTTTAGTATCGTTACTGTTGTGTAAGTTTAGTATTGTTACTGTTGTATTGTATAAGTTTAGTATTGTTACTGTTGTATTGTGTAAGTTTAGAATTGTTACTGTTGTATAAGTTTAGTATTGTTACTGTTGTATAAGTTTAGTATTGTTACTGTTGTGTAAGTTTAGTATTGTTACTGTTGTATTGTATAAGTTTAGTATTGTTACTGTTGTATTGTATAAGTTTAGTATTGTTACTGTTGTGTAAGTTTAGTATTGTTACTGTTGTGTAAGTTTAGTATTGTTACTGTTGTGTAAGTTTAGTATTGTTACTGTTGTGTTGTGTACGTTTAGTCTTGTCAGGTTTTTCATCTGCGTGCAGTTTTTGTAGGGATGTCGAAGTTTCCTATATGATCAATATCATTCCTCTCCAGGCTGTAGTTTATGATCTCACATCAAATCTACTGCAGCATCTTTCTCTGTTCTACTGGCCAGTACTGGGTTGGGTTGACAGAGTATTGTAGTATCAGCCTCTCTCTCTCTCTCTCTCTGTTCTACTGGCCAGTACAGGGTTGGGTTGACAGAGTATTATAGTATCAGCCTCTCTCTCTCTCTCTGTTCTACTGGCCAGTACTGGGTTGGGTTGACAGAGTATTGTAGTATCAGCCTCTCTCTCTCTGTTCTACTGGCCAGTACTGGGTTGGGTTGACAGAGTATTATACTATCAGCCTCTCTCTCTCTCTGTTCTACTGGCCAGTACTGGGTTGGGTTGACAGAGTATTGTAGTATCAGCCTCTCTCTCTCTGTTCTACTGGCCAGTACTGGGTTGGGTTGACAGAGTATTATACTATCAGCCTCTCTCTCTCTGTTCTACTGGCCAGTACTGGGTTGGGTTGACAGAGTATTGTAGTATCAGCCTCTCTCTCTGTTCTACTGGCCAGTACTGGGTTGGGTTGACAGAGTATTGTAGTATCAGCCTCTCTCTCTCTCTCTGTTCTACTGGTCAGTACAGGGTTGGGTTGACAGAGTATTGTAGTATCAGCCTCTCTCTCTCTCTGTTCTACTGGTCAGTACTGGGTTGGGTTGACAGAGTATTGTAGTATCAGCCTCTCTCTCTCTCTGTTCTACTGGTCAGTACAGGGTTGGGTTGACAGAGTATTATAGTATCAGCCTCTCTCTCTCTCTGTTCTACTGGCCAGTACAGGGTTGGGTTGACAGAGTATTGTAGTATCAGCCTCTCTCTCTCTCTCTGTTCTACTGGTCAGTACAGGGTTGGGTTGACAGAGTATTGTAGTATCAGCCTCTCTATCTCTCTGTTCTACTGGCCAGTACTGGGTTGGGTTGACAGAGTATTGTAGTATCAGCCTCTCTCTCTCTCTCTCTCTGTTCTACTGGCCAGTACTGGGTTGGGTTGACAGAGTATTGTAGTATCAGCCTCTCTCTCTCTCTCTCTCTCTGTTCTACTGGTCAGTACAGGGTTGGGTTGACAGAGTATTGTAGTATCAGCCTCTCTCTCTCTCTCTGTTCTACTGGCTCAGTACTGGGTTGGGTTGACAGAGTATTGTAGTATCAGCCTCTCTCTCTCTCTCTGTTCTACTGGTCAGTACAGGGTTGGGTTGACAGAGTATTGTAGTATCAGCCTCTCTCTCTCTCTGTTCTACTGGTCAGTACTGGGTTGGGTTGACAGAGTATTGTAGTATCAGCCTCTCTCTCTCTCTCTGTTCTACTGGCCAGTACTGGGTTGGGTTGACAGAGTATTGTAGTATCAGCCTCTCTCTCTCTGTTCTACTGGTCAGTACAGGGTTGGGTTGACAGAGTATTATAGTATCAGCCTCTCTCTCTGTTCTACTGGCCAGTACTGGGTTGGGTTGACAGAGTATTGTAGTATCAGCCTCTCTCTCTCTCTCTCTCTCTGTTCTACTGGTCAGTACAGGGTTGGGTTGACAGAGTATTATAGTATCAGCCTCTCTCTCTCTCTGTTCTACTGGCCAGTACTGGGTTGGGTTGACAGAGTATTGTAGTATCAGCCTCTCTCTCTCTCTCTCTGTTCTACTGGCCAGTACAGGGTTGGGTTGACAGAGTATTGTAGTATCAGCCTCTCTCTCTCTCTCTCTCTCTCTGTTCTACTGGCCAGTACTGGGTTGGGTTGACAGAGTATTATAGTATCAGCCTCTCTCTCTCTCTCTGTTCTACTGGTCAGTACTGGGTTGGGTTGACAGAGTATTATAGTATCAGCCTCTCTCTCTCTCTGTTCTACTGGTCAGTACAGGGTTGGGTTGACAGAGTATTGTAGTATCAGCCTCTCTCTCTCTCTGTTCTACTGGCCAGTACTGGGTTGGGTTGACAGAGTATTGTAGTATCAGCCTCTCTCTCTCTCTCTGTTCTACTGGTCAGTACTGGGTTGGGTTGACAGAGTATTGTAGTATCAGCCTCTCTCTCTCTCTCTCTCTGTTCTACTGGCCAGTACTGGGTTGGGTTGACAGAGTATTATAGTATCAGCCTCTCTCTCTCTCTGTTCTACTGGTCAGTACTGGGTTGGGTTGACAGAGTATTGTAGTATCAGCCTCTCTCTCTCTCTGTTCTACTGGCCAGTACTGGGTTGGGTTGACAGAGTATTGTAGTATCAGCCTCTCTCTCTCTCTGTTCTACTGGCCAGTACTGGGTTGGGTTGACAGAGTATTATACTATCAGCCTCTCTCTCTCTGTTCTACTGGCCAGTACAGGGTTGGGTTGACAGAGTATTATAGTATCAGCCTCTCTCTCTCTGTTCTACTGGCCAGTACTGGGTTGGGTTGACAGAGTATTGTAGTATCAGCCTCTCTCTCTCTCTCTGTTCTACTGGCCAGTACTGGGTTGGGTTGACAGAGTATTGTAGTATCAGCCTCTCTCTCTCTCTGTTCTACTGGCCAGTACAGGGTTGGGTTGACAGAGTATTGTAGTATCAGCCTCTCTCTCTCTCTCTCTCTGTTCTACTGGCCAGTACAGGGTTGGGTTGACAGAGTATTGTAGTATCAGCCTCTCTCTCTCTCTGTGCTCCCTAGCTCTCATTGACTATGCATGTTGCACATCATCAATTTTTCCGATCTTTCCAAAATAACACAGAGGGCTCATTTACACCTGAGTGAGCCGTTGACAATGGGTGCTCAATCTGTCCCATAGAGAACAGAGTGTTACAGAGCCTTCTCATCTATCCCAGCACCCTCTCTGCAACAAAGAGCTGCTTAATTAGCATGCATTCATTTCACTGCTGTACCCATCTAATGCACAACCACTTTTGTCTGCGCCTCATCAAAGAAATTGCTAATTACCTTACAATGTCAGAAATGGCATCCGAGCGACACACCTTTCACAAAGCAGTTCAAAGAAGACAGAGGACAGGAGACAGAGGACAGGAGACAGAGGACAGGAGACAGAGGACAGGAGACAGAGGACAGGAGCCAGGGGACAGGAGACAGGGGACAGGAGACAGAGGACAGGAGACAGAGGACAGGAGACAGAGGACAGGAGAGGGGTCAGGTTTGTGTCAAGGGAGAAAGGTTTGTTTTGGGTTAGATCAGGGCTGTCAAACATACAGCCCATGGTTTGAGTAAAAAGAATTACATATACAGTGAGGGGAAAAAAGTATTTGATCCCCTGCTGATTTTGTACGTTTGCCCACTGACAAAGAAATGATCAGTCTATAATTTTAATGATAGGTTTATTTGAACAGTGAGAGACAGAATAACAACAACAAAAAATCCAGAAAAACGCATGTCAAAAATGTTATAAATTGATTTGCATTTTAATGAGGGAAATAAGTATTTGACCCCCTCTCAATCAGAAAGATTTCTGGCTCCCAGGTGTCTTTTATACAGGTAACGAGCTGAGATTAGGAGCACACTCTTAAAGGGAGTGCTCCTAATCTCAACTTGTTACCTGTATAAAAGATACCTGGGCCTGCTGCCTGTAGCCTAGAGCTGGACCTGCTGCCTGACATAGCCATCCCCAGTACTGCAGACTGGAGCTGGACCTGCTGCCTGACATAGCCATCCCCAGTACTGTAGACTGGAGCTGGACCTGCTGCCTGTAGCCTGACATAGCCATCCCCAGTACTGTAGACTGGAGCTGGACCTGCTGCCTGACATAGCCATCCCCAGTACTGTAGACTGGAGCTGGACCTGCTGCCTGACATAGCCATCCCCAGTACTGTAGACTGGACCTGCTGCCTGTAGCCTGACATAGCCATCCCCAGTACTGTAGACTGGACCTGCTGCCTGTAGCCTGACATAGCCATCCCCAGTACTGTAGACTGGAGCTGGACCTGCTGCCTGTAGCCTGACATAGCCATCCCCAGTACTGCAGACTGGAGCTGGACCTGCTGCCTGTAGCCTGACATAGCCATCCCCAGTACTGTAGACTGGAGCTGGACCTGCTGCCTGTAGCCTGACATAGCCATCCCCAGTACTGTAGACTGGAGCTGGACCTGCTGCCTGTAGCCTGACATAGCCATCCCCAGTACTGCAGACTGGAGCTGGACCTGCTGCCTGTAGCCTGACATAGCCATCCCCAGTACTGTAGACTGGAGCTGGACCTGCTGCCTGTAGCCTGACATAGCCATCCCCAGTACTGTAGACTGGAGCTGGACCTGCTGCCTGTAGCCTGACATAGCCATCCCCAGTACTGCAGACTGGAGCTGGACCTGCTGCCTGTAGCCTGACATAGCCATCCCCAGTACTGTAGACTGGAGCTGGACCTGCTGCCTGACATGGCCATCCCCAGTACTGCAGACTGGAGCTGGGCCTGCTGCCTGTAGCCTGACGTAGCCATCCCCAGTACTGCAGACTGGAGCTGGACCTGCTGCCTGTAGCCTGACATAGCCATCCCCAGTACTGCAGACTGGAGCTGGGCCTGCTGCCTGTAGCCTGACATAGCCATCCCCAGTACTGTAGACTGGAGCTGGACCTGCTGCCTGTAGCCTGACATAGCCATCCCCAGTACTGCAGACTGGAGCTGGGCCTGCTGCCTGTAGCCTGACATAGCCATCCCCAGTACTGTAGACTGGAGCTGGACCTGCTGCCTGTAGCCTGACATAGCCATCCCAGTACTGCAGACTGGAGCTGGGCCTGCTGCCTGTAGCCTGACATTGCCATCCCCAGTACTGTAGACTGGAGCTGGGCCTGCTGCCTGTAGCCTGACATAGCCATCCCCACTACTGTAGACTGGAGCTGGGCCTGCTGCCTGTAGCTTGACATAGCCATCCCCAGTACTGTAGACTGGAGCTGGGCCTGCTGCCTGTAGCCTGACATAGCCATCCCCAGTACTGTAGACTGGAGCTGGGCCTGCTGCCTGTAGCCTGACATAGCCATCCCCAGTACTGCAGACTGGAGCTGGACCTGCTGCCTGTAGCCTGACATAGCCATCCCCAGTACTGTAGACTGGAGCTGGGCCTGCTGCCTGTAGCCTGACATAGCCATCCCCAGTACTGTAGACTGGAGCTGGGCCTGCTGCCTGTAGCCTGACATAGCCATCCCCAGTACTGTAGACTGGAGCTGGGCCTGCTGCCTGTAGCCTGACATAGCCATCCCCAGTACTGTAGACTGGAGCTGGGCCTGCTGCCTGTAGCCTGACATAGCCATCCCCAGTACTGTAGACTGGAGCTGGGCCTGCTGCCTGTAGCCTGACTGGACTTCACTTGTTGATAAACAGCCTCATGAATGCCAGGGGGGTGCTTCTCTAATGGCACCCTATTCCCTTTATAGTGCACTACTTCTGGTAACAAGTACAGCGCTGTATAGGGAATAGGGTGCCATTTGGGACAGAGCCAGACAGTTAATGAAATGTCATCAGGTCTTTAGCTGCAGCAAAACTCTTTCAACAAAAATACTTTCCATTTGACCGGCCACATGAAGACACACCACAACTATCCAGCCCTGTTTGTGTTTTACAAGGTAGGGGAATCAAACGTGTGCAATCAAATACGTTTTGATCTTTTCAATCAAAGTGAAGACGTGTGGGTTGCCTCTACCCTGCACCCGAACTCCCTCTGAGTCCTCATAATGATAGATGGGTTACGTCTAGCCAATTAGATAAGTGGGAAGTAGGAAGTGAGTGCGTAATACAGTTCACGTCCTGTATTCTGAATAAATTAAGTCAGGGCTTTATTTGGCTCATTTGGGCAAAACCTGGTCATTACCGTCTCAGCCATGGTCACAGACAGTCCTCTGGGTCTGTAGTCTGACGGAGGCTGAATAGCAGCACTAGTTATTAGCATGCCTAACAAATGTTTTATCCCCTAGCCCACTCTGCCCTTGCCTTCTGAATTCATTTAATTAATATGAAAACGGCTTCAATATTCATTTGACGACTTGGAACACTAATTGAATTGAGGTTACAAAAGAGCCTCAGAAAAGAAGGAAACTTCCAGTAATTGGATGTTCCGGGCGTGTTTGAGTTCTGATTCATTTGCCTCCGTCCCTCTTTCTCTCCCTCTCTGTCTCTCTGTAGTGTCTGTGTGTCAGACACTGCTGAGATAGGTGGGACCATGGTAGAGGGCATCAGAGCCTGACCTGTCCCTCTCCCTTCGCTGCAGCTCAACACACTGATCTCAACAGTCAGGGACCACAGAAACAGAAAGAGAGAGACAGGCCACACTCTGATGCTCCTCAGACCATCTGAGGTCATACGTGTGTTCATCAAACTGAATTTATACCATGAACACACAAGGTACATGTGTTTCTGTGTGAGTGCTGGTGTGACCGAGCTGGGTTCTAACCCGGGTCTCCTGCCTCTGGGAACTAACACAAGCTGCTCCTGGAACCCAATCTGCTAAATTCCACACAGATGAAAGAGCAGCACCAGAGAGGATCTCACTTTAATCTTACAGGGGGGAAATAAAGCAAAACAGTTAAGCGCAAGGGCCTTAAATCTACAGAGAACACTGGAGAGAGCTAATCATTATTATTATTATGAGAGAGAGTCCGCCAGTCTGCTCCTCTTGTCCACATGAGTTTTAAAAGTAGATCCCCTCAGACTGTATCTGTGAATGGGTTCCACTAATAGCTTCACAACCATGTTAATTCACTCTGTAATTACAAGGACTAGGGTTTACCATCCCATGTTAGCTTTGATGTACCAGACTGAGTTTGCATATGAAACATTCTGAAGAATCCACTTGTTTGTGGAGATGGGGGAGTGAGGGGAGGAGGAGTGAACGGGAAGGACGGCTGGGTTGTTGATTTTTGTTTTGCTCTAACGTTTATCTCTCTCTCTCTGAGCTAGCAAAAGGCTTGCCCCGACTTAGGAGAGGCTGTGGTCCAAAGCAGCTTAACACAGATATACAATACATCAGATGTATGCAGTTTGGCCAGTTTATCTGATAACCTGTTAGTATGGAGTCAGGATTCAGGACAGCAGAGCCACCCACCACATAACTCTCTCTCTCCTGTTCTCTCTCTCTCTCCCATGTTGTCTCTCTCCCATTCTCTCCCATGTTCTCTCTCTCCCATTCTCTCTCTCATGTTGTCTCTCTCCCATTCTCTCCCATGTTCTCTCTCTCCCATTCTCTCTCTCATGTTGTCTCTCTCCCATTCTCTCCCATGTTCTCTCTCTCCCATTCTCTCTCTCATGTTGTCTCTCTCCCATTCTCTCTCATGTTCTCTCTCTCTCATGTTGTCTCTCTCCCATTCTCTCTCTCTCATGTTGTCTCTCTCCCATTCTCTCTCATGTTCTCTCTCTCTCATGTTGTCTCTCTCCCATTCTCTCTCATGTTCTCTCTCTCTCATGTTGTCTCTCTCCCATTCTCTCTCATGTTCTCTCTCTCATGTTCTCTCTCTCATGTTGTCTCTCTCCCATTCTCTCTCATGTTCTCTCTCTCATGTTCTCTCTCTCATGTTCTCTCTCTCATGTTGTCTCTCTCCCATTCTCTCTCATGTTCTCTCTCTCATGTTGTCTCTCTCCCATTCTCTCTCATGTTCTCTCTCTCTCATGTTGTCTCTCTCCCATTCTCTCTCATGTTCTCTCTCTCATGTTCTCTCTCTCATGTTGTCTCTCTCCCATTCTCTCTCATGTTCTCTCTCTCTCGTTGTCTCTCTCCCATTCTCTCTCATGTTCTCTCTCTCTCTCTCGTTGTCTCTCTCCCATTCTCTCTCATGTTCTCTCTCTCTCTCGTTGTCTCTCTCCCATTCTCTCTCATGTTCTCTCTCTCTCTCGTTGTCTCTCTCCCATTCTCTCTCATGTTCTCTCTCTCTCTCGTTGTCTCTCTCCCATTCTCTCTCATGTTCTCTCTCTCTCTCGTTGTCTCTCTCCCATTCTCTCTCATGTTCTCTCTCTCTCTCTCGTTGTCTCTCTCCCATTCTCTCCCATGTTCTCTCTCATGTTGTCTCTCTCCCATTCTCTCCCATGTTCTCTCTCTCCCATTCTCTCTCTCATGTTGTCTCTCTCCCATTCTCTCTCATGTTGTCTCTCTCCCATTCTCTCTCATGTTCTCTCTCTCATGTTCTCTCTCTCTCATGTTGTCTCTCTCCCATGTTCTCTCTCTCCCATTCTCTCTCATGTTGTCTCTCTCCCATTCTCTCTCATGTTCTCTCTCTCCCATTCTCATGTTCTCTCTCTCCCATTCTCTCCCATGTTCTCTCTCTCCCATTCTCTCTTATGTTCTCTCACTCCCATTCTCTCATGTTCTCTCCCTCTCATGTTGTCTCTCTCCCATTCTCTCTCTCATGTTGTCTCTCTCCCATTCTCTCTCTCATGTTGTCTCTCTCCCATTCTCTCCCATGTTCTCTCTCTCCCATTCTCTCTCATGTTGTCTCTCTCCCATTCTCTCTCATGTTCTCTCTCTCATGTTCTCTCTCTCTCATGTTGTCTCTCTCCCATGTTCTCTCTCTCCCATTCTCTCTCATGTTGTCTCTCTCCCATTCTCTCTCATGTTCTCTCTCTCCCATTCTCATGTTCTCTCTCTCCCATTCTCTCCCATGTTCTCTCTCTCCCATTCTCTCTTATGTTGTCTCTCTCCCATTCTCTCATGTTCTCTCCCTCTCATGTTGTCTCTCTCCCATTCTCTCTCTCATGTTGTCTCTCTCCCATTCTCTCTCTCATGTTGTCTCTCTCCCATTCTCTCTCTCATGTTGTCTCTCTCCCATTCTCTCTCATGTTCTCTCTCTCTCATGTTGTCTCTCTCTCATGTTGTCTCTCTCCCATTCTCTCTCATGTTCTCTTTATCTCCATCTCACTGATGGCTCTCCCTGTCACACACACACACAGGTTGGAAGAAAGCCACAGCAGTGTAAACATGCTCAGATGAGGACCATATTTATGGTCAGGTGTTTAAAAGCGGTCCCAGCTGTGACTGTCTGCTATTTTAAGCCTCCATCTCTCCAATTTGTCTGCTGCACGGCACGCAACCGACTTTCCCACGTTTGTGTAGCGCTGACAACTGTAGCCAAGCATAGTTCTTCAGTGACTCGCTGAGTCTGACAGTGTTTAATAGCACACAAAGGAAAGCTACACTGCTTTCTCATTCAACATTTTTACCCATGCAGGCAGGGTCTTTCAGTAAAAGGGGAGTGTGTTGTCTACTAGCCATCTACTGGTAATACTACAGTTCTCTTGGATAGTGTTCTCAGTGTGGATACTAAGAATAGGACCAGGGAAGAAGAGGGAACCTGGAAATGCTAGCCTATTTCTTATTGTATTATGACATCTGTAAAAAAAGAACCACAGTATTGTTGTGGAGAATAGCATGGGGTTGTAGACAGCCGGGGTATTAAGCAATATTACAGCGGATAGAATTATAGGACGAGAGAGGAGCTCAGAGAATTAGGGAAAGTCTCTCCTCCGAGGTACATAACCCTGTTGCCTGGCAACGGGCGGTACTTTGCTGGCAGTGTGGAAGGAGCCGGCGATGTCACAGGAGATTACAATGAAAATGTATTTGCAGCTTCATAAACCCAGTGGAGTAATTACCCCCGCTAGTTGGTTTAGTCATCCAGATCCATTAAACACGGATGCCTTGTCATCACCTTTCCATCCCACTAAAAGAGCAGCTCACACAAGGCCACGAGGACCACTGACAACTCAATGACTCACCTTCTAGGCAGCACCTCTCTGGGTTGAGATGGTCAGAGAGAGGGTATTATCAAGAAGGACCAGAGCATTGCCCTGAACTGAAGTAGGATTGATACAGAGAAGTGGGATCCAGAACCTTTCTCACCCAGAGGATTGGAAAGCGAGAAGCCGGCTTGGGGGTCAGGTTGCTGGCAGGCTGTGTCCATTGCAGCTAAGACCGCCCTCAAGCAAAGTGTGCGTCAGATTCTAATTTGTGCTCTGCCTTAATCCCAAACCTACCTTCCCTCTTTGACCATGCTGTATTTGAAGCTGTGAAGCGATGGAGCCTTGCGTCTCAGTCTCCCAGACTGCATCACTCACCTCACCTGGTGGCCCAGTTCAGGTTGACAGGAGAGACTAGAGACCCTGGCTGCCTTGGTTGGAGAAGCTCCGTCGCTCCAGGCTCCATTGTCAGAGAGATGATACTGAGATCCCCCCTGGCCCTGGCTCCATAACCCCTGTACTGGGTTTTACTCCCTCTCAGCCTCCTGTCCTGCAGTCAGCCCCCTTTGTTCTGCATGCATGCCTGGGCTCAGGCTCTATACACTAAGCTGGAGATCACAGGCAGAAACACTCTCCTTTCTTTCCTGTCAAGTGGGAACCAGTCCTTGGCTGCCTTGTCTCCCCACCTCTTCCTGTTTCTGAGCTGGACTAAGGAGATGTTATCACGTGCAAAAGGCTGGTGTTGTAATAAAGCACCTGCTCCAGATATAAACCACTATAGGGGCAGCACTGTCTCCCTGCTGCTGTTGATTTTCCAACGTAACGTCAGACGTCTACTCTAGTCGAACTCCCGTGAACCAGACCTGGGTTCAAATAGGATTTGTTTTCTTTCAAATACTTTAGCTGAGCTTGATTGAGTTTGCCTGGCGCAATGGGAACCAATAGAATAGTCCCAAAAGTTTTCAGAACCCTGCCCATCTGGCTCAAACAAACACTGAAGTATTTGAAACCAGGTTTGCTGCGGTCCTGCGGTGTAGGAGGCCTCTCTAATGTAACAGTAGGCAGGGGAGGGAACAAACACCTGTTTTCCATTAGCACACAGACATTCCTCTATCTGCCTCCATTTTGTGTGTGCTCCAATGTAGGCTAGCTTTTAAAGCACCAGTGAGTGAATTGTCTGTTCGTTCAGTAGTAACTATGCCTGGCTACACCCTATAGAAATATAACCCCAAGGCTATACGAGTTGTGAAACCTGATCCATTGTTTTTGTAGTGTGTACTTGGTCATTCTGTCTTTGTTTTTTCCCAGATCCCAGCTACTACAGACAGTTTGTGGTACAGCTCAGCTGAGGGTCAAGAGCTGGTCCATGTTCTTCAGAGACTGAGTCATTCTGCCAGGTGTGTATTCAACAGACTCTCTCCAGTCTCCACTCTGATCCCTCTCTAGAACTCCAGCTTTGTCCTCGGGGCTCTGCTTTGATCCATTCATGTGGGAGGCCAAGGCAGGGTTGTGCGATGAAAGATTCCTTGAGCCCGTTGCGGCTCGAACTGGGGATAGTGGCCCATTGTTGGGCTGCTAGAGGCCTCCCTCCCTTTCTGAAATGGAAAAACAATCCCTTTGAAGTTGCCTAGCCAGGCTTATGAAGCAGAGCTTTGGACAATATTGGGGTTTGGGGCAAAGTGGTGGTGAAATTCCAAACTTCTCTCCATGTGTGACTGCTGGACTACGTCACCACCTCGCTCACCATGGCAACCAAGGGGAATTTATTTTCTTTTGAGATCCTTAAGGGGCAATCAGCAGTTGCTACATACATTTGAATAGATCTTATGCCTCATGAGCTTTGTCCTACCCCATCAGAACCCAAAATAAGCATGTTTTACTGTAAAAACCACTAGCCTCAACATTGTTCATTATAATTTGTCAATCCTTGCATCCATGGCTCTGAATTTGAGTGAATACATTTCTCCTGCCTCATCCGTCAGCTTTTTACTGAACCGGGGAGGGGCTTCATCATTTCTCCTGCCTCATCCGCCAGCTTTTTACTGAACCGGGGAGGGGCTTCATCATTTCTCCTGCCTCATCCGCCAGCTTTTTACTGAACCGGGGAGGGGCTTCATCATTCCTCCTGCCTCATCCGTCAGCTTTTTGCTGAACCGGGGAGGGGCTTCATCATTTCTCCTGTCTCATCCGTCAGCTTTTTACTGAACCGGGGAGGGGCTTCATCATTCCTCCTGCCTCATCCGTCAGCTTTTTACTGAACCGGGGAGGGGCTTCATCATTCCTCCTGCCTCATCCGTCAGCTTTTTACTGAACGGGGAGGGGCTTCATCGTCCTCCTGCTGATTGCCACTAACAGAATGCTATAGTGTGACAGTCAGGAGGACTGGAGGTGCATAGCTTGTTCAACTCTAGAAAGTGGACATAACAGGACTCTACATTATTGGGCAAGTCAGTCATAATCTAAGATTTAGTGAATTAGCCAAATTAAAATGTGGCCTTTTGAAGAATGAGACAGCTTTATCATGGAGACAGAGCAGTGTTTGAAATTGAATATAGGCTACAAGAAGTATTTATCAAAGCCTAGTTCATCACAATGGAGGGCTCTGCTGATGGAATTAACAGGATTGAGTTTAACTGGCTCCATGTAATTGTTGTTAGGGAGGAAAACTGAGGGACAGAACAGCTGGAGGAGAAGAGATCATCACATCTGTCCATTGTCCTCATCTCTTCCCAGGTCCCATGCTGATGTTGCTGTGGTTTCACTGGCAGCGGAGATCCTGACAGGGATTGGATTCTAGAATGTTGATTCATCAGCAACAAGGGCTTGGCTTCTAGAAGGACCATAATTCACATCCGTGATCAGCAACATCAACCGTGTCTCCAGTATGCTGTCTTGCTCTATAATAAAACTGGCATCCATTGTGGTTTTGCTTTCCATTCTAATATCGCTTCACAATACTTTAGATTTTTTAAAGGATGTGCAAGTTGAGTACAAAGGACACATTTGCCCCATGTAGCCTAACAACTAGTCAGTTCCATAAACCACCAAGACAGAGCTGAAATTAAAGTCCATTTTTATTGTTTAGCCATGTCATGACCATGTCTCCAATAAGCACAGCAGGCTACAATAATTAGGGATTCTTTTCACCTCCTTGAACAGCTATCAACTAAAAGACACTTAAAAAAAGAAACTGCTGCCCTCCCCACAGACCCTTTGGAACAGTTGTGACACTACAAACAGTGCACACTTAAAGCAAGAAAATATTTGGACCATTTCCAATTCTTGGTTTTATACAAAAGCTACACAATGTTACACTTGATCAGAATACAATGCAACTGATTATTAGTGTTCTACACCATATCATTTTAATTGGAGCATTACCACTATAACTTAACACTACGAGAGAGACTTAAAATGGATACAAATTACTGCAGAAAAGACAGGTGAGTATAATAACAAGCTATATCAGTACCATTACAGACTGAAGAATCATACAAAATAAAATGTAAAAAAATACAGACCAGGGTTTTAAATTCCATCTTTAGATCCACTCTTCAGCGTCATTTTCTTTGAGTAACCCACTCCAGGAATTCCTTTAACGCAGTTTTAACTCCCACAAAAGACCAGAACAAAGTTTTACTTCCACTCCACGTGTTCCCATAGGAAACTCAGCTTTCAGTAGTGTGTCAGGCACTTTCTGAGATACTAGCCCACTTTCAAAAACCTCCCAGCAACTTCTCCAGCCAAATCACAATGCAGGTTCATTCAGATCAGACGATACACCTGGAGAGGCGGAGAGGAGAGGCACCGGCATTACTATGGGACCACACAGCATGAAGAGAAGCTAGAAGAGCAGAGTTAGAAACTTCAGCCACAGTAGTAGAAGTCCAAGCATGCACCAGCCTGTCACCGCCAAACACAGCCGTGGTGCCTAGTCTTAACACAGCTCCTTACCTAAAAAGTAGTCTATTTACAGGTCAGTATCAAACCAAGCCAACTGATTGCTGTCGCCTGGGGGAAGCCCATCGATCAGGTCTTGGGCGTGGCCCAGGTCGGGCAGCCCGTCAACTGGGTATTCAGGGCCTGGGTGGTGGGCACCCATGTCATGGTCCATCATGGAGTCCATACCCATGGAGTCCTGCCCATATCCCCCAGAGTGGAAGGAGCGATAGCTAGGGTCTGCCAATGGAAGTGATGGAGGGAGCACACACACTTGTTAGAGAGCTTATTAAAACAAGCACCACACAGTAGTAGGATCAAAACAACCAATCATAATCCTCAGCCAATCACAGTACCAAACAAAGCCACTACAAATCCAAACTACTTGGTCTGCAATCTAAAGTGGACTGCTGTGCTGCTGACCAGTTGCAAGCTTTAGCTAGCACACTGGGGCCAAGGGGAGTTAGTGTCAGGGGATTGCTGCTGGAGGAGCCCAGGTGCTGGCTGAGAGCTGGGCTGTTATGTGAGCAGCAGTTTGAGAGCTGCACACCAGGACAAGGCACCATGAGACAGTGCTTACCTTCTTGACGGTAGCCCAGGGCATCTCCCTGAGCTCCGATGTCCAGGCCCAGATCTCCTGTCTAGAGAGAGAAAGACCAGAGAACACAACATCAGGAACAAGGATCACATCAGTAATCACCAACAGCCCTGAGGTGTTCTGCCTAGAAGTTCTGTCATGGGCCATGAACACAATACACTTCCTCAGTAAATACAGGGCTCCTGGCTCCAGATCCAAGCACATATAATACTTTAAAGTTCTTTTAAAGTATGACACTTCACGTAATTTGGCATGGCTCCCCAGCGTCTCCCAGGCTGCTTCCCAATTGGCACCTTAATCCCTTTATTGTGCACAACTTTTGACCAGGGCCCATAGGCCGTGTGCCATTTGAGATGCAGCAGACAGAATTGACTAAACAGCAGCGCACCTCGTTCCAGGTCATAGGCTCCGTCCTGAACAGGGAGCTGGTGAGCTCCACAGACAGACGCTTCTTATAGTCCTGGGGCTTGTCTTCAGACATACGGAACAGAACGGCAGCAGCATAGGTGGCTGAGGAGAGAACACAAACAGGGTTGAGTTGTCTCACTTACCCATCCATAGAAAGTAATGCACCAACGGCTGGCTAGACAGATCCTTCTGGACAGAGGCCTAAACCATAGATATTCTAGAATTCCCATGACATAGACCTGCATAGCTCTAGAATGGCAACTATTTTCATTTATTTGTGGGCTAA
Organism: Salmo salar; assembly: GCF_965601325.2. Taxonomy (NCBI): domain Eukaryota; kingdom Metazoa; phylum Chordata; class Actinopteri; order Salmoniformes; family Salmonidae; genus Salmo; species Salmo salar. The sequence goes on from NC_138295.1 coordinate 82,510,405, forward strand.
ACAATCATAAGAGTTCTGAGGCGCCAACAGAGATGGTTGTGGACCGAGGCCTGTTAACTCACCCACGCCCTCGTTTCTGGAGTGAAGCAGCTCTGTGAGGGGGGCGGTGGCACCCTCAGCCTCGATGGCCTCCGCTGCCTCCTTGTCCTGGGCCAACTCACACAGAACTCCTGCAGCCACACGCTGAATGTTCTCAATGGGAGAATACAACAGCTGCAGCAAAAAGAGAGGAGGAAGGTACAGGAGTTGCAAAGATCAGATTAGTTATAAAAAATAAAAAAGGGTGGTTGAAATTGGATAGAACAAAATCCAAAATCTGTAGTTGTGGGGAGCAGTAAATGTAAGTTTCTTAGAGGTCTTACCTGGACAAAGAGTGGAATGGTGTTGAGTCCTCTGATGACGATTCTGTTGTGGACGTCTCTAGCCAGGATGTGCAGAGCTCCAGTACAGCCCTCCACAATCTCCTCCATACGAACTCCCTCCTGTGGTGCAGGACAACCGTTAGTTCAGACTACAGAGAGCATTGAGGAAACCTGTGTGCTTATTGGGAGACAGATGCACTGTGTGGAGGTGTATGTTACGCTTGTGTGTCTTACCACAAACTGCTGCTGGGTGCCTCCCATGGAGGTGCGTCTCTGGGTGTCCTGGTGGGCTCTGACCAGCAGCTGCACCAGTCTGGGGATGGCCCCCTGCTCACGCAGAGGGGCATGGTTGGCTGGACACAGAGCCAGGTTACGGATTAGGCCCACAGTGGCCTGGAAGGAAGAGATCATGTTTAAACCATTTCATTTCCAAGTTGGGGAACTCAGTCTACAGATGAAAAGGCTCTGCTACTAACTTGATGTGGAAACAAATTGATTGGCCACATCCCATTTTCATAAGTCAAACATTACCTTGATGAGGGGCCAGTGGGAGGGGGGATGCAGCAGCTTGACCACCACAGGCAGGCCGTAGTGAAGCCGCACGGCATTCTGGGCCATCTCAGCATCCTGGTGGCGGCTGGTGAGGTGGCGCAGGGCGCAGATGGCCGGCTCAGTGATGTCCTCGCGGTCTCCGGCACGCAGCACGGTACGGACCAGTGCCTCAATCCCCCCAACCTGACACACCATCATCTTGTTCTTGTAGTTGTTGCAGGTGAGGTTGGACAGGATGCCGGCAGCACACGTCACCACGTTGATGTCATCAGAGCCCAGGAGCTGGACCAGGGTCCCCAGCAGACCTTCCATACCCTCCTGTTAGAGGAAAGGAATACACCGGCATGTCTCATCCAGACCAACACAGCTAACCACCAGACAGCCTTACACTGATCGCTTCTTCTCAGAGAGATGCTTACACTAATTCCTCTTCTTCAGGTGGGTTTAACTCTTTACTTTAATGAGCCTTTAGTAAGTCAGTTGAACTTTAAGGGTGCGATGAGCTGGGCTGTAGATGAAGTGGGCTCTGACTAGCCACAGCTCCAACACAGAAAGGCAGGAAGGACTACTTTTACCTGCATCACATCTACTTCAGCTAAGGTCGTCTTCTCCATGGAAAAAGGCAGGGAGACAGAAAGAGAGCTCTTATGTAGGAAGAATTCAGGAAGGAAAGGTGTAGGAAAGAGGAACAGAGGTGTGCTAGTGGGGGACGGCTCCTCACCTGTTTGGTGGCAGCGTCTGACAGGTTCCTGAGGGTCCACAGGCAGTTCTGGACTAGTCTCTGACTGGGGTCTGTGAGGTGAAGCCCAAGTGCCTGCATACCACCTGGAGAAACACACAGCCTTTAGCCCAGCTCACTGAGTATCAGTGGAGACCCAACTGAACTAAAGTGAGGGTAAGAACCAACTTTGCAATATGCATGTTATGTAATAATTTATTTATTTTTTAAACTGAGGCAGACTCAATAAAAAGGTCCATAAATAAAAGGTAGTACGTACCAGCCTCTACGATGGCAGGCTTGTTGCTGGAGCAGACAGAGAGCACTTTGAGAACTCTACTGGTAGTCCACAACAGCTTTTCATATGTGTAGGTCCTCATGATGTTGACCAAGGCCTGGGGCCCACCGCTGGCCAGGATGATAAGCTGGGAGGGAGTAGCATCAAAGATGTTTAAAAACACCCAGACGGATCACAAGCAATGCCGAATTAAGGGACAGAGCAAAGCATCAAAGATGTCTAAAACCAAGAGATCAGTAAATTAAAAATAAAAAAATCAGTAAGTTCCTTACCTTGCTTTCTTGGTTGCCGTAGGCAAGGATCTGAAGGCAATCTGTTGTGATGGCGAGGAATTTGACGTTTGTCTTGTTGAGCAAGGCCACCATTTTCTGCAGGCCGCCGGCCAGGCGCACGGCCATCTTGGCACCCTCCTGGTGGAGCAGCAGGTTGTGTAGGGTGGTGATGGCGTAGAACAGCACCGAGTCCACTGGGGACCTGAGGAGACAGTTTTAGGTTGGAAGGTACCAAAGGCTAACTGAACACACAGGAAGGTAACTGTAGTGACAAACTACATGGCAGAGAAAGTAGCTAAAGAAAAATCAGGGCTGTTTGAGAGGGAACCGTTAGAGCAGCATTTCCCCCAACTCAGTCCTGGGGACCCCAAGATGGTGCGCATTTTGGTTTTTGCCTTAACACGACAGCTGATAAAATAAATCAAAGCTTGACTTGTTGGTTATCCGACTAGGCTGTGTAGCGTTAGAGCAACAAAAACAATGGTCAGTTTGGGAAATACTGAGTTAGAGCAAGACGTTGCACACAATCTAATCTTGACCACATAATGAACAGTTAGTGAGATGCAGGGGGACTTTTAGATCAGTGATTCTGTGCAGTCCATCTTAAAACAACTTCCTTAGAAACTCTCAAGACAGGTCAGGTTACAGTCCAAGGGCTGACCGACATACCCAAGCATTTTGACAAGGGCAGGGATGCCCCCAGACTTGAAGATGGCCAGCAGACCCTCTCTGTGGTGGGACAGGTTGTGCAGGGTGCCGGCGGTGCAGCGGGCTGTCTCCACATCGTTGGTGTTCTGCATGGTGCGCACGATTGCCGACACCATCTGGGGGGAGCGCATGATGGCGTGGCGGCTAGCCTCCTTCTTGGACAGCTGGTGTACCATCACTGCAGCCTTGTTCACCACCACCTGGAGGAATGAAGACAGGAGAAGAGGTCAGGACAGAACTCTATATAACCTAACACCATTAAGTCAGGTGCATTTCCTAGTTGGTTGGGGACCGAAGCGGGCCGGTTGTGGTTAGCTATACGCACCTGGTCCTCGTCGTTGAGTAGTTTGGTCAGCTCAGGGATGGCGCGGGTGGCCAGCTCGGCGTCATCCTGGTAGTTGATGAGGTTCACCACGGCATGCTTCAGCATCTGAGAGGGCTCAGCCAGCCGCTGCACGTTGGTGGGGTGGGCCCCATCGAACTGTGTGGAGGGGAGCTGCATGCCCTCGTCCAGGGTCTCTGGAAACATGGCCGCACGCACCCTCTGGGCTCTGGTCATGGCATACTGCCCATCAATGTCTGGAGAGAGAGGTTAGGTCAGAGCCACTTCTAAGATGGTGGCCAGATTCCTCTAAAGAGGAGTCGGAGCCAAAGCTGAGGTTTGTCAGTAGAATGAAGTGCCAACTACTATCCATTAACTTCATACCATGTGACATGTTCAAACTTCCAGTCAAGCATTCCCATGGTATTGTAGTGTCATTTTTTTACCTGCCACTTGGTCTTGTGTGAAGGACTGAGAGAAGCCCTGCTCCCACTCGTACAGCACCTGGTTATCCACATCCTCCTCCTCTGGGTTGCCCTTCCCACTCAGGGAGGGGGCGGTGGTGGTAGCCCCTGAGTGGATACCAGAGTCCAGGTATGACTGCTGCTGCCAGTGGCTCACTGCAGCCTTTCGGTCAGGCTCCATGGCCATGTCCAGCTCCATCAGATCAGCTAGACGTTAGAAAACAACCAGCGTTAGGTTACCTGGAGGCAGTTCAACCAGAGGGGAAGACCGTTGAATTAAATCAGTGCTAGCAATGTTTAAGTTACTCTAAAAAGCTGAATACTTACACTGGGAAGCCATGTTACTTTCAAAAACCACAGCCTGCACAGCTTCCAGATCTGAAAGTAACAGAACAGCAAAGTTCATTCATATAGCCGTTTCCACCTCAGCTCATGCCAAAACAAATAGCACAAAGCAACCTTTTCATTGGACCAGCTAAATTCCAGCAGAGGTAAAAAACAGAATCAGGGTTACATTACCTAGACATCAAATGAACTGCTAACTTAGTGAGTCATACATTTAGCCACCAACTTGGCAGCTAAACTAATGGAGGCCAAATCAAAACAGTGGGGAATGGGGGGGTGGGATGTCAAAGACAGCAAAAAAAAGTCAAAAATGTCAGATTGGTAGCTACATCCTCAGGATGAAGCTACCAATCTGTTAAGTACAGTCCCTTGGAGTAATAAACAAGAATTCCAAAGAGAGTTCTGTTAGACCCTATATTCTGGGTTCTAGAAGAGCAAATCAAGCTTTATTTATACGCCACATTTCAGACACCTCAAAAGCTGAAATATTTAATAAACCTTTTTTTTTTAATAACACAAACTGAACTAAAAAGCACCGTGAGGAAATGTGAAGCTAAAGGATTTTGATAGCGCCATAAGTGACAGTGATGTAAAAATGTTAACTGCATGTCGCAGCACAACAATCTATGAACCCCTCAACCAACGATTGTAACATGATCCCTCAGACAGGTCCGATGCGAAACACTAGGGCTACGAGGATACCAGTATCACCATACAAGTATTGTGGCAAGGAAACTAAATATGAAGCAGATTTAATATTTAGGAAAACAGCCATAATGTTGGCAACAAATGTCATCCAAAGTCAGATGTATTTTCCAAGCTATAGCACACAATATTTTACATACGTTTAAGGACCAAAACTTGTGCCTTGTGTTGTTTGACATGAACATTTTGCAATGCTGGCATCCTCCCAGCCCAACAAAACACCTTGCTACAGCATTAGCAGGGCACATGGCAGAGATACCATCACAACTGTGTTTTAGTTTATACAAGTGTAATGAATTCCATTCAAATTATTGTCATTTCTACCACAGTACCCCCCCCCCCCCCACACACAAAAAATAAATCTCCCAGTATCACCAGACCCTCTGGTGGGCAAATTAAAACCCACATGCAGAGCAGTAGCTACACTGAGGGAATTAGATGGGAAGACAGTTAGCTTTGCTCACTACCCAGTTTGGGTCATTATCAGAACCCAGCAGCAGACAATGAGTCAGTTTAATAAACTGCAGCAAACCAATCAATATCCAAAACCATCCCTGGCAATTCAATCTGATTGCTTCAATTTAAACTGTAAAGAGCAGTATGAATCAGAGTTGGAGGCTGCACTTTTCAAAGGGGCTATGATGGGATACTTGTCCTCATACCCATGTTAAATAGTCACTCACAGTTTCTATGGAGATTATTCAGCACATCTGCTTGCAATGCACTAAAAGGCTAGTAGTCAAAACGGCATTCATCTGTGGTGGAGGGAGGCTGACTGAAAACACTACTATATTGCCCTGGGCTAAAGACACTGGAACCTAATAGGCTGTTTCAAGGGACATGGATTCCTAGAGCACCAGAAGATCAACAGTTCAAGGAACATAGATTAATTTGCCAATGTTGCCTATCTAGGATACAACCAAGCCTACCGACATAATGGTAAACATATGGAAAGCAATTGAGCAATTCAGAGGAGATCATAAGCAAACAAAATGAACATTTCCAAGCTGTTTAATCTTGAGTTCCCTAACCATTACCATGTGTCTGTTTAAAAAAAACAACCACCAAGTTAAATGGAGGTTAAACGTAGCAACATGAACGTGGCTGTCAGAGAAACTACCAGAGAAAGCTTGGTAGCTGCTCTATTGTGAGCCGAATTTCAGAGCAGTGTGCACAGTCAGCAGTCACAACTACTAATTCCTGGTCCAGTTTGGCCTACTGTGCATACTACCATGGCCAAATTCTCTTAGAGCCTGTAGCCATTCAATTGCTGCTAAGATTGTAACTAACCACCCATCAATAAATATGATTTTAATGAAAATGCATGACAATGTCAAACAAGAACATCTGTCTTAGCAAACAAGTATTGTTTACTGTATTAGGCTACTACTCGTCATTGACTGTAGTAACATCCAAGCAAATAGACTGGAACTCTTGCAACGAATTTAACCGTTTCTCTGAATTTGACTTAATAAGACTTGGTTTCTTATTAACTGCGCTAGACATGTAACCAATCATGAATCATGCCCTAGCTTTCAGCAACTTTTACAGCATCCGATGCTGTAAAAGTTGAAGAAAAGTACGGCATCAAATTCTAAAACCTCAATTTCATTCTCAGAAACAATGAATTCACAGAGGTATGTGCCATACCTTGCTCAAGACCGAAGTTTCGATAACTTACTGTGATTTAGCAAGCCACCAATCCTCCAGGAAAGTATGCAAATGTTAGTGGGTAGATGAATCACGGCAATATCCGTGACAACGTTATTGTATTGTCAATATTTTGTAGCCTAACAAACAATAAGATACACGTTACAATGTCCAAGGCAAAGACATCATGCACGTTTCTTCCAAATATCAAGTCACCTCCACGGTGAAAATATTATTTGCATGCGTGAGATGATCCCGATTAAAAACAACGTTGGGTTCTTTATGGGGTATTTCCGGAGTAGTTCCGCTGTGTTTCCCTAGAAATTGGTGGCAAGAGCAGAAAAATCTTCCACCATCGAGCTAGCTCCCCACCCCCACATTACAACCAAGTCCACTTCAGTCTGCCCGAATTTCCGATGAGCAACAACGACTCAAATTTCAGTCAAGCTCCTCCTCAACATCCTCTCAAATCACAACGGCTAAGGAATTTGTCGGTCTTTGTTTAAATTGACGACCAGTAAAACAGTTTTACCCAGTTCCTAAAACAAAACTTGATTTATTGACAGCAGTATCACGTTTGACGAAATTAAACAATATTTGTTTACTTTGATAATGTTAGTTAACAACTCCACTTAGTTACAATGGGCATCTTATATTGAAATAAAGTTACTTTATTTACAATAAAATCAGTTGATGAATTTAAAGTTACTGTTGGACGTGGGATAGTGTTTGCGCTATTGCCATCCATTTCGACGTAGCTAGTGACATTAGCAAAAATGGAACCTTTTACTATTATCTAGCTAGCCAGACAACGTTAGCTGCTTGATTGAAAAATGTTCTCTCCCTCATTAGTCTTAACTAGCTTGCTAACGTTACTTAAATGTCTCCCAGTTCAAGCCAATTGAAAAGTAACAGGGCAAAACGTTCCAGTCAGCTGTATCAATAGTTGCTAACTAGACAGTTGTTTCTCACGACCACTAACATGAGTCAGAGCGCCGGAATGTTGACCTAGCTAGCAAATCACCTCGTTTACGGCAGCTAGCAAACGCTAGCTAGCGGGGAGTGTCCGGGCCATGGCGCAGCCTGCTACCACCATGGCTAGCTGGCTAAAAAGGAATTCAATTAGTTTCTGATAAAACTATTTGTGAATTCCAATCAATTCTGTACGACTCCAGATGTCGTGATCACGATGCGCTGATATTCAGATTGCTTGCCACCGCCTTTGGACTGCGGAAAACATTTGCCTACAAACTAGCTAACTTCGCTAGCTACCAACCAAATACAACGCAATACATTCGATGTCAAATCCAAATAAAAAAATATATATAAAAAAAATGAACGAAGATGCCTACCCTTGTCAAAAGCCACAAATCGGTCTCCTCGCGTTTAGGTGGAGAGAAAAATAAATTAAAAAAAATACGTTAAAATTACAATCACAAGCGAGTCCTTCGACTACCCCCTCAGCAGTCAAGGAACAACTTGGCTACTGCTGTTGAATCATTGGGTTTAAGATGGCGTCGCACTGTAATAGACCGAATTACAATTATGTGGCAACTCTATCCTTCCGCATGTAGGAATAAAATAGATACCATATCATGGTCTTTATCAAATTATCAAAGTGAAGTCCGTTATATATATGTATATTAGAAACAATCTTAAAACAACTTCATACAACTATAATGTATTGTATTTTATAAAAGGAAAGAACAAATCCTGATCATAAAATCGGCGTATGAATCCAGATGGTATGAAGTTCCGGCAGTGTACCTTTTCCGTAAATTAGGATGAAGACCAGGAATGCATCTATGGATGGGACTGCAAAATTCTTCAATGGACAATCACATCATTTTCAAAAAATTGCAGTACTTCTGTACGGAATCTTAAAACGGACAGCTTATTGTTTCAACTGAATTTACTAAAGAGATATTCACAATGCTATACTGAAAACGTTCTCAGAGGCATTTAGTTCTACTGCATATCTGAAAATAGCTTATCTCTAGCCTAGGCACTGCTCAGAATATACTAAGGGTATTTGGAATGTAGTGTGTGTAGGAACTGTTTATTTTTTTCAAAACGATTCCCCTGATTCCATATAATGTTGCAACAGTCATGACTCAAGATACATGATGGTTTTATGATCACCTTGATTTACTTTCTATATTTTCCACAACATTGTGTCATGTTTATCTTGTACTGAATCAAATTGTATTGGTCACATACACATGGTTAGCAGATCATGCGAGTGTAGCGAAATGCTTGTGCTTCTAGTTCTGACAGTGCAGTAATACCTAACAACTACCTAATACACACAAATCTTAAGGGGTGAATGAGAATGTGTACATATAAATATATGAATGAGCGATGGCTGAGTGGCATAGTCAAGGTGCTATAGATGGTATAAAATACAGTATATACATATGATAGGAGTAATGTAAGATATGAAAACAACATTAAAGTGGCATTATTTAATGTGGCATTGTTTAAAGTGACTAGTGATCCATGTATTAAAGTGGCCAGTGATTGGGTCTCAATGTAGGCAGCAGCCTCTCTGAGTTAGGGATTGCTGTTTAGCAGTCTGATGGCCTTGAGATAGATGTAGTATACCTGAATATCCCTTTGTGAATAACATCCTAGAAGATTAATAACAAGGAAGCTGCAATCAGAAAAAAATGTGGCAGTACAATAAATACTGAACAAAAATATAAACACAACCATTTAAAAGATGTTACTGAGTTACAGTTTATAGAAGGAAATCAGTCAATTAAAATAAATAAATGATGCCCTAATCTATGGATTTCACATGACTGGGCAGGGGCACAGCCATGGGTGGGCCTGGGAGGGCATAGGTGGCCTTTTATTGTCCTCAGCACAAGGTGCACCTGTGTCATGATCATGCCGTTAAATCAGCTTCTTGATATGTCACACCTGTCAGGTAGATGGATTATTTTGGAAAACGAGAAATGCTCACTAACAGGGATGAGAACAAATTTGTGCACAAAGTTTGAGAGAAATAAGTTTTTTGTGCGTAGGGAACATTTCTAGGAGCTTCTATTTCAGCTCATGAAAAATGGGTTTAATCTTGGATGTTTTACAGGGTTGGTGTCAATTCCATTTCAATGCAATCAATTCTAGTCTAATGTAAAAAATAAAATAAAAATAGAGACTCATATCTGAAATGATTTAAAAAAAAATGGACAATAAAATAAATAAATTAGATTCACACAAGGAATGAGTTGTTAATTGCATGAGAATCTAAAAGTATGTACAGTAACAACTATTCTCTCCGCAAAATATGGCCATCAAGGCACTGCAGTAGACTTTCTTACCTAAACTTTCATGGTCAGGAGGATTCCTGTCCAAAAATAAAGCAGGGTCTCAGTTGACTGGGAGCAGAGGTTTGCCAAATGTGACCCCAAATGTTGGGCCTTTGTCAGTACTTTATTAAGTGTAGTACTCACCTGACCAAAAAAACTCTCTCTTATAGATAACCTTCAGGTGACATTATTATGTGGACACAGAGATTCGTTTCACATCTTTATTTACAATATTGTTTTTAAGGGAATTGTATTGGCAGGAATATATAATGAACACTAGGCCTGGATGTGACATGCCAATGATCGTTTATACAAAAATATTACTAGAATTACATCAGTGATAAATTACATTTGTTCCCCAAAAAATCCTGTAGATCTGTTTTGACCTCAATACGTTCTGATGAACAGTCAGGGTGTAAACATTAAGACATTATATTCAGTATCCAAGTCAATATGCAAGGTCTGAATGGATAACAGTACATTATTGTAAATGTAGATTCCAAGGCAAAACAATTATATTGAAGGCCCAATGCAGCCATTTTTAAATCAATATCAAATCATTTCTGGGTAACAATTAAGTACCTTATTGTAATAGATTTCCATTCAAATGGACCAAAACAGCTTTTTAGCAAAAAAAACAATTTCTCAAGCAAGAATTTTGCTAGGACTGTCTGGGAGTGGTCTGAGTGGGGAGGGTAACACAGAAAACTAGCTGTTATTGGCAGAGGTTTGGAGCTCTCTTTGTTATTGGTCTATTAACCAATTTACCGCATGGTGACTTCACTGGGCCTTAAAGAAAAGAATTACATTTAATTTAGAAATAAAACAATTCAAAATACTGTTACTGTGAAACCCACTGATAAATCATAAATAGACAAAGTGCATAAAGTATATTTCAATTACTATGATAATAAGTGCATAACACATAGATTTTCAGATCCACAATAGGAATCTTCAGAAATGTATATATTTCTGAAAACAGTAGCTCTTCGAGAGAAAAAAAAGAAGGTGCATACTATGATTATTGATCAAATTATCCAATGACAAAAGAGGCATTGTCAAGCCATCAACTGGTTCTATATGGTTTGTGGGCGTTACTTTGACAAAACACTCATAATGGAGGATAGAATTTCAGAGAAATACCACTGACACTAGTCTGATTTGAATTGTTTGTGTTGAAAACTAAGGTGATGATGTGGGAAAATATTCAGAGTGTAATCTGTGTAATAAAAAATATACAGTAACATAATAATACTTGTTGGGCAAGATTCAATCATGACCACGTTGCATATTGTGAGAAACGTGCACTATGGGAAAAAATATAACTATTGTTCCTGCACCCTTTCATTTTGTTAAAATGATCTATATTTGTATTACCAGATTATCAGGAGTACTTGAAATGTGCTTTTCAATACTACATGAATACTGAGATATTTCATTTGAATCCCTTCCCACAATAGTTAGATTGTCATTACAGTACATATAAATGGTATAAATCACACACACACACACACACACACACACACACACACACACACACACACACACACACACACACACACACACACACACACACACACACACACACACACACACACACACACACACACACACACACACACACTCCCACACACAGTGCAGATTCATCAGGCCTTTTGCGTGCACACATTCTCCCCACTGAAGGAAAGAGTCTAGGCACCAAAAATAAACATAGAGACAAGGATTACATGTGCAAAGCCTATTCTCTCCCAATGGGTTCACGTGTACTGGGGAAGTCACAGGTCTCAGTCACTGCCAGGAGGGCTTACGAAAGGCTGGGGTTACTCATCAAGCTCTGTTGTGATTGGTTACATTAGGCTGTGTGTGTTTGTCTGTGAGAAAGTGAGAGAGAGCAAGAGAGCGAGAGGAACAGCACCCGGATGCAAGAGAAAGAACTTGGTCCCTTGGGAAGCTGCTGGAATTGATGCTATATGCTGAGGGGAGGGTCTCTTTTCTTCCCCTGTGAAAGGAGGGGGCACTTTAAACCCACTTGTGTGCACATAGGATTGTGTCCTCTGACCTCTACTCAGCCAAAGGGCCTGATCCTACATCCTTGCAGAGACAATAGTAGTAGGTGCAAGGCAAGGTGAGCCACCAGGGCCCTGGGTTCCTCTGTAACATGTAGACATGAGGGGGATACAATACATTTCTACCTCAAATTAAAAATCTAATTACATTTTGTTTGTCACATTTGCCGAATACAACAGGTGTAGACCTTACAGTGAATTTCTTACTTACAAGCCCTTAACCAACAATGCAGTTTTAAGAAAAATAAGTGTTAAGAATGTATTTACTAAAATAAACTGAAGTAAAAAATAAAGAAATACCTGTCCTTACTCCTATAATGTTGAAATAAGTGTTCACATTCAACAAATACAGCAAATTTCATTACAATCCACCAGGGCCCTGGGGCCCTCTGTTCACAGTGGTAATAGACAGACATAGGGAGGGCACTGGCAGTAACTATTGTACACTTCTGCCTGTGCTGTTGCAGGGTTGAAATATAAGGGGATTCTACCTCCTAGTTGAGAACAATGGGTCAAGCACAACAAATACAGCATCTAACATTACAATCCATTAACGTCTTCGTTCTACTGCATTGCCGACCTACAATTACAATTACAATTCCATCCAAAACATAGTTTCCAATAAAATAAAATAAATACTGCTAGCAATGGGTAGTTACTGTTTACCATAGTATGAAGTTCCTATGTGTTAAATAATTCAATGTATAAATCTTTAATAGAGGTGAGAATCAGTGGAAAGGTCGTTGGAGCAACTTGCCAGGAACCCCTCAGTGACATCTACAAAAAAAGAGTGAGAAAGAAGGGGGAACAAATAGCCTTTGACTTAACACACTGAATGACTAGCATAGCCCCCTACCCTCCAGGCACAGCTATACAGCTCTCCCATATAAACCTAAGCAGCTTCTAGTTTGGTGCCAACGTCTATCAAACTGCTCAACTCTTGAAGTATTTATGTATTTGTATTGTAAATATGCATATATATATATATATATATATATATATATATATATTTAACCAGCTATATTATTTAACCAGCTAGGCAAGTTGAGAACAAGTTCTCATTTACAATTGCGACCTGGCCAAGATAAAGCAAGCCTTTTGACACATACAACAACACAGAGTTACACATGGAGTAAAACAAACATACAGTCAATAATATAGTAGGAAAATAAGTCTATATACAAAGTGAGCAAATGAGGTGAGATAAGGGAGGTAAAGGCAAAAAAGGCCATGGTGGCGAAGTAAATACAATATAGCAAGTAAAACACTGGAATGGTAGATTTGCAGTAGAAGAAAGTGCAAAGTAGAAATAGAAATAATGGGGTGCAAAGGGGCAAAATAAAATAAATAAATACAGTAGGGGAAGAGGTAGTTGTTTGGGCTAAATTATAGATGGGCTATGTACAGGTGCAGTAATCTGTGAGCTGCTCTGACAGCTGGTGCTTAAAGCTAGTGAGGGAGATAAGTGTTTCCAGTTTTAGAGATTTTTGTAGTTCGTTCCAGTCATTGGTAGCAGAGAACTGGAAGGAGAGGCGGCTGAAGGAGGAATTGGCTTTGGGGGTGACCAGAGAGATATACCTGCTGGAGCGCGTGCTACAGATGGGTGCTGCTATGGTGACCAGCGATATAGCCTGTGATTGCATATAACGCTTCCAATCCTTTATACTGTACATGTTTTGTGTTCTATGTTGTTATGTCTTGTATGTAGCAATCCATCACCACACATGAAGTTCCCTCTCAGGAAATAAAAGTCATTTTGAATTTGACTTTGAGTAATAAGATTTATATAGGGCCTCCAATGTTATAAAGTAGAGTACCTAAGTGCAGTATGTCTTTATGAAATATAGAAATATTTCGTCATTACACTCACGCTACAATTAATGACATAAACCACCCAGTTACTCAACCCTGCACCTTAGAGGCTGCTGCTCTATGTACATAGACATGGAATCACGGCTCACTTTAATAATGGAACACTAGTCACTTAATAATAGTCCTGTTAGTAATGTTTACATACTACTTAATAATAGTCATGTTAGTAATGTTTATATACTACTTAATAATAGTCATGTTAGTAATGTTTATATACTACTTAATAATAGTCATGTTAGTAATGTTTATATACTACTTAATAATAGTCATGTTAGTAATGTTTATATACTACTTAATAATAGTAATGTTAGTAATGTTTATATACTACTTAATAATAGTCATGTTAGTAATGTTTATATACTACTTAATAATAGTCATGTTTACATACTACTTAATAATAGTAATGTTAGTAATGTTTATATACTACTTAATAATAGTCATGTTTACATACTACTTAATAATAGTCATGTTAGTAATGTTTATATACTACTTAATAATAGTCATGTTAGTAATGTTTATATACTACTTAATAATAGTCATGTTAGTAATGTTTATATACTACTTAATAATAGTCATGTTAGTAATGTTTACATACTACTTAATAATAGTCATGTTAGTAATGTTCATATACTACTTAATAATAGTCATGTTAATAATGTTCATATACTACTTAATAATAGTCATGTTAGTAATGTTTACATACTAAATAATAGTCATGTTAGTAATGTTTATATACTACTTAATAATAGTCATGTTAATAATGTTTATATACTACTTAATAATAGTCATGTTAGTAATGTTTACATACTACTTAATAATAGTCATGTTAGTAATGTTTACATACTACTTAATAATAGTCATGTTAGTAATGTTTATATACTGCTTTACTCGTCTCATAAGTATATACTGTATGCTATTCTACTGTATTTTAGTCTATGCCACTCTGACATTGCTCGTTTAAGTATTTATATATTTCTTCATTCCATTCTTTTACTTTTAGATTTGATGTATTGTTGCATTGAGCTATAGCTAGTCACTACTAGATACTACTGCACTGTTGTAGTTAGGTACACAAGCATTTCACTACACCCGCAATAACATCTGCTAAGTATGTGCATGTGACCCATAAAATTAGATTTAATTTAAATGATAGAGCTATGTTCAGGAAATACATGTTATTTTTGACTTGCTACTTCAGGAGACAGAAATACTGAGGTCTCAGTTGAATGGAACCGGTGTAGTTATTTTTCCCCATGGTCAAATAAAAACACAGAATGGTTTAGAGTGACTAGCTCTACCTCCTCTCACTCCTCTGAGGAGCATTGACACAAATACAGCTAAAATATGTAGGGGGAAATAGTTAAGTAAATATTTGATTAAACATACTATTCTTGTGATTTAGTCTATTGTTCTAAATCTGATTAAAATAAAATGACTTCAACAGTATTAGCAAGCCATAAATGCCATGTAACGGCCTGTACCTACAGTATACACCTGTCGCTGTTAATAAATAAGTAATATTCACTTGTACTATATAATTCTGCCTGTGTAAGTATAAATACAAGCAACATATTCAAGGTCATCAACATAATATCAAATACAGTTAAATAGGATGTAATTCTTTTGACTAGCCAACCCTTTTCAGAGTTGGTGTTTTACTATACTGCTAGCGCACAGTGTCACATCTGACAACTCAGATGCAAAAGTCTCTACAAATATCCTTTCTTTGTAAAGCTGCTTAGACAACAATGTCAGACTAGCCGACGGACCCTTTTGTGTATTGAACCTCATTGTTAGGCTCAACACCACGGCTTAAAGTGTTGGTCATCCATCCCTACAACATGAGTCTGTTCTGTTGTTGGACCGACTGACGCCCTGCAAAGACTCAATAACAAACACATTTGTGCACAAATATCTTAACCTGTGAAGAATTACATTTTCATGAGATGAGAGATAGTTCATCACACCAGCCTCAACTCTACAGTATGTACCAGAATACTATAAAGATATTATAACTGTAGGTATTCTTAGAAATGGAAATGCAATGAAGCGGCCATGTTGCTCTGTCTTTATCACATTAGATGAACCCTGAAACGGCCATGTTGCTCTGTCTTTATCGCATTAGATGAACCCTGAAGCGGCCATGTTGCTCTGTCTTTATCACATTAGATGAACCCTGAAGCGGCCATGTTGCTCTGTCTTTATCACATTAGATCAACCCTGAAGCGGCCATGTTGCTCTGTCTTTATCACATTTGATGAACCCTGAAACGGCCATGTTGCTCTGTCATTATCACATTAGATCAACTCTGAAACGGTCATGTTGCTCTGTCTTTATCAAATTAGATCAACTCTGAAACGGTCATGTTGCTCTGTCTTTATCGCATTAGATCAACCCTGAAACGGCCATGTTGCTCTGTCTTTATCGCATTAGATCAACCATGAAACGGCCATGTTGCTCTGTCTTTATCGCATTAGATCAACCCTGAAACGACTATGTTTCGCTGTCTTTATCAAATTAGATCAACTCTGAAACGGCCATGTTGCTCTGTCTTTATCACATTAGATCAACCCTGAAACGACTATGTTTCGCTGTCTTTATCACATTTGATCAACCGTGAAACGGCCATGTAGCTCTGTCTTTATCACATTAGATCAACCCTGAAACGGCCATGTAGCTCTGTCTTTATCACATTAGATCAACTCTGAAAATAGAAAGAAAAAGCATAACAAATGTACCTGTTATAGACAAAGATATCTAACATTAATCTTTCGATCCATTATCAGAATTAAAGAGGATAAATGTTAAGATAACAAAAATGTAAACATATATCTGTGTGTCAAATAACAACTATTAATTTGTAGTATTTTACTGTGTAGACTTTGACTTTTTAGATCAAATATATTAATTAAATGGCACTCAAACTACCATATTTCAATGTTTCCATTAATGCAAGGTTAAGCAGTGGAAAGTAATATGGTCTGCTGCTGAAATGGATGATCTTTTCAGTATTGACATGAATTAACATTGCAGAATTTGCAATGTAAGACATTTCTTCTACAGGTCACTCTGTCTAACATATTATTATGACAACAAAATATAATAAGAAATAAACAATTGATAAATAAAGGGATTCAATCGAACACGCTTTGCATCATTCAGTCAGTAGCTCTTTTTCCCATTGTGAAATAAAAATCACAATGATTTTGGTTGCTGTAAAAACCTATCACCAGGTCACAGTATATATGATTCTCTATTTCAGATAAATGAGTGTAGATACGGCTAATAGTATAGAAACAGACTATGTGTACGCATTGCAATGGTGGGTTTCATTGAATTCCAGCTGTGGTAAAATGTAAAGTATATTACATTTTGTAATTGTGGCGTATTGAAAGAGGATACATTTTCATATCTCCTAAAAGCAAATTCTAAGTGTATTCCCTCTAAAGTGTAACATCATTGAATGTCCTCTAAAGCAACAACAATTCAATATTACATTTCCCTTACTATTGTTATTTGGATATGCCTATCTCTCTGACTGAAAATGACCCATACTCTGAGACACAATCACTAGACCATGGCATATTTAACAGATATGCAGAACTAAGATGTTTATCCTGTTTAGTAAAGAGGTGATCAATGATATTCAGACACCTAACTCCATTGAGCATCAATCAACAGTTCTGTTGTCTATAACAGAAGTTACAAGGCCGTCTCACTGCCTGGGCTGTTTCAGATCCGTTGGAAAAGGTTTCCAGTAAGGTACCTTTTGTATGATATGTACTCCTGGCTGAGGTTACAGTGAAGCACCCACATGAACAATGGTCGGATTTAGGCCCTCTTGTCTGTCTGGCCAGTTTTTGAATCCATTTAGGGGACAAAGACTGGCCATGATCTATTTAAAGTCCTCTTTTGCAGTGTTTTAGTCAGACACAGATTATCATTATTTTCTAATCAAAGATAAATAGCCTATACTCTTAAGAAGGGTTCTTCCTTCGTTTTGAAGCTCCATATTTTGGTGCAATCTATCGTCATGTAGAATTGTAGAATATAAATCACATTTTATTGGTCACATAGACATATTTAGCAGATGTAATATACAGACGTTCTGAGAAATCCAGCTAGCACAGTCTGAGAAATCCAATCCTCTTCATCGAATTTAACGGCGTCCTCCTCCACTGACAATAACCTTAACAAAAGATTCACAAGGCCGTAGATGTCGTAAGAGAAGGAACAAAATGGCTGAGTGATGCAGAACATCCATTGTTTGGTGCTTTTATGTTGGAGCTAATCACTATACACTGCAATTTGCAAACAAATTGGCCAATGACTGAAACATATTGTCTTATACACAACATATATATTGTGTTTGAAATATTAAGTTGATTGGTTCTAAGAGTTTTGAGCTTCAAAACATGACTTATTTCCTTTATATCTCAGTCTAAATCGAACAAGAGATTTACCTCACATTATGAAGGTTAGAGGTATTCTATTGGAAATTGGCTTGCATTGGTATGGCACATTCTGGGACTGCAGATGAAGACTGCAGCAAAACATTTCACAGCACCTTGATCTTGATTTTCAACCCCACTGACTTCTGTACACAAACAAGATTTTGAAGGAAATGCTTTCATTCAACATGAATGACTTTCATAAAAATTGCTTGTATTTTATTTCTTAGTGGTGACTTGCTAAACCCATTGTCCCAATCCAAATGCCAAATTATTTTGCTGTAAACTTAGCTGTGAATAAGCTATATTGTTGTCTCTACCTTCTTGCCCTTTGTGCTGTTGTCTGTGCCCAATAATGTTTGTACCATGTTTTGGGCTGCTGCCATGTTGTTGTTACCATGTTGTTGTCATGTTGTGTTGTTACCATGCTGTGTTGTCATGTGTTGCTGCCATGCTATGTTGTTGTCTTAGGTCTCTCTTTATGTAGTGTTGTGTTGTCTCTCTTGTCGTGATGTGTGTTTTGTCCTATATTTTTATTTAATGTATTTTTATTTTTAATCCCAGCCCCCGTCCCCGCAGGAGGCCTTACGCCTTCTGGTAGGCCGTCATTGTAAATAAGAATTTGATCTTAACTGACTTGCCTAGTTAAATAAAGGTCAAATAAATACAAATAAAAAGATAATGTGCTGGTACTGTTACTGCAGACTGTTTGACTATCGATGAACAAAGTGTATATTTTCCTTCCTTTAGCAGCAGCCAGAAATCACAGTACATGACAGAAGGAGTAAAACAATGAAATTGTGCTATGTAGTGGCACGGCATCCAAAAAATGTATCAAAGCATGACGGGGGGGATGGAAAAATCACCCGGGACGTTGGTGAAAAACAGAAATGCAGTTTTTGTGTTTAGAGAGAAAGAGAAAACGGCGCGGTGTAAAGAGAGACGGGGAGAATATAATCTCATCATGCAGGGTCCATGGTGCCTATTTACCCAAAATGCAAATAGGCCAAGTTCTTTAGAACATCCCGCTGTGTCGATTGAAAAGCAGGAACAAATCAAAGACACAACTCATCTGTGTTTATATTTCTCACACAATGACAAAACCCACCCCTTTATATGCCGTCTCTTTATTTATCCGTGGATAAAAAATGCACAGCGTTTCCCATCAACTCTTCCCTGTTCTCTTCCCTGTTCTGCACCAATACTACTTGAGCTTATTTATGTATTTTTAATTGTCATTTTCTAAATTGTAGATTGTCCTACTTGAAGGAGCGTGACTCCATGCTTTGTGTGGGGCTCATCTCCATGTTATATGACCACTGTGTGGTTACTCCTCCTTCTTGTGCTGTCTATTGCATGAATTAGTTTGGTACAAATGACCTCTACTGTGTGTCTGTCAGTCTCTCTATGTGTCTGTCAGTCTCTTCATGGGGAGCAAAACAAAGAACAGCTGAGACTGTGGAGAGGTAAACAGAGGTCCCCCCACCTCTACTGTCACACACACACACACACACACACACACACACACACACACACACACACACACACACACACACACACACACACACACACACACACACACACACACACACACACACACACACACACACACACAGAAAAAGCTTTGCCAACAAAATGGAGAGTCATCGATACAAAACTGACTTGTTAGGAGAAAGTGAAAATCCTATTTTTGTTTAAAAAATAAAATAATGCTTTAGTTTTGGGCCACTAAAGTCGTTTCAGCAACGCCTGATTTCTCGCTTCAAAATTACACCCATTTTCAGACAGGCAGACAAAGAGACACATAGCAGAGGGTGAAAGCCGACTGATGTGTCTCCCAGGCTCACTGTGTTTGTATGTTAACGGATGGGGATGGGGGAGGAGGGTTTCTCTGTCTCTCTCTGCCAGCTGTAAGGTTCTGATTCTCAGCATCCCCTCCCTGCTTAAACCACAATACGCTAAGAGACATTCAGCTAGTTCCAGAATCAGAACGTTCTGGAGGTTATTTTAATGATTGTTTTCCTTTCCTGCACACCAATAGTTATATTAGACACACTGTCTTTGAGCAGGCTGGCAGTCAACGGCATGGCACAGGAAAGGATCCACAGACAGGCTCAAAATTGACAAGCCATCTTCTCTTCTTGAAATCCTTTGAAAATATAATTCCCACTGTTTTGATTAGAATATAAGTAGCTTCAATGTAATGCAGCATTGCTGATCCCTTTGTATAGCTCCCACATAGGCTATAGGGCATTTAGTAGAGCAGTAGCAAGCAGCCTATTCAGGATTGTGAGATATGTTAGAATGATTAGAAATGAAAAATGATGCTCACCTTCTTCAGGATGTTACCAGCAAGTGAGATTACCCACTATTCAAGCACTAAGTGGAAACAAGGCCTACAGAACCTCAGCATTAACGCCAACATAGACAAAAAGATTAAAATGTAAAAAAATCCATCTAATAAAATAAGATTGAAGAAAGGAAATATTCTGCCATGTTTGTGTTGAAACAGAGAGGAGCTGAGGAGACACATCTTATCCCATGTGTGATCAACTTTCATGTACATGACAACAGCAAGCAACAGATGCGGGTTTAAGGTTTTGGGGGAGGCTACACCCCAACATTTCAAGCCCCAATTTCTATGGTTTTTATTTATCCACAATCCTCTTGATGCCAACTGGTGCTGGGAGCAGCAGGGAGCAGGACGCTTGTCTCAGCAGGGGCCATTAGACATGGTGTGGTGGCCGACATAAAAGAGTTCACAGCACCCCGACATGGAGGGGTTGGGGGTGAGGGGAGTGACGGGGGTGAAGGGGGTGGAGGGTGACAAGGACCTGAAACTTTCTCTTTTCTATTTTATTCCCAAAGTACAGAAATAACCATTAAACAACCACTACACTCTATATCCTTTGTGCTAACTCGACATCTGATGCATTTTTGAAAAACGATTAGAAATACTATCAATATTTAATTGTCTGAACTATATGGTACTTATAGTAATATATAGATGAACTCTTAGATAATGCTCCAGGACCGCACTACCTAGACTGGGTAGGTATTTCACATGTTAAGACCTGGGAAGATTAGGGAGACCTGGGCCTGTATCCAGAGTGTCTCAGAGTAGGAGTGCTGGTCTAGGATCTGTTTATATAATAGTATTCATTATGATAAATGGCAAACTAGAAGGCAACTGACCCTAGATCAACATTTTCTCTGAGATGCTTTGTGGATACGTTTAATTACTTTTCATGTTATGTTTTATGTTTCCTTATTGTGTGAAATTGGGGTGAATTCTGCCTATCTATTAAACTGACCTGACTCATGGCTCAATATGAAACACAATGTTTAGCATGTGAATGTAAAGGATAAATGAATGGAATGTGAAAACTAAATAGGTAATAATATGATTTCCTGATTTCCCCCTCTGCCACAGACATTCATTTGAACTGTTCTGTGACAAATATTATTCGCAGAGAGAACAAGTGGGGAGTGATTGTGTATTGAGTATAACTAATTAAATCTTGCAAATTGCAAATGCCACAGCTCTATTTCTCTCCATACAGCTGACTTTCAACATTATGAAACATGATTGTAAGAAATTGCAGCGAGGAACAGCAGCTGAAAATGAGGAGAAAATGACTTTAATTATATGATGGAAGATACTGGCTATGAATTGAGTGTATGGGTTCTGTCCGTGGCAACAACTGTGTCAGCAGATAGACACATCGATCGTCTTTTATATAGAAGCTGTGGAGGTATATTGACATTGTTCTTAGTCTTAAATACAACATCTCCTTCAATATGTCCTCTCACTGTGTTTTACAGCACCAGACAAAAGATATGACCTTCACCTATTCCACAGAGAATGTCAGGATACTGTAATAATGACAATTCCTTACAATGTTGTGATTGACAGACATACAAGATAAAAAAAAAAACATGTACTACTGACAAAGATAAGTAGTAAATAGTAAATTGTTAGAAGTGAGTAGGAAAGATGGGTAAAAGAGCCCACATCATTTATATTCATCCAGGTGAGTCTCATTGAAATACTATGGATATCTCTTTTACATTGAAATACTATGGATATCTCTTTTACATTGAAATACTATGGATATCTCTTTTACATTGAAATACTATGGATATCTCTTTTACATTGAAATACTATGGATATCTCTTTTACATTGTAATACTATGGATATCTTTTTTACATTATAATAATATGGATATCTCTTTTACATTGTAATACTATGGATATATTTTTTACATTATAATAATATGGATATCTATTTTACGACATTCACCATCACATCATACCCTCACACCCTTCATCTTCTTCAATGAAATGTAAGTTAATCACATCACATTGCTGTAAGCAGCTAGAAATGCACCATAGTAAACCTCTCCAGCCTCTACACTTCCAAATCATTTGTAGGGATGCAAAAACCTGGTAACTTTCTGCAAAAGATTCCCTCCTAATTCCGGGTATCTTCCAACCAGGATTTCTGGAAAACCGGAGGAACGTTTTATAAATGACTGGAATTTTGCAACCCAAGCACAAGTTTTCTAACTTCTCACTGATTCGCAAAAGTTTTGCAATGAACATGACTTTTTTCTTTCATTGATGTACAGCAGACCATCTGACTATTAGACAGCGGATTGTTTGTTTGAGTCTTTCATATATCTCAATCTTTGTAAGCATCATGTAATTGTTCCTGTCTGAAGCCCAATATGGCTGCCTGCACATCCATGTGTGGCTTTGTGCCTCCATCTTCTGTTCTGTCCCCAGCCGCACACACACAGCAGGGGGTTCCCAATTACCACCACTACTGATTAAAACACACTCATGGACAGAAATCTAATTGGCTTCCAGTGAGGAGAACTGGTAATTTCAGCTCGCTAGCTAGCTATACCGACATGAAAGATAATTGTTAAGTTAAAACCAAGAGCACTCCTTGTTTCCTTCATCCCTCTATCTCTCCATCCCTCCATCTCGCCATCTCTCCATCCCTCCATCTCTCTATCCCTCCATCTCTCCATCCCTCCATCTCTCCATCCCTCCATCTCTCCATCTCTCCATAACCTTCATCCCTCCATCACTTCCTTCCCTCCATCTCTCCATCTCTCCATAACCTTCATCCCTCCATCACCTCCTTCCCTCCATCTCTCCATCCCTCCATCACTCCAGTCAACATTTCCTTCTTCTAGCAATGGAAACAGATGGAATGAGCTTGGAGTTAATGATTGTTGTTACACTGCTAACTCTACCTGTTGTTGCCGCCACAATCTTGGTCTTATGAGATAAGATAATGGGGGGAAGGAAGAGAGAATACATTTGAACATAACTACAGAGATTCTTCTTCTCATTGAACCCAATTCACTGTGTTTCACTTATCGTCTCAACAGCTGTTTACAAGATACACACACATTCCCTCTATATCTCCGTTTTCTCTCTACTTGTTGTTATTGTTGTTGTTGTTGTTGTTGTCCTGTCTCTTTGCAATAACACAGGCCTGATAAAGCTGATTGGTCAGGGCTGGGTGAGGAAGAGGGGAGGAAAGGGGGAGGCAGAGGGAGACTGGGGGAGGCAGAGGGACTGATGACATTTGTCCATGGGTTTTGTAGAGAGACTCCCTGCTGTGTTCACACTAACCTCAAAGTGAGTTGGTTCAGTCAGTGAAGGCTGCTAGCAGCAGCTCCAGCTGAACACTCAGTCCACCCAACCCCCATACTGTCTCCTCATATGAACTGATGCTAACTTTAACATGTACACACTTGGAAACACACACATGCACACGTACACGCAAACACGTGCAAACACACACGCACGCACGCACACACACACACACACAGCTAACTCGAAATGGCTGATATTTGGTCATGATCATTAGGAGATCATAATTAGACATTATATTAGTCTTATAATGTATTATAACTAGATCATCAGCAAAGTGGTATATTCTAGCTACAGTACGATATTAGCGAACGAGGATAACAACAAATATTTTGGCACATAAGAGAACGACTAGATGTATATGCTTACAGGAAGTGAAGGAAAATTCTAATTCAAATTTAAACCCAGACAGACTTTAATGCCTCAAGCCAATCAGCTACTTTCATACAGTCCTCTAAGAGAATTAGATGATATCTACACAAAGTGACTTTGTAGTGGCAGGGGAGAGAATATCAGCAGGGCTCAGTGCCTGGACCCCCTGCTGTTTTTAATCAATAACATTAGAATGCCTGGAACTGGTCACTCACAACTGTAATCTGCTTTCATTCTGCGTGCTACCTTGGGATTAGAGCCCCCCCCCCCCACACACAGCTCACACCCCTTCTCAAACAAACATACAACCCCACTGCACAGTAACACACATACCCAAGTGCACACTCACACACTCACACGTACATACACACTCATACATACAGTACAGGGTTGTGTGTTGATAGCGTAGATGTGCACCGCCACACATGAAGGGACAAGGGTAGTAATTAATGCAGGCCCTCTGGGAGCTCTTTTGGCTAGATTCAGAATAGGAGAGTTAGTTTGTAGCCTACTGTATCGATTCACCACTCTGCCTCATGCACCTGAAACAAAATGGAGGGAAGGAAGAGGAGAAGTAGAACAGGATGAGAAAATGAAGAAGAGAAAGAGAGGGGGACAGCTAGGAAGAGAGAGAGACCATTAGGAAGAGAGGGAGACAGTGAGGAAGAGAGTGAGACAAGAAGAGAGGGAGACAGGAAGAGAGGGAGACAGAAAGGCAGACAGGGTATGAATAAATGTTAGGGAGACAGAATAGGAAACAGGGTATGAGAGAGGTTAGGGAGACAGAATGGAAGACAGGGTCTGAATGAGGTTAGGGAGACAGAATGGGAGACAGGGTATGAGTGAGGTTAGGGAGACAGAAAGGGAGACAGGGTATGAGTGAGGTTAGGGAGACAGAATGGGAGACAGGGTATGCGTGAATTTAGGGAGACAGAATGGGAGACAGGGTATGAGTGAGGTTAGGGAGACAGAATTGGGGACAGGGTATGAGTGAAGTTAGGGAGACAGAATGGGAGACAGGGTATGAGTGAAGTTAGGGAGACAGAATGGGAGACAGGGTATGAGTGAGGTTAGGGAGACAGAATGGGAGACAGGGTATGAGTGAGGTTAGGGAGACAGAATGGGGGACAGGGTATGAGTGAAGTTAGGGAGACAGAATGGGGGACAGGGTATGAGTGAGGTTAGGGAGACAGAATGGGAGACAGGGTATGAGTGAGGTTAGGGAGACAGAATGGGAGACAGGGTATGAGTGAGGTTAGGGAGACAGAATGGGGGACAGGGTATGAGTGAGGTTACGGAGACAGAAAGGGGGACAGGGTATGAGTGAGGTTAGGGAGACAGAATGGGAGACAGGGTATGAGTGAGGTTAGGGAGACAGAATGGGAGACAGGGTATGAGTGAGGTTAGGGAGACAGAATGGGGGACAGGGTATGAGTGAGGTTAGGGAGACAGAATGGGAGACAGGGTATGAGTGAGGTTAGGGAGACAGAATGGGACAGGGTATGAGTAAGGTTAGGGAGACAGAATGGCAGACAGGGTATGAGTGAGGTTAGGGAGACAGAATGGGAGACAGGGTATGAGTGAGGTTAGGGAGACAGAATGGGAGACAGGGTATGAGTGAGGTTAGGGAGACAGAATGGGAGACAGGGTATGAGTGAGGTTAGGGAGACAGAATGGGGGACAGGGTATGAGTGAGGTTAGGGAGACAGAATGGGAGACAGGGTATGAGTGAGGTTAGGGAGACAGAATGGGGGACAGGGTATGAGTGAGGTTAGGGAGATAGAATGGGGGACAGGGTATGAGTGAGGTTAGGGAGACAGAATGGGAGACAGGGTATGAATGAGGTTAGGGAGACAGAATGGGAGACAGGGTATGAGTGAGGTTAGGGAGACAGAATGGGGGACCGGGTATGAGTGAGGTTAGGGAGACAGAATGGGGGACAGGGTATGAGTGAGGTTAGGGAGACAGAATGGGAGACAGGGTATGAATGAGGTTAGGGAGACAGAATGGGAGACAGGGTATGAGTGAGGTTAGGGAGACAGAATGGGGGACCGGGTATGAGTGAGGTTAGGGAGACAGAATGGGGGACAGGGTATGAGTGAGCTTAGGGAAATAAAGATAAAGATAAATCATATCAGTCCATGGCAATGCATTTCACCATATAAGGTACCTTCAACTATGCTGTTAATCACAGTAACAAAGACACATAATGTGATTAATTAGGACATACTGTAGTTTCTAGTTACTAGTTAGTTACTGTAGTTATAAACAATTATAATTGTTTTTGTCAGCAAAAATGTGAATCCTGATTGAATATCTAATGGCATATGTCAGTTTTAGTCAATATAATTATCCTCCAATTATATTATCTCATTTGGTAGGCCTACTTTGTATTATTGGCCCCCTTGACAGTTTGTTTACATTTCTTGTAGCTCTCAGAAAATATATGTCTCAAATGATAATCTGGAATGTTATGAATAATGTATAGCCCTGAGCTCCTGCTGCACTGCGATCTTTCTAATTCCTGTTCACGTACATTATTTGGTCGGGTATGTATGTAATTCAATAACAAAATAAAAAATACTAAAATACATTTCTAATTTAATGCAGCAATGTTATAGCCGATTGATTGTTGTATCCTATTTCATGGGCCACATATTGGGGAAAACAGCACTTAACCTAGCCAAATTACTATAGGTCACATGTCACATATCTCGTGAAATGCTGCAGCTTGAACGTCTGAAAAGGGAACAGCTAGGCTGCATGCATCCATCTTCAAATGTGAAAAGGATTAGAATCCAGCCATAACTAGTCAGGCATGCAGGTTAGGATAGATGCATTAGGAATAGACGGCTACATCATTGAGCCTGGCTGGTGTTGGAAATGTCACAGACTGCCAGTGCTGAGTAGCCCAGTGAAAAGTCAGCTTTATTCAGGTTTTCAAATGGCACAGAGGCTTAAAGAAAAAGGGCTTAATTAAAGACATCAATCAAATAAAATCTTTAAAAAAAGGTTGTTACATTAGTTCTGAACCATTGTTTTTCGCAGGTTACTTCACACAATGTATTGGTCCTAAAACATCTATTTAGCAATATTAAATAGAAGTATTCAGCCAGTAAATGAGCAGTAGCCTATTTGACCCCAGTGTGTGTCTACTTCTACTCAAATCCAGTTCAGTATATTATATACACAATATTCTTAAGAAAACACCAAGTATACATCTTGTATATCCAATTCATATATTATTACAGTACTGGGGACAAATGTAAAGAGATTGTTAAAGTCATTTTATTCACTACTCCCCGACAGAGGTATGGAGGTGAATGGCGTTTCAGCAGTACACCTCTGTACATTATGACATGGATTCTGGGTCCCTATGTAGAGCAGACAGATGCTGATAGATAAGCAGACTCCTCAGCAATATATTTCAGCACATAATAATATACACTGGATAGGAATATCCATAGAAACATAACCTATCATAGAAACATAACCTATCCATAGAAACATAACCTATCCATAGAAATGTAACCTATCCATAGAAACATAACCTATCCATAGAAACGTAACCTATCCATAGAAACATAACCGATCCATAGAAACATAACCTATCCATAGAAACATAACCTATCCATAGAAACATAACCTATCCATAGAAATGTAACCTATCCATAGAAACATAACCTATCCATAGAAACATAATATATTTACAAGAGGGGAGGGAACTACTTGGACTATTGGCAATGCAGTCAAAATCAAATTGATGTCAACTTTAAATACATTAACTATTTGATATGATGGAGAATATACTGCATCTTTCAATAAGACACTGTATTTAGATACAGTAAATCATAGACCATAATGATATGTATTTTATTGACAAGGACTACAGAGGCTTAATACAGAATAAACAGGAAACACTTCAAACATGTATGAGGAATCAATGGTCATAGATAATTGTACATTCATGTAATCCAGATGATGGTTATTTTCTGTACAATAAATGTGTTCCACCAATAACTATGAACATTTCCAGAGCCTTACAGGTTATGAAATAGCACACATGAAACTGTGTATAATGAAATTATTCAACATGTAGAATGTGATTAAAGATAATCCTGTTTATTGTAAAAATCTGAATTTCATTTTACCGTTACATAGTCAAGTTTTTCTCCCTAAAATGCAATGTTAGTGCATTTCATTTATTTTTGTTTTGCAACTTGCATACTAAAAAATAAAGAAAATAAATAATAATAATAATTGTCAAGTGTATCCAGTCTTGTTTGAGGAAGTGCATTATGCATGAAAATCGTATTTTGTAATTTGGCCGTCATAAGTATGCCACAGTAGTAATCTATCTGCCTCTAAACAGCCATGACAGAGGTTCACCTAGCAGCTGATGAGAAAACAGCTGTTAATGCTTCCGTCTCATCCGACCAAAATAAGACACACAGAACAGGGCTAATGAGACACCATTAGTTTAAGGCTGGCGTGTCACCTAGGCAGGTAAAATTGTCATGACATTCATATAATTGGGTTCTCAGTATGTAAGAGCCGTTGTACTCACGCCCACTATGGACACATTTTGCATTATTTAGAGAGAGAAAGGGAAGACACAGTAAGGTAACAATCCCCTTTCACACCCCATCAGCTAGAACTGATCTGGAGCCTGTGTAAGTACAGCCAAGATTCTCACTGCACTAATTATTTGACACCAATCATAGTTACTCATCCTATCCTGTCCAATGCAAGCAGCGTAAATAACTATGGCCCACTGGGTTCAGCAATACTCCACGGTGCTAAGGCAAGTAATGCAAGTATTACTGCTAATTCATGAAGCCATCTCCTAAATGACCCTTCTCCCTACAACTAGTGTAAAATAAAGGTTAAATAAAATACAATAAAACATTATAATAAGTGTGTATTACTGACAGACTGGGAGAAAGAGAGAGAGAGAGAGAGAGAGAGAGAGAGAGAGAGAGATTGTTTATTTCACTTTTGTTTATTGTCTATTTCACTTGCTTTGGCAATGTAAACATATGTTTCCCATGCCAATAAATCCATTTGAATTGAATTGAGACAGAGAGTAGAGAGAGGACAGATCTAGGCTGGCCTCAACAGCCTCAGGTCTCAGGGTTCCCACATGCATAGCACAATAAGATGAAGACCTGCACAAACCTGTCCATATGACATCAGGACTGAATCCGGTGAAAGGCTATAATCACGTCCTCACTTTCTCGAGTATGTTAAAGTAAACACTCACTGTAACTATAGCAACCTCATCTTGGGTCAGAAATTTTACCATACAATTCCCAGTTGTAGGCTACAATGGCATAAGTCATGTCCAAGCAAGCACACAGCACAATGTTACCCTGCTTGCAGTCAAAGCCTGATTCTCTGTCACAATGTGTTGTGTTAGATGGATAGATAGAGCACATTATTTTCAGCAATATCAAAATAAGTCATTATTTCAACATACCCAGCGCTGCTGTACTCTCACTAAAGACCCAGGACACCAAACTGTGAGGCCGACTCAGCTCAGCTCTGATCCCAAATCCAACATGTCCGCCAGCCCATACTGAGTGAAGGAGGAAAGAATTGTCTCCATTTTCTCTCCGCTGAAATGGTACTCACTCAGGTAAGAAAATGCTAAATCATCAAGCGAGAGGTTCAGGAGAGGAATATTGGGTGTCTGGTAGTGTGCCCTTGTGATATTTCTGAGCCAGCGCATTGAAGATGCAGCTTTTCTTTCCTAATTCTGTCGACTTGGAGCTTTGATGCCCCCCAACTGTGCACACTATGGTCTTTGAACCAGGGAAGAAACTCTCTTAGATTAAAATGTTTAAACAATCCATGGGAAACTAAAACTACACACAGACACACATAACACTGTTCTCTTCTACTGCTATTTACTTCACCTTTAGATACATTCCACAAAATATACAATGTTTTGTTGTGAATCACTTATACTCCCCCTCATTGGGTTTTCATTTAGACACACATTTATACTAAAGCCTATTGTGCTGATACATAATTAGCGTATTCATGAACAATGTTGACCTATCAAAACAGTTTTATTCAGTTTCTGATATTATTGAGAGGATATATTTGATTGAATAAAATTGATATCTACATTTACATTTACATTTAAGTCATTTAGCAGATATCTACAGTGGTGTATTTTCTCAATACTGAACGGCAACGCAATAAATGCAAAAATACTCTGTTTTCCTATCTCACCATGTAGTACAGTATTTCAGTAGGTTTTTAATCCAAACAGGCTGTTATGAAATGATGTGAAATTAAAATAGAAGATCAGAATGAATCTCCTCTGCATATACAAACTATTCAATTGTGTTTTCTAGTTCAGATCATTTCCATTGAAATGCCTGGATGCAACTGGGTCAATTAGTGGTTGAGTTCAGATCAACTGGGTATCAAAACAAGTGTAAAATGTGGGACCTTATTCCTGTTATAAGGTTTTATGGTAGTGCCAAAACAAAAGGCTGTAAAAACCTGGACAATTGGTTTCATGTGCTTGGTTAGCACTTAATAAAAACACACACACACACACACACACACACACACACACACACACACACACACACACACACACACACACACACACACACACACACACACACACACACACACACACACACACACACACACACTTAAAGTAAAGCACATGTCTTTTCTATCCAACATTTAGGGGCTTGTGCACATCTACACACGGCATCCCCTGCTGTCACTGAAATACCCATAGAGCCCAACTCACTTCAATGCCCCCATAGAACTCAGCCATCTTAAAAAAGACAAAAACCTACAACCACATTGACGTTTAGAGGCGTTCATCTGTGTGCGATACCAAAGCTACACGAGACCTGGTGAGAAACTAAACCAATAAGAGCATAATGCACTTTGTTGGAAAGTCCTAATGTTATGCTAATTGCTTCAGGCCGAGAGGCTCTGAGTATTTTTCTGTCTGAGGAGCCCATAACCTCCAGTACTAGTGGATTAGGCAAATGTTGATGTTCTAGGGCTCCTTGGACACTAGTCCTCCGCCTTTAACTCTAATCCTGTGATCAAGTCTCCTCATCAGAAATGTTTCTCCACCAAAGGTCTGAGACGGTCTGAGACACTGATTTCTTTCTCTTTTATTTTGTTTCTTCCAGCAAATGGAGACATTTGTTAAAAACCTTTGGTTTCACTTTTTCCTGGCATAGCCTTTTTTCTCTCCCTCTCTCTCTCTATCTCTCTCTCTCTCTCTCCCTCTCTCTCTCTCCCTCTCTCTCGCCCTCTCTCTCTCCCTCTCCCTCTCTCTCCTTCCCAAATACCTTCAGCACAATGTGGTTAGTTAACATTCCTCAAAGTCCCTTGCTACTAAGTGTATTTATCTGTTCATTGATTTTCAGGTGCGTATGCAGATATTTCTCTGCTAGGGCATTGATTTGTGTAACTGTTAGAAATCGAGTTCTTCACGTTCAGTTGTTTTTGTATTTTCTCTATCCTGGGTTTGTTTGTAACGTGCTGTTCTGTGTGCCTGTACAAGCTTCAGAGTTTTTTCAGGCCTTACATATTTGAAGTCAAATATTCTGCATTCAACGGAACATTGTTTAAGTCTAGCTCTGGGCCGTTAGTGTACCTAGATCTGGGATCAGTTTTCTATTAGAGCAGTGAAAAATTAGGTGATTACTTTCTCATTATAGCCAGTTTGTTTCTGTCTCGACTCAGTGGGTGGTTTTAACTTGTATGAATTTACATTATGTGAGAGGACAGATTATAGTTAGATGTTTCCTTGAATAACTAGCTGGCTTCATGGTCAGGGTTTTGGCATGCATATTACAAAGCTGGGATTACAAAACTGTGACTCTTTGCAATGGCATTTATTTATCAACTATAATTTAGAGTTGATAAATAAATGTCATGGCTAAGAATCTCTGCTTTGTAATATACTAATCATAACTAGTTCAGCACAAATTGTAACGACTGCCGTGAGAGAGAGTGGACCAAAACGCAGCGGAGTTAGTGTTCATCATATTTAATTATTCAACGGAACACTATACAACTACAAAATAAGAAACTGACAGCCAAACAGTCCTGTCAGGTGAAACACAATGACAGAAACAGTTACCCACAAAACCCCAACGGAAAAACATGCACTTATGTGTGACTCCCAATCAACAACAACGAACTTCAGCTGTGCCTGATTGGGAGCCACACACACGGCCCAAAACAAAGAAATACAAAAACATAGAAAAATAACATAGAACGCCCACCCAATGTAACACCCTGGCCTAACCAAAATAAAGAACAAAAAACCCCTCTCTATGGCCAGGGCGTTACACAAATATTGAGGAAGTGCAGTATTTTAATTGTTATTTTTATTGCTGATGATAAATGAACTATTTGTTATCAAAAGATACACGTGTTAAAATATATAACATATAACTGAGGTAGTTTGTGGACATCTGAGAGGTTGAAGTTAAGATTAGACTATACTGTATACGTGAGTGAAAATAGCTGTAACTAGCAGAAGAAGACGTATTGTTGTCCGTTAGTTTACTCCAATCAGGGGAGGGGTGGTAGGGTTGGATAAAATAAATACTAAATAAATAAATAAATAAATACCTGGGATTAGAAATTATGTGAACAATTAATTTGATAGAAGGCAAAATATATCTCCAATATTAAAGCTGATCTACCTCCCCCTCCAAAAATAAATAAAAATGTTTTATTTTATTTTTTATATGTCACCATTGATTTAAATAATATATTGGAA
The DNA here is from genome assembly GCF_965601325.2 of Salmo salar. Taxonomy (NCBI): domain Eukaryota; kingdom Metazoa; phylum Chordata; class Actinopteri; order Salmoniformes; family Salmonidae; genus Salmo; species Salmo salar. The sequence continues at coordinate 82,543,332 of NC_138295.1, forward strand.
ATGTAATATGCTCACTGATCATCAAATATAAGCTTATGAGACCTGTTGTTGAAGAAAAATAGAAACAAATGCCATATGAACCTGCATATGAGGATGAGAACACAGAATTAGAATGAGAATGAATTCATTCTATTTCTATGGAGGATAATCCTGGGACTGAGAGCTCTGCTGCTACTGTGCTGCAGTATGTAACCTAGATGGCATCTCTGTTGCCAGCCAGGTCTCTCATACATACTCTCCCTGGAGCTGATAACGTGATAATTGAGATTCCTAGCCTCTCAGTGACTGTGTCAGCGCTCAGGCCTTCCTTTCCCACCCAGCCACAGCCAGCTATACAGTACAGCCCCTGGGTCTCTCTCAGCCTGCTGTTTACCAGACAGACCAACACTGACTGGGGGAAGGTCTGGAGAATGACATTGAGACCAAGGACAACATTTTCCCTTTGAAAAACTGCACATAACTCTGCATAAAACATTTAATACTCACAATATTGCAGTGGCAATTATTTCTTTGTAATTGGCAGCAATTGTATGTGTTTAAAGTAAACCTAAACTGTGGGAAAATGCAAGATTTAAAAAAAAATACTGTATATATTTTGTAAGTAGTTCAGCGCAGTGTTACGGAGGTAAAATGTCACCCTTGGTCTCAATGTCATTTGGTTATTGAGATATAATATCGTGGAGTTTGTTCACCTGCGGAGAGAAATGGGCATGTTCATGAGTTCTTTTAGCTACAGCATAAACATAGTAACATGATGCAAACAACAACAACATCTCCAAGACTAACATTGCTGCATCCCTTGACTTTCATCACGTGGGGGGGGGGGAATAAAAATGGAAGTGACATGATGTGTCACCCTGGTAGTGGTCTGAAATGACTGGCTCTCAATTTACAGCTATTAGTCTGTCTAGACTGGACCCAGCACCTTAGCCAGCCAAAGACAACCCTGCCGGAGGTGTTACTCCAGGACACACTGTGCACTTTAATGTTGCTAGAAACAGACTCATCACAGACCCATTGAGTTGAATGGGAATGTCTGTTCTATTTCTCCTTCTATCCTCTTCTCAAGTAAACAGATCCCAGCGGTGCCTCCATTTAAGACACATTTTCAATTACACTATACCTAAATCCTATATTCTTGGGAGCTTTAAAGAACTATGCAAGACATAGGCCTACAGTATAGGCTAACTCCTCACTACCCCACAGAACCTATTCTGAATTACGACATGAGAGTGGTGTTATGGACGTAGCCTGCCCAGTGTCAGAATGCAACATTCCTCTTCTGAGAGCCTCTCTGCTCCATCTCTAGCCTCATATCTCTTATAGTCTCCCTGCCCTGTCCTAACCTCTCATATCCTGTCCTATCATGTTCTATCCTACCATGTCCTGTCCTATCCTATCCTATCCTGTCCTATCCTGTCCTATCCTGCCCTATCCTGTCCTGTCCTGTCCTGTTCTATCTTATCCTGTCCTATCCCGACCTATCCTGTCCTATCCTATCCTGTCCTATCCTATCCTGTCCTGTCCTGTTCTATCGTATCCTGTCCTATCCTGATCTATCCTGTCCTATCCTGTCCTATCCTATCCTGTCCTGTCCTGTCCTGTCCTATCCTATCCTATCCTGTCCTGTCCTGTCCTGTCCTGTCCTGTCCTGTTCTATCGTATCCTGTCCTATCCTGACCTATCCTGTCCTATCCTATCCTGTCCTATCCTATCCTGTCCTGTCCTATCCTGTCCTATCCTATCCTGTCCTGTCCTGTCCTGTTCTATCGAATCCTGTCCTATCCTCACCTATCCTGTCCTATCCTATCCTGTCCTATCCTATCCTATCCTGTCCTATCCTATCCTGTCCTGTCCTGTTCTATCATATCCTGTCCTATCCTGACCTATCCTGTCCTATCCTGTCCTATCCTATCCTGTCCTATCCTGTCCTGTCCTGTCCTGTCATGTCCTGTCCTGTCCTATCCTGTCCTATCCTGTCCCTTCCTGTTCTGTCCTGTTCTATCCTGTCCTATCCTATCCCAGGCCTTCACTGATAGCTACTGAATGCCAAAGTGTCAATGGAGCCATGCAGCATTCCAGCACTCCATCTCAGAACACAGTGACTGTGACATCAGACTGTACTTAGAACCCCCAAAGCCCCATAATGCACCAGCACTTAAGATCAGGATAACTGACTGACTCAGTCCTGTTTCCAGTGTTACAGAATATAAGGGTGGGCAGTAGACAGATACATGTATTAAATCAACATGTAGATAATACGATGGTTATATTCTTGCCCTCACAGTGGAGATGAGTGAATACATGCATGAAAATTCATCAGGCATTCATTAGGAATTGTTTTACTTCCACCATTCTAGTAATTAGTTCCTTTGCATTTAATGTAGTACTGGTTACATTTAAAAACCTGATGAAAATAAAGACTCGGCCTGAGCCTGAAAATAAAGACTCGGCCTGGCTACTAGAGCATGATGACAGGAAGTAGCAGCCAGGCACCAGAAAAGACTAGACTGCTAGTCCCACAGTCCCACAGTCACAGAGACACATCTGTCGATAACAAGCCACCAGGATCGCTCAGTGTTAGCCCATGTTTAGCTGGGATGCCTGTGGCTGTTGCACCACACCCAGGGGAAGCTGTTACCAGAGTGTTGGATTTCAGATGTATGCTATAATAGCAGGATATTCTACACTATTGTAAACCCTAGGATAGATAGCACTATTCTAACCCCTAGGATAGATAGCACTATTCTAACCCCTAGGATAGATAGCACTGTTGTAACCCCTAGGATAGATAGCACTATGGTAAACCCCTAGGATAGATAGCACTGTTGTAACCCCTAGGATAGATAGCACTATTGTAACCCCTAGGATAGATAGCACTATTCTAACCCCTAGGATAGATAGCACTATTCTAACCCCTAGGATAGATAGCACTGTTGTAACCCCTAGGATAGATAGCACTATTGTAACCCCTAGGATAGATAGCACTATTGTAACCCCTAGGATAGATAGCACTATTGTAACCCCTAGGATAGATAGCACTATTCTATATTGTAACCCCTAGGATAGATAGCACTATTGTAACCCCTAGGATAGATAGCACTGTTGTAACCCCTAGGATAGATAGCACTATTGTAACCCCTAGGATAGATAGCACTATTGTAACCCCTAGGATAGATAGCACTATTGTAACCCCTAGGATAGATAGCACTATTCTAACCCCTAGGATAGATAGCACTATTGTAACCCCTAGGATAGATAGCACTATTGTAACCCCTAGGATAGATAGCACTATTGTAACCCCTAGGATAGATAGCACTATTGTAATCCCTAGGATAGATAGCACTATTGTAACCCCTAGGATAGATAGCACTGTTGTAACCCCTAGGATAGATAGCACATTGTAACCCCTAGGATAGATAGCACTATTGTAACCCCTAGGATAGATAGCACTATTGTAACCACTAGGAGAGATAGCACTATTGTAACCCCTAGGATAGATAGCACTATTGTAACCCCTAGGAGAGATAGCACTATTGTAACCCCTAGGAGAGCTGGCACTATTGTAACCCCTAGGAGGTGGCAATATTATAACCCCTAGGAGAGGTGTCAGTGTTGTATGAGAGGTGTCAGAATTATAACCACAAGGAGAAGTGTCAGTATCATAACCCCTAGGAGAGGTGTTAGTTTTATAACACACTAGGAGAGGTGTCAGTATTATAACCCCTAGGAGAGGTGGCAGTATTATAACCCCCTAGGAGAGGTGTCAGTATTATAACCCCTAGGAGAGGTGTCAGTATTATAACCCCTAGGAGAGAGATCAGTATTATAACCCCTAGGAGAGGTGTCAGTATTATAACCCCTAGGAGAGCTGGCAGTATTATAACCCCTAGGAGAGGTGGCAGTATTATAACCCCTAGGAGTGAGGTCAGTGTTGTAACCCCTAGGAGAAGTGTCAGTATTGTAACCCCTATGAGAGGTGGCACTGTTGTAACCCCTAGTAGAGGTGTCAGTATTGTAACCCCTAGTAGAGGTGTCAGTAATGTAACCCCTAGGAGAGGTGTCAGTATTGTAACCCCTAGTAGAGGTGTCAGTATTATAACTCCTAGGAGAGGTGTCAGTATTATAACCCCTAGGAGAGGTGTCAGTATTATAACCCCTAGGAGAGGTGGCACTGTTGTAACCCCTAGGAGAGGTGTCAGTATTATAACCCCCTAGGAGAGGTGTCAGTATTATAACCCCTAGGAGAGGTGTCAGTATTATAACCCCTAGGAGAGGTGTCAGTATTATAACCCCTAGGAGTGAGGTCAGTATTATAACCCCTAGGAGAGGTGGCAGTATTATAACCCCCTAGGAGAGGTGTCAGTATTATAACCCCTAGGAGAGGTGTCAGTATTATAACCCCTAGGAGAGGTGTCAGTATTATAACCCCTAGGAGTGAGTGTCAGTATTATAACCCCTAGGAGAGGTGGCACTGTTTTAACCCCTAGGAGAGGTGTCAGTGTTGTAACCCCTAGTAGAGGTGTCAGTGTTGTAACCCCTAGGAGAGGTGTCAGTGTTGTAACCCCTAGAAGAGGTGTCAGTATTATAACCCCTAGGAGAGGTGGCAGTGTTGTAACCCCTAGGAGAGGTGTCAGTGTTGTAACCCCTAGGAGAGGTGGCAGTATTGTAACCCCTAGGAGAGGTGTCAGTGTTGTAACCCCTAGGAGAGGTGTCAGTATTGTAACCCCTAGGAGAGGTGTCAGTAATGTAACCCCTAGGAGAGGTGTCAGTATTATAACCCCTAGGAGAGGTGGCACTGTTGTAACCCCTAGGAGAGGTGTCAGTGTTGTAACCCCTAGGAGAGGTGTCAGTATTATAACCCCTAGGAGAGGTGTCAGTATTGTAACCCCTAGTAGAGGTGTCAGTGTTGTAACCCCTAGGAGAGGTGTCAGTGTTGTAACCCCTAGGAGAGGTGTCAGTATTATAACCCCTAGGAGAGGTGGCAGTGTTGTAACCCCTAGGAGAGGTGTCAGTGTTGTAACCCCTAGGAGAGGTGTCAGTATTGTAACCCCTAGGAGAGGTGTCAGTATTGTAACCCCTAGGAGAGGTGTCAGTATTGTAACCCCTAGGAGAGGTGTCAGTGTTGTAACCCCTAGGAGAGGTGTCAGTATTGTAACCCCTAGGAGAGGTGTCAGTATTATAACCCCTAGGAGAGGTGTCAGTGTTGTAACCCCTAGGAGAGGTGTCAGTATTATAACCCCTAGGAGAGGTGTCAGTATTATAACCCCTAGGAGAGGTGTCAGTGTTGTAACCCCTAGGAGAGGTGTCAGTGTTGTAACCCCTAGGAGAGGTGTCAGTATTATAACCCCTAGGAGAGGTGTCAGTATTATAACCCCTAGGAGAGGTGGCAGTGTTGTAACCCCTAGGAGAGGTGGCAGTATTATAACCCCTAGGAGAGGTGTCAGTATTATAACCCCTAGGAGAGGTGTCAGTATTATAACCCCTAGGAGAGGTGTCAGTATTATAACCCTTAGGAGAGGTGGCAGTGTTGTAACCCCTAGGAGAGGTGTCAGTGTTGTAACCCCTAGGAGAGGTGTCAGTATTATAACCCCTAGGAGAGGTGTCAGTATTATAACCCCTAGGAGAGGTGGCAGTGTTGTAACCCCTAGGAGAGGTGTCAGTATTATAACCCCTAGGAGAGGTGTCAGTATTATAACCCCTAGGAGAGGTGTCAGTATTATAACCCCTAGGAGAGGTGTCAGTATTATAACCCCTAGGAGAGGTGTCAGTATTATAACCCCTAGGAGAGGTGTCAGTATTGTAACCCCTAGGAGAGGTGTCAGTGTTGTAACCCCTAGGAGAGGTGTCAGTGTTGTAACCCCTAGGAGAGGTGTCAGTATTATAACCCCTAGAAGAGGTGTCAGTATTATAACCCCTAGGAGAGGTGTCAGTATTGTAACCCCTAGGAGAGGTGTCAGTATTATAACCCCTAGGAGAGGTGTCAGTATTGTAACCCCTAGGAGAGGTGTCAGTGTTGTAACCCCTAGGAGAGGTGTCAGTATTATAACCCCTAGGAGAGGTGTCAGTATTGTAACCCCTAGGAGAGGTGTCAGTATTATAACTCCTAGGAGAGGTGTCAGTATTGTAACCCCTAGGAGAGGTGTCAGTGTTGTAACCCCTAGGAGAGGTGTCAGTATTATAACCCCTAGGAGAGGTGTCAGTATTGTAACCCCTAGGAGAGGTGTCAGTATTATAACCCCTAGGAGAGGTGTCAGTGTTGTAACCCCTAGGAGAGGTGTCAGTATTATAACCCTAGGAGAGGTGTCAGTGTTGTAACCCCTAGGAGAGGTGTCAGTATTGTAACCCCTAGGAGAGGTGTCAGTATTGTAACCCCTAGGAGAGGTGTCAGTATTATAACCCCTAGGAGAGGTGTCAGTATTATAACCCCTAGGAGAGGTGTCAGTATTGTAACCCCTAGGAGAGGTGTCAGTGTTGTAACCCCTAGGAGAGGTGTCAGTATTATAACCCCTAGGAGAGGTGTCAGTATTATAACCCCTAGGAGAGGTGTCAGTGTTGTAACCCCTAGGAGAGGTGTCAGTATTGTAACCCCTAGGAGAGGTGTCAGTATTGTAACCCCTAGGAGAGGTGTCAGTATTGTAACCCCTAGGAGAGGTGTCAGTATTATAACCCCTAGGAGAGGTGTCAGTATTATAACCCCTAGGAGAGGTGTCAGTGTTGTAACCCCTAGGAGAGGTGTCAGCATTATAACCCCTAGGAGAGGTGTCAGTATTATAACCCCTAGGAGAGGTGTCAGTATTGTAACCCCTAGGAGAGGTGTCAGTGTTGTAACCCCTAGGAGAGGTGTCAGTATTATAACCCCTAGGAGAGGTGTCAGTATTATAACCCCTAGGAGAGGTGTCAGTGTTGTAACCCCTAGGAGAGGTGTCAGTATTGTAACCCCTAGGAGAGGTGTCAGTATTATAACCCCTAGGAGAGGTGTCAGTATTGTAACCCCTAGGAGAGGTGTCAGTATTATAACCCCTAGGAGAGGTGGCAGTATTGTAACCCCTAGGAGAGGTGTCAGTATTATAACCCCTAGGAGAGGTGTCAGTATTGTAACCCCTAGGAGAGGTGTCAGTGTTGTAACCCCTAGGAGAGGTGTCAGTATTATAACCCCTAGGAGAGGTGGCAGTATTGTAACCCCTAGGAGAGGTGTCAGTATTATAACCCCTAGGAGAGGTGGCAGTATTGTAACCCCTAGGAGAGGTGTCAGTGTTGTAACCCCTAGGAGAGGTGTCAGTATTATAACCCCTAGGAGAGGTGTCAGTATTATAACCCCTAGGAGAGGTGTCAGTATTATAACCCCTAGGAGAGGTGTCAGTATTATAACCCCTAGGAGAGGTGTCAGTATTATAACCCCTAGGAGAGGTGGCAGTATTATAACCCCTAGGAGAGGTGTCAGTATTATAACCCCTAGGAGAGGTGGCAGTATTGTAACCCCTAGGAGAGGTGTCAGTATTATAACCCCTAGGAGAGGTGTCAGTATTATAACCCCTAGGAGAGGTGTCAGTATTGTAACCCCTAGGAGAGGTGTCAGTATTGTAACCCCTAGGAGAGGTGTCAGTATTATAACCCCTAGGAGAGGTGGCAGTGTTGTAACCCCTAGGAGAGGTGTCAGTATTATAACCCCTAGGAGAGGTGTCAGTATTATAACCCCTAGGAGAGGTGTCAGTATTATAACCCCTAGGAGAGGTGGCAGTATTATAACCCCTAGGAGAGGTGGCAGTATTATAACCCCTAGGAGAGGTGTCAGTATTATAACCCCTAGGAGAGGTGTCAGTATTGTAACCCCTAGGAGAGGTGTCAGTATTATAACCCCTAGGAGAGGTGTCAGTATTGTAACCCCTAGGAGAGGTGTCAGTGTTGTAACCCCTAGGAGAGGTGTCAGTATTATAACCCCTAGGAGAGGTGTCAGTATTATAACCCCTAGGAGAGGTGTCAGTATTATAACCCCTAGGAGAGGTGTCAGTATTATAACCCCTAGGAGAGGTGTCAGTATTATAACCCCTAGGAGAGGTGGCAGTATTATAACCCCTAGGAGAGGTGTCAGTATTATAACCCCTAGGAGAGGTGTCAGTATTGTAACCCCTAGGAGAGGTGTCAGTATTATAACCCCTAGGAGAGGTGTCAGTATTGTAACCCCTAGGAGAGGTGTCAGTATTGTAACCCCTAGGAGAGGTGTCAGTATTATAACCCCTAGGAGAGGTGTCAGTTTGTAACCCCTAGGAGAGGTGTCAGTATTATAACCCCTAGGAGAGGTGTCAGTATTGTAACCCCTAGGAGAGGTGGCAGTATTATAACCCCTAGGAGAGGTGTCAGTATTATAACCCCTAGGAGAGGTGTCAGTATTGTAACCCCTAGGAGAGGTGTCAGTGTTGTAACCCCTAGGAGAGGTGTCAGTATTATAACCCCTAGGAGAGGTGTCAGCATTATAACCCCTAGGAGAGGTGTCAGTATTATAACCCCTAGGAGAGGTGGCAGTATTATAACCCCTAGGAGAGATGGCAGTATTATAACCCCTAGGAGAGGTGGCAGTATTATAACCCCTAGGAGAGGTGTCAGTATTATAACCCCTAGGAGAGGTGTCAGTATTATAACCCCTAGGAGAGGTGGCAGTATTATAACCCCTAGGAGAGGTGTCAGTATTATAACCCCTAGGAGAGGTGTCAGTATTATAACCCCTAGGAGAGGTGTCAGTATTATAACCCCTAGGAGAGGTGTCAGTATTATAACCCCTAGGAGAGGTGGCAGTATTATAACCCCTAGGAGAGGTGTCAGTATTATAACCCCTAGGAGAGGTGTCAGTATTATAACCCCTAGGAGAGGTGTCAGTGTTGTAACCCCTAGGAGAGGTGTCAGTATTATAACCCCTAGGAGAGGTGTCAGCATTATAACCCCTAGGAGAGGTGTCAGTATTATAACCCCTAGGAGAGGTGTCAGTATTATAACCCCTAGGAGAGGTGGCAGTATTGTAACCCCTAGGAGAGGTGTCAGTGTTGTAACCCCTAGGAGAGGTGTCAGTATTGTAACCCCTAGGAGAGGTGTCAGTATTATAACCCCTAGGAGAGCTGTCAGTGTTGTAACCCCTAGGAGAGGTGTCAGTATTTTAACCCCTAGGAGAGGTGTCAGTATTGTAACCCCTAGGAGAGGTGGCAGTATTGTAACCCATAGGAGAGGTGTCAGTATTGTAACCCCTAGGAGAGGTGTCAGTGTTGTAACCCCTAGGAGAGGTGTCAGTATTATAACCCCTAGGAGAGGTGTCAGCATTATAACCCCTAGGAGAGGTGTCAGTATTATAACCCCTAGGAGAGGTGGCAGTATTGTAACCCCTAGGAGAGGTGTCAGTGTTGTAACCCCTAGGAGAGGTGTCAGTGTTGTAACCCCTAGGAGAGGTGTCAGTATTATAACCCCTAGGAGAGGTGTCAGTGTTGTAACCCCTAGGAGAGGTGGCAGTATTATAACCCCTAGGAGAGGTGTCAGTATTATAACCCCTAGGAGAGATGGCAGTATTATAACCCCTAGGAGAGGTGTCAGTATTATAACCCCTAGGAGAGGTGGCAGTATTGTAACCCCTAGGAGAGGTGTCAGTATTATAACCCCTAGGAGAGGTGTCAGTATTGTAACCCCTAGGAGAGGTGTCAGTGTTGTAACCCCTAGGAGAGGTGTCAGTATTATAACCCCTAGGAGAGGTGTCAGTATTATAACCCCTAGGAGAGGTGTCAGTATTATAACCCCTAGGAGAGGTGTCAGTATTATAACCCCTAGGAGAGGTGTCAGTATTATAACCCCTAGGAGAGGTGGCAGTATTATAACCCCTAGGAGAGGTGTCAGTATTATAACCCCTAGGAGAGGTGTCAGTATTATAACCCCTAGGAGAGGTGTCAGTGTTGTAACCCCTAGGAGAGGTGTCAGTATTATAACCCCTAGGAGAGGTGTCAGTATTGTAACCCCTAGGAGAGGTGTCAGTATTATAACCCCTAGGAGAGGTGTCAGTATTATAACCCCTAGGAGAGGTGTCAGTATTATAACCCCTAGGAGAGGTGTCAGTATTATAACCCCTAGGAGAGGTGTCAGTATTGTAACCCCTAGGAGAGGTGTCAGTATTATAACCCCTAGGAGAGGTGTCAGTATTATAACCCCTAGGAGAGGTGTCAGTATTGTAACCCCTAGGAGAGGTGTCAGTGTTGTAACCCCTAGGAGAGGTGTCAGTATTATAACCCCTAGGAGAGGTGGCAGTGTTGTAACCCCTAGGAGAGGTGTCAGTATTATAACCCCTAGGAGAGGTGTCAGTATTATAACCCCTAGGAGAGGTGTCAGTGTTGTAACCCCTAGGAGAGGTGTCAGTATTATAACCCCTAGGAGAGGTGGCAGTATTATAACCCCTAGGAGAGGTGGCAGTATTATAACCCCTAGGAGAGGTGTCAGTATTATAACCCCTAGGAGAGGTGGCAGTATTATAACCCCTAGGAGAGGTGTCAGTATTATAACCCCTAGCAGAGGTGGCAGTATTGTAACCCCTAGGAGAGGTGTCAGTGTTGTAACCCCTAGGAGAGGTGTCAGTATTATAACCCCTAGGAGAGGTGTCAGTATTATAACCCCTAGGAGAGGTGTCAGCATTATAACCCCTAGGAGAGGTGTCAGTATTATAACCCCTAGGAGAGGTGTCAGTATTATAACCCCTAGGAGAGGTGGCAGTATTATAACCCCTAGGAGAGGTGTCAGTATTATAACCCCTAGGAGAGGTGGCAGTATTGTAACCCCTAGGAGAGGTGTCAGTATTATAACCCCTAGGAGAGGTGGCAGTATTGTAACCCCTAGGAGAGGTGGTCAGTATTATAACCCCTAGGAGAGGTGTCAGTATTGTAACCCCTAGGAGAGGTGGCAGTATTATAACCCCTAGGAGAGGTGTCAGTATTATAACCCCTAGGAGAGGTGTCAGTATTATAACCCCTAGGAGAGGTGTCAGTATTATAACCCCTAGGAGAGGTGTCAGTATTATAACCCCTAGGAGAGGTGTCAGTATTATAACCCCTAGGAGAGGTGTCAGTATTATAACCCCTAGGAGAGGTGTCAGTATTATAACCCCTAGGAGAGGTGTCAGTATTATAACCCCTAGGAGAGGTGGCAGTATTGTAACCCCTAGGAGAGGTGGCAGTATTATAACCCCTAGGAGAGGTGTCAGTATTATAACCCCTAGGAGAGGTGTCAGTATTATAACCCCTAGGAGAGGTGTCAGTATTATAACCCCTAGGAGAGGTGTCAGTGTTGTAACCCCTAGGAGAGGTGTCAGTATTATAACCCCTAGGAGAGGTGTCAGTATTATAACCCCTAGGAGAGGTGTCAGTATTATAACCCCTAGGAGAGGTGTCAGTATTATAACCCCTAGGAGAGGTGTCAGTATTATAACCCCTAGGAGAGGTGTCAGTATTATAACCCCTAGGAGAGGTGTCAGTATTATAACCCCTAGGAGAGGTGTCAGTATTATAACCCCTAGGAGAGGTGTCAGTATTATAACCCCTAGGAGAGGTGTCAGTATTGTAACCCCTAGGAGAGGTGTCAGTATTATAACCCCTAGGAGAGGTGTCAGTATTATAACCCCTAGGAGAGGTGTCAGTATTATAACCCCTAGGAGAGGTGGCAGTATTGTAACCCCTAGGAGAGGTGTCAGTATTATAACCCCTAGGAGAGGTGGCAGTATTGTAACCCCTAGGAGAGGTGTCAGTATTATAACCCCTAGGAGAGGTGTCAGTATTGTAACCCCTAGGAGAGGTGGCAGTATTATAACCCCTAGGAGAGGTGTCAGTATTATAACCCCTAGGAGAGGTGTCAGTATTATAACCCCTAGGAGAGGTGTCAGTATTATAACCCCTAGGAGAGGTGTCAGTATTATAACCCCTAGGAGAGGTGTCAGTATTATAACCCCTAGGAGAGGTGTCAGTATTATAACCCCTAGGAGAGGTGTCAGCATTATAACCCCTAGGAGAGGTGTCAGTATTATAACCCCTAGGAGAGGTGGCAGTATTGTAACCCCTAGGAGAGGTGTCAGTATTATAACCCCTAGGAGAGGTGTCAGTATTATAACCCCTAGGAGAGGTGTCAGTATTATAACCCCTAGGAGAGGTGTCAGTATTGTAACCCCTAGGAGAGGTGTCAGTATTATAACCCCTAGGAGAGGTGTCAGTATTATAACCCCTAGGAGAGGTGTCAGTATTATAACCCCTAGGAGAGGTGTCAGTATTATAACCCCTAGGAGAGGTGTCAGTATTATAACCCCTAGGAGAGGTGTCAGTATTATAACCCCTAGGAGAGGTGTGCAGTATTATAACCCCTAGGAGAGGTGTCAGTATTATAACCCCTAGGAGAGCTGGCAGTATTATAACCCCTAGGAGAGGTGGCAGTATTATAACCCCTAGGAGAGGTGTCAGTGTTGTAACCCCTAGGAGAGGTGTCAGTATTATAACCCCTAGGAGAGGTGTCAGTATTATAACCCCTAGGAGAGGTGTCAGTATTATAACCCCTAGGAGAGGTGTCAGTATTGTAACCCCTAGGAGAGGTGTCAGTATTATAACCCCTAGGAGAGGTGTCAGTATTATAACCCCTAGGAGAGGTGTCAGTATTATAACCCCTAGGAGAGGTGTCAGTATTATAACCCCTAGGAGAGGTGTCAGTATTGTAACCCCTAGGAGAGGTGTCAGTATTGTAACCCCTAGGAGAGGTGGCAGTATTATAACCCCTAGGAGAGGTGGCAGTATTGTAACCCCGAGGAGAGGTGTCAGTGTTGTAACCACTAGGAGAGGTGGCAGTATTATAACCCCTAGGAGAGGTGTCAGCATTATAACCCCTAGGAGAGGTGTCAGTATTTATAACCCCTAGGAGAGGTGGCAGTATTGTAACCCCTAGGAGAGGTGTCAGTGTTGTAACCCCTAGGAGAGGTGTCAGTGTTGTAACCCCTAGGAGAGGTGTCAGTATTATAACCCCTAGTAGAGGTGTCAGTGTTGTAACCCCTAGGAGAGGTGGCAGTATTATAACCCCTAGGAGAGATGGCAGTATTATAACCCCTAGGAGAGGTGGCAGTGTTGTAACCCCTAGGAGAGGTGTCAGTATTATAACCCCTAGGAGAGGTGTCAGTATTATAACCCCTAGGAGAGGTGTCAGTATTATAACCCCTAGGAGAGCTGGCAGTATTATAACCCCTAGGAGAGGTGTCAGTATTATAACCCCTAGGAGAGGTGGCAGTATTGTAACCCCTAGGAGAGGTGTCAGTGTTGTAACCCCTAGGAGAGGTGACACTATTGAAACCCCTAGGAGAGGTGTCAGTATTGTAACCCCTAGGAGAGGTGGCAGTATTATAACCCCTAGGAGAGGTGTCACTATTGTAACCCCTAGGAGAGGTGGCAGTATTGTAACCCCTAGGAGAGGTGGCAGTATTTTAACCCCTAGGAGAGGTGTCAGTATTATAACCCCTAGGAGAGGTGTCAGTATTATAACCCCTAGGAGAGGTGTCAGTATTATAACCCCTAGGAGAGGTGTCAGTGTTGTAACCCCTAGGAGAGGTGTCAGTATTATAACCCCTAGGAGAGGTGTCAGTATTATAACCCCTAGGAGAGGTGTCAGTATTATAACCCCTAGGAGAGGTGTCAGTATTATAACCCCTAGGAGAGTTGGCAGTATTGTAACCCCTAGGAGAGGTGTCAGTGTTGTAACCCCTAGGAGAATTGTCAGTATTATAACCCCTAGGAGAGGTGTCAGCATTATAACCCCTAGGAGAGGTGTCAGTATTATAACCCCTAGGAGAGGTGTCAGTGTTGTCACCCCTAGGAGAGGTGTCAGTATTATAACCCCTAGGAGAGGTGTCAGTATTATAACCCCTAAAAGAGGTGTCAGTGTTGTAACCCATAGGAGAGGTGTCAGCATTATAACCACTAGGAGAGGTGTCAGTATTATAACCCCTAGGAGGTGTCAGTGTTGTAACCCCTAGGAGAGGTGTCAGTATTATAACCCCTAGGAGAGGTGTCAGTGTTGTAACCCCTAGGAGAGGTGTCAGTATTATAACCCCTAGGAGAGGTGTCAGTATTATAACCCCTAGGAGAGTTGGCAGTATCGTAACCCCTAGGAGAGGGGGCAGTATTATAACCCCTAGGAGAGGTCTCAGTATTATAACCCCTAGGAGAGGTGTCAGTGTTGTAACCCCTAGGAGAGGTGTCAGTATTATAACCCCTAGGAGACGTGTCAGTATTGTAACCCCTAGGAGCGGTGTCAGTATTATAACCCCTATGAGAGGTGTCAGTATTATAACCCGAGGAGAGGTGTCAGTGTTGTAACCCCTAGGAGAGGTGTCAGTATTATAACCCCTAGGAGAGGTGTCAAAATTATAACCCCTAGGAGAGGTGTCAGTATTATAACCCCTAGGAGAGGTGTCAGTATTATAACCCCTAGGAGAGCTGGCAGTATTGTAACCCAGAGGAGAGGTGTCAGTATTGTAACCCCTAGGAGAGGTGTCAGTATTATAACCCCTAGGAGAGGTGTCAGTGTTGTAACCCCTAGGAGAGGTGTCAGTATTTTAACCCCTAGGAGACGTGTCAGTATTGTAACCCCTAGGAGAGCTGGCAGTATTGTAACCCAGAGGAGAGGTGTCAGTATTGTAACCCCGAGGAGAGGTGTCAGTGTTGTAAGCACTAGGAGAGGTGTCAGTATTATAACCCCTAGGAGAGGTGTCAGCATTATAACCCCTAGGAGAGGTGTCAGTATTATAACCCCTAGGAGAGTAGGCAGTATTGTAACCCCTAGGAGAGGTGTCAGTGTTGTAACCCCTAGGAGAGGTGTCAGTGTTGTAACCCCTGGGAGAGGTGTCAGTATTATAACCCCTAGTAGAGTTGTCAGTGTTGTAACCCCTAGGAGAGGTGGCAGTATTATAACCCCTAGGAGAGTTGGCAGTATTATAACCCCTAGGAGAGATGGCAGTATTACAACCCCTAGGAGAGGTGTCAGTATTATAACCCCTAGGAGAGCTGGCAGTATTATAACCCCTAGGAGAGGTGTCAGTATTATAACCCTTAGGAGAGGTGTCAGTATTGTAACCCCTAGGAGAGATGTCAGTGTTGTAACCCCTAGGAGAGGTGTCAGTATTATAACCCCAAGGAGAGGTGTCAGTATTATAACCCCTAGGAGAGGTGTCAGCATTATAACCCCTAGGAGAGGTGTCAGTATTATAACCCCTAGGAGAGGTGTCAGTATTATAACCCCTAGGAGAGCTGGCAGTATTATAACCCCTAGGAGAGGTGTCAGTATTATAACCCCTAGGAGAGGTGGCAGTATTGTAACCCCTAGGAGAGGTGTCAGTATTATAACCCCTAGGAGAGGTGTCAGTATTGTAACCCCTAGGAGAGGTGTCAGTGTTGTAACCCCTAGGAGAGGTGTCAGTATTATAACCCCTAGGAGAGGTGTCAGTATTATAACCCCTAGGAGAGGTGTCAGTATTATAACCCCTAGGAGAGGTGGCAGTATTATAACCCCTAGGAGAGGTGTCAGTATTATAACCCCTAGGAGAGGTGGCAGTATTGTAACCCCTAGGAGAGGTGTCAGTGTTGTAACCCCTAGGAGAGGTGTCAGTATTATAACCCCTAGGAGAGGTGTCAGTATTATAACCCCTAGGAGAGGTGTCAGTATTATAACCCCTAGGAGAGGTGGCAGTATTATAACCCCTAGGAGAGGTGGCAGTATTATAACCCCTAGGAGAGGTGGCAGTATTATAACCCCTAGGAGAGGTGTCAGTATTATAACCCCTAGGAGAGGTGTCAGTATTATAACCCCTAGGAGAGCTGGCAGTATTATAACCCCTAGGAGAGGTGTCAGTATTATAACCCCTAGGAGAGGTGTCAGTATTATAACCCCTAGGAGAAAGGTTCAGTATTATAACCCCTAGGAGAGGTGTCAGTATTATAACCCCTAGGAGAGGTGGCAGTATTATAACCCCTAGGAGAGGTGTCAGTATTATAACCCCTAGGAGAGATGTCAGTATTATAACCCCTAGGAGAGGTGTCAGTATTATAACCCCTAGGAGAGGTGTCAGTATTATAACCCCTAGGAGAGGTGTCAGTATTATAACCCCTAGGAGAGGTGTCAGTATTATAACCCCTAGGAGAGGTGGCAGTATTATAACCCCTAGGAGAGATGGCAGTATTATAACCCCTAGGAGAGATGGCAGTATTATAACCCCTAGGAGAGGTGTCAGTATTATAACCCCTAGGAGAGGTGACAGTATTATAACCCCTAGGAGAGGTGTCAGTGTTGTAACCCCTAGGAGAGGTGTCAGTATTATAACCCCTAGGAGAGGTGTCAGCATTATAACCCCTAGGAGAGGTGTCAGTATTATAACCCCTAGGAGAGGTGTCAGTGTTGTAACCCCTAGGAGAGGTGTCAGTATTATAACCCCTAGGAGAGGTGTCAGTATTATAACCCCTAGGAGAGGTGTCAGTGTTGTAACCCCTAGGAGAGGTGTCAGTATTATAACCCCTAGGAGAGGTGTCAGTATTATAACCCCTAGGAGAGGTGTCAGTATTGTAACCCCTAGGAGAGGTGTCAGTATTATAACCCCTAGGAGAGGTGTCAGTATTATAACCCCTAGGAGAGGTGTCAGTATTATAACCCCTAGGAGAGGTGTCAGTATTATAACCCCTAGGAGAGTTGGCAGTATTGTAACCCCTAGGAGAGGTGGCAGTATTATAACCCCTAGGAGAGGTGTCAGTATTATAACCCCTAGGAGAGGTGTCAGTGTTGTAACCCCTAGGAGAGGTGTCAGTATTATAACCCCTAGGAGAGGTGTCAGTATTGTAACCCCTAGGAGAGGTGTCAGTATTATAACCCCTAGGAGAGGTGTCAGTATTATAACCCCTAGGAGAGGTGTCAGTGTTGTAACCCCTAGGAGAGGTGTCAGTATTATAACCCCTAGGAGAGGTGTCAGTATTATAACCCCTAGGAGAGGTGTCAGTATTATAACCCCTAGGAGAGGTGTCAGTATTATAACCCCTAGGAGAGCTGGCAGTATTGTAACCCAGAGGAGAGGTGTCAGTATTGTAACCCCTAGGAGAGGTGTCAGTATTATAACCCCTAGGAGAGGTGTCAGTGTTGTAACCCCTAGGAGAGGTGTCAGTATTATAACCCCTAGGAGACGTGTCAGTATTGTAACCCCTAGGAGAGCTGGCAGTATTGTAACCCATAGGAGAGGTGTCAGTATTGTAACCCCTAGGAGAGGTGTCAGTGTTGTAACCCCTAGGAGAGGTGTCAGTATTATAACCCCTAGGAGAGGTGTCAGTATTATAACCCCTAGGAGAGGTGTCAGTATTATAACCCCTAGGAGAGTGGCAGTATTGTAACCCCTAGGAGAGGTGTCAGTGTTGTAACCCCTAGGAGAGGTGTCAGTGTTGTAACCCCTAGGAGAGGTGTCAGTATTATAACCCCTAGGAGAGGTGTCAGTGTTGTAACCCCTAGGAGAGGTGGCAGTATTATAACCCCTAGGAGAGATGGCAGTATTATAACCCCTAGGAGAGGTGGCAGTATTATAACCCCTAGGAGAGGTGTCAGTATTATAACCCCTAGGAGAGGTGGCAGTATTATAACCCCTAGGAGAGGTGTCAGTGTTGTAACCCCTAGGAGAGGTGTCAGTATTATAACCCCTAGGAGAGGTGTCAGTATTATAACCCCTAGGAGAGGTGTCAGTATTATAACCCCTAGGAGAGGTGTCAGTATTATAACCCCTAGGAGAGGTGTCAGTATTATAACCCCTAGGAGAGGTGTCAGTATTATAACCCCTAGGAGAGGTGTCAGTATTATAACCCCTAGGAGAGGTGTCAGTATTATAACCCCTAGGAGAGGTGTCAGTATTATAACCCCTAGGAGAGTGTCAGTGTTGTAACCCCTAGGAGAGGTGTCAGTATTATAACCCCTAGGAGAGGTGTCAGTATTATAACCCCTAGGAGAGGTGTCAGTATTATAACCCCTAGGAGAGGTGTCAGTATTATAACCCCTAGGAGAGGTGGCAGTATTATAACCCCTAGGAGAGGTGGCAGTATTATAACCCCTAGGAGAGGTGTCAGTATTATAACCCCTAGGAGAGGTGTCAGTGTTGTAACCCCTAGGAGAGGTGTCAGTATTATAACCCCTAGGAGAGGTGTCAGTATTATAACCCCTAGGAGAGGTGTCAGTATTATAACCCCTAGGAGAGGTGTCAGTATTATAACCCCTAGGAGAGGTGTCAGTGTTGTAACCCCTAGGAGAGGTGTCAGTATTATAACCCCTAGGAGAGGTGTCAGTATTATAACCCCTAGGAGAGGTGTCAGTATTATAACCCCTAGGAGAGGTGTCAGTATTATAACCCCTAGGAGAGCTGGCAGTATTGTAACCCCTAGGAGAGGTGTCAGTATTATAACCCCTAGGAGAGGTGTCAGTATTATAACCCCTAGGAGAGGTGTCAGTGTTGTAACCCCTAGGAGAGGTGTCAGTATTATAACCCCTAGGAGAGGTGTCAGTATTGTAACCCCTAGGAGAGGTGGCAGTATTGTAACCCCTAGGAGAGGTGTCAGTATTGTAACCCCTAGGAGAGGTGTCAGTATTATAACCCCTAGGAGAGGTGTCAGTATTATAACCCCTAGGAGAGGTGTCAGTATTATAACCCCTAGGAGAGGTGTCAGTATTATAACCCCTAGGAGAGGTGGCAGTATTATAACCCCTAGGAGAGGTGTCAGTGTTGTAACCCCTAGGAGAGGTGTCAGTGTTGTAACCCCTAGGAGAGGTGTCAGTATTATAACCCCTAGGAGAGGTGTCAGTGTTGTAACCCCTAGGAGAGGTGGCAGTATTATAACCCCTAGGAGAGATGGCAGTATTATAACCCCTAGGAGAGGTGTCAGTATTATAACCCCTAGGAGAGGTGTCAGTATTATAACCCCTAGGAGAGGTGGCAGTATTATAACCCCTAGGAGAGGTGTCAGTATTATAACCCCTAGGAGAGGTGTCAGTATTATAACCCCTAGGAGAGGTGTCAGTATTATAACCCCTAGGAGAGGTGTCAGTATTATAACCCCTAGGAGAGGTGTCAGTATTATAACCCCTAGGAGAGGTGTCAGTATTATAACCCCTAGGAGAGGTGTCAGTATTATAACCCCTAGGAGAGGTGTCAGTATTATAACCCCTAGGAGAGGTGTCAGTATTATAACCCCTAGGAGAGGTGTCAGTATTATAACCCCTAGGAGAGGTGGCAGTATTATAACCCCTAGGAGAGGTGTCAGTATTATAACCCCTAGGAGAGGTGTCAGTATTGTAACCCCTAGGAGAGGTGTCAGTATTATAACCCCTAGGAGAGGTGTCAGTATTATAACCCCTAGGAGAGGTGTCAGTATTATAACCCCTAGGAGAGGTGTCAGTATTATAACCCCTAGGAGAGGTGTCAGTATTATAACCCCTAGGAGAGGTGTCAGTATTATAACCCCTAGGAGAGGTGTCAGTATTATAACCCCTAGGAGAGGTGTCAGTATTATAACCCCTAGGAGAGGTGTCAGTATTATAACCCCTAGGAGAGGTGTCAGTATTATAACCCCTAGGAGAGGTGTCAGTATTATAACCCCTAGGAGAGGTGTCAGTATTATAACCCCTAGGAGAGGTGTCAGTATTATAACCCCTAGGAGAGGTGTCAGTATTATAACCCCTAGGAGAGGTGTCAGTATTATAACCCCTAGGAGAGGTGTCAGTATTATAACCCCTAGGAGAGGTGTCAGTATTATAACCCCTAGGAGAGGTGTCAGTATTATAACCCCTAGGAGAGGTGTCAGTATTATAACCCCTAGGAGAGGTGTCAGTATTATAACCCCTAGGAGAGTTGGCAGTATTGTAACCCCTAGGAGAGGTGTCAGTATTATAACCCCTAGGAGAGGTGTCAGTATTATAACCCCTAGGAGAGGTGTCAGTATTATAACCCCTAGGAGAGGTGTCAGTATTATAACCCCTAGGAGAGGTGTCAGTATTATAACCCCTAGGAGAGGTGTCAGTATTATAACCCCTAGGAGAGGTGTCAGTATTATAACCCCTAGGAGAGGTGTCAGTATTATAACCCCTAGGAGAGGTGTCAGTATTATAACCCCTAGGAGAGGTGTCAGTATTATAACCCCTAGGAGAGGTGTCAGTATTATAACCCCTAGGAGAGGTGTCAGTATTATAACCCCTAGGAGAGGTGTCAGTATTGTAACCCCTAGGAGAGGTGTCAGTATTATAACCCCTAGGAGAGGTGTCAGTATTATAACCCCTAGGAGAGGTGGCAGTATTATAACCCCTAGGAGAGGTGTCAGTATTATAACCCCTAGGAGAGGTGTCAGTATTATAACCCCTAGGAGAGGTGTCAGTATTGTAACCCCTAGGAGAGGTGTCAGTATTGTAACCCCTAGGAGAGGTGTCAGTATTATAACCCCTAGGAGAGGTGTCAGTATTATAACCCCTAGGAGAGGTGTCAGTATTATAACCCCTAGGAGAGGTGTCAGTGTTGTAACCCCTAGGAGAGGTGTCAGTATTATAACCCCTAGGAGAGGTGTCAGTATTATAACCCCTAGGAGAGGTGTCAGTATTATAACCCCTAGGAGAGGTGTCAGTATTATAACCCCTAGGAGAGGTGTCAGTATTGTAACCCCTAGGAGAGGTGTCAGTATTATAACCCCTAGGAGAGGTGTCAGTATTATAACCCCTAGGAGAGGTGTCAGTATTATAACCCCTAGGAGAGGTGTCAGTATTATAACCCCTAGGAGAGGTGTCAGTATTATAACCCCTAGGAGAGGTGTCAGTATTGTAACCCCTAGGAGAGGTGTCAGTATTATAACCCCTAGGAGAGGTGTCAGTATTATAACCCCTAGGAGAGGTGTCAGTATTATAACCCCTAGGAGAGGTGTCAGTATTATAACCCCTAGGAGAGGTGTCAGTATTATAACCCCTAGGAGAGGTGGCAGTATTATAACCCCTAGGAGAGGTGTCAGTATTATAACCCCTAGGAGAGGTGTCAGTATTATAACCCCTAGGA
Organism: Salmo salar; assembly: GCF_965601325.2. NCBI lineage: Eukaryota > Metazoa > Chordata > Actinopteri > Salmoniformes > Salmonidae > Salmo > Salmo salar. The sequence continues at coordinate 82,564,426 of NC_138295.1, forward strand.
GAGGTGTCAGTATTATAACCCCTAGGAGAGGTGTCAGTATTATAACCCCTAGGAGAGGTGGCAGTATTATAACCCCTAGGAGAGGTGTCAGTATTATAACCCCTAGGAGAGGTGTCAGTATTATAACCCCTAGGAGAGGTGTCAGTATTATAACCCCTAGGAGAGGTGTCAGTATTATAACCCCTAGGAGAGGTGTCAGTATTATAACCCCTAGGAGAGGTGTCAGTATTATAACCCCTAGGAGAGGTGTCAGTATTATAACCCCTAGGAGAGGTGTCAGTATTATAACCCCTAGGAGAGGTGTCAGTATTATAACCCCTAGGAGAGGTGTCAGTATTATAACCCCTAGGAGAGGTGTCAGTATTATAACCCCTAGGAGAGGTGTCAGTATTATAACCCCTAGGAGAGGTGTCAGTATTATAACCCCTAGGAGAGGTGTCAGTATTATAACCCCTAGGAGAGGTGTCAGTATTATAACCCCTAGGAGAGGTGTCAGTATTATAACCCCTAGGAGAGGTGGCAGTATTATAACCCCTAGGAGAGGTGTCAGTATTATAACCCCTAGGAGAGGTGTCAGTATTATAACCCCTAGGAGAGGTGTCAGTATTATAACCCCTAGGAGAGGTGTCAGTATTATAACCCCTAGGAGAGGTGTCAGTATTATAACCCCTAGGAGAGGTGTCAGTATTATAACCCCTAGGAGAGGTGTCAGTATTATAACCCCTAGGAGAGGTGTCAGTATTATAACCCCTAGGAGAGGTGTCAGTATTATAACCCCTAGGAGAGGTGTCAGTATTATAACCCCTAGGAGAGGTGGCAGTATTATAACCCCTAGGAGAGGTGTCAGTATTATAACCCCTAGGAGAGGTGTCAGTATTATAACCCCTAGGAGAGGTGTCAGTATTATAACCCCTAGGAGAGGTGTCAGTATTATAACCCCTAGGAGAGGTGTCAGTATTATAACCCCTAGGAGAGGTGTCAGTATTATAACCCCTAGGAGAGGTGTCAGTATTATAACCCCTAGGAGAGGTGGCAGTATTATAACCCCTAGGAGAGGTGTCAGTATTATAACCCCTAGGAGAGGTGTCAGTATTATAACCCCTAGGAGAGGTGTCAGTATTATAACCCCTAGGAGAGGTGTCAGTATTATAACCCCTAGGAGAGGTGTCAGTATTATAACCCCTAGGAGAGGTGGCAGTATTATAACCCCTAGGAGAGGTGTCAGTATTATAACCCCTAGGAGAGGTGTCAGTATTATAACCCCTAGGAGAGGTGGCAGTATTATAACCCCTAGGAGAGGTGTCAGTATTATAACCCCTAGGAGAGGTGTCAGTATTATAACCCCTAGGAGAGGTGTCAGTATTATAACCCCTAGGAGAGGTGTCAGTATTATAACCCCTAGGAGAGGTGTCAGTATTATAACCCCTAGGAGAGGTGGCAGTATTATAACCCCTAGGAGAGGTGTCAGTATTATAACCCCTAGGAGAGGTGTCAGTATTATAACCCCTAGGAGAGGTGTCAGTATTATAACCCCTAGGAGAGGTGTCAGTATTATAACCCCTAGGAGAGGTGTCAGTATTATAACCCCTAGGAGAGGTGTCAGTATTATAACCCCTAGGAGAGGTGTCAGTATTATAACCCCTAGGAGAGGTGGCAGTATTATAACCCCTAGGAGAGGTGTCAGTATTATAACCCCTAGGAGAGGTGTCAGTATTATAACCCCTAGGAGAGGTGTCAGTATTATAACCCCTAGGAGAGGTGTCAGTATTATAACCCCTAGGAGAGGTGTCAGTATTATAACCCCTAGGAGAGGTGGCAGTATTATAACCCCTAGGAGAGGTGTCAGTATTATAACCCCTAGGAGAGGTGGCAGTATTATAACCCCTAGGAGAGGTGTCAGTATTATAACCCCTAGGAGAGGTGTCAGTATTATAACCCCTAGGAGAGGTGTCAGTATTATAACCCCTAGGAGAGGTGTCAGTATTATAACCCCTAGGAGAGGTGTCAGTATTATAACCCCTAGGAGAGGTGTCAGTATTATAACCCCTAGGAGAGGTGGCAGTATTATAACCCCTAGGAGAGGTGTCAGTATTATAACCCCTAGGAGAGGTGTCAGTATTATAACCCCTAGGAGAGGTGGCAGTATTATAACCCCTAGGAGAGGTGGCAGTATTATAACCCCTAGGAGAGGTGTCAGTATTATAACCCCTAGGAGAGGTGTCAGTATTATAACCCCTAGGAGAGGTGTCAGTATTATAACCCCTAGGAGAGGTGTCAGTATTATAACCCCTAGGAGAGGTGTCAGTATTATAACCCCTAGGAGAGGTGTCAGTATTATAACCCCTAGGAGAGGTGTCAGTATTATAACCCCTAGGAGAGGTGTCAGTATTATAACCCCTAGGAGAGGTGTCAGTATTATAACCCCTAGGAGAGGTGTCAGTATTATAACCCCTAGGAGAGGTGTCAGTATTATAACCCCTAGGAGAGGTGTCAGTATTATAACCCCTAGGAGAGGTGTCAGTATTGTAACCCCTAGGAGAGGTGTCAGTGTTGTAACCCCTAGGAGAGGTGTCAGTATTATAACCCCTAGGAGAGGTGTCAGTGTTGTAACCCCTAGGAGAGGTGTCAGTATTATAACCCCTAGGAGAGGTGTCAGTATTATAACCCCTAGGAGAGGTGTCAGTATTATAACCCCTAGGAGAGGTGTCAGTATTATAACCCCTAGGAGAGGTGTCAGTATTATAACCCCTAGGAGAGGTGTCAGTATTATAACCCCTAGGAGAGGTGTCAGTATTATAACCCCTAGGAGAGGTGGCAGTATTATAACCCCTAGGAGAGGTGTCAGTATTATAACCCCTAGGAGAGCTGGCAGTATTATAACCCCTAGGAGAGGTGTCAGTATTATAACCCCTAGGAGAGGTGTCAGTATTATAACCCCTAGGAGAGGTGTCAGTATTATAACCCCTAGGAGAGGTGTCAGTATTATAACCCCTAGGAGAGGTGTCAGTATTATAACCCCTAGGAGAGGTGTCAGTATTATAACCCCTAGGAGAGGTGTCAGTATTATAACCCCTAGGAGAGGTGTCAGTATTATAACCCCTAGGAGAGGTGTCAGTGTTGTAACCCCTAGGAGAGGTGTCAGTATTATAACCCCTAGGAGAGGTGTCAGTATTATAACCCCTAGGAGAGGTGTCAGTATTGTAACCCCTAGGAGAGCTGGCAGTATTATAACCCCTAGGAGAGGTGTCAGTATTATAACCCCTAGGAGAGGTGGCAGTATTATAACCCCTAGGAGAGGTGGCAGTATTATAACCCCTAGGAGAGCTGGCAGTATTATAACCCATAGGAGAGGTGTCAGTATTATAACCCCTAGCAGAGGTGTCAGTGTTGTAACCCCTAGGAGAGGTGGCAGTATTATAACCCCTAGGAGAGGTGTCAGCATTATAACCCCTAGGAGAGGTGTCAGTGTTGTAACCTCTAGGAGAGGTGGCAGAATTATAACCCCTAGGAGAGGTGGCAGTATTATAACCCCTAGGAGAGGTGGCAGTATTATAACCCCTAGGAGAGGTGTCAGTATTATAACCCCTAGGAGAGGTGGCAGTATTATAACCCCTAGGAGAGCTGGCAGTATTATAACCCCTAGGAGAGGTGTCAGTATTATAACCCCTAGGAGAGGTGTCAGTATTATAACCCCTAGGAGAAAGGTGTCAGTATTATAACCCCTAGGAGAGGTGTCAGTATTATAACCCCTAGGAGAGGTGGCAGTATTAAAACCCCTAGGAGAGGTGTCAGTATTATAACCCCTAGGAGAGATGGCAGTATTATAACCCCTAGGAGAGGTGTCAGTATTATAACCCCTAGCAGAGGTGTCAGTGTTGTAACCCCTAGGAGAGGTGTCAGTATTATAACCCCTAGGAGAGGTGTCAGCATTATAACCCCTAGGAGAGGTGTCAGTATTATAACCCCTAGGAGAGGTGGCAGTATTATAACCCCTAGGAGAGGTGTCAGCATTATAACCCCTAGGAGAGGTGTCAGTATTATAACCCCTAGGAGAGGTGGCAATATTATAACCCCTAGGAGAGGTGGCAGTATTATAACCCCTAGGAGAGGTGTCAGTATTATAACCCCTAGGAGAGGTGTCAGTATTATAACCCCTAGGAGAGGTGTCAGTATTATAACCCCTAGGAGAGCTGGCAGTATTATAACCCCTAGGAGAGGTGTCAGTATTATAACCCCTAGGAGAGGTGTCAGTATTATAACCCCTAGGAGAGGTGTCAGTATTATAACCCCTAGGAGAGGTGTCAGTATTATAACCCCTAGGAGAGGTGGCAGTATTATAACCCCTAGGAGAGGTGTCAGTATTATAACCCCTAGGAGAGGTGTCAGTATTATAACCCCTAGGAGAGGTGTCAGTATTATAACCCCTAGGAGAGGTGTCAGTATTATAACCCCTAGGAGAGGTGTCAGTATTATAACCCCTAGGAGAGGTGTCAGTGTTTTAACCCCTAGGAGAGGTGTCAGTATTGTAACCCCTAGGAGAGGTGTCAGTGTTGTAACCCCTAGGAGAGGTGTCAGTATTGTAACTCCTAGGAGAGGTGGCACTGTTGTAACCCCTAGGAGAGGTGTCAGTATTATAACCCCTAGGAGAGGTGTCAGTATTATAACCCCTAGGAGAGGTGTCAGTGTTGTAACCCCTAGGAGAGGTGTCAGTATTATAACCCCTAGGAGAGGTGGCAGTGTTATACCCCCTAGGAGAGGTGGCAGTATTATAACCCCTAGGAGAGGTGGCAGTATTGTAACCCCTAGGAGACCTGGCAGTATTATAACCCATAGGAGAGGTGTCAGTATTATAACCCCTAGCAGAGGTGTCAGTGTTGTAACCCCTAGGAGAGGTGTCAGTATTATAACCCCTAGGAGAGATGTCAGCATTATAACCCCTAGGGGAGGTGTCAGTGTTGTAACCCCTAGGAGAGGTGGCAGTATTGTAACCCCTAGGAGAGGAGACAGTGTTTGTAACCCCTACGAGAGGTGTCAGTATTGTAACCCCTAGGAGAGAGTGTCAGTGTTGTAACCCCTAGGAGAGGGTGTCGGCATTATTAACCCCAAGGAGAGGTGTCAGTGTTGTAACCCCTAGGAGAAGGTGTCAGTATTATAACCCCTAGGAGAGCTGGCAGTACTATAACACCTAGGAGAGGTGTCAGTATTGTAACCCCTAGGAGAGGTGGCAGTGTTGTAACCCCAAGGAGAGGTGGCAGTGTTGTAACCCCTAGGAGAGGTGGCAGTGTTGTAACCCCTAGGAGAGCTGGCACTGGTGTAACCCCTAGGAGAGGTGGCACGTGTGTATAACCCCTAGGAGAGGTGGCACTGGTGTAACCCCTAGGAGAGGTGGCACTGTTGTAACCCCTAGGAGAGGTGGCAGTGTTGTAACCCCTAGGAAGAGGTGGCAGTGTTTGTATGAGAGATGGCAGTAGTTTATAACCCCTAGGAGAGCTGGCAGTATTATAACCCCTAGGGGAGGTGTCAGCATTATAACCCCTAGGAGAGGTGTCAGTATTATAACCCCTAGGAGAGGGTGGCAGTATTAGTAACCCCTAGGAGAGGTGGCAGTGATTGTAACCCCTAGGAGAGGTGTCAGTATTATAACCCCTAGGAGAAGGTGTCAGCATTATAACCCCTAGGAGAGGTGTCAGTATTATAACCCCTAGGAGAGGTGGCAGTGTTGTAACCCCTAGGAGAGGTGGCAGTGATTGTAACCCCTAGGAGAGGTGTCAGTGTTAGTCACCCCTAGGAGAGGTGTCAGTATTATAACCCCTAGGAGAGGTAGTCAGTGTTATAACCCCTAGGAGAGGTGTCAGTATTGTAACCCCTAGGAGAGGTGGCAGTGTTGTATGAGAGGTTGTCAGTATTATAACCCCTAGGAGAGGTGTCAGTATTATAACTCCTAGGAGAGGTGGCACTGTTGTAACCCCTAGGAGAGGTGTCAGTGTTGTAACCCCTAGGAGAGCTGTCAGTATTATAACCCCTAGGAGAGGTGTCAGTGTTGTAACCCCTAGGAGAGGTGTCAGTATTATAACCCCTAGGAGAGGTGTCAGTGTTGTAACCCCTAGGAGAGGTGTCAGTATTGTAACCCCTAGGAGAGGTGTCAGTGTTGTAACCCCTAGGAGAGGTGTCAGTATTGTAACCCCTAGGAGAGGTGTCAGTATTGTAACCCCTAGGAGAGGTGTCAGTATTATAACCCCTAGGAGAGGTGTCAGTGTTGTAACCCCTAGGAGAGGTGTCAGTGTTGTAACCCCTAGGAGAGGTGTCAGTATTATAACCCCTAGGAGAGGTGTCAGTATTATAACCCCTAGGAGAGGTGTCAGTATTATAACCCCTAGGAGAGGTGTCAGTGTTGTAACCCCTAGGAGAGGTGTCAGTATTATAACCCCTAGGAGAGGTGTCAGTATTATAACCCCTAGGAGAGGTGTCAGTGTTGTAACCCCTAGGAGAGGTGTCAGTATTATAACCCCTAGGAGAGGTGTCAGTATTGTAACCCCTAGGAGAGGTGTCAGTATTATAACCCCTAGGAGAGGTGTCAGTGTTGTAACCCCTAGGAGAGGTGTCAGTATTGTAACCCCTAGGAGAGGTGTCAGTATTATAACCCCTAGGAGAGGTGTCAGTGTTGTAACCCCTAGGAGAGGTGTCAGTATTATAACCCCTAGGAGAGGTGTCAGTATTATAACCCCTAGGAGAGGTGTCAGTGTTGTAACCCCTAGGAGAGGTGTCAGTGTTGTAACCCCTAGGAGAGGTGTCAGTATTATAACCCCTAGGAGAGGTGTCAGTATTATAACCCCTAGGAGAGGTGTCAGTGTTGTAACCCCTAGGAGAGGTGTCAGTATTATAACCCCTAGGAGAGGTGTCAGTATTATAACCCCTAGGAGAGGTGTCAGTATTATAACCCCTAGGAGAGGTGTCAGTATTATAACCCCTAGGAGAGGTGTCAGTGTTGTAACCCCTAGGAGAGGTGTCAGTGTTGTAACCCCTAGGAGAGGTGTCAGTATTATAACCCCTAGGAGAGGTGTCAGTGTTGTAACCCCTAGGAGAGGTGTCAGTGTTGTAACCCCTAGGAGAGGTGTCAGTATTATACAACCCCTAGGAGAGGTGGCAGTGTTGTATGAGAGGTGTCAGTATTATAACCCCTAGGAGAGGTGTCAGTATTATAACCCCTAGGAGAGGTGTCAGTGTTGTAACCCCTAGGAGAGGTGTCAGTATTGTAACCCCTAGGAGAGGTGTCAGTATTATAACCCCTAGGAGAGGTGTCAGTGTTATAACCCCTAGGAGAGGTGTCAGTATTATAACCCCTAGGAGAGGTGTCAGTGTTGTAACCCCTAGGAGAGGTGTCAGTGATGATAACCCCTAGGAGAGGTGTCAGTGTTGTAACCCCTAGGAGAGGTGTCAGTATTGTAACCCCTAGGAGAGGTGTCAGTGTTGTAACCCCTAGGAGAGGTGTCAGTGTTGTAACCCCTAGGAGAGGTGTCAGTATTGTAACCCCTAGGAGAGGTGTCAGTGTTGTAACCCCTAGGAGAGGTGTCAGTGTTGTAACCCCTAGGAGAGGTGTCAGTGTTGTAACCCCTAGGAGAGGTGTCAGTGTTGTAACCCCTAGTAGAGGTGTCAGTATTATAACCCCTAGGAGAGGTGTCAGTGTTGTAACCCCTAGGAGAGGTGTCAGTGTTGTAACCCCTAGGAGAGGTGTCAGTGTTATAACCCCTAGGAGAGGTGTCAGTGTTGTAACACCTAGGAGAGGTGGCACTGGTGTAACCCCTAGGAGAGGTGTCAGTGTTGTAACCCCTAGGAGAGGTGTCAGTGTTGTAACCCCTAGGAGAGGTGGCACTGTTGTAACCCCTAGGAGAGGTGGCAGTATTATAACCCCTAGGAGAGGTGTCAGTATTATAACCCCTAGGAGAGGTGTCAGTATTATAACCCCTAGGAGAGGTGTCAGTATTATAACCCCTAGGAGAGGTGTCAGTATTATAACCCCTAGGAGAGGTGTCAGTGTTGTAACCCCTAGGAGAGGTGTCAGTATTGTAACCCCTAGGAGAGGTGTCAGTATTATAACCCCTAGTAGAGGTGTCAGTGTTGTAACCCCTAGGAGAGGTGTCAGTATTATAACCCCTAGGAGAGGTGTCAGTATTATAACCCCTAGGAGAGGTGTCAGTATTATAACCCCTAGGAGAGGTGTCAGTGTTGTAACCCCTAGGAGAGGTGTCAGTGTTGTAACCCCTAGGAGAGGTGTCAGTATTATAACCCCTAGGAGAGGTGTCAGTATTATAACCCCTAGGAGAGGTGTCAGTATTATAACCCCTAGGAGAGGTGTCAGTGTTGTAACCCCTAGGAGAGGTGTCAGTGTTGTAACCCCTAGGAGAGGTGTCAGTATTATAACCCCTAGGAGAGGTGTCAGTGTTATAACCCCTAGGAGAGGTGTCAGTATTGTAACCCCTAGGAGAGGTGTCAGTGTTATAACCCCTAGGAGAGGTGTCAGTGTTGTAACCCCTAGGAGAGGTGTCAGTGTTGTAACCCCTAGGAGAGGTGTCAGTATTATAACCCCTAGGAGAGGTGTCAGTGTTGTAACCCCTAGGAGAGGTGTCAGTATTGTAACCCCTAGGAGAGGTGTCAGTATTGTAACCCCTAGGAGAGGTGTCAGTATTATAACCCCTAGGAGAGGTGTCAGTGTTGTAACCCCTAGGAGAGGTGTCAGTGTTGTAACCCCTAGGAGAGGTGTCAGTGTTGTAACCCCTAGGAGAGGTGTCAGTATTGTAACCCCTAGGAGAGGTGTCAGTATTATAACCCCTAGGAGAGGTGTCAGTGTTGTAACCCCTAGGAGAGGTGTCAGTATTATAACCCCTAGGAGAGGTGTCAGTATTATAACCCCTAGGAGAGGTGTCAGTGTTGTAACCCCTAGGAGAGGTGTCAGTGTTGTAACCCCTAGGAGAGGTGTCAGTATTATAACCCCTAGGAGAGGTGTCAGTGTTGTAACCCCTAGGAGAGGTGTCAGTATTGTAACCCCTAGGAGAGGTGTCAGTGTTGTAACCCCTAGGAGAGGTGTCAGTATTATAACCCCTAGGAGAGGTGTCAGTGTTGTAACCCCTAGGAGAGGTGTCAGTGTTGTAACCCCTAGGAGAGGTGTCAGTATTGTAACCCCTAGGAGAGGTGTCAGTGTTGTAACCCCTAGGAGAGGTGTCAGTATTATAACCCCTAGGAGAGGTGTCAGTGTTGTAACCCCTAGGAGAGGTGTCAGTGTTGTAACCCCTAGGAGAGGTGTCAGTGTTATAACCCCTAGGAGAGGTGTCAGTGTTGTAACCCCTAGGAGAGGTGTCAGTGTTGTAACCCCTAGGAGAGGTGTCAGTGTTGTAACCCCTAGGAGAGGTGTCAGTATTATAACCCCTAGGAGAGAGTGTCAGTGTTGTAACCCCTATGAGAGGTGTCGGTATTATAACCCCAAGGAGAGGTGTCAGTGTTGTAACCCCTAGGAGAGGTGTCAGTGTTGTAACCCCTAGTAGAGGTGTCAGTATTATAACCCCTAGGAGAGGTGTCAGTATTGTAACCCCTAGGAGAGGTGGCAGTGTTGTAACCCCTAGGAGAGGTGTCAGTGTTGTAACCCCTAGGAGAGGTGTCAGCTTTGTAACCCCTAGGAGAGGTGTCAGTGTTGTAACCCCTAGGAGAGGTGTCAGTATTATAACCCCTAGGAGAGGTGTCAGTATTATAACCCCTAGGAGAGGTGTCAGTATTGTAACCCCTAGTAGAGGTGTCAGTGTTGTAACCCCTAGGAGAGGTGTCAGTATTATAACCCCTAGGAGAGGTGTCAGTGTTGTAACCCCTAGGAGAGGTGTCAGTATTATAACCCCTAGGAGAGGTGTCAGTATTATAACCCCTAGGAGAGGTGTCAGTGTTGTAACCCCTAGGAGAGGTGTCAGTATTGTAACCCCTAGGAGAGGTGTCAGTATTATAACCCCTAGGAGAGGTGTCAGTGTTATAACCCCTAGGAGAGGTGTCAGTGTTGTAACCCCTAGGAGAGGTGTCAGTATTATAACCCCTAGGAGAGGTGTCAGTGATGTAACCCCTAGGAGAGGTGTCAGTGTTGTAACCCCTAGCAGAGGTGTCAGTATTGTAACCCCTAGGAGAGGTGTCAGTGTTGTAACCCCTAGGAGAGGTGTCAGTGTTGTCACCCCTAGGAGAGGTGTCAGTGTTGTAACCCCTAGGAGAGGTGTCAGTGTTGTAACCCCTAGGAGAGGTGGCAGTGTTGTAACCCCTAGGAGAGGTGGCAGTGTTGTAACCCCTAGGAGAGGTGGCACTGTTGTAACCCCTAGGAGAGGTGGCACTATTATAACCCCTAGGAGAGGTGGTCAGTATTATAACCCCTAGGAGATGGCTGGTCAGTATTATAACCCCTAGGAGAGGTGTCAGTATTGTAACCCCTAGGAGAGGTGTCAGTATTGTAACCCCTAGGAGAGGTGTCAGTGTTGTAACCCCTAGGAGAGGTGTCAGTGTTGTAACCCCTAGGAGAGGTGTCAGTATTATAACCCCTAGGAGAGGTGTCAGTATTATAACCCCTAGGAGAGGTGTCAGTATTATAACCCCTAGGAGAGGTGTCAGTGTTGTAACCCCTAGGAGAGGTGTCAGTGTTGTAACCCCTAGGAGAGGTGTCAGTATTATAACCCCTAGGAGAGGTGTCAGTGTTGTAACCCCTAGGAGAGGTGTCAGTATTATAACCCCTAGGAGAGGTGTCAGTGTTGTAACCCCTAGGAGAGGTGTCAGTATTGTAACCCCTAGGAGAGGTGTCAGTGTTATAACCCCTAGGAGAGGTGTCAGTGTTGTAACCCCTAGGAGAGGTGTCAGTATTATAACCCCTAGGAGAGGTGTCAGTATTGTAACCCCTAGTAGAGGTGTCAGTGTTGTAACCCCTAGGAGAGGTGTCAGTATTATAACCCCTAGGAGAGGTGTCAGTGTTGTAACCCCTAGGAGAGGTGTCAGTATTATAACCCCTAGGAGAGGTGTCAGTGTTGTAACCCCTAGGAGAGGTGTCAGTATTGTAACCCCTAGGAGAGGTGTCAGTATTGTAACCCCTAGGAGAGGTGTCAGTGTTGTAACCCCTAGGAGAGGTGTCAGTATTATAACCCCTAGGAGAGGTGTCAGTATTGTAACCCCTAGGAGAGGTGTCAGTGTTGTAACCCCTAGGAGAGGTGTCAGTGTTATAACCCCTAGGAGAGGTGTCAGTGTTGTAACCCCTAGGAGAGGTGTCAGTGTTATAACCCCTAGGAGAGGTGTCAGTGTTATAACCCCTAGGAGAGGTGTCAGTGTTGTAACCCCTAGGAGAGGTGGCAGTGTTGTAACCCCTAGGAGAGGTGTCAGTATTATAACCCCTAGGAGAGGTGTCAGTGTTGTAACCCCTAGGAGAGGTGTCAGTGTTGTAACCCCTAGGAGAGGTGTCAGTATTATAACCCCTAGGAGAGGTGTCAGTATTATAACCCCTAGGAGAGGTGTCAGTATTATAACCCCTAGGAGAGGTGTCAGTATTATAACCCCTAGGAGAGGTGTCAGTGTTGTAACCCCTAGGAGAGGTGTCAGTGTTGTAACCCCTAGGAGAGGTGTCAGTATTATAACCCCTAGGAGAGGTGTCAGTGTTGTAACCCCTAGGAGAGGTGTCAGTGTTGTAACCCCTAGGAGAGGTGTCAGTATTATAACCCCTAGGAGAGGTGTCAGTATTATAACCCCTAGGAGAGGTGTCAGTGTTGTAACCCCTAGGAGAGGTGTCAGTATTATAACCCCTAGGAGAGGTGTCAGTGTTGTAACCCCTAGGAGAGGTGTCAGTGTTGTAACCCCTAGGAGAGGTGTCAGTATTATAACCCCTAGGAGAGGTGTCAGTATTATAACCCCTAGGAGAGGTGTCAGTGTTGTAACCCCTAGGAGAGGTGTCAGTGTTATAACCCCTAGGAGAGGTGTCAGTGTTGTAACCCCTAGGAGAGGTGTCAGTGTTGTAACCCCTAGGAGAGGTGTCAGTATTATAACCCCTAGGAGAGGTGTCAGTGTTGTAACCCCTAGGAGAGGTGTCAGTATTGTAACCCCTAGGAGAGGTGTCAGTATTATAACCCCTAGGAGAGGTGTCAGTATTGTAACCCCTAGGAGAGGTGTCAGTATTATAACCCCTAGGAGAGGTGTCAGTATTATAACCCCTAGGAGAGGTGTCAGTATTATAACCCCTAGGAGAGGTGTCAGTGTTGTAACCCCTAGGAGAGGTGTCAGTATTATAACCCCTAGGAGAGGTGTCAGTGTTGTAACCCCTAGGAGAGGTGTCAGTATTGTAACCCCTAGGAGAGGTGTCAGTGTTATAACCCCTAGGAGAGGTGTCAGTGTTGTAACCCCTAGGAGAGGTGTCAGTATTGTAATCCCTAGGAGAGGTGTCAGTGTTGTAACCCCTAGGAGAGGTGTCAGTGTTGTAACCCCTAGGAGAGGTGTCAGTGTTGTAACCCCTAGGAGAGGTGTCAGTATTATAACCCCTAGGAGAGGTGTCAGTGTTGTAACCCCTAGGAGAGGTGTCAGTATTATAACCCCTAGGAGAGGTGTCAGTGTTGTAACCCCTAGGAGAGGTGTCAGTGTTGTAACCCCTAGGAGAGGTGTCAGTATTATAACCCCTAGGAGAGGTGTCAGTATTGTAACCCCTAGGAGAGGTGTCAGTGTTGTAACCCCTAGGAGAGGTGTCAGTGTTGTAACCCCTAGGAGAGGTGTCAGTGTTGTAACCCCTAGGAGAGGTGTCAGTGTTGTAACCCCTAGGAGAGGTGTCAGTATTATAACCCCTAGGAGAGGTGTCAGTATTATAACCCCTAGGAGAGGTGTCAGTATTGTAACCCCTAGGAGAGGTGTCAGTGTTGTAACCCCTAGGAGAGGTGTCAGTATTATAACCCCTAGGAGAGGTGTCAGTATTGTAACCCCTAGGAGAGGTGTCAGTATTATAACCCCTAGGAGAGGTGTCAGTATTATAACCCCTAGGAGAGGTGTCAGTATTGTAACCCCTAGGAGAGGTGTCAGTGTTGTAACCCCTAGGAGAGGTGTCAGTATTATAACCCCTAGGAGAGGTGTCAGTGTTGTAACCCCTAGGAGAGGTGTCAGTGTTGTAACCCCTAGGAGAGGTGTCAGTGTTGTAACCCCTAGGAGAGGTGTCAGTATTATAACCCCTAGGAGAGGTGTCAGTATTATAACCCCTAGGAGAGGTGTCAGTATTGTAACCCCTAGGAGAGGTGTCAGTGTTGTAACCCCTAGGAGAGGTGTCAGTATTATAACCCCTAGGAGAGGTGTCAGTATTATAACCCCTAGGAGAGGTGTCAGTGTTGTAACCCCTAGGAGAGGTGTCAGTATTATAACCCCTAGGAGAGGTGTCAGTATTATAACCCCTAGGAGAGGTGTCAGTATTGTAACCCCTAGGAGAGGTGTCAGTATTATAACCCCTAGGAGAGGTGTCAGTGTTGTAACCCCTAGGAGAGGTGTCAGTATTATAACCCCTAGGAGAGGTGTCAGTATTATAACCCCTAGGAGAGGTGTCAGTGTTGTAACCCCTAGGAGAGGTGTCAGTATTATAACCCCTAGGAGAGGTGTCAGTATTGTAACCCCTAGGAGAGGTGTCAGTGTTGTAACCCCTAGGAGAGGTGTCAGTGTTGTAACCCCTAGGATAGGTGTCAGTGTTGTAACCCCTAGGAGAGGTGTCAGTATTGTAACCCCTAGGAGAGGTGTCAGTATTATAACCCCTAGGAGAGGTGTCAGTATTATAACCCCTAGGAGAGGTGTCAGTATTGTAACCCCTAGGAGAGGTGTCAGTGTTGTAACCCCTAGGAGAGGTGTCAGTGTTATAACCCCTAGGAGAGGTGTCAGTGTTGTAACCCCTAGGAGAGGTGTCAGTATTATAACCCCTAGGAGAGGTGTCAGTGTTGTAACCCCTAGGAGAGGTGTCAGTATTGTAACCCCTAGGAGAGGTGTCAGTGTTGTAACCCCTAGGAGAGGTGTCAGTATTATAACCCCTAGGAGAGGTGTCAGTGTTGTAACCCCTAGGAGAGGTGTCAGTATTGTAACCCCTAGGAGAGGTGTCAGTATTATAACCCCTAGGAGAGGTGTCAGTGTTGTAACCCCTAGGAGAGGTGTCAGTGTTGTAACCCCTAGGAGAGGTGTCAGTATTGTAACCCCTAGGAGAGGTGTCAGTGTTGTAACCCCTAGGAGAGGTGTCAGTGTTGTAACCCCTAGGAGAGGTGTCAGTATTATAACCCCTAGGAGAGGTGTCAGTGTTGTAACCCCTAGGAGAGGTGTCAGTGTTGTAACCCCTAGGAGAGGTGTCAGTATTATAACCCCTAGGAGAGGTGTCAGTGTTGTAACCCCTAGGAGAGGTGTCAGTGTTATAACCCCTAGGAGAGGTGTCAGTATTATAACCCCTAGGAGAGGTGTCAGTATTGTAACCCCTAGGAGAGGTGTCAGTATTGTAACCCCTAGGAGAGGTGTCAGTGTTGTAACCCCTAGGAGAGGTGTCAGTGTTGTAACCCCTAGGAGAGGTGTCAGTATTATAACCCCTAGGAGAGGTGTCAGTATTATAACCCCTAGGAGAGGTGTCAGTGTTGTAACCCCTAGGAGAGGTGTCAGTGTTGTAACCCCTAGGAGAGGTGTCAGTATTGTAACCCCTAGGAGAGGTGTCAGTGTTGTAACCCCTAGGAGAGGTGTCAGTATTATAACCCCTAGGAGAGGTGTCAGTGTTGTAACCCCTAGGAGAGGTGTCAGTATTGTAACCCCTAGGAGAGGTGTCAGTGTTGTAACCCCTAGGAGAGGTGTCAGTATTATAACCCCTAGGAGAGGTGTCAGTGTTGTAACCCCTAGGAGAGGTGTCAGTGTTGTAACCCCTAGGAGAGGTGTCAGTGTTATAACCCCTAGGAGAGGTGTCAGTGTTGTAACCCCTAGGAGAGGTGTCAGTATTGTAACCCCTAGGAGAGGTGTCAGTATTATAACCCCTAGGAGAGGTGTCAGTATTATAACCCCTAGGAGAGGTGTCAGTATTATAACCCCTAGGAGAGGTGTCAGTATTATAACCCCTAGGAGAGGTGTCAGTGTTGTAACCCCTAGGAGAGGTGTCAGTTTGTAACCCCTAGGAGAGGTGTCAGTATTGTAACCCCTAGGAGAGGTGTCAGTGTTGTAACCCCTAGGAGAGGTGTCAGTATTATAACCCCTAGGAGAGGTGTCAGTATTGTAACCCCTAGGAGAGGTGTCAGTATTATAACCCCTAGGAGAGGTGTCAGTGTTGTAACCCCTAGGAGAGGTGTCAGTGTTGTAACCCCTAGGAGAGGTGTCAGTGTTGTAACCCCTAGGAGAGGTGTCAGTATTATAACCCCTAGGAGAGGTGTCAGTATTATAACCCCTAGGAGAGGTGTCAGTATTGTAACCCCTAGTAGAGGTGTCAGTGTTGTAACCCCTAGGAGAGGTGTCAGTATTGTAACCCCTAGGAGAGGTGTCAGTATTATAACCCCTAGGAGAGGTGTCAGTATTATAACCCCTAGGAGAGGTGTCAGTATTATAACCCCTAGGAGAGGTGTCAGTGTTGTAACCCCTAGGAGAGGTGTCAGTATTGTAACCCCTAGGAGAGGTGTCAGTATTATAACCCCTAGGAGAGGTGTCAGTGTTGTAACCCCTAGGAGAGGTGTCAGTATTATAACCCCTAGGAGAGGTGTCAGTATTATAACCCCTAGGAGAGGTGTCAGTATTGTAACCCCTAGGAGAGGTGTCAGTATTATAACCCCTAGGAGAGGTGTCAGTGTTGTAACCCCTAGGAGAGGTGTCAGTATTGTAACCCCTAGGAGAGGTGTCAGTGTTGTAACCCCTAGGAGAGGTGTCAGTATTATAACCCCTAGGAGAGGTGTCAGTGTTGTAACCCCTAGGAGAGGTGTCAGTGTTATAACCCCTAGGAGAGGTGTCAGTATTATAACCCCTAGGAGAGGTGTCAGTGTTGTAACCCCTAGGAGAGGTGTCAGTGTTGTAACCCCTAGGAGAGGTGTCAGTATTATAACCCCTAGGAGAGGTGTCAGTATTATAACCCCTAGGAGAGGTGTCAGTATTATAACCCCTAGGAGAGGTGTCAGTGTTGTAACCCCTAGGAGAGGTGTCAGTATTGTAACCCCTAGGAGAGGTGTCAGTATTATAACCCCTAGGAGAGGTGTCAGTGTTGTAACCCCTAGGAGAGGTGTCAGTATTATAACCCCTAGGAGAGGTGTCAGTATTATAACCCCTAGGAGAGGTGTCAGTGTTGTAACCCCTAGGAGAGGTGTCAGTGTTGTAACCCCTAGGAGAGGTGTCAGTATTATAACCCCTAGGAGAGGTGTCAGTATTATAACCCCTAGGAGAGGTGTCAGTATTATAACCCCTAGGAGAGGTGTCAGTATTGTAACCCCTAGGAGAGGTGTCAGTGTTATAACCCCTAGGAGAGGTGTCAGTATTATAACCCCTAGGAGAGGTGTCAGTGTTGTAACCCCTAGGAGAGGTGTCAGTATTATAACCCCTAGGAGAGGTGTCAGTATTGTAACCCCTAGGAGAGGTGTCAGTATTATAACCCCTAGGAGAGGTGTCAGTATTATAACCCCTAGGAGAGGTGTCAGTGTTGTAACCCCTAGGAGAGGTGTCAGTATTATAACCCCTAGGAGAGGTGTCAGTGTTATAACCCCTAGGAGAGGTGTCAGTATTATAACCCCTAGGAGAGGTGTCAGTATTATAACCCCTAGGAGAGGTGTCAGTATTATAACCCCTAGGAGAGGTGTCAGTATTGTAACCCCTAGGAGAGGTGTCAGTATTGTAACCCCTAGGAGAGGTGTCAGTGTTGTAACCCCTAGGAGAGGTGTCAGTATTATAACCCCTAGGAGAGGTGTCAGTATTGTAACCCCTAGGAGAGGTGTCAGTATTGTAACCCCTAGGAGAGGTGTCAGTATTATAACCCCTAGGAGAGGTGTCAGTATTATAACCCCTAGGAGAGGTGTCAGTATTATAACCCCTAGGAGAGGTGTCAGTATTATAACCCCTAGGAGAGGTGTCAGTATTGTAACCCCTAGGAGAGGTGTCAGTATTGTAACCCCTAGGAGAGGTGTCAGTATTGTAACCCCTAGGAGAGGTGTCAGTGTTGTAACCCCTAGGAGAGGTGTCAGTATTATAACCCCTAGGAGAGGTGTCAGTATTGTAACCCCTAGGAGAGGTGTCAGTATTATAACCCCTAGGAGAGGTGTCAGTATTATAACCCCTAGGAGAGGTGTCAGTGTTGTAACCCCTAGGAGAGGTGTCAGTATTGTAACCCCTAGGAGAGGTGTCAGTATTATAACCCCTAGGAGAGGTGTCAGTATTATAACCCCTAGGAGAGGTGTCAGTATTGTAACCCCTAGGAGAGGTGTCAGTGTTGTAACCCCTAGGAGAGGTGTCAGTATTATAACCCCTAGGAGAGGTGTCAGTGTTGTAACCCCTAGGAGAGGTGTCAGTATTATAACCCCTAGGAGAGGTGTCAGTGTTATAACCCCTAGGAGAGGTGTCAGTATTATAACCCCTAGGAGAGGTGTCAGTATTATAACCCCTAGGAGAGGTGTCAGTGTTGTAACCCCTAGGAGAGGTGTCAGTATTATAACCCCTAGGAGAGGTGTCAGTATTATAACCCCTAGGAGAGGTGTCAGTGTTGTAACCCCTAGGAGAGGTGTCAGTATTGTAACCCCTAGGAGAGGTGTCAGTATTATAACCCCTAGGAGAGGTGTCAGTGTTGTAACCCCTAGGAGAGGTGTCAGTGTTGTAACCCCTAGGAGAGGTGTCAGTATTATAACCCCTAGGAGAGGTGTCAGTATTATAACCCCTAGGAGAGGTGTCAGTATTGTAACCCCTAGGAGAGGTGTCAGTATTGTAACCCCTAGGAGAGGTGTCAGTATTATAACCCCTAGGAGAGGTGTCAGTATTATAACCCCTAGGAGAGGTGTCAGTATTATAACCCCTAGGAGAGGTGTCAGTATTATAACCCCTAGGAGAGGTGTCAGTATTATAACCCCTAGGAGAGGTGTCAGTATTATAACCCCTAGGAGAGGTGTCAGTATTATAACCCCTAGGAGAGGTGTCAGTATTATAACCCCTAGGAGAGGTGTCAGTATTATAACCCCTAGGAGAGGTGTCAGTATTGTAACCCCTAGGAGAGGTGTCAGTATTATAACCCCTAGGAGAGGTGTCAGTATTATAACCCCTAGGAGAGGTGTCAGTATTGTAACCCCTAGGAGAGGTGTCAGTGTTGTAACCCCTAGGAGAGGTGTCAGTATTATAACCCCTAGGAGAGGTGTCAGTATTATAACCCCTAGGAGAGGTGTCAGTATTGTAACCCCTAGGAGAGGTGTCAGTATTGTAACCCCTAGGAGAGGTGTCAGTATTATAACCCCTAGGAGAGGTGTCAGTATTGTAACCCCTAGGAGAGGTGTCAGTGTTATAACCCCTAGGAGAGGTGTCAGTATTATAACCCCTAGGAGAGGTGTCAGTGTTGTAACCCCTAGGAGAGGTGTCAGTATTATAACCCCTAGGAGAGGTGTCAGTATTATAACCCCTAGGAGAGGTGTCAGTGTTGTAACCCCTAGGAGAGGTGTCAGTATTATAACCCCTAGGAGAGGTGTCAGTATTATAACCCCTAGGAGAGGTGTCAGTATTATAACCCCTAGGAGAGGTGTCAGTATTATAACCCCTAGGAGAGGTGTCAGTATTATAACCCCTAGGAGAGGTGTCAGTATTATAACCCCTAGGAGAGGTGTCAGTGTTGTAACCCCTAGGAGAGGTGTCAGTATTATAACCCCTAGGAGAGGTGTCAGTGTTGTAACCCCTAGGAGAGGTGTCAGTGTTGTAACCCCTAGGAGAGGTGTCAGTATTATAACCCCTAGGAGAGGTGTCAGTGTTGTAACCCCTAGGAGAGGTGTCAGTATTATAACCCCTAGGAGAGGTGTCAGTGTTATAACCCCTAGGAGAGGTGTCAGTGTTGTAACCCCTAGGAGAGGTGTCAGTATTATAACCCCTAGGAGAGGTGTCAGTATTATAACCCCTAGGAGAGGTGTCAGTATTGTAACCCCTAGGAGAGGTGTCAGTATTATAACCCCTAGGAGAGGTGTCAGTATTATAACCCCTAGGAGAGGTGTCAGTATTATAACCCCTAGGAGAGGTGTCAGTATTATAACCCCTAGGAGAGGTGTCAGTATTATAACCCCTAGGAGAGGTGTCAGTATTATAACCCCTAGGAGAGGTGTCAGTATTATAACCCCTAGGAGAGGTGTCAGTATTATAACCCCTAGGAGAGGTGTCAGTGTTATAACCCCTAGGAGAGGTGTCAGTATTATAACCCCTAGGAGAGGTGTCAGTATTATAACCCCTAGGAGAGGTGTCAGTATTGTAACCCCTAGGAGAGGTGTCAGTATTGTAACCCCTAGGAGAGGTGTCAGTGTTGTAACCCCTAGGAGAGGTGTCAGTATTATAACCCCTAGGAGAGGTGTCAGTATTATAACCCCTAGGAGAGGTGTCAGTATTGTAACCCCTAGGAGAGGTGTCAGTGTTGTAACCCCTAGGAGAGGTGTCAGTATTGTAACCCCTAGGAGAGGTGTCAGTATTATAACCCCTAGGAGAGGTGTCAGTATTATAACCCCTAGGAGAGGTGTCAGTATTGTAACCCCTAGGAGAGGTGTCAGTATTATAACCCCTAGGAGAGGTGTCAGTGTTGTAACCCCTAGGAGAGGTGTCAGTATTATAACCCCTAGGAGAGGTGTCAGTATTGTAACCCCTAGGAGAGGTGTCAGTATTGTAACCCCTAGGAGAGGTGTCAGTATTATAACCCCTAGGAGAGGTGTCAGTATTGTAACCCCTAGGAGAGGTGTCAGTATTATAACCCCTAGGAGAGGTGTCAGTGTTGTAACCCCTAGGAGAGGTGTCAGTGTTGTAACCCCTAGGAGAGGTGTCAGTATTATAACCCCTAGGAGAGGTGTCAGTGTTGTAACCCCTAGGAGAGGTGGCAGTGTTGTAACCCCTAGGAGAGGTGTCAGTATTGTAACCCCTAGGAGAGGTGGCAGTGTTATAACCCCTAGGAGAGGTGTCAGTATTGTAACCCCTAGGAGAGGTGTCAGTGTTGTAACCCCTAGGAGAGGTGTCAGTATTATAACCCCTAGGAGAGGTGTCAGTATTATAACCCCTAGGAGAGGTGTCAGTGTTGTAACCCCTAGGAGAGGTGTCAGTATTATAACCCCTAGGAGAGGTGTCAGTATTGTAACCCCTAGGAGAGGTGTCAGTGTTGTAACCCCTAGGAGAGGTGTCAGTATTATAACCCCTAGGAGAGGTGTCAGTATTGTAACCCCTAGGAGAGGTGTCAGTGTTGTAACCCCTAGGAGAGGTGTCAGTGTTATAACCCCTAGGAGAGGTGTCAGTGTTGTAACCCCTAGGAGAGGTGGCAGTATTGTAACCCCTAGGAGAGGTGGCAGTATTATAACCCCTAGGAGAGGTGGCAGTATTATAACCCCTAGGAGAGGTGGCAGTATTATAACCCCTAGGAGAGGTGTCAGTGTTGTAACCCCTAGGAGAGGTGTCAGTATTATAACCCCTAGGAGAGGTGTCAGTGTTGTAACCCCTAGGAGAGGTGTCAGTATTGTAACCCCTAGGAGAGGTGTCAGTGTTGTAACCCCTAGGAGAGGTGTCAGTATTGTAACCCCTAGGAGAGGTGTCAGTGTTGTAACCCCTAGGAGAGGTGTCAGTATTATAACCCCTAGGAGAGGTGTCAGTATTATAACCCCTAGGAGAGGTGTCAGTATTATAACCCCTAGGAGAGGTGTCAGTATTATAACCCCTAGGAGAGGTGTCAGTATTGTAACCCCTAGGAGAGGTGTCAGTATTGTAACCCCTAGGAGAGGTGTCAGTGTTGTAACCCCTAGGAGAGGTGTCAGTATTATAACCCCTAGGAGAGGTGTCAGTATTATAACCCCTAGGAGAGGTGTCAGTATTGTAACCCCTAGGAGAGGTGTCAGTATTGTAACCCCTAGGAGAGGTGTCAGTGTTGTAACCCCTAGGAGAGGTGTCAGTATTATAACCCCTAGGAGAGGTGTCAGTATTGTAACCCCTAGGAGAGGTGTCAGTATTGTAACCCCTAGGAGAGGTGTCAGTATTATAACCCCTAGGAGAGGTGTCAGTATTATAACCCCTAGGAGAGGTGGCAGTATTGTAACCCCTAGGAGAGGTGTCAGTATTATAACCCCTAGGAGAGGTGTCAGTATTATAACCCCTAGGAGAGGTGTCAGTGTTGTAACCCCTAGGAGAGGTGTCAGTATTGTAACCCCTAGGAGAGGTGTCAGTGTTGTAACCCCTAGGAGAGGTGTCAGTATTATAACCCCTAGGAGAGGTGTCAGTATTATAACCCCTAGGAGAGGTGGCAGTATTATAACCCCTAGGAGAGGTGTCAGTATTATAACCCCTAGGAGAGGTGTCAGTATTATAACCCCTAGGAGAGGTGTCAGTATTATAACCCCTAGGAGAGGTGTCAGTGTTGTAACCCCTAGGAGAGGTGTCAGTATTATAACCCCTAGGAGAGGTGTCAGTATTATAACCCCTAGGAGAGGTGTCAGTATTATAACCCCTAGGAGAGGTGTCAGTGTTGTAACCCCTAGGAGAGGTGTCAGTATTATAACCCCTAGGAGAGGTGTCAGTATTATAACCCCTAGGAGAGGTGTCAGTATTATAACCCCTAGGAGAGGTGTCAGTGTTGTAACCCCTAGGAGAGGTGTCAGTATTGTAACCCCTAGGAGAGGTGTCAGTATTGTAACCCCTAGGAGAGGTGTCAGTATTGTAACCCCTAGGAGAGGTGTCAGTATTATAACCCCTAGGAGAGGTGTCAGTATTATAACCCCTAGGAGAGGTGTCAGTGTTGTAACCCCTAGGAGAGGTGTCAGTGTTGTAACCCCTAGGAGAGGTGTCAGTATTATAACCCCTAGGAGAGGTGTCAGTATTGTAACCCCTAGGAGAGGTGTCAGTATTATAACCCCTAGGAGAGGTGTCAGTATTGTAACCCCTAGGAGAGGTGTCAGTGTTGTAACCCCTAGGAGAGGTGTCAGTGTTGTAACCCCTAGGAGAGGTGTCAGTGTTGATAACCCCTAGGAGAGGTGTCAGTATTATAACCCCTAGGAGAGGTGTCAGTATTATAACCCCTAGGAGAGGTGTCAGTGTTGTAACCCCTAGGAGAGGTGGCAGTATTGTAACCCCTAGGAGAGGTGTCAGTATTGTAACCCCTAGGAGAGGTGTCAGTATTATAACCCCTAGGAGAGGTGTCAGTATTGTAACCCCTAGGAGAGGTGTCAGTATTATAACCCCTAGGAGAGGTGTCAGTATTTAACCCCTAGGAGAGGTGTCAGTGTTGTAACCCCTAGGAGAGGTGTCAGTATTATAACCCCTAGGAGAGGTGTCAGTATTGTAACCCCTAGGAGAGGTGTCAGTGTTGTAACCCCTAGGAGAGGTGTCAGTATTATAACCCCTAGGAGAGGTGTCAGTGTTGTAACCCCTAGGAGAGGTGTCAGTATTGTAACCCCTAGGAGAGGTGTCAGTATTGTAACCCCTAGGAGAGGTGTCAGTATTATAACCCCTAGGAGAGGTGTCAGTATTATAACCCCTAGGAGAGGTGTCAGTGTTGTAACCCCTAGGAGAGGTGTCAGTATTGTAACCCCTAGGAGAGGTGTCAGTATTGTAACCCCTAGGAGAGGTGTCAGTGTTGTAACCCCTAGGAGAGGTGTCAGTGTTGTAACCCCTAGGAGAGGTGTCAGTATTATAACCCCTAGGAGAGGTGTCAGTATTATAACTCCTAGGAGAGGTGTCAGTATTGTAACCCCTAGGAGAGGTGTCAGTATTATAACCCCTAGGAGAGGTGTCAGTGTTGTAACCCCTAGGAGAGGTGTCAGTATTATAACCCCTAGGAGAGGTGTCAGTATTATAACCCCTAGGAGAGGTGTCAGTATTGTAACCCCTAGGAGAGGTGTCAGTATTATAACCCCTAGGAGAGGTGTCAGTGTTGTAACCCCTAGGAGAGGTGTCAGTATTGTAACCCCTAGGAGAGGTGTCAGTATTGTAACCCCTAGGAGAGGTGTCAGTGTTGTAACCCCTAGGAGAGGTGTCAGTATTGTAACCCCTAGGAGAGGTGTCAGTATTATAACCCCTAGGAGAGGTGTCAGTATTATAACCCCTAGGAGAGGTGGCAGTGTTGTAACCCCTAGGAGAGGTGTCAGTATTATAACCCCTAGGAGAGGTGTCAGTATTATAACCCCTAGGAGAGGTGTCAGTATTGTAACCCCTAGGAGAGGTGTCAGTATTATAACCCCTAGGAGAGGTGTCAGTATTATAACCCCTAGGAGAGGTGTCAGTGTTGTAACCCCTAGGAGAGGTGTCAGTATTGTAACCCCTAGGAGAGGTGTCAGTATTATAACCCCTAGGAGAGGTGTCAGTATTATAACCCCTAGGAGAGGTGTCAGTATTATAACCCCTAGGAGAGGTGTCAGTATTATAACCCCTAGGAGAGGTGTCAGTATTGTAACCCCTAGGAGAGGTGTCAGTGTTGTAACCCCTAGGAGAGGTGTCAGTGTTGTAACCCCTAGGAGAGGTGTCAGTATTGTAACCCCTAGGAGAGGTGTCAGTATTATAACCCCTAGGAGAGGTGTCAGTATTGTAACCCCTAGGAGAGGTGTCAGTGTTGTAACCCCTAGGAGAGGTGTCAGTATTATAACCCCTAGGAGAGGTGTCAGTGTTGTAACCCCTAGGAGAGGTGTCAGTATTGTAACCCCTAGGAGAGGTGTCAGTATTATAACCCCTAGGAGAGGTGTCAGTGTTGTAACCCCTAGGAGAGGTGTCAGTGTTGTAACCCCTAGGAGAGGTGTCAGTGTTGTAACCCCTAGGAGAGGTGTCAGTATTGTAACCCCTAGGAGAGGTGTCAGTATTGTAACCCCTAGGAGAGGTGTCAGTGTTGTAACCCCTAGGAGAGGTGTCAGTATTATAACCCCTAGGAGAGGTGTCAGTGTTGTAACCCCTAGGAGAGGTGTCAGTGTTGTAACCCCTAGGAGAGGTGTCAGTGTTGTAACCCCTAGGAGAGGTGTCAGTGTTGTAACCCCTAGGAGAGGTGTCAGTATTATAACCCCTAGGAGAGGTGTCAGTATTATAACCCCTAGGAGAGGTGTCAGTATTATAACCCCTAGGAGAGGTGTCAGTGTTGTAACCCCTAGGAGAGGTGTCAGTATTGTAACCCCTAGGAGAGGTGTCAGTGTTGTAACCCCTAGGAGAGGTGTCAGTATTGTAACCCCTAGGAGAGGTGTCAGTATTATAACCCCTAGGAGAGGTGTCAGTATTATAACCCCTAGGAGAGGTGTCAGTGTTGTAACCCCTAGGAGAGGTGTCAGTGTTGTAACCCCTAGGAGAGGTGTCAGTATTATAACCCCTAGGAGAGGTGTCAGTATTGTAACCCCTAGGAGAGGTGTCAGTATTGTAACCCCTAGGAGAGGTGTCAGTATTATAACCCCTAGGAGAGGTGTCAGTGTTGTAACCCCTAGGAGAGGTGTCAGTATTATAACCCCTAGGAGAGGTGTCAGTATTATAACCCCTAGGAGAGGTGTCAGTATTATAACCCCTAGGAGAGGTGTCAGTGTTGTAACCCCTAGGAGAGGTGTCAGTATTATAACCCCTAGGAGAGGTGGCAGTGTTGTAACCCCTAGGAGAGGTGTCAGTGTTGTAACCCCTAGGAGAGGTGTCAGTATTGTAACCCCTAGGAGAGGTGTCAGTATTATAACCCCTAGGAGAGGTGTCAGTATTGTAACCCCTAGGAGAGGTGTCAGTATTGTAACCCCTAGGAGAGGTGTCAGTATTATAACCCCTAGGAGAGGTGTCAGTGTTGTAACCCCTAGGAGAGGTGTCAGTATTGTAACCCCTAGGAGAGGTGTCAGTATTGTAACCCCTAGGAGAGGTGTCAGTATTGTAACCCCTAGGAGAGGTGTCAGTATTGTAACCCCTAGGAGAGGTGTCAGTGTTGTAACCCCTAGGAGAGGTGTCAGTGTTGTAACCCCTAGGAGAGGTGTCAGTATTGTAACCCCTAGGAGAGGTGTCAGTATTATAACCCCTAGGAGAGGTGTCAGTATTGTAACCCCTAGGAGAGGTGTCAGTGTTGTAACCCCTAGGAGAGGTGTCAGTATTGTAACCCCTAGGAGAGGTGTCAGTATTGTAACCCCTAGGAGAGGTGTCAGTATTGTAACCCCTAGGAGAGGTGTCAGTATTGTAACCCCTAGGAGAGGTGTCAGTATTGTAACCCCTAGGAGAGGTGTCAGTATTGTAACCCCTAGGAGAGGTGTCAGTATTGTAACCCCTAGGAGAGGTGTCAGTGTTGTAACCCCTAGGAGAGGTGTCAGTATTGTAACCCCTAGGAGAGGTGTCAGTATTGTAACCCCTAGGAGAGGTGTCAGTGTTGTAACCCCTAGGAGAGGTGTCAGTGTTGTAACCCCTAGGAGAGGTGTCAGTATTATAACCCCTATGAGAGGTGGCAGTGTTGTAACCTAGAGAGGTTTCAGTGTTGTAACCCCTAGGAGAGGTGGCAGTGTTGTAACCCCTAGGAGAGGTGTCAGTATTATAACCCCCTATGAGAGGTGTCAGTATTATAACCCCTAGGAGAGGTGTCAGTATTATAACCCCTAGGAGAGGTGTCAGTATTATAACCCCTAGGAGAGGTGTTAGTGTTGTAACCCCTAGGAGAGGTGTCAGTATTGTAACCCCTATGAGAGGTGTCAGTGTTGTAACCCCTAGTAGAGGTGTCAGTATTGTAACCCCTAGTAGAGGTGTCAGTAATGTAACCCCTAGGAGAGGTGTCAGTATTATAACTCCTAGCAGAGGTGGCACTGTTGTAACCCCTAGGAGAGGTGTCAGTGTTGTAACCCCAAGGAGAGGTGTCAGTATTATAACTCCTAGGAGAGGTGTCAGTATTGTAACCCCTAGTAGAGTTGTCAGTGTTGTAACCCCTAGTAGAGGTGTCAGTGTTGTAACCCTTAGGAGAGGTGGCACTGTTGTAACACCTAGGAGAGGTGACAGTGTTGTAACCCCTAGGAGAGGTGTCAGTGTTGTAACCCCTAGGAGAGGTGTCAGTATTGTAGCCCCTAGGAGAGGTGTCAGTGTTGTAATCCCTAGGAGAGGTGTCAGTGTTGTAACCCCTAGGAGAGGTGTCAGTATTATAACCCCTAGGAGAGGTGTCAGTATTATAACCCCTAGGAGAGGTGGCAGTATTGTAACCCCTAGGAGAGGTGTCAGTATTGTAACCCCTAGGAGAGGTGTCAGTGTTGTAACCCCTAGTAGAGGTGTCAGTATTGTAACCCCTAGGAGAGGTGTCAGCATTATAACCCCTAGGAGAGGTGTCAGTATTGTAACCCCTAGGAGAGGTGTCAATGTTGTAACCCCTAGGAGAGGTGTCAGTGTTGTAACCCCTAGGAGAGGTGTCAGTGTTGAAACCCCTGGTAGAGGTGTCAGTATTGTAACCCCTAGGAGAGGTGTCAGTATTATAACCCATAGGAGAGGTGTCAGTGTTGTAACCCTTAGGAGAGGTGGCACTGTTGTAACACCTAGGAGAGGTGTCAGTATTGTAACCCCTAGGAGAGGTGTCAGTATTGTAACCCCTAGAAGAGGTGTCAGTATTGTAACCCCTAGGAGAGGTGTCAGTGTTGTAACCCCTAGTAGAGGTGTCAGTATTGTAACCCCTAGGAGAGGTGTCAGCATTATAACCCCTAGGAGAGGTGTCAGTATATTAACCCCTAGGAGAGGTGTCAATGTTGTAACCCCTAGGAGAGGTGTCAGTGTTGTAACCCCTGGTAGAGGTGTCAGTATTGTAACCCCTAGGAGAGGTGTCAGTATTATAACCCATAGGAGAGGTGTCAGTGTTGTAACCCCTAGGAGAGGTGTCAGTATTGTAATCCCTAGGAGAGGTGTCAGTATTGTAACCCCTAGGAGAGGTATCAGTATTGTAACCCCTAGGAGAGATGTCAGTATTGTAACCCCTAGGAGAGGTGTCAGTGTTGTAACCCCTAGGAGAGGTGTCAGTATTGTAACCAGTAGGAGAGATGTCAGTAGTGTAACCCCTAGGAGAGGTGTCAATGTTGTAACCCCTAGGAGAGGTGTCAGTATTATAACCCCTAGGAGAGGTGTCAGTATTATAACCCCTAGGAGAGGTGTCAGTATTATAACTCTTAGGAGAGGTGGCACTGTTGTAACCCCTAGGAGAGGTGTCAGTATTGTAACCCCTAGGAGAGGTGTCAGTATTATAACCCCTAGGAGAGGTGTCAGTATATTAACCCCTAGGAGAGGTGTCAATGTTGTAACCCCTAGGAGAGGTGTCAGTGTTGTAACCCCTGGTAGAGGTGTCAGTATTGTAACCCCTAGGAGAGGTGTCAGTATTATAACCCATAGGAGAGGTGTCAGTGTTGTAACCCCTAGGAGAGGTGTCAGTATTGTAACCCCTAGGAGAGGTGTCAGTGTTGTAACCCCTAGGAGAGGTGTCAGTATTGTAACCCCTAGGAGAGGTGTCAGTATTTAACCCCTAGGAGAGGTGTCAGTTTTAACCCCTAGGAGAGGTGTCAGTATTGTAACCCCTAGGAGAGGTGTCAGTATTGTAACCCCTAGGAGAGGTGTCAGTGTTGTAACCCCTAGTAGAGGTGTCAGTATTGTAACCCCTAGGAGAGGTGTCAGCATTATAACCCCTAGGAGAGGTGTCAGTATTGTAACCCCTAGGAGAGGTGTCAATGTTGTAACCCCTAGGAGAGGTGTCAGTGTTGTAACCCCTAGGAGAGGTGTCAGTGTTGTAACCCCTAGGTAGAGGTGTCAGTATTGTAACCCCTAGGAGAGGTGTCAGTATTATAACCCATAGGAGAGGTGTCAGTGTTGTAACCCCTAGGAGAGGTGTCAGTGTTGTAACCCCTAGGAGAGGTGTCAGTATTGTAACCCCTAGGAGAGGTGTCAGTATTGTAACCCCTAGGAGAGGTGTCAGTATTGTAACCCCTAGGAGAGGTGTCAGTGTTGTAACCCCTAGGAGAGGTGTCAGTATTGTAACCCCTAGGAGAGGTGTCAGTATTATAACCCCTAGGAGAGGTGTCAGTATATTAACCCCTAGGAGAGGTGTCAATGTTGTAACCCCTAGGAGAGGTGTCAGTGTTGTAACCCCTGGTAGAGGTGTCAGTATTGTAACCCCTAGGAGAGGTGTCAGTATTATAACCCATAGGAGAGGTGTCAGTGTTGTAACCCCTAGGAGAGGTGTCAGTATTGTAATCCCTAGGAGAGGTGTCAGTATTGTAACCCCTAGGAGAGGTATCAGTATTGTAACCCCTAGGAGAGATGTCAGTATTGTAACCCCTAGGAGAGGTGTCAGTGTTGTAACCCCTAGGAGAGGTGTCAGTATTGTAACCAGTAGGAGAGATGTCAGTAGTGTAACCCCTAGGAGAGGTGTCAATGTTGTAACCCCTAGGAGAGGTGTCAGTATTATAACCCCTAGGAGAGGTGTCAGTATTATAACCCCTAGGAGAGGTGTCAGTATTATAACTCTTAGGAGAGGTGGCACTGTTGTAACCCCTAGGAGAGGTGTCAGTATTGTAACCCCTAGGAGAGGTGTCAGCATTATAACCCCTAGGAGAGGTGTCAGTATTTAACCCCTAGGAGAGGTGTCAGTGTTGTAACCCCTAGGAGAGGTGTCAGTGTTGTAACCCCTGGTAGAGGTGTCAGTATTGTAACCCCTAGGAGAGGTGTCAGTATTATAACCCATAGGAGAGGTGTCAGTGTTGTAACCCCTAGGAGAGGTGTCAGTATTGTAATCCCTAGGAGAGGTGTCAGTATTGTAACCCCTAGGAGAGGTGTCAGTATTGTAACCCCTAGGAGAGGTGTCAGTATTGTAACCCCTAGGAGAGGTGTCAGTATTGTAACCCCTAGGAGAGGTGTCAGTGTTGTAACCCCTAGGAGAGGTGTCAGTATTGTAACCCCTAGGAGAGGTGTCAGCATTATAACCCCTAGGAGAGGTGTCAGTATTTAACCCCTAGGAGAGGTGTCAATGTTGTAACCCCTAGGAGAGGTGTCAGTGTTGTAACCCCTGGTAGAGGTGTCAGTATTGTAACCCCTAGGAGAGGTGTCAGTATTATAACCCATAGGAGAGGTGTCAGTGTTGTAACCCCTAGGAGAGGTGTCAGTATTGTAATCCCTAGGAGAGGTGTCAGTATTGTAACCCCTAGGAGAGGTATCAGTATTGTAACCCCTAGGAGAGATGTCAGTATTGTAACCCCTAGGAGAGGTGTCAGTGTTGTAACCCCTAGGAGAGGTGTCAGTATTGTAACCCCTAGGAGAGGTGTCAGTATTGTAACCCCTAGGAGAGGTGTCAATGTTGTAACCCCTAGGAGAGGTGTCAGTGTTGTAACCCCTAGGAGAGGTGTCAGTATTATAACCCCTATGAGAGGTGGCAGTGTTGTATGAGAGGTTTCAGTGTTGTAACCCCTAGGAGAGGTGGCAGTGTTGTAACCCCTAGGAGAGGTGTCAGTATTATAACCCCCTATGAGAGGTGTCAGTATTATAACCCCTAGGAGAGGTGTCAGTATTATAACCCCTAGGAGAGGTGTCAGTATTATAACCCCTAGGAGAGGTGTCAGTGTTGTAACCCCTAGGAGAGGTGTCAGTATTGTAACCCCTATGAGAGGTGTCAGTGTTGTAACCCCTAGTAGAGGTGTCAGTATTGTAACCCCTAGTAGAGGTGTCAGTAATGTAACCCCTAGGAGAGGTGTCAGTATTATAACTCCTAGCAGAGGTGGCACTGTTGTAACCCCTAGGAGAGGTGTCAGTGTTGTAACCCCAAGGAGAGGTGTCAGTATTATAACTCCTAGGAGAGGTGTCAGTATTGTAACCCCTAGTAGAGTTGTCAGTGTTGTAACCCCTAGTAGAGGTGTCAGTGTTGTAACCCTTAGGAGAGGTGGCACTGTTGTAACACCTAGGAGAGGTGACAGTGTTGTAACCCCTAGGAGAGGTGTCAGTGTTGTAACCCCTAGGAGAGGTGTCAGTATTGTAGCCCCTAGGAGAGGTGTCAGTGTTGTAATCCCTAGGAGAGGTGTCAGTGTTGTAACCCCTAGGAGAGGTGTCAGTATTATAACCCCTAGGAGAGGTGTCAGTATTGTAACCCCTAGGAGAGGTGTCAGTATTGTAACCCCTAGGAGAGGTGTCAGTGTTGTAACCCCTAGGAGAGGTGTCAGTATTGTAACCCCTAGGAGAGGTGTCAGTATTGTAACCCCTAGGAGAGGTGTCAGTATTGTAACCCCTAGGAGAGGTGTCAGTATTGTAACCCCTAGGAGAGGTGTCAGTGTTGTAACCCCTAGGAGAGGTGTCAGTATTGTAACCAGTAGGAGAGATGTCAGTAGTGTAACCCCTAGGAGAGGTGTCAATGTTGTAACCCCTAGGAGAGGTGTCAGTATTATAACCCCTAGGAGAGGTGTCAGTATTATAACCCCTAGGAGAGGTGTCAGTATTATAACTCTTAGGAGAGGTGGCACTGTTGTAACCCCTAGGAGAGGTGTCAGTATTGTAACCCCTAGGAGAGGTGTCAGTATTATAACCCCTAGGAGAGGTGTCAGTATATTAACCCCTAGGAGAGGTGTCAATGTTGTAACCCCTAGGAGAGGTGTCAGTGTTGTAACCCCTGGTAGAGGTGTCAGTATTGTAACCCCTAGGAGAGGTGTCAGTATTATAACCCATAGGAGAGGTGTCAGTGTTGTAACCCCTAGGAGAGGTGGCAGTATTGTAACCCCTAGGAGAGGTGTCAGTATTGTAACCCCTAGGAGAGGTGTCAGTATTGTAACCCCTAGGAGAGGTGTCAGTATTGTAACCCCTAGAAGAGGTGTCAGTATTGTAACCCCTAGGAGAGGTGTCAGTGTTGTAACCCCTAGTAGAGGTGTCAGTATTGTAACCCCTAGGAGAGGTGTCAGCATTATAACCCCTAGGAGAGGTGTCAGTATATTAACCCCTAGGAGAGGTGTCAATGTTGTAACCCCTAGGAGAGGTGTCAGTGTTGTAACCCCTGGTAGAGGTGTCAGTATTGTAACCCCTAGGAGAGGTGTCAGTATTATAACCCATAGGAGAGGTGTCAGTGTTGTAACCCCTAGGAGAGGTGTCAGTATTGTAATCCCTAGGAGAGGTGTCAGTATTGTAACCCCTAGGAGAGGTATCAGTATTGTAACCCCTAGGAGAGATGTCAGTATTGTAACCCCTAGGAGAGGTGTCAGTGTTGTAACCCCTAGGAGAGGTGTCAGTATTGTAACCCCTAGGAGAGGTGTCAGTATTGTAACCCCTAGGAGAGGTGTCAATGTTGTAACCCCTAGGAGAGGTGTCAGTGTTGTAACCCCTAGGAGAGGTGTCAGTATTATAACCCCTATGAGAGGTGGCAGTGTTGTATGAGAGGTTCAGTGTTGTAACCCCTAGGAGAGGTGGCAGTGTTGTAACCCCTAGGAGAGGTGTCAGTATTATAACCCCCTATGAGAGGTGTCAGTATTATAACCCCTAGGAGAGGTGTCAGTATTATAACCCCTAGGAGAGGTGTCAGTATTATAACCCCTAGGAGAGGTGTCAGTGTTGTAACCCCTAGGAGAGGTGTCAGTATTGTAACCCCTATGAGAGGTGTCAGTGTTGTAACCCCTAGGAGAGGTGTCAGTATTGTAACCCCTAGGAGAGGTGTCAGTATATGTAACCCCTAGGAGAGGTGTCAGTGTTGTAACCCCTAGGAGAGGTGTCAGTGTTGTAACCCCTAGGAGAGGTGTCAGTATTGTAACCCCTAGGAGAGGTGTCAGTATTATAACTCCTAGGAGAGGTGTCAGTGTTGTAACCCCTAGGAGAGGTGTCAGTGTTGTAACCCCTAGGAGAGGTGTCAGTGTTGTAACCCCTAGGAGAGGTATCAGTATTGTAACCCCTAGGAGAGATGTCAGTATTGTAACCCCTAGGAGAGGTGTCAGTGTTGTAACCCCTAGGAGAGGTGTCAGTATTGTAACCAGTAGGAGAGATGTCAGTAGTGTAACCCCTAGGAGAGGTGTCAATGTTGTAACCCCTAGGAGAGGTGTCAGTATTATAACCCCTAGGAGAGGTGTCAGTATTATAACCCCTAGGAGAGGTGTCAGTATTATAACTCTTAGGAGAGGTGGCACTGTTGTAACCCCTAGGAGAGGTGTCAGTATTGTAACCCCTAGGAGAGGTGTCAGCATTATAACCCCTAGGAGAGGTGTCAGTATATTAACCCCTAGGAGAGGTGTCAATGTTGTAACCCCTAGGAGAGGTGTCAGTGTTGTAACCCCTGGTAGAGGTGTCAGTATTGTAACCCCTAGGAGAGGTGTCAGTATTATAACCCATAGGAGAGGTGTCAGTGTTGTAACCCCTAGGAGAGGTGTCAGTATTGTAATCCCTAGGAGAGGTGTCAGTATTGTAACCCCTAGGAGAGGTGTCAGTATTGTAACCCCTAGGAGAGGTGTCAGTATTGTAACCCCTAGGAGAGGTGTCAGTATTGTAACCCCTAGAAGAGGTGTCAGTATTGTAACCCCTAGGAGAGGTGTCAGTGTTGTAACCCCTAGTAGAGGTGTCAGTATTGTAACCCCTAGGAGAGGTGTCAGCATTATAACCCCTAGGAGAGGTGTCAGTATATTAACCCCTAGGAGAGGTGTCAATGTTGTAACCCCTAGGAGAGGTGTCAGTGTTGTAACCCCTGGTAGAGGTGTCAGTATTGTAACCCCTAGGAGAGGTGTCAGTATTATAACCCATAGGAGAGGTGTCAGTGTTGTAACCCCTAGGAGAGGTGTCAGTATTGTAATCCCTAGGAGAGGTGTCAGTATTGTAACCCCTAGGAGAGGTATCAGTATTGTAACCCCTAGGAGAGATGTCAGTATTGTAACCCCTAGGAGAGGTGTCAGTGTTGTAACCCCTAGGAGAGGTGTCAGTATTGTAACCAGTAGGAGAGATGTCAGTAGTGTAACCCCTAGGAGAGGTGTCAATGTTGTAACCCCTAGGAGAGGTGTCAGTATTATAACCCCTAGGAGAGGTGTCAGTATTATAACCCCTAGGAGAGGTGTCAGTATTATAACTCTTAGGAGAGGTGGCACTGTTGTAACCCCTAGGAGAGGTGTCAGTATTGTAACCCCTAGGAGAGGTGTCAGCATTATAACCCCTAGGAGAGGTGTCAGTATATTAACCCCTAGGAGAGGTGTCAATGTTGTAACCCCTAGGAGAGGTGTCAGTGTTGTAACCCCTGGTAGAGGTGTCAGTGTTGTAACCCCTAGGAGAGGTGTCAGTATTGTAACCCTAGGAGAGGTGTCAGTATTGTAACCCCTAGGAGAGGTGTCAGTATTGTAACCCCTAGGAGAGGTGTCAGTATTATAACCCCTAGGAGAGGTGTCAGTATTGTAACCCCAAGTAGAGGTGTCAGTGTTGTAACCCCTAGGAGATGTCAGTGTTGTAACCTAGGAGAGGTGCATGTTGTAACACCTAGGAGAGGTGTCAGTGTTGTAACCCCTAGGAGAGGTGTCAGTATTGTAACCCCTAGGAGAGGTGTCAGTGTTGTAACCCCTAGGAGAGGTGTCAGTATTGTAACCCCTAGGAGAGGTGTCAGTATTGTAACCCCTAGGAGAGGTGTCAGTATTATAACCCCTAGGAGAGGTGTCAGTGTTGTAACCCCTAGGAGAGGTGTCAGTATTGTAACCCCTAGGAGAGGTGTCAGTATTGTAACCCCTAGGAGAGGTGTCAGTATTGTAACCCCTAGGAGAGGTGTCAGTATTGTAACCCCTAGGAGAGGTGTCAGTGTTGTAACCCCTAGGAGAGGTGTCAGTATTGTAACCCCTAGGAGAGGTGTCAGTGTTGTAACCCCTAGGAGAGGTGTCAATGTTGTAACCCCTAGGAGAGGTGTCAGTGTTGTAACCCCTAGGAGAGGTGTCAGTATTATAACCCCTATGAGAGGTGGCAGTGTTGTATGAGAGGTTTCAGTGTTGTAACCCCTAGGA
Organism: Salmo salar; assembly: GCF_965601325.2. Classification (NCBI taxonomy): domain Eukaryota; kingdom Metazoa; phylum Chordata; class Actinopteri; order Salmoniformes; family Salmonidae; genus Salmo; species Salmo salar. The sequence continues at coordinate 82,598,502 of NC_138295.1, forward strand.
GAGGTGGCAGTGTTGTAACCCCTAGGAGAGGTGTCAGTATTATAACCCCCTATGAGAGGTGTCAGTATTATAACCCCTAGGAGAGGTGTCAGTATTATAACCCCTAGGAGAGGTGTCAGTATTATAACCCCTAGGAGAGGTGTCAGTGTTGTAACCCCTAGGAGAGGTGTCAGTATTGTAACCCCTAGGAGAGGTGTCAGCATTATAACCCCTAGGAGAGGTGTCAGTATATTAACCCCTAGGAGAGGTGTCAATGTTGTAACCCCTAGGAGAGGTGTCAGTGTTGTAACCCCTGGTAGAGGTGTCAGTATTGTAACCCCTAGGAGAGGTGTCAGTATTATAACCCATAGGAGAGGTGTCAGTGTTGTAACCCCTAGGAGAGGTGTCAGTATTGTAATCCCTAGGAGAGGTGTCAGTATTGTAACCCCTAGGAGAGGTATCAGTATTGTAACCCCTAGGAGAGATGTCAGTATTGTAACCCCTAGGAGAGGTGTCAGTGTTGTAACCCCTAGGAGAGGTGTCAGTATTGTAACCAGTAGGAGAGATGTCAGTAGTGTAACCCCTAGGAGAGGTGTCAATGTTGTAACCCCTAGGAGAGGTGTCAGTATTATAACCCCTAGGAGAGGTGTCAGTATTATAACCCCTAGGAGAGGTGTCAGTATTATAACTCTTAGGAGAGGTGGCACTGTTGTAACCCCTAGGAGAGGTGTCAGTATTGTAACCCCTAGGAGAGGTGTCAGTATTATAACCCCTAGGAGAGGTGTCAGTATATTAACCCCTAGGAGAGGTGTCAATGTTGTAACCCCTAGGAGAGGTGTCAGTGTTGTAACCCCTAGGAGAGGTGTCAGTGTTGTAACCCCTAGGAGAGGTGTCAGTATTGTAACCCCTAGGAGAGGTGTCAGTATTGTAACCCCTAGGAGAGGTGTCAGTATTGTAACCCCTAGGAGAGGTGTCAGTATTATAACCCCTAGGAGAGGTGTCAGTATTGTAACCCCTAGTAGAGGTGTCAGTGTTGTAACCCCTAGGAGAGGTGTCAGTGTTGTAACCCCTAGGAGAGGTGGCACTGTTGTAACCCCTAGGAGAGGTGTCAGTGTTGTAACCCCTAGGAGAGGTGTCAGTATTATAACCCCTAGGAGAGGTGTCAGTGTTGTAACCCCTAGGAGAGGTGTCAGTATTGTAACCCCTAGGAGAGGTGTCAGTATTGTAACCCCTAGGAGAGGTGTCAGTATTGTAACCCCTAGGAGAGGTGTCAGTATTGTAACCCCTAGGAGAGGTGTCAGTATTGTAACCCCTAGGAGAGGTGTCAGTGTTGTAACCCCTAGGAGAGGTGTCAGTGTTGTAACCCCTAGGAGAGGTGTCAGTATTATAACCCCTAGGAGAGGTGTCAGTGTTGTAACCCCTAGGAGAGGTGTCAGTGTTGTAACCCCTAGGAGAGGTGTCAGTGTTGTAACCCCTAGGAGAGGTGTCAGTATTGTAACCCCTAGGAGAGGTGTCAGTATTATAACCCCTAGGAGAGGTGTCAGTATTGTAACCCCTAGGAGAGGTGTCAGTGTTGTAACCCCTAGGAGAGGTGTCAGTGTTGTAACCCCTGGTAGAGGTGTCAGTATTGTAACCCCTAGGAGAGGTGTCAGTATTATAACCCATAGGAGAGGTGTCAGTGTTGTAACCCCTAGGAGAGGTGTCAGTATTGTAATCCCTAGGAGAGGTGTCAGTATTGTAACCCCTAGGAGAGGTATCAGTATTGTAACCCCTAGGAGAGATGTCAGTATTGTAACCCCTAGGAGAGGTGTCAGTGTTGTAACCCCTAGGAGAGGTGTCAGTATTGTAACCCCTAGGAGAGGTGTCAGTATTGTAACCCCTAGGAGAGGTGTCAGTGTTGTAACCCCTAGGAGAGGTGTCAGTGTTGTAACCCCTAGGAGAGGTGTCAGTATTATAACCCCTATGAGAGGTGGCAGTGTTGTACTGAGAGGTTTCAGTGTTGTAACCCCTAGGAGAGGTGTCAGTGTTGTAACCCCTAGGAGAGGTGTCAGTGTTGTAACCCCTAGGAGAGGTGTCAGTATTATAACCCCTAGGAGAGGTGTCAGTATTATAACCCCTAGGAGAGGTGTCAGTATTATAACTCTTAGGAGAGGTGGCACTGTTGTAACCCCTAGGAGAGGTGTCAGTATTGTAACCCCTAGGAGAGGTGTCAGCATTATAACCCCTAGGAGAGGTGTCAGTATATTAACCCCTAGGAGAGGTGTCAATGTTGTAACCCCTAGGAGAGGTGTCAGTGTTGTAACCCCTGGTAGAGGTGTCAGTATTGTAACCCCTAGGAGAGGTGTCAGTATTATAACCCATAGGAGAGGTGTCAGTGTTGTAACCCCTAGGAGAGGTGTCAGTATTGTAATCCCTAGGAGAGGTGTCAGTATTGTAACCCCTAGGAGAGGTATCAGTATTGTAACCCCTAGGAGAGATGTCAGTATTGTAACCCCTAGGAGAGGTGTCAGTGTTGTAACCCCTAGGAGAGGTGTCAGTATTGTAACCAGTAGGAGAGATGTCAGTAGTGTAACCCCTAGGAGAGGTGTCAATGTTGTAACCCCTAGGAGAGGTGTCAGTATTATAACCCCTAGGAGAGGTGTCAGTATTATAACCCCTAGGAGAGGTGTCAGTATTATAACTCTTAGGAGAGGTGGCACTGTTGTAACCCCTAGGAGAGGTGTGAGTGTTGTAACCCCTAGTAGAGGTGTCAGTGTTGTAACCCCTAGGAGAGGTGTCAGTGTTGTAACCCCTAGAAGGGTGTCAGTTTTATAACCCCTAGGAGAGGTGGCACTGTTGTAACCCCTATGAGAGGTGTCAGTGTTGTAACCCCTCGGAGAGGTGTCAGTATTGTAACCCCTATGAGAGGTGTCAGTGTTGTTACCCCTAGTAGAGGTGTCAGTATTGTAACCCCTAGTAGAGGTGTCAGTAATGTAACCCCTAGGAGAGGTGTCAGTATTATAACTCCTAGCAGAGGTGGCACTGTTGTAACCCCTAGGAGAGGTGTCAGTGTTGTAACCCCTAGGAGAGGTTTCAGTATTATAACTCCTAGGAGAGGTGTCAGTATTGTAACCCCTAGTAGAGGTGTCAGTGTTGTAACCCCTAGTAGAGATGTCAGTGTTGTAAACCTTAGGAGAGGTGGCACTGTTGTAACACCTAGGAGAGGTGACAGTGTTGTAACCCCTAGGAGAGGTGTCAGTATTATAACTCCTAGGAGAGGTGGCACTGTTGTAACCCCTAGAAGAGGTGTCAGTATTGTAACCCCTAGGAGAGGTGTCAGTATTGTAACCCCTAGGAGAGGTGTCAGTATTGTAACCCCTAGGAGAGGTGTCAGTGTTGTAACCCCTAGTAGAGGTGTCAGTATTGTAACCCCTAGGAGAGGTGTCAGCATTATAACCCCTAGGAGAGGTGTCAGTATTGTAACCCCTAGGAGAGGTGTCAATGTTGTAACCCCTAGGAGAGGTGTCAGTGTTGTAACCCCTAGGAGTGGTGTCAGTGTTGTAACCCCTGGTAGAGGTGTCAGTATTGTAACCCCTAGGAGAGGTGTCAGTATTATAACCCATAGGAGAGGTGTCAGTGTTGTAACCCTTAGGAGAGGTGGCACTGTTGTAACACCTAGGAGAGGTGTCAGTATTGTAACCCCTAGGAGAGGTGTCAGTATTGTAACCCCTAGGAGAGGTGTCAGTATTGTAACCCCTAGGAGAGGTGTCAATGTTGTAACCCCTAGGAGAGGTGTCCGTGTTGTAACCCCTAGGAGAGGTGTCAGTGTTGTAACCCCTGGTAGAGGTGTCAGTATTGTAACCCCTAGGAGAGGTGTCAGTATTATAACCCATAGGAGAGGTGTCAGTGTTGTAACCCCTAGGAGAGGTGTCAGTATTGTAATCCCTAGGAGAGGTGTCAGTATTGTAACCCTTAGGAGAGGTATCAGTATTGTAACCCCTAGGAGAGATGTCAGTATTGTAACCCCTAGGAGAGGTGTCAGTGTTGTAACCCCTAGGAGAGGTGTCAGTATTGTAACCCCTAGGAGAGGTGTCAGTATTGTAACCCCTAGGAGAGGTGTCAATGTTGTAACCCCTAGGAGAGGTGTCAGTGTTGTAACCCCTAGGAGAGGTGTCAGTATTATAACCCCTATGAGAGGTGGCAGTGTTGTATGAGAGGTTTCAGTGTTGTAACCCCTAGGAGAGGTGGCAGTGTTGTAACCCCTAGGAGAGGTGTCAGTATTATAACCCCCTATGAGAGGTGTCAGTATTATAACCCCTAGGAGAGGTGTCAGTATTATAACCCCTAGGAGAGGTGTCAGTATTATAACCCCTATGAGAGGTGGCAGTATTATAACCCCCTAGGAGAGGTGTCAGTATTATAACCCCTAGGAGAGGTGTCAGTATTATAACCCCTAGGAGAGGTGTTAGTGTTGTAACCCCTAGGAGAGGTGTCAGTATTGTAACCCCTATGAGAGGTGTCAGTGTTGTAACCCCTAGTAGAGGTGTCAGTATTGTAACCCCTAGTAGAGGTGTCAGTAATGTAACCCCTAGGAGAGGTGTCAGTATTATAACTCCTAGCAGAGGTGGCACTGTTGTAACCCCTAGGAGAGGTGTCAGTGTTGTAACCCCAAGGAGAGGTGTCAGTGTTGTAACCCCTAGGAGAGGTGTCAGTATTGTAACCCCTAGGAGAGGTGTCAGTGAGGTTCGATAACCCCTAGGAGAGGTGTTAGTGTTGTAACCCCTAGGAGAGGTGTCAGTATTGTAACCCCTATGAGAGGTGGCAGTGATGTATGAGAGGTTTCAGTGTTGTAACCCCTAGGAGATGTGGCAGTGTTGTAACCCCTAGGAGAGGTGTCAGTATTATAACCCCCTAGGAGAGGTGTCAGTATTATAACCCCTAGGAGAGGTGTCAGTATTATAACCCCTAGGAGAGGTGTCAGTATTATAACCCCTATGAGAGGTGGCAGTATTATAACCCCCTAGGAGAGGTGTCAGTATTATAACCCCTAGGAGAGGTGTCAGTATTATAACCCCTAGGAGAGGTGTCAGTGTTGTAACCCCTAGGAGAGGTGTCAGTATTGTAACCCCTATGAGAGGTGTCAGTGTTGTAACCCCTAGTAGAGGTGTCAGTATTGTAACCCCTAGTAGAGGTGTCAGTAATGTAACCCCTAGGAGAGGTGTCAGTATTATAACTCCTAGCAGAGGTGGCACTGTTGTAACCCCTAGGAGAGGTGTCAGTGTTGTAACCCCAAGGAGAGGTGTCAGTATTATAACTCCTAGGAGAGGTGTCAGTATTGTAACCCCTAGTAGAGTTGTCAGTGTTGTAACCCCTAGTAGAGGTGTCAGTGTTGTAACCCTTAGGAGAGGTGGCACTGTTGTAACACCTAGGAGAGGTGACAGTGTTGTAACCCCTAGGAGAGGTGTCAGTGTTGTAACCCCTAGGAGAGGTGTCAGTGTTGTAGCCCCTAGGAGAGGTGTCAGTGTTGTAATCCCTAGGAGAGGTGTCAGTGTTGTAACCCCTAGGAGAGGTGTCAGTATTATAACCCCTAGGAGAGGTGTCAGTATTATAACCCCTAGGAGAGGTGGCACTGTTGTAACCCCTAGGAGAGGTGTCAGTATTATAACCCCTAGGAGAGGTGTCAGTATTGTAACCGCTAGGAGAGGTGTCAGTATTGTAACCCCTAGTAGAGGTGTCAGTGTTGTAACCCCTAGTAGAGGTGTCAGTGTTGTAACCCCTAGGAGAGGTGTCAGTGTTGTAACCCCTAGGAGAGGTGTCAGTGTTGTAACCCCTAGGAGAGATGTCAGTATTATAACCCCTAGGAGAGGTGTCAGTATTGTAACCCCTAGGAGAGGGGTCAGTATTGTAACCCCTAGGAGAGGTGTCAGTGTTGTAACCCCTAGTAGAGGTGTCAGTATTGTAACCCCTAGGAAAGGTGTCAGCATTATAAGCCCTAGGAGAGGTGTCAGTATTGTAACCCCTAGGAGAGGTGTCAATGTTGTAACCCCTAGGAGAGGTGTCAGTGTTGTAACCCCTAGTAGAGGTGTCAGTATTGTAACCCCTAGGAGAGGTGTCAGTATTGTAACCCGTAGGAGAGGTGTCAGTATTATAACCCCTAGGAGAGGTGTCAGTATTATAACTCCCTAGGAGAGGTGTCAGTATTGTAACCCCTAGGAGAGGTGTCAGTATTGTAACCCCTAGGAGAGGTGTCAGTATTGTAACCCCTAGGAGAGGTGTCAGTGTTGTAACCCCTAGGAGAGGTGTCAGTATTGTAACCCCTAGGAGAGGTGTCAGTATTGTAACCCCTAGGAGAGGTGTCAATGTTGTAACCCCTAGGAGAGGTGTCAGTGTTGTAACCCCTAGGAGAGGTGTCAGTATTATAACCCCTATGAGAGGTGGCAGTGTTGTATGAGAGGTTTCAGTGTTGTAACCCCTAGGAGAGGTGGCAGTGTTGTAACCCCTAGGAGAGGTGTCAGTATTATAACCCCCTAGGAGAGGTGTCAGTATTATAACCCCTAGGAGAGGTGTCAGTATTATAACCCCTAGGAGAGGTGTCAGTATTATAACCCCTATGAGAGGTGGCAGTATTATAACCCCCTAGGAGAGGTGTCAGTATTATAACCCCTAGGAGAGGTGTCAGTATTATAACCCCTAGGAGAGGTGTCAGTGTTGTAACCCCTAGGAGAGGTGTCAGTATTGTAACCCCTAGTAGAGGTGTCAGTATTGTAACCCCTAGTAGAGGTGTCAGTAATGTAACCCCTAGGAGAGGTGTCAGTATTATAACTCCTAGCAGAGGTGGCACTGTTGTAACCCCTAGGAGAGGTGTCAGTGTTGTAACCCCTAGGAGAGGTGTCAGTATTATAACTCCTAGGAGAGGTGTCAGTATTGTAACCCCTAGTAGAGTTGTCAGTGTTGTAACCCCTAGTAGAGGTGTCAGTGTTGTAACCCTTAGGAGAGGTGGCACTGTTGTAACACCTAGGAGAGGTGACAGTGTTGTAACCCCTAGGAGAGGTGTCAGTGTTGTAACCCCTAGGAGAGGTGTCAGTGTTGTAGCCCCTAGGAGAGGTGTCAGTGTTGTAATCCCTAGGAGAGGTGTCAGTGTTGTAACCCCTAGGAGAGGTGTCAGTATTATAACCCCTAGGAGAGGTGTCAGTATTATAACCCCTAGGAGAGGTGGCACTGTTGTAACCCCTAGGAGAGGTGTCAGTATTATAACCCCTAGGAGAGGTGTCAGTATTGTAACCCCTAGTAGAGGTGTCAGTGTTGTAACCCCTAGGAGAGGTGTCAGTATTATAACTCCTAGGAGAGGTGTCAGTATTGTAACCCCTAGTAGAGGTGTCAGTGTTGTAACCCCTAGTAGAGGTGTCAGTGTTGTAAACCTTAGGAGAGGTGGCACTGTTGTAACACCTAGGAGAGGTGACAGTGTTGTAACCCCTAGGAGAGGTGTCAGTATTATAACTCCTAGGAGAGGTGGCACTGTTGTAACCCCTAGAAGAGGTGTCAGTATTGTAACCCCTAGGAGAGGTGTCAGTATTGTAACCCCTAGGAGAGGTGTCAGTATTGTAACCCCTAGGAGAGGTGTCAGTGTTGTAACCCCTAGTAGAGGTGTCAGTATTGTAACCCCTAGGAGAGGTGTCAGCATTATAACCCCTAGGAGAGGTGTCAGTATTGTAACCCCTAGGAGAGGTGTCAATGTTGTAACCCCTAGGAGAGGTGTCAGTGTTGTAACCCCTAGGAGAGGTGTCAGTGTTGTAACCCCTGGTAGAGGTGTCAGTATTGTAACCCCTAGGAGAGGTGTCAGTATTATAACCCATAGGAGAGGTGTCAGTGTTGTAACCCTTAGGAGAGGTGGCACTGTTGTAACACCTAGGAGAGGTGTCAGTATTGTAACCCCTAGGAGAGGTGTCAGTATTGTAACCCCTAGGAGAGGTGTCAGTATTGTAACCCCTAGGAGAGGTGTCAGTGTTGTAACCCCTAGTAGAGGTGTCAGTATTGTAACCCCTAGGAGAGGTGTCAGCATTATAACCCCTAGGAGAGGTGTCAGTATATTAACCCCTAGGAGAGGTGTCAATGTTGTAACCCCTAGGAGAGGTGTCAGTGTTGTAACCCCTAGGAGAGGTGTCAGTGTTGTAACCCCTAGGAGAGGTGTCAGTATTGTAACCCCTAGGAGAGGTGTCAGTATTATAACCCCTAGGAGAGGTGTCAGTATTATAACCCCTAGGAGAGGTGTCAGTGTTGTAACCCCTAGGAGAGGTGTCAGTATTGTAACCCCTAGTAGAGGTGTCAGTATTGTAACCCCTAGTAGAGGTGTCAGTAATGTAACCCCTAGGAGAGGTGTCAGTATTATAACTCCTAGCAGAGGTGGCACTGTTGTAACCCCTAGGAGAGGTGTCAGTGTTGTAACCCCTAGGAGAGGTGTCAGTATTATAACTCCTAGGAGAGGTGTCAGTATTGTAACCCCTAGTAGAGTTGTCAGTGTTGTAACCCCTAGTAGAGGTGTCAGTGTTGTAACCCTTAGGAGAGGTGGCACTGTTGTAACACCTAGGAGAGGTGACAGTGTTGTAACCCCTAGGAGAGGTGTCAGTGTTGTAACCCCTAGGAGAGGTGTCAGTGTTGTAGCCCCTAGGAGAGGTGTCAGTGTTGTAATCCCTAGGAGAGGTGTCAGTGTTGTAACCCCTAGGAGAGGTGTCAGTATTATAACCCCTAGGAGAGGTGTCAGTATTATAACCCCTAGGAGAGGTGGCACTGTTGTAACCCCTAGGAGAGGTGTCAGTATTATAACCCCTAGGAGAGGTGTCAGTATTGTAACCCCTAGGAGAGGTGTCAGTATTGTAACCCCTAGGAGAGGTGTCAGTGTTGTAACCCCTAGGAGAGGTGTCAGTATTATAACTCCTAGGAGAGGTGTCAGTATTGTAACCCCTAGTAGAGGTGTCAGTGTTGTAACCCCTAGTAGAGGTGTCAGTGTTGTAAACCTTAGGAGAGGTGGCACTGTTGTAACACCTAGGAGAGGTGACAGTGTTGTAACCCCTAGGAGAGGTGTCAGTATTATAACTCCTAGGAGAGGTGGCACTGTTGTAACCCCTAGAAGAGGTGTCAGTATTGTAACCCCTAGGAGAGGTGTCAGTATTGTAACCCCTAGGAGAGGTGTCAGTATTGTAACCCCTAGGAGAGGTGTCAGTGTTGTAACCCCTAGTAGAGGTGTCAGTATTGTAACCCCTAGGAGAGGTGTCAGCATTATAACCCCTAGGAGAGGTGTCAGTATTGTAACCCCTAGGAGAGGTGTCAATGTTGTAACCCCTAGGAGAGGTGTCAGTGTTGTAACCCCTAGGAGAGGTGTCAGTGTTGTAACCCCTAGGTAGAGGTGTCAGTATTGTAACCCCTAGGAGAGGTGTCAGTATTATAACCCATAGGAGAGGTGTCAGTGTTGTAACCCCTAGGAGAGGTGTCAGTGTTGTAACCCCTAGGAGAGGTGTCAGTATTGTAACCCCTAGGAGAGGTGTCAGTATTGTAACCCCTAGGAGAGGTGTCAGTGTTGTAACCCCTAGTAGAGGTGTCAGTATTGTAACCCCTAGGAGAGGTGTCAGCATTATAACCCCTAGGAGAGGTGTCAGTATATTAACCCCTAGGAGAGGTGTCAATGTTGTAACCCCTAGGAGAGGTGTCCGTGTTGTAACCCCTAGGAGAGGTGTCAGTGTTGTAACCCCTGGTAGAGGTGTCAGTATTGTAACCCCTAGGAGAGGTGTCAGTATTATAACCCATAGGAGAGGTGTCAGTGTTGTAACCCCTAGGAGAGGTGTCAGTATTGTAATCCCTAGGAGAGGTGTCAGTATTGTAACCCCTAGGAGAGGTATCAGTATTGTAACCCCTAGGAGAGGTGTCAGTATTGTAACCCCTAGGAGAGGTGTCAGTATTGTAACCCCTAGGAGAGGTGTCAGTATTGTAACCCCTAGGAGAGGTGTCAGTGTTGTAACCCCTAGGAGAGGTGTCAGTGTTGTAACCCCTAGGAGAGGTGTCAGTGTTGTAACCCCTAGGAGAGGTGTCAGTATTATAACCCCTATGAGAGGTGGCAGTGTTGTATGAGAGGTTTCAGTGTTGTAACCCCTAGGAGAGGTGGCAGTGTTGTAACCCCTAGGAGAGGTGTCAGTATTATAACCCCCTAGGAGAGGTGTCAGTATTATAACCCCTAGGAGAGGTGTCAGTATTATAACCCCTAGGAGAGGTGTCAGTATTATAACCCCTATGAGAGGTGGCAGTATTATAACCCCCTAGGAGAGGTGTCAGTATTATAACCCCTAGGAGAGGTGTCAGTATTATAACCCCTAGGAGAGGTGTCAGTGTTGTAACCCCTAGGAGAGGTGTCAGTATTGTAACCCCTATGAGAGGTGTCAGTGTTGTAACCCCTAGTAGAGGTGTCAGTATTGTAACCCCTAGTAGAGGTGTCAGTAATGTAACCCCTAGGAGAGGTGTCAGTATTATAACTCCTAGCAGAGGTGGCACTGTTGTAACCCCTAGGAGAGGTGTCAGTGTTGTAACCCCAAGGAGAGGTGTCAGTATTATAACTCCTAGGAGAGGTGTCAGTATTGTAACCCCTAGTAGAGTTGTCAGTGTTGTAACCCCTAGTAGAGGTGTCAGTGTTGTAACCCTTAGGAGAGGTGGCACTGTTGTAACACCTAGGAGAGGTGACAGTGTTGTAACCCCTAGGAGAGGTGTCAGTGTTGTAACCCCTAGGAGAGGTGTCAGTGTTGTAGCCCCTAGGAGAGGTGTCAGTGTTGTAATCCCTAGGAGAGGTGTCAGTGTTGTAACCCCTAGGAGAGGTGTCAGTATTATAACCCCTAGGAGAGGTGTCAGTATTATAACCCCTAGGAGAGGTGGCACTGTTGTAACCCCTAGGAGAGGTGTCAGTATTATAACCCCTAGGAGAGGTGTCAGTATTGTAACCCCTAGGAGAGGTGTCAGTATTGTAACCCCTAGGAGAGGTGTCAGTATTGTAACCCCTAGGAGAGGTGTCAGTATTGTAACCCCTAGGAGAGGTGTCAGTGTTGTAACCCCTAGGAGAGGTGTCAGTATTGTAACCCCTAGGAGAGGTGTCAGTATTGTAACCCCTAGGAGAGGTGTCAATGTTGTAACCCCTAGGAGAGGTGTCAGTGTTGTAACTCCTAGGAGAGGTGTCAGTATTATAACCCCTATGAGAGGTGGCAGTGTTGTATGAGAGGTTTCAGTGTTGTAACCCCTAGGAGAGGTGGCAGTGTTGTAACCCCTAGGAGAGGTGTCAGTATTATAACCCCCTAGGAGAGGTGTCAGTATTATAACCCCTAGGAGAGGTGTCAGTATTATAACCCCTAGGAGAGGTGGCACTGTTGTAACCCCTAGGAGAGGTGTCAGTATTATAACCCCTAGGAGAGGTGTCAGTATTGTAACCCCTAGGAGAGGTGTCAGTATTGTAACCCCTAGTAGAGGTGTCAGTGTTGTAACCCCTAGTAGAGGTGTCAGTGTTGTAACCCCTAGGAGAGGTGTCAGTGTTGTAACCCCTAGGAGAGGTGTCAGTGTTGTAACCCCTAGGAGAGATGTCAGTATTATAACCCCTAGGAGAGGTGTCAGTATTGTAACCCCTAGGAGAGGTGTCAATGTTGTAACCCCTAGGAGAGGTGTCAGTGTTGTAACCCCTAGTAGAGGTGTCAGTATTGTAACCCCTAGGAGAGGTGTCAGTATTGTAACCCCTAGGAGAGGTGTCAGTATTGTAACCCCTAGTAGAGGTGTCAGTGTTGTAACCCCTAGTAGAGGTGTCAGTGTTGTAACCCCTAGGAGAGGTGTCAGTGTTGTAACCCCTAGGAGAGGTGTCAGTGTTGTAACCCCTAGGAGAGATGTCAGTATTATAACCCCTAGGAGAGGTGTCAGTATTGTAACCCCTAGGAGAGGGGTCAGTATTGTAACCCCTAGGAGAGGTGTCAGTGTTGTAACCCCTAGTAGAGGTGTCAGTATTGTAACCCCTAGGAAAGGTGTCTGCATTATAAGCCCTAGGAGAGGTGTCAGTATTGTAACCCCTAGGAGAGGTGTCAGTGTTGTAACCCCTAGTAGAGGTGTCAGTATTGTAACCCCTAGGAGAGGTGTCAGTATTGTAACCCCTAGGAGAGGTGTCAGTATTATAACCCCTAGGAGAGGTGTCAGTATTATAACCCCTAGGAGAGGTGTCAGTATTGTAACCCCTAGGAGAGGTGTCAGTATTGTAACCCCTAGGAGAGGTGTCAGTATTGTAACCCCTAGGAGAGGTGTCAGTATTATAACCCCTAGGAGAGGTGTCAGTATTGTAACCCCTAGGAGAGGTGTCAGTGTTATAACCCCTAGGAGAGGTGTCAGTATTATAACTCCTAGGAGAGGTGGCACTGTTGTAACCCCTAGGAGAGGTGTCAGTGTTGTAACCCCTAGGAGAGGTGTCAGTATTATAACCCCTAGGAGAGGTGTCAGTATTGTAACCCCTAGCAGAGGTGTCAGTATTGTAACCCCTAGGAGAGGTGTCAGTATTGTAACCCCTTGGAGAGGTGCCAGCATTATAAGCCCTAGGAGAGGTGTCAGTATTGTAACCCCTAGGAGAGGTGTCAGTGTTGTAACCCCTAGGAGAGGTGTCAGTGTTGTAACCCCTAGGAGAGGTGTCAGTATTGTAACCCCTAGGAGAGGTGTCAGTGTTGTAACCCCTAGGAGAGGTGTCAGTATTATAACCCCTAGGAGAGGTGTCAGTATTATAACCCCTAGGAGAGGTGTCAGTATTATAACCCCTAGGAGAGGTGGCACTGTTGTAACCCCTAGGAGAGGTGTCAGTATTATAACCCCTAGGAGAGGTGTCAGTATTGTAACCCCTAGGAGAGGTGTCAGTATTGTAACCCCTAGAAGAGGTGTCAGTGTTGTAACCCCTAGGAGAGGTGTCAGTATTATAACTCCTAGGAGAGGTGTCAGTATTGTAACCCCTAGTAGAGGTGTCAGTGTTGTAACCCCTAGTAGAGGTGTCAGTGTTGTAAACCTTAGGAGAGGTGGCACTGTTGTAACACCTAGGAGAGGTGACAGTGTTGTAACCCCTAGGAGAGGTGTCAGTATTATAACTCCTAGGAGAGGTGGCACTGTTGTAACCCCTAGAAGAGGTGTCAGTATTGTAACCCCTAGGAGAGGTGTCAGTATTGTAACCCCTAGGAGAGGTGTCAGTATTGTAACCCCTAGGAGAGGTGTCAGTGTTGTAACCCCTAGTAGAGGTGTCAGTATTGTAACCCCTAGGAGAGGTGTCAGCATTATAACCCCTAGGAGAGGTGTCAGTATTGTAACCCCTAGGAGAGGTGTCAATGTTGTAACCCCTAGGAGAGGTGTCAGTGTTGTAACCCCTAGGAGAGGTGTCAGTGTTGTAACCCCTGGTAGAGGTGTCAGTATTGTAACCCCTAGGAGAGGTGTCAGTATTATAACCCATAGGAGAGGTGTCAGTGTTGTAACCCTTAGGAGAGGTGGCACTGTTGTAACACCTAGGAGAGGTGTCAGTATTGTAACCCCTAGGAGAGGTGTCAGTATTGTAACCCCTAGGAGAGGTGTCAGTGTTGTAACCCCTAGTAGAGGTGTCAGTATTGTAACCCCTAGGAGAGGTGTCAGCATTATAACCCCTAGGAGAGGTGTCAGTATATTAACCCCTAGGAGAGGTGTCAATGTTGTAACCCCTAGGAGAGGTGTCCGTGTTGTAACCCCTAGGAGAGGTGTCAGTGTTGTAACCCCTGGTAGAGGTGTCAGTATTGTAACCCCTAGGAGAGGTGTCAGTATTATAACCCATAGGAGAGGTGTCAGTGTTGTAACCCCTAGGAGAGGTGTCAGTATTGTAATCCCTAGGAGAGGTGTCAGTATTGTAACCCCTAGGAGAGGTATCAGTATTGTAACCCCTAGGAGAGATGTCAGTATTGTAACCCCTAGGAGAGGTGTCAGTGTTGTAACCCCTAGGAGAGGTGTCAGTATTGTAACCCCTAGGAGAGGTGTCAGTATTGTAACCCCTAGGAGAGGTGTCAATGTTGTAACCCCTAGGAGAGGTGTCAGTGTTGTAACCCCTAGGAGAGGTGTCAGTATTATAACCCCTATGAGAGGTGGCAGTGTTGTATGAGAGGTTTCAGTGTTGTAACCCCTAGGAGAGGTGGCAGTGTTGTAACCCCTAGGAGAGGTGTCAGTATTATAACCCCCTAGGAGAGGTGTCAGTATTATAACCCCTAGGAGAGGTGTCAGTATTATAACCCCTAGGAGAGGTGTCAGTATTATAACCCCTATGAGAGGTGGCAGTATTATAACCCCCTAGGAGAGGTGTCAGTATTATAACCCCTAGGAGAGGTGTCAGTATTATAACCCCTAGGAGAGGTGTCAGTGTTGTAACCCCTAGGAGAGGTGTCAGTATTGTAACCCCTATGAGAGGTGTCAGTGTTGTAACCCCTAGTAGAGGTGTCAGTATTGTAACCCCTAGTAGAGGTGTCAGTAATGTAACCCCTAGGAGAGGTGTCAGTATTATAACTCCTAGCAGAGGTGGCACTGTTGTAACCCCTAGGAGAGGTGTCAGTGTTGTAACCCCTAGGAGAGGTGTCAGTATTATAACTCCTAGGAGAGGTGTCAGTATTGTAACCCCTAGTAGAGTTGTCAGTGTTGTAACCCCTAGTAGAGGTGTCAGTGTTGTAACCCTTAGGAGAGGTGGCACTGTTGTAACACCTAGGAGAGGTGACAGTGTTGTAACCCCTAGGAGAGGTGTCAGTGTTGTAACCCCTAGGAGAGGTGTCAGTGTTGTAGCCCCTAGGAGAGGTGTCAGTGTTGTAATCCCTAGGAGAGGTGTCAGTGTTGTAACCCCTAGGAGAGGTGTCAGTATTATAACCCCTAGGAGAGGTGTCAGTATTATAACCCCTAGGAGAGGTGGCACTGTTGTAACCCCTAGGAGAGGTGTCAGTATTATAACCCCTAGGAGAGGTGTCAGTATTGTAACCCCTAGGAGAGGTGTCAGTATTGTAACCCCTAGGAGAGGTGTCAGTATTGTAACCCCTAGGAGAGGTGTCAGTATTGTAACCCCTAGGAGAGGTGTCAGTGTTGTAACCCCTAGGAGAGGTGTCAGTGTTGTAACCCCTAGGAGAGGTGTCAGTATTGTAACCCCTAGGAGAGGTGTCAGTGTTGTAACCCCTAGGAGAGGTGTCAGTGTTGTAACCCCTAGGAGAGGTGTCAGTATTATAACCCCTAGGAGAGGTGGCAGTGTTGTATGAGAGGTGTCAGTGTTGTAACCCCTAGGAGAGGTGTCAGTGTTGTAACCCCTAGGAGAGGTGTCAGTATTATAACCCCTAGGAGAGGTGTCAGTATTGTAACCCCTAGGAGAGGTGTCAGTATTGTAACCCCTAGGAGAGGTGTCAGTGTTGTAACCCCTAGGAGAGGTGTCAGTATTATAACCCCTAGGAGAGGTGTCAGTATTGTAACCCCTAGGAGAGGTGTCAGTATTGTAACCCCTAGGAGAGGTGTCAGTGTTGTAACCCCTAGGAGAGGTGTCAGTGTTGTAACCCCTAGGAGAGGTGTCAGTGTTGTAACCCCTAGGAGAGGTGTCAGTGTTGTAACCCCTAGGAGAGGTGTCAGTATTATAACCCCTAGGAGAGGTGTCAGTATTGTAACCCCTAGGAGAGGTGTCAGTGTTGTAACCCCTAGGAGAGGTGTCAGTGTTGTAACCCCTAGGAGAGGTGTCAGTATTGTAACCCCTAGGAGAGGTGTCAGTATTGTAACCCCTAGGAGAGGTGTCAGTATTATAACCCCTAGGAGAGGTGTCAGTATTATAACCCCTAGGAGAGGTGTCAGTATTGTAACCCCTAGGAGAGGTGTCAGTATTGTAACCCCTAGGAGAGGTGTCAGTATTGTAACCCCTAGGAGAGGTGTCAGTGTTGTAACCCCTAGGAGAGGTGTCAGTATTGTAACCCCTAGGAGAGGTGTCAGTATTGTAACCCCTAGGAGAGGTGTCAGTGTTGTAACCCCTAGGAGAGGTGTCAGTGTTGTAACCCCTAGGAGAGGTGTCAGTATTATAACCCCTAGGAGAGGTGGCAGTGTTGTACTGAGAGGTGTCAGTGTTGTAACCCCTAGGAGAGGTGGCAGTGTTGTAACCCCTAGGAGAGGTGTCAGTATTATAACCCCTAGGAGAGGTGTCAGTATTATAACCCCTAGGAGAGGTGTCAGTGTTGTAACCCCTAGGAGAGGTGTCAGTATTGTAACCCCTATGAGAGGTGTCAGTGTTGTAACCCCTAGTAGAGGTGTCAGTATTGTAACCCCTAGTAGAGGTGTCAGTAATGTAACCCCTAGGAGAGGTGTCAGTATTATAACTCCTAGCAGAGGTGGCACTGTTGTAACCCCTAGGAGAGGTGTCAGTGTTGTAACCCCTAGGAGAGGTGTCAGTATTATAACTCCTAGGAGAGGTGTCAGTATTGTAACCCCTAGTAGAGTTGTCAGTGTTGTAACCCCTAGTAGAGGTGTCAGTGTTGTAACCCTTAGGAGAGGTGGCACTGTTGTAACACCTAGGAGAGGTGACAGTGTTGTAACCCCTAGGAGAGGTGTCAGTGTTGTAACCCCTAGGAGAGGTGTCAGTGTTGTAGCCCCTAGGAGAGGTGTCAGTGTTGTAATCCCTAGGAGAGGTGTCAGTGTTGTAACCCCTAGGAGAGGTGTCAGTATTATAACCCCTAGGAGAGGTGTCAGTATTATAACCCCTAGGAGAGGTGGCACTGTTGTAACCCCTAGGAGAGGTGTCAGTATTATAACCCCTAGGAGAGGTGTCAGTATTGTAACCCCTAGGAGAGGTGTCAGTATTGTAACCCCTAGTAGAGGTGTCAGTGTTGTAACCCCTAGTAGAGGTGTCAGTGTTGTAACCCCTAGGAGAGGTGTCAGTGTTGTAACCCCTAGGAGAGGTGTCAGTGTTGTAACCCCTAGGAGAGGTGTCAGTATTATAACCCCTAGGAGAGGTGTCAGTATTGTAACCCCTAGGAGAGGGGTCAGTATTGTAACCCCTAGGAGAGGTGTCAGTGTTGTAACCCCTAGTAGAGGTGTCAGTATTGTAACCCCTAGGAGAGGTGTCAGCATTATAAGCCCTAGGAGAGGTGTCAGTATTGTAACCCCTAGGAGAGGTGTCAGTGTTGTAACCCCTAGTAGAGGTGTCAGTATTGTAACCCCTAGGAGAGGTGTCAGTATTGTAACCCCTAGGAGAGGTGTCAGTATTATAACCCCTAGGAGAGGTGTCAGTATTATAACCCCTAGGAGAGGTGTCAGTATTGTAACCCCTAGGAGAGGTGTCAGTATTGTAACCCCTAGGAGAGGTGTCAGTATTGTAACCCCTAGGAGAGGTGTCAGTATTATAACCCCTAGGAGAGGTGTCAGTATTGTAACCCCTAGGAGAGGTGTCAGTGTTATAACCCCTAGGAGAGGTGTCAGTATTATAACTCCTAGGAGAGGTGGCACTGTTGTAACCCCTAGGAGAGGTGTCAGTGTTGTAACCCCTAGGAGAGGTGTCAGTATTATAACCCCTAGGAGAGGTGTCAGTGTTGTAACCCCTAGGAGAGGTGTCAGTATTGTAACCCCTAGGAGAGGTGTCAGTATTGTAACCCCTAGGAGAGGTGTCAGTATTATAACCCCTAGGAGAGGTGTCAGTGTTGTAACCCCTAGGAGAGGTGTCAGTGTTGTAACCCCTAGGAGAGGTGTCAGTGTTGTAACCCCTAGGAGAGGTGTCAGTATTGTAACCCCTAGGAGAGGTGTCAGTATTGTAACCCCTAGGAGAGGTGTCAGTATTGTAACCCCTAGGAGAGGTGTCAGTATTGTAACCCCTAGGAGAGGTGTCAGTATTGTAACCCCTAGGAGAGGTGTCAGTGTTGTAACCCCTAGGAGAGGTGTCAGTATTATAACTCCTAGGAGAGGTGTCAGTGTTGTAACCCCTAGGAGAGGTGTCAGTGTTGTAACCCCTAGGAGAGGTGTCAGTATTGTAACCCCTAGTAGAGGTGGCACTGCACGTTGTTTCAACTTATAGGATTGCTTTACTCTTTCCTGGCATGATCTTTTCTTGTAATGGCAACCATTTAAATTGGGCTATTGAAGGATGTGTGTTATGAAATTGCCACCAACATTTTTGTTTAAAAAAAAATCGGATTTCGCACGTTCAATTAATCTCAAACTCAAACACCAAAATAATAATAGTAATGTATTCTTAAAAAATAAGGATTTTGGTGACAAATTAGGTTTTCAATGACTGTATGTTAGATAGCCAGGGCAGAGCGAACTCTATTCTCACCCCCATAGAGAATGTCTCCACCACTGTTCTTACTGTTCTCATCCCATCGGGCACTGTGAACAGGGAACTGTGAGCCCCACCTCTCCCAGATGCCACTGTTCTCTCTGTTCTCGTCCCATAGGGCACTGTGAACAGGGAACTGTGAGCCCCACCCTCTCCTGGATTGCACTGTTCTTACTGTTCTCGTCCCATAGGGCACTGTGAACAGGGAACTGTGAGCCCCACCTCTCCCAGATGCCACTGTTCTTACTGTTCTCGTCCCATAGGGCACTGTGAACAGGGAACTGTGAGCCCCACCTCTCCCGGATGCCACTGTTCTTACTGTTCTCGTCCCATAGGGCACTGTGAACAGGGAACTGTGAGCCCCACCCCTCCCAGATGCCACTGTTCTTACTGTTCTCTTCCCATAGGGCACTGTGAACAGGGAACTGTGAGCCCCACCTCTCCCAGATGCCACTGTTCTTACTGTTCTCGTCCCATAGGGCACTGTGAACAGGGTGCCACCTCTCCTAGACGCCAAACAGCTCTCTGTCCTTGTTCTCTTAGATTTAAGTGCTGCATTCGACACTGTTGACCATGATGTCCTTCTGGACAGACAGTAGAGGTGGGTTGGCTTCTCCAGTCGAGTTATGAATTGGTTTAGGACCTATTTAACCGATTGAGAGTTTTTTGTTGAATATACAGTAGCTCAGAGAAAATAGATATCACGTGTGGCTTTCCACAAGGTTCGACTTTGGGTCCGTTACCGTTCAGTTTATATATACACTGCTCAAAAAAATAAAGGGAACACTTAAACAACACAATGTAACTCCAAGTCAATCACACTTCTGTGAAATCAAACTGTCCACTTAGGAAGCAACACTGATTGACAATACATTTCACATGCTGTTGTGCAAATGGAATAGACAACAGGTGGAAATTATAGGCAATTAGCAAGACACCCCCAATAAAGGAGTGGTTCTGCAGGTGGGAACCACAGACCACTTCTCAGTTCCTATGCTTCCTGGCTGATGTTTTGGTCACTTTTGAATGCTGGCGGTGCTTTCACTCTAGTGGTAGCATGAGACGGAGTCTACACCCCACACAAGTGGCTCAGGTAGTGCAGCTCATCCAGGATGGCACATCAATGCGAGCTGTGGCAAGAAGGTTTGCTGTGTCTGTCAGCGTAGTGTCCAGAGCATGGAGGCGCTACCAGGAGACAGGCCAGTACATCAGGAGACGTGGAGGAGGCCGTAGGAGGGCAACAACCCAGCAGCAGGACCGCTACCTCCGCCTTTGTGCAAGGAGGAGCAGGAGAAGCACTGCCAGAGCCCTGCAAAATGACCTCCAGCAGGCCACAAATGTGCATGTGTCTGCTCAAACGGTCAGAAACAGACTCCATGAGGGTGGTATGAGGGCCCGATGTCCACAGGTGGGGGTTGTGCTTACAGCCCAACACCGTGCAGAACGTTTGGCATTTGCCAGAGAACACCAAGATTGGCAAATTCGCCACTGGCGCCCTGTGCTCTTCACAGATGAAAGCAGGTTCACACTGAGCACATGACAGACGTGACAGAGTCTGGAGACGCCGTAGAGAACGTTCTGCTGCCTGCAACATCCTCCAGCATGACCGGTTTGGCGGTGGGTCAGACACAGCAAACCTTCATGGTGTGGGGTGGCATTTCTTTGGGGGGCCGCACAGCCCTCCATGTGCTCGCCAGAGGTAGCCTGACTGCCATTAGGTACCGAGATGAGATCCTCCGACCCCTTGTGAGACCATATGCTGGTGCGGTTGGCCCTGGGTTCCTCCTAATGCAAGACAATGCTAGACCTCATGTGGCTGGAGTGTGTCAGCAGTTCCTGCAAGAGGAAGGCATTGATGCTATGGACTGGCCCGCCCATTCCCCAGACCTGAATCCAATTGAGCACATCTGGGACATCATGTCTCGCTCCATCCACCAACGCCACGTTGCACCACAGACTGTCCAGGAGTTGGCGGATGCTTTAGTCCAGGTCTGGGAGGAGATCCCTCAGGAGACCATCCGCCACATCATCAGGAGCATGCCCAGGCGTTGTAGGGAGGTCATACAGGCACGTGGAGGCCACACACACTACTGAGCCTCATTTTGACTTGTTTTAAGGACATTACATCAAAGTTGGATCAGCCTGTAGTGTGGTTTTCCACTTTAATTTTGAGTGTGATTCCAAATCCAGACCTCCATGGGTTGATAAATTGGATTTCCATTGATTATTTTTGTGTGATTTTATTGTCAGCACATTCAACTATGTAAAGAAAAAAGTATTTAATAAGATTATTTCTTTCATTCAGATCTAGGATGTGTTGTTTAAGTGTTCCCTTTATTTTTTTGAGCAGTATATATTACCCCTTGGCAGTGTTATCAGAAAGCATGGCATTGATTTTTACTTCTAAGCAGACAATACACAACTTTACATGTCACCAGAAGATTTTAGCTACACAGATAAATGATTAGACTGTATTAGTGATTTAAATACTTGGATGGCTCACAACTTCCTCCAGCTAAATCAAAACCTAGGCACTTATTATTGGAGCCAAAGCACAGAGAGAGAATCTAGCCGAACATTTGAATTCACGGGCAATAAAGATAAAACACAGGGTAAAAAAAACCTAGGTGTAAATTATTATTTTGAACAAAATTTAGATTCACACATTAGGAATGTGTCACGTCCTGATCATAGTAAGATGTTATTTTCTATGGTAGAGTAGGTCAGGGCGTGACAGGGTTTTTTTCCTCTATGTTTTGTATTTCTATGTTCATGTTCTAGTTTTGTATTTCTTTGTTGGTTTTGTTTGGGATGATCTCCAATTAGAGGCAGCTGGTCCTTGTTGTCTCTAATTGGAGATCATACTTAAGTATTTTTTTTTCTTCCACCTGGTGTTGTGGGATCTTGTTTTTTCACAGCTCTGTAAAGCCTGCAGAACGTGACGTTCGTTTCGTTCTGAGTTTAAATAAATATTTATCATGAGCACTCAACAGGCTGCACCTTGGTCTACTCCTTACGACGATCGTCACAGAATATTACCAAAATAACTTTTTACCACCTGAGGAACATTGCCAAGGTACAGCCGTTTCTATCTCAGGCTGAAGCAGAGAGAAATTTATCCATGCTTTTATTACAATCAGAATTGACTACTGTAATGCTCTCCTGTCTGGTCTACCAAGAAAGCCATTGGTCAACTGCAAAACATACAGAATGCTGCAGCATGTGTACTGACCAAGACCAGACAGAGGGCTCACATTACACCGGTTTTAAGATCTCTGCACTGGCTGCCTGTGAGTTTTATAATCAATTTTAAGATTCTTCAATTGGTTTTTAAATCAATCCACGATTGTGCACCCCAATACATCTCAGACATGCTTTTAAGTTATGCACCCAGTAGGTCCCTCAGGTCCTCTGGCACTGGCCTTTAAACTATCCCAAAGCCTAGGACCAAGAGGTATGGAGAGACAGCCTTTAGTTATTATGCCCCCAGCCTCTGGAAGAGCCTGCCAGAGAACCTGAGAGGGGCCGAAACTGTGGACATATTTTAAAGGGATCTTAAAACACACCTTTTTAGCTTTGCTTTTCTTTAGAGTGCTTTTTTTGTGTTTCAGTTTTATTGTTATTCTTTTATATCCTCTTATGTTTGTGTAGTAAATATTTCTGTTTTTATTTTCATTGTTTAGTATTGCGCATCGAGTTGAATTCATGTCTGAAAAGTGTTATATAAATACATTTTGACTGGATTTGATTTGGGGGAGAAACAACATCCAGGAGATTTGGTAGGATGGCATATCTCTCTCTCTCTCTCTCTCTCTCTCTCTCTCTCTCTCTCGATATATATATATATATATCTCTAGTGAGAGAGAGAGAAGGAACTGAGTTCACATTCTACTTTTCCATGTAGTTTTGTTTCAACTTATTTTGCCTAAATGAGTTTATTCAACACTTTACTTAACTCGACTTACTATTATTAAGTGTTATATTGTCTTATAAGCATATTTATAGCACCGTATAGGCATGTCATAGTGTATTTATCAAACAAAAGAACAGCAGAAAATACTACCTTATAGATGTATTGCCTGAATTAGCAAAGTCATGCGTGTCAGAGACAGATTCCACAATTTTTTTACCTCTGTGGTTGGGTTGTTAAACCAGGTGCAGCGTATGTGATGGATGGCGCCAAATTGCGTGTTTTATCAACACGGAGCTCAGAGGAGAGCTCAGAGTGCATCCCCAAACAGCAGTGTCCCAAATGGCACTGTTTTCCCTATGGGCCCTGGTCAAAAGTACTACACTTTAAAGGGAATAGGGTGCCATTTTGGATGCAGATAACATGACCAGGGTTTATTGATGAATGATGTACTGGTAGGCAGGAGGACACCTCTATGGTGCTACTCATCTGATTAGTCTAATGAAACGACTCACCCAGAAATGACATGGGACCACAGAGACATATCTATTTAATTGGGATGTGCAGTGATCTTTGATCATACGGTATATTGGTAAATCAAAATACAGTTTCATTATGTGAATGTGTTACAGATGTGGGATCTTAATTTGAGCCAGTCGGCTCAAATTAATTTTAGGAATTATTATGTGGATTATACATTTTTATACATTTTTATAAATTTTTATACATTTTTCAAGTCAAGTCAAGACTGATATTTTAGAGTGGAAATCAAAACTATAGAAGCCGTTTTAAACCTCAAATACACTACAAGTTTGTACAAACATGATCAAATGAATGTCCCACATCTCTATATGTCCTATGGACCTACTGAAACACAGAGCTGATCATCTACACTATACTATCATATACTACACTATACAGCACTATACTAAAATGCACTATACTATACTACACGATACCAAACTACATTATACTATACTACATTATATTACACTATACTACATTATACTACACTATACTAAACCATGCTATGCTATACTACACGATACTACACCATACTACACTATGCCACATTATACTACACTGTGCTACATTGTACTACACCATGCTATACTACACTATACTATATACTATACTATAATACACTAAACTACGCTATACTACACTATACTGGACTATGCTACATTACACTACACTATACTACATTATACTGCACTATACTATGCCACACTACACTATACTACACTATGCCACACTATACCGCTATACACTACTACGTTATACTACACTATACCATATGACACAATACTACACTATACCATACTACACTATACTATACCACACTATACTACACTATACTATAATATACTACACTATACTATACAACACTATACCGCACTGCACTGCACTTTACTACGCTACACTATACTACACTATACTATACTATGCTACACTGCACTATACTACTACACTTTCTATACTACACTGTACTAAGCTGTGCTATAATGTGCTACACTATACTACACCATACTACACTATGCAACATTATACCACACTATACTACACTATACTATACTACGCTGTACCGCATTACACTATACTATACCACACTATACTACACCATACTACAGTATACTACACTGTACTACACTATACTACACTCCACTATACTACACTGCCCTGCACTATACTACACCATGCCACATTATACTACAATATACTACACTAGATACATTAGATAAAATGAACAAGGTGTAAATATATCACACAGTATTTGTGTTCAGCTTGTCAATACCCAGAATGGAAAGATGTTAGCATGCATTGGGAGACCTTGTTCTTTTTTTTATCAGAATTGTTTCCCTTGATGATTTTATGCAAATAATCAGAATGTTTTTAGTCCTCACTTGACTGTGCAGTCTTTATCCTACAGGTCTGTGCCAAGCTTTCAACCATATATGCCTGTAGACCAGAGAGTTTTACTCCACCCCAAGAGCTACAGGGTTTTCACACTGCACTACCAATGGGAAACACATTGGGATTTATTCACAAATATGGATTGAATGAGCTATATCCTGTCGTTTGTACCTCAGAGTTCACAAGTAGGAATCTGAAAGTATCTCTGCCAATATGTATTTGTTGGTTGTGTGTGTGTGTGTGTGTGTGTGTGTGTGTGTGTGTGTGTGTGTGTGTGTGTGTGTGTGTGTGTGTGTGTGTGTGTGTGTGTGTGTGTGTGTGTGTGTGTGTGTGTGAGTATGTGTGTGCATGCATGCGCACAAGTGACCATTGGAATGTGGAGAGGAGGTCAATATAAATATGCATTAAACAGATTTGCAATGCACCGTTAGGTTGAAACAAACAGAATTGGGTTACTGTTGACTCCTCCAGCCCTCCTGTCCCTCCTCTGCAGCTCTTATGAACAGAGGAAGAGACTCATTAGTTTGGTGTAGATTTTAATTTACACACTGTTTCTTTCAAGCTGATAAATCAGGGCGCTGGAGATAGGACCCTTTTAATTGACTAGCTGCCCAGAGACATGGAACGCTTACTCTGGAGCATTCTGAAAAGTTTTCCAGGGAAAATATTGATGCTGGGAGAAAGTGAGAGAGCAGAGTGGACAATTTTTTCTTTATTTAACTAGGAAAGTCAGTTAAGAACAAATTCTTATTTTCAATGACAGCCTAGGAACAGTGGGTTAACTGCCTTGTTCAGGGGCAGAACAACAGATTTGTACCTTGTCAGCTCAGGGATTTGATCTTGCAACCTTTTGGTTACTAGTCCAACGCTCTAACCACTAGGCTACCTGCCACCTCACAATCTAACCCCCCCTCCCCCCCGAGTGTGCAGGTGATGGTAGTGGTGGTGGAGGTGGTGGTAGTAGTGGTGGTGGTGGTAGTGGTGGT
Source organism: Salmo salar (assembly GCF_965601325.2). Lineage (NCBI taxonomy): Eukaryota > Metazoa > Chordata > Actinopteri > Salmoniformes > Salmonidae > Salmo > Salmo salar. The sequence goes on from NC_138295.1 coordinate 82,623,601, forward strand.
GGTGGTAGTGGTGGTAGTAGTGGGGGTGGTAGTGGTGGTGGTGGTAGTAGTGGTGGTAGTGGTAGTGGTAGTAGTGGTGGTAGTTGTGGTGGATGTGGTGGTGGTGGTAGTTGTGGTGGTGATGGTGGTAGTGGTGGTGGTGGCAGTGAGAGGTGGAAGTGGTGGTGATGATGGTAATGATGGTAGTGGTAGTGGTAGTGGTGGTAGTAGTGGTGGTAGTAGTGGTGGTGGTAGTGGTGGTAGTGGGGGTAGTGGTGGTGGTGTTAGTGGTGGTGGTGGTAGTGGAGGTGGTGATGGTGGTGGTAGTGTTGGTGGTAGTAGTGGAGGTGGTGGTGATGGTAGTGGTGGTGGTAGTGGTGTTGTCATTAGTGTAGGTTTTGGTAGTGGTTGTGTTAGTAGTGGTGGTAGTGGAGGCAGTGTTGCCAACTTAGCGACTTTGTCGCTATATTTAGCGAGTATTCAGACCCCTTTAGCGACACATATTCAAAAAATCGACTAGCGACAAATCTAGCAACTTTGTCTGGTGTTATTGGAAACTTTTGGAGACTGAAAGATGTGAAAACACATATCGTTCTTACTCTTCTCAATGAGCAGCGGGTGCTGCCTTGGGCCCCTCCCCGTCCCAAAGCACTCACAGGCGGCCCAGTCCTCGCGCAGCAGTCCCTCCCAGCTGCAGTCAGAGCAGGAAATGTTCACCCCTCCACGTCCAGACTGCAAATGAATCACGCATGCGGGAAGCCGCCGCTGGCTGATCCCGCCCTGGCTTACATTAAGTGTGGGATGTAAATGTAAAATGTTCTTTGTCAAAAATAAATCACTGCACAAAAATAAATCACTGCATTTGACTCACACAGCCTCAGTCACTTACTCACCTTGTCCACTGTGTGTGTGCCTCTCTGTGACATAAGCTAAACATCTAGCTGGCTAGCTCATCATGTCTCAGTCTAAACTGTACACTCAAAAATACAGAAAGGAGTGGGAATCAAACCCTGAATTCAAAGGCTGGTTGAAGCCGTTTATTGGAGATGATACACGTGCATACTGCCTATGTTGTAAGGCTGATTTCTACGCCAAACTTAGTGATGTAAAAAAACACATGACAACTCAAAAACATACTCAAAAGGCAAAGCCTTATTACAGTTCCACCCAAAACAAGCTGCCATTTATGGTTAAAAAAAATGTACTCTGCAAAAAAGGCTGAGGCCACCATGGCATTAGCTATCGCTGAACACTGTTCCATGCTGGCATGTGATCACATTGGAGAAGCATGTAGAGCTGCTTTCTCAGACTCCACTGCTGCTACCCACTTCAAAATGCACAGGACAAAGTGCACAGAAATGATTAATGGTGTTTTAGCACCATACTTTCTTAAAAAGTTGGTCGCAGATGTGGGTGACCAACGTTTCAGCCTCCTCGTCGATGAGTCCACGGATGTAAGTGTTTCTAAGTACCTGGGGGTTGTGATAAGGTACTTTAGTGACACCAAGCAGACAACTGTATCAACATTTCTGGGGCTTGTTGAGTTGGAGGGAGGAGATGCCAAATCTATAGCCCGTGCTGTTGTGGCTTTCCTCGAGAAGTGTTGTTTTAAAAAAGAGAAACTCCTGGGGATAGGGACTGACAATGCCTCTGTTATGACAGGGATTAACAATGGCGTCCATAAAGTGCTGAAGGAGGAGTATGGCTTCAAATATCTGGTTCTTATTCTCTGTGTGTGCCACTCTCTGCAGCTTGCTGTAAGTCATGCTTCCAATGACACCACCCCCCGTAGTGTGGAGTACTTGGTACGAGAGACGTATAACTGGTTTTCAGTGTCTCCAAGCAGTGTCTCCATGGCTGCTGTGTCTGTGTTGTCCTTGCCACACTCGAATGCTGAAGTCGAGAGAGTATTCAGCCAGATGAGTGTGGTAAAAAGCAAACTTAGAAATCGGATGTCCTTGCAGACCCTTAACTCCATCCTGTACATTCGATATGGACTGAAGCTGTCTGGTGAGGCTTGCTATGAGCACCAGCTCCCTGATAATGTTTTGCAGCTTTTTGGCACATCAGCTGCTTACTCATTTAAGTCAGCTCCCTCAGTTGCTGAACCTGCCATAGAGAGCCTTGACTGAAATGACGATGACCCACTCATTCTGTGAGCCAGCACAGCCTGTGTGTGTGTGGAGGGGGGTCTGAAAAAAACAACAATTAACCTGAATTAGGGCCAGACTAGTTACCATAATTTTCTCACATTGCCATTGACAGTTTTTTATATTGTGTTTTTTTGGTCCATTTAGATTGTTAATGTAGATTGTATACAAAAAAATGTAAAATTTTTTATGGTTAAGTACTTTCCTCCACTGCTTATCACAGCACACATTAACAGAACACTATAATAGAGTTTTAAAGGTAATTCACGCTTGAGTCGGAATGCGCAGCATTAACTATGAATGCGATCTGAGAATGTTGGGGAAAATGTTTTTAAAGGCGCATCGTCAGCTAGCTATATTGTGCTCTGCCCTATAGCATGCCTTGGACTGAATCCCGGCCTTTCAATCTATAACCTTACTGGCCTGTGTTAATTTTCTCCTTGAGTGCTGTTAAGACAATGGTCTGGTCTAGCGGTGCACTGTCTGTTCACAGAGCCTAATTGGCCACAGATTTGTTTGTACTGCAGTTGTTGAGAATTCATTTGGTGCATCGTGTATCCTCTCTCTCCCTGTGTGCTGACAATCTGCAGGGCTGCAGACAGTTCCACGCTCTAATCTCCTTAGAAGTACTCAGCAGAATGCAGCTAGCTAGCGCCCTAGTGCATATTCAGCTAGGGCTGTGCTGCTGTGTGGAAAGCAAGCTAGCTAGCTCACAGCCTGCCTGCTGCCAGTTTTTTAACCGCTTTGTTCAAACATCGGGGAAACTCCAGTGGTTAGGTGACTGTAGGCAGAACTCTCATGTGGAAACATTAAACAGAGTTTAAAAAAACAGTTTCATCCTTAAATATTTGTGCTCTTCTCCTTCCTTGTTAGTGTTTCATCTTCCTTTCCAAAATTACTCTTGGACTACTTTGGAAGTGCATACATAAAATACTCATTAATCTAACACAGATGATGTTCTTTTATGTACAGATGTAGGATCATCATTTGACCTATGTCCTATATTTTTTGACAAAATAATTCTGCAGCAACAGAACATTTTAACGATTAGTCCATAATGTTGCTTGATCGGTGCTAAGGCTATTAGCTGGACATAAGTAGGTGCAATACTGTTAATATAGAAAGTGCAATACTGTTATTATAACCGTGAGTTAGTGTGGGTTTTCAGTGAATTTATGTAAATCATAAAGCTCATCTGCATTTTCTGTGGTGCAGGAACATTCTCAGCAACAAAAGAGTGATCAAATTAAGATCCTACAGCTGTACAGCACTCTGATGTTTGTGACATGGTACGCGTGACCTAAGGCAATAGCTTCTTTATCTACAGTGTATACTGAATATCTCTAATGAAAGTAGTGGCTAATATGATAAGGATGTGACCGGTCATTTGATAGCAACGTGCATAGCAACCAGACCCTGAAGACAAGCAAAACAAAACTCTCAAATGTATTGTATATTTTCTTCTGTAATTAGTTAGTGAGGTTCATATTGTAGGAATAGCAAAGGTGTCTCCATTGACATCACAATGTCAACAAATGTGTTTTTCACAGATCACAGTGTTAGTGTAAATTACTTGAATTAAAGGAAAGTAGAGGAGAAGATTCTGTCCTTTCAGCAGCAGTAGTTGACCCATCCAACTTTTATGGTGGATTTTCTTGATTTTAGTTTTAAGAGAGTACCATCTGGGATGTGATTTCCCCGAATCCAGGCCAAAGCCAGGCCGGGCCCGGCAGTCTAAAAGAAGCCCTGTAATTACTACAAACTGGTTAGCCACCGTCTACCACAGCTCCTCACCATTTACTGGAAATCCAGCCCCAGCTCCAGCTCCCCAGCCCCAGCTACGTACAGCTCCCCAGCCCCAGCTACAGGTCCCCAGCCCCAGCTACAGGTCCCCAGCCTTAGCCCCAGCCCCAGCTACAGCTCCCCAGCCCCAGCTACAGGTCCCCAGCTACAGCTCCCCAGCCCCAGCTACAGCTCCCTAGCCCCAGCTACAGGTCCCCAGCTACAGGTCCCCAGCCCCAGCTACAGCTCCCTAGCCCCAGCTACAGTTCCCCAGCCTTAGCCCCAGCCCCAGCTCCCCAGCCCCAGCTACAGGTCCCCAGCTACAGCTCCCCAGCCCCAGCTACAGCTCCCTAGCCCCAGCTACAGGTCCCCAGCCTTAGCCCCAGCTACAGCTCCCCAGCCCCAGCTACAGGTCCCCCGCTACAGCTCCCCAGCCCCAGCTACAGGTCCCAGCTACAGCTCCCCAGCTACAGCTCCCTAGCCCTAGCTACAGCTCCCCAGCCCCAGCTCCCCAGCCCCAGGTTCCCAGTCCCAGCTCCCCAGCCCCAACTACAGCTCCCAGCCTTAGCCCCAGCTACAGCCCCACAGCTTCTGCCCCAGCCCCATGCAGTCCTGGCGCAGCACCAAGCCCCAGCCCAGGCTTCTTTGGAAGGCCAGACCCCTGGTGACGGCAAGGCAAGGCAAGGCTCCAACCGTGGGTTTAACATGACCTGTAGGGGAGCCTATTGACACACTGCCTGGCCTGCTAGAATGCTAGGATAGTATCTCCTCTTCCTCCTCCTGATCCCATGGAAAAAAACATGAGCCACGCCACTGCAAGATACTGGATTCAGACATCATTGTCAGACAAAGGAAAGTGAACGACCATTTCCAATACATATTTGCAATAGATTCAATTACCAATAATTAGTTTCCCTCTGTCTCTGTCTTTCACAGATGGCAATGCTGTCGTGTAGGAGAGGTAGATTGTATTAGTAACAGGGAGAGATTTGACAGTGTGCACACTGACTGCTCACGCTTGATTTATCCTCCTGGATCCCAAATTCAAAACATAACACTTCAGACTGCCAGCATATAAACCAGGAGTGGAAATTAAGGCCATGCTTAAAGAAAATCATGGGAAACCATCACTCAAGTAAACAAGAAATCTGTAAACAAGGAGAGATATAATTCCAGTTTATTATAACAACATTTAGTCACTGTCACAATCTTCGTTGTCTGAGGAGGAAGAATCATCGGACCAAAATGCAGCGGACAAAGTGCTCATCTTCGTATTTATTAAAGAACCACACTTAAACACAAACACGTAAACCAGTCCCGTAAGGTGCACTGACTATACAAGGAAACAACTACTCACAAAACCCATGAAGAAAAACCCCTACTTAAATATGATCTCTAATCAGAGGCAACGAGGATCAGCTGCCTCCAATTAGAGATCAACCCAAACATACACAACGTAGAAATAGAAGAACTAGAAAGGAAAACATAGAAATAGATAACATAGATCAAACCCAAAATCCCAAAACACACAAAACAAACACCACCCTGCCACGCTCTGACCATACTATAATAACAAAATAACCTCTTTACTGGTCAGGATGTGACAGTCACATTATAATCTAGAATACTGTATAATAGGCAGTTCATCTGTATCAAGGATTTATATCTGTATGGCTATCTAACATTTTAAGAAGATTAAACTTTTCATTTCATACAGTTTTAAATGAAACATCACATTTGAGACCAAATTCATTCACCCATCATTTGATCTCAAAACCAAATGAAATGCCAGTACTGTGTATGATACAGTCAAGGGACTTCCCAGCGTAGACTATGTCCGACAAGGCCTCAGTAACAGCAGACAGAACTAACCTAAAGAGGCCATCTGTTGACCTGAGCCTAGCTACTCAGCTCATATATAAACAAACCTGTCTTGTGCTCTGATGGAGTCCTCCACACCAGACCTGGGTTCAAATAGCATGTATTTTCTTTCAAATACTTTGAGCATTTGATTGAGGCTGCCTGATGTGCCAGCCAGGTGGGCGGGGTTCACAGTTTTGGGACTATTCCATTTGTTCCTTTGCACCATCCATTGAAGCTCAATTTAAATAATGCACAAGCTAAAAGAGAGAGACAGTGGAAACTTAGGTAGCAGCAGACAGACAGTTACCTTCAGTACAGTATAGAGAGCCAGGTAGCAGCAGACAGACAGAGACCTACAGTACAGTATAGATAGCCAGGTAGCAGCAGACAGAGACCTACAGTACAGTATAGACACCCAGGTAGCAGCAGACAGACAGAGAACTACAGTACAGTATAGACACCCAGGTAGCAGCAGACAGACAGAGACCTACAGTACAGTATAGATACCCAGGTAGCAGCAGACAGACAGTGACCTTCAGTACAGTATAGACACCCAGGTAGCAGCAGACAGACAGTGACCTTCAGTACAGTATAGACACCCAGGTAGAAGCAGACAGACAGAGACCTACAGTACAGTATAGATACCCAGGTAGCAGCAGACAGACAGTGACCTTCAGTACAGTATAGACACCCAGGTAGCAGCAGACAGACAGAGACCTTCAGTACAGTATAGACACCCAGGTAGAAGCAGACACAGTGACCTTCAGTACAGTATAGACACCCAGGTAGCAGCAGACAGACAGTGACCTTCAGTACAGTATAGACACCCAGGTAGCAGCAGACAGACAGTGACCTTCAGTACAGTATAGACACCCAGGTAGCAGCAGACAGACAGTGACCTACAGTACAGTATAGACACCCAGGTAGCAGCAGACAGACAGTGACCTTCAGTACAGTATAGACACCCAGGTAGCAGCAGACAGACAGAGACCTTCAGTACAGTATAGACACCCAGGGAACAGCAGACCTCTAATCCTAACAGATGGGTCACGATGAGCCCCATACGTCTAGCTAATAGCTTCCCTCTGACATCAACCTAACCTACAGTACCTCAGCCTGCTGCCTTTCCCCACTCCCCAGCACGTCACCTGGAAGGTTTCCATCAATCTCCAAAACAGAACCTGGGGAACCATCAACCATCTGATCGTGGGGCCCCCTATATCCCAGGTTTGGCAATGTTTGGATAGGTCAGGTCAGGTTGGGGGGAGGTGGGCATGTTGCAGAGGCACCTGGGTAGAGACGGAGGCACTGGAGCGTAGCATATTGTCAGCCTGGGTGGCGTGGTCAGGGGACAGGGGCAGCGCAGGGTCAGGTGTGTGCCATACCATGCCAGCCTAAACCATGGCCCTCAGATGAAGGACCTCTTGGATAGAAAATGGAACCCCTGAGGAGTGTCTGTTCATTTTGTTTTGATGTTGCTTTACCTTGAGCAAAACTCAAATATGATGAACGCATCTTGAATGCTCAGGGAGACATGATCTCTGAAGGGATTATCAGGATCACTTTTAGAGTTACAAAATAAACACATTTTCCACTCAAGTTTGGAGAAATATAGTTTAAATCTATATCCTAGTCAATCATACCCTATGACAGCAATGGGGATCACAAATCACCATTTTGTCCAGAACTGAGAGAATATCTCTGATATTCACCTCTCATCCTCAACAGACCAGGTTTCGGCCCAAAGGCACCCTATTCCCTATACAGTGCATTCTGAAAGTTTTCAGAACCCTTGACTTTTTCCACATTTGGTTACATTATAGCCTTATTCTAAAATGCATTAAATTGTTTTTTCCCCCTCATCAATCCAGACTCAATACCCGATAATGACAAAGCAAAAATATGGTTTTAGAAATGTTTGCTGATGTATAAAAAAACAACAAGTGAAATATCACATTTACATAAGTATTCAGACCCTTTACTCAGTACTTTGTTGAAGCACCTTTGACAGTGATTACAGCCTCGAGTCTTCTTGGGTATGACACTACAAGCTTGGCACATCTGTATTTGGGGAGTTTCTCCGATTCTTCACGGTAGATCCTCTCAAGCTCTGTCAGGTTGGATGGGGAGCGTCACTGCACAGCTATTTTTCGGTCTCTCCAGAGATGTTCGATTGGGTTCAAGTCCGGGCTCTGGCTGGGCCACTCAAGGACATTGAGAGACTTGTTCTGAAGTCACTCCTGCGTTGTCTTGGCTGTGTGCGTAGGGTCGTTGTTCTGTTGGAAGGTGAACCTTCGCACCAGTCTGAGGTCCTGAGCGTTCTGGAGGCTTTCATCAAGGATCTCTCTGTACTTTGCTCCGTTCATCTTCCCCTCAATCATGACTGGTCTCGCAGTCCCTGCCGCTGAAAACTATCCCCACAGCACGCTTCACCGTAGGGATAGTGGCAGGTTTCCTCCAGACGTGACGCCTGGCATCAGGCCAAAGAGTTCAATCAAGTTGTAGAAACATCTCAAGGATGATCAATGGAAACAGGATGCATCTGATCTCAATTTTGAGTCTTATAGCAAAGGGTCTGAAAACTTATCTAAATAAAGTATTTCTGTTTTTTATTTTGAATAGATTTGCAAAAATGTCTTAAAACCTGTTTTCGCTTTGTCATTATGGGGTATTGTGTGTAGATTGAGGAGGGATAAAAAAATAATAATTTGAGAATAAGGCTGTAACGTAACAACATGGAAAAAGGGAAGGAGTCTGAATACTTTCCGAATGTGCTGTATAGTGCACTACTTTTGACCAGAGTCCTATGGGCCCTGGTTCTATGGGTCCTGATCATATGGGTCCTATGTGCCCTGGTCCTATGGGGCCTGGTCCTATGGGCCCTGATACTATGGGTCCTGGTCCTATGGGCCCTGGTCCTGGTTCTATGGGTCCTGGTTCTATGGGTCCTGGTCCTATGGGCCCTGGTACGATTGGTCCTGGTACCATGGGTCCTGGTCCTATGGGCACTGATAGTATGGGTCCTGGTCCTATGTGCCCTGGCCCTGGTCCTATGGGTCCTGGTCCTATGGGCCCTGATCTTATGGGTCCTGGTCCTATGGGCCCTGGTCCTATGGGTCCTGGTCCTATGTGCCCTGGCCCTGGTTATATGGGCACTGGTCCTATGGACCCTGGTCAACAGTAGTGCACTATATACAGTTGAAGTCGGAAGTTTACATACACTTAGGTTGGAGTCTCGTTTTCAACCACCCCACAAATTTCTTGTTAACAAACTATAGTTTTGGCAAGTAATTTAGGACATCTACCTTGTGCATGACACAAGTAATTTTTCAAACAATTGTTTACAGACAGATTATTTCACTTATAATTCACTGTATCACTATTCCAGTGGGTCAGAAGTTAACATACACTAAATTGACTTTAGAAGCTTCTGATAGGCTAATTGACATAATTTGAGTCAATTGGAGGTGTACCTGTGGATGTATTTCAAGGCCTACCTTCAAACTCAGTGGGAAAATGGGAAAATCAAAAGAAATCAGCCAAGAAATTGTAGACCACAAGTCTGGTTCATCCTTGGGAGCAATTTCCAAACGCCTGAAGGTACCATGTTCATCTGTACAAACAATAGTACGCAAGTATAAACACCATGGGACCACGCAGCCGTCATACCGCTTAGGAAGGAGACGTGTTCTGTCTCCTAGAGATGAACGTACTTTGGTGCAAAAAGTTCAAATCAATCCCAGAACAACAGCAAAGGACCTTGTGAAGATGCTGGAGGAAACAGGTACAAAAGTATCTATATCCACAGTAAAACAAGTCCTATATAGAAATAACCTGAAAGTTCGCTCGCAAGGAAGAAGCCACTGCTCCAAACCTCCATAAAAAAGCCAGACTACGGTTTACAACTGCACATGTGGACAAAGATCGTACTTTTTGGAGAAATGTGCTCTGGTCTGATGAAACAAATATAGAACTGTTTGGTCATAATGAACATCATTATGTTTGGAGGAAAAAGGGGGAGGCTTGCAAGCCGAAGAACACCATCCCAACCGTGAAGCACGGGGGTGGCAGCATCATGTTGTGGGGGTGCTTTGCTGCAGGAGGAACTAGTGCACTTCACAAAATAGATGGCTTCATGAGGAAGGAAAATTATGTGGATTTATTGAAGCAACGTCTCAAGACATCAGTCAGGAAGTTAAAGCTTGGTCGCAAATGGGTCTTCCAAATAGACAATGACCCCAAGCATACTTCCAAAGCTGTGGCAAAATGGCTTAAGACAACAAGTCAAGGTATTGGAGTGGCCATCAGAAAGCCCTGACCTCAATCCTATAAAACATTTGTGGGCAGAACTGAAAAAGCATGTGCGAGCAAAGAGGCCTACAAACCTGACTCAGTTCACCAGCTATGTCAGGAGGAATAGGCCAAAATTCACCCAACTTATTGTGGGAAGCTTGTGGAAGGCTACCCAAAACGTTTGACCCAAGATAAAGTGTATGTAAACTTCAGACCCACTGGGAATGTGATGAAAGAAATAAAAGCTGAAATAAATCATTCTCTCTACTATTATTCTGACATTTCACATTCTTAAAATAAAGTGCTGATCCTAACTGACCTAAGACAGGGAATTTTTACTAGGATTAAATGTCAGGAATTGTGAAAAACTGAGTTTAATTGTATTTGGCTAAGGTGTATGTAAACTTCCGACTTCAACTGTAGGCAGTAGGGTGACGTTTGAGACAGACTCATATTGTGATTCAGGGACACAGTGAGGCGGGAAGGCAGGGAAGCAGTGAGGCAGGGAGGCAGGGAGGCAGTGAGGCAGCGAGGCAGCCCTTATGGCTGCTACAGCCAGGATAACAATCAGTGCTCCTCTTCCCCTTCACTTTTGTTTGACTCCTCCGTTTGCACGCAAACCTGAAGCTCACGCCTCCCTGTTCAAGATGTGCAGGCCTGATAAGGCACCGACACAGTGGGTCTATCAGATCTGCCCTGCTCAGCACCGCACTGAGGTAATAATGTGGATAAACCATAGGGCAGATATGAGCTCCACCATCAGATGCCAATGCGTCATAAATAAGATTTTATTCTCTGCCTCCCTTCTCTGGATAAATTAAACAAATATATAAAATCAGGGTACGTTCCTTGACGATTCAGGAGGTCGATATACAGTGAACAAATTGGATAAATAGGAAGAAAGTCTTACTCGACACTGTTTAGGCCTATTCACCACCATATGTTGTCTATACCAATACACTGTCCATACAAATACACTGTCCACACCAATACACTGTCCACACCAATACAATGTCCATACCAATACACTGTCTATACCAATACACTGTCCATACCAATACACTGTCCATACCAATACAATGTCTATACCAATACACTGTCTATACCAATACACTGTCCACACCAATACACTGTCCACACCAATACACTGTGCACACCAATACACTGCCCATACCAATACACTGTCCATACCAATACACTGTCTATACCAATACACTGTCCATACCAATACACATGTCAATACTCTGTCAGGACCAACAACAATAACGGGGAAAGTCTATGGAAGATTTAGGGTGCGTCCCACATGACACCAGATTCCAATAATAGTGGATTACTTTTGACTAAAGTATTGCCCTGTAAAGGGAATTGGGTGCCATTTTGACTCAGATTTCTATGGACAGTGAGCCAAGCTGGTCAGGGCTGTCATTCGCTGATAGCAGTGGTGAGAAAGGTCATGTTCCTGATAGACATCTAACCTGAGGCAGTAGCTGATTGAGGTTGGCATGTTGCTCTAATTGGTCCACTGAAGGACAGACACTATGCTCTTAAGGACATTGTATCAACAATGAGCGCGTCCCAAATGGTACCCCATTCCATTTATAGTGCACTACTGTTGACCAGAGTAGGGCACTATAGAGGGACTAGGGTGGCTTTGGAAACGTAACTGACGTTTGACCAGGATGACTCATATCTGTTTGTGATTGGTAGCGCTAGAGTGAGATGTGTGCCATTCTGTCAGTGTTAAGCCCTTTAATCTGATTGTATTGACACTTAGTGAATGACAATACTGAATGACAATACTGAGAGCGAGCACATCCGGAGCGGCTAAAATAAATAAATAAAAAACAATTACATTTACGTGGGTCAATGCAACAGACGTTTTCATTTGAATTATATTATCTTATCCTTTAAAGGTTGCGGAGATAATGGAGATAAAACAATGTTTCCTGGTACATAAACACCACTTTCAGTAAAGGGGATCTAACATTTACTGTGGGTAGACTTTAGAGCATCATTGCTATTCTGGGGAGTAGTTTTTCACGATGGAATGTCTGGTGTAGCCTGGCTATAATCATTGAAACGCTGTTCACATTTCACAGCCCATAAACTGTACATGTATTCACTGCCTGTTTCCATGTTCTGCCTGCTGCTCCCTGACCTTCTACACACACACACACACACACACACACACACACACACACACACACACACACACACACACACACACACACACACACACACACACACACTTCCCCCCTGTGTTTGGGGCCAAATAATAACACATCTGACACATCTGAATTCTCTCTCATACGTGGTAAGGAACTCAATGTTGATTTACTCCAGGAATGGTTCAGGAATTTTAATCAGGGTTGTTGTGGTGTGAGACTAGTACTGTGAGTAGGCTATCTTGACTTTAGGGACTTGGTTCCCAGCAGTCACAGGTGCGGTGGGTCCAGTGTGGCTGCTGCCGGCAACCCTGGTCTGCCGCTCCGCTCTGGGGAGAGAGCACAGGTGGCTGGGAGCTGTGCTGGAGCGTAGGGCAGCGCTGTTGCATGTGGCAACGGGCCAACCGTTCACAGAGCATATGCCAGGCCGGGGCCTAGGAGGAGAGAGACACCGCACCGGCACTCTGTGCCAGGCACAAACAAACTAGGGATGGAGAGAGAGAGAGAGAGGTTTTTAAAAATAGCCACACAAACACAGGTCCTTTGGAAGGGAGCATATGCTGCTAGTTGTTTTAGTATTGTTGTTGATTTTGCTTGGCAGGGTATTCCATGTACAGTATGTGTGTGTGTGACCAAATTGAATGACCAAATAATTGGATATATTTGGATCTCAATCTGATTAAGATAGTGTTATACGTTTGAATAAGTGTCTTATCTGCTGAGAGTTCCAAAACAAATTAATTCAAAGATCCTGTGAGACCTCAATTATATTAAAAAAGTCAAAAAGTAATGTTATTCCAGAAGACCAAGGTTCTTTAACTGGGCTTATACAACATGGACCCAAGTCTCTAGATGACTGTGTATTTCAACCCAGAAAGTAGAGTGAGCGCCAGCTTGTGTTAATATCATATTTCATCAGTTATGTAAATGATATCCTGCTGTTAGAGAAGTGGAACAGGGCTGTGTTCAGGTTCCACCCCAAAATGCATGGAAATGAGCTAGCTGCAGGGCAGTGGATGACCTCCGCCTCGCCTCGCCCGTCGATGATGGGAGCTCTGCTCCCCCGTGCCTCCTTCTACAACACTCTCTACTCTTGCCTGACAGAGCACTGCCGAGGGGGAGACGTAGCTACACTGCCTCTGTTCTGTTTGGATACAAAAGACGGATTTGGCCAAGTTGTTTATCTGGAAACCTGTAAAAGAATTCCTCTTAGTGAACTTAGCACTCCTCTCATTGTGCATCAGCCCTTCAAAGCCAAGCCGCTCAAGTCCATCTGCTGTAAGTGTTTCTATCTATTTTTACAACATGGCTGCTGAGGTTTAAATAGTTCAAACCCTCCAAAATGTTTATTCAATGAGGGAGAGTGTAATAAATGTGTATTCAATGAGGGAGAGCGTAATAAATGTTTATCCAATGAGGGAGAGTGTAAAAAAGATTTATTCAATGAGGGAGAGTGTAATACATGTTTATTCAATGAGGGTGAGTATAATACATGTTTATTCAATGAGGGAGAGTGTAATAAATGTGTATTCTAAATGTGTATTCAATGAAGGAGAGTGTAATAAATATTTATTCAGTGAGGGAGAGTATAATACATGTTTATTCAATGAGGGAGAGTGTAATACATGTTTATTCAATGAAGGAGAGTGTAATAAATATTTATTCAATGAGGGAGAGTCTAATAAATGTTTATTCAATGAGAGAGAGTATAATACATGTTTATTCAATAAGGGAGAGTGTAATATATGTTAATTCAATGAGGGAGAGTGTAATAAATGTTTATTCAACGAGGGAGAGTGTAATAAATGTTTATTCAACGAGGGAGAGTGTAATAAATGCAAGTCAATAAACAAACTGGAGATGCATTGTTGTATGACTGGCGTTGAGGGGTTTGGTTTGGAGTGAGTGGGTGGGGTTGTCAGAATCCACCTCGGTGTTGTATTTTTCCAGTTTCACGCTTTTTCTCTCCATTATATCTCACTGAGCCTGTGATGAGGCTGTGGTAGACACCGCCCAAGTCCCAAATGGTACCCTACTCCCTATTTAGTGCACTACTTTTGACCAGATCTAGTAAAAAGTAGAACACCATAGGCGATAGGGTGCAATTAGGGACACATCCACTGACATCTCCTCTCTGAAGAAACCTAGTTGTCCAGGTGTGACACATCCACTGACAGCTCTTCTCTGAGGAAACCTAGTTGTCCAGGTGAGACACATCCACTGACAGCTCCTCTCTGAAGGAAACCTAGTTGTCCAGGTGTGACACATCCACTGACAGCTCCTCTCTGAGGAAACCTAGTTGTCCAGGTGAGACACATCCACTGACATCTCCTCTCTGAAGAAAACCTAGTTGTCCAGGTGAGACACATCCACTGTCAGCTCTTCTCTGAGGAAACCTAGTTGTCCAGGTGAGACACAGCCACTGACAGCTCCTCTCTGAGGAAACCTAGTTGTCCAGGTGAGACACATCCACTGTCAGCTCTTCTCTGAGGAAACCTAGTTGTCCAGGTGAGACACATCCACTGACAGCTCCTCTCTGAAGGAAACCTAGTTGTCCAGGTGAGACACATCCACTGACAGCTCTTCTCTGTGGAAACCTAGTTGTCCAGGTGAGACACATCCACTGACAGCTCCTCTCTGAGGAAACCTAGTTGTCCAGGTGAGACACATCCACTGACAGCTCCTCTCTGAGGAAACCTAGTTGTCCAGGTGAGACACATCCACTGACAGCTCCTCTCTGAAGGAAACCTAGTTGTCCAGGTGAGACACATCCACTGACAGCTCTTCTCTGAGGAAACCTAGTGTCCAGATAAGAGTGAGACACATTCATTATGACAGATCCCTCTAAAGGAGCGTGGCATATTTAGCATTTCAAATGTCTGTCTAATCAACACATCAGTGCTGTCTTGTTAGTTATAAATAATGTCTATGGCTTGAAACACAGTGCCTCTAGCTGACGACCAGCTGACTGGTTCCTTGCAAACAGGCTGGTTTGGCTTTAACTACAAATGCATGAAGTATATCAAAAGATTACAATTCAAGTACGATACAAAAGGATGCATCATGTGATTTCCTAATTAACCTTTAACTGTTTATCCTTCCGGCTAGTTGAAGTAAACACCACAAAAACAAGCACGATAAAGCTACACTAATTTAATCTCAGATTTATAGTCCAACAACTTTAGTTTAGTATAGTTTTTTTTCTCTTGCTAAACATTAGCCTTGTGGATATTGTCCATTGATGTTCCTAATGCCATAAGACAAACTACAAGGTCAATGAAAGGGAGACCGTTCTAATCACTTTAACGTCACTAGGGTAGGTGGCAGCTTTCGGAATTTTGGATGAAAAGCGTGCCCAAATTAAACTGCCTGCGACTCAGGCCCAAAAGCTAGGATATGCATATAATTGGTAGAGTTGGATGGAAAACACTCTAAAGTTTCCAAAACTGTTAAAATAATGTCTGTGAGTATAACAGAACTGATATGGCAGGTGAAAAGCTGAGGAAAATCCATCCAGGAAGTACTATTATTTTGAAAGGCTGTTTTTCCATTGAAAGCCTATCCACCATATAAAGACTTAGGACCCAGTTCACGATCTCTATGGCTTCTTCTACATGTGGCCAGTCTTTAGGCATTGTTTCAGGCTTTTACTCTGAAAAATTAGGGAGATACAGCACTTTCAATGAGTGGACAGTGGAAATTTCCAGACATGAGTCCAGCGCGTGATCGGGAGCGCGCCTTTCTTGTTTCTCCTTTTCTATTGACGAAGCTTTTGTTCGGTTGAAATATTATTGATTATTTATGACAAAAACAGAGGATTGATTTTAAACATCGTTTGACATGTTTCTACGAACTTTAATTGGACTTTTTTGACTTTTCGTCTGGATGTTGAGAGCGCGCTTTGTGCCTTTGGATTACTGAACTAAACGCACCAACAAAATTGAGGTTTTTGGACATAAAGAGGGACTTTATTGAACAAAACAAACATTTATTGTGTAACATGGAGTCCTGGGAGTGCCACCAGATGAAGATCATCAAAGGTTAGTGATTCATTTAATCGCTATTTCTGACTTTTGTGAGTCTGGAAAATGTCTGTATGGTTTCTTGTGGCTAGGCGCTGTCCTAACCGTAAAGCCTTTTTGAAATTGGACACTATGGGTGGATTAACAACAAGTTTATCTTTAAAATGGTGTATAATACTTGTATGTTTGAGGAATTTTAATTATGGGATTTCTGTTGTTTGAATTTGCCGCCCTGCAATTTCACTGGCTGTTGTCGAGGTGGGATGCTAGCGTCCCAATGATACCAGAGAGGTTTTAACTCCTCTACAAGGTCAATGACAGGGAGACAGTTCTAATCACTTTAACCTGTTAGGGCTAGGGGGCAGTATTTACACGGCCGGATAAAAAACGTACCCGATTTAATCTGGTTATTACTACGTCCAGAAACTAGAATATGCATATAATTATTGGCTTTGGATAGAAAACACCCTAAAGTTTCTAAAACTGTTTGAATGGTGTCTGTGAGTATAACAGAACTCATATGGCAGGCAAAAACCTGAGAAGATTCCTTACAGGAAGTGGCCTGTCTGACAAGTTCTTTTCTTCTTGACTCTCTTTATTGAAAACTGAGGATCTTTGCTGTAACGTGACACTTCCTATGGCTCCCATAGGCTCTCAGAACCCGGGAAAAAGCTGAATGATGTAATTCCAGCCCCTGGCTGAAAAACATTAGCGCCTTTGGTAAGTGGTCTATCAGAGGACAATGAGACTGAGGTGCGTGCACGAGGCGACCCCATGTTTTTATTTTCTCTCTCTTTGTACTAAAACACAGATTCTCGTTCGGAATATTATCGCTTTTTTACGAGAAAAATTGCATAAAAATTGATTTTAAACAGCGGTTGACATGCTTCGAAGTACGGTAATGGAATATTTAGATTTTTTTTGTCACGAAACGCGTCGGGCGCGTCACCCTTCTTTACCCTTTCGGATAGTGTCGTGAACGCACGAACAAAACGCCGCTATTTGGATATAACTATGGATTATTTTGAACCAAACCAACATTTGTTATTGAAGTAGAAGTCCTTGTAGTGCATTCTGACGAAGAACAGCAAAGGTAATAACATTTTTCTTATAGTAAATCAGACTTTGGTGAGGGCTAAACTTGGTGGGTGTCTAAATAGCTAGCCCTGTGATGCCGGGCTATCTACTTAGAATATTGCAAAATGTGCTTTCACCGAAAAGCTATTTTAAAATCGGACATAGCGAGTGCATAGAGGAGTTCTGTATCTATAATTCTTAAAATAATTGTTATGTTTTTTGTGAAAGTTTATCGTGAGTAATTTAGTAAATTCACCGGAAGTTTGCGGGGGGTATGCTAGTTCTGAACGTCACATGCTAATGTAAAAAGCAGTTTTTTGATATAAATATGAACTTGATTGAACAAAACATGTATGTATTGTATAACATAATGTCCTAAGATTGTCATCTGATGAAGATCATCAAAGGTTAGTGCTGCATTTAGCTGTGGTTTGGGTTTATGTGACATTATATGCTAGCTTGAAAAATGGGTGTCTGATTATTTCTGGCTGCGTACTCTGCTGACATAATCTAATGTTTTGCTTTCGTTGTAAAGCCTTTTTGAAATCGGACAGTGTGGTTAGATTAACGAGAGTCTTGTCTTTAAAATGGTGTAAAATAGTCATATGTTTGAGAAATTGAAGTAATAGCATTTCTAAGGTATTTGAATAACGCGCCACGGGATTCCACTGGCTGTTACGTAGGTGGGACGAAATCGTCCCACTGGCCCTAGAGAAGTTAACTCCTCTACAAGGTCAATGAGAGGGAGACAGTTCTAATCACTTTAACCTGTTTGGGCTAGGGGGCAGTATTTGCACGGCTGGATAAAAAAAATGTACCCGATTTAATCTGGTTACTAATCCTACCCAGTAACTAGAATATGCATATACTTATTATATATGGATAGAAAACACTCTAAAGTTTCTAAAACTGTTTGAATGGTGTCTGTGAGTATAACAGAACTCATTTGGCAGGCAAAACCCTGAGACATTTTCTGACAGGAAGTGGATACCTGATGTGTTGTATTACCTTTAAACCTATCCCATTGAAAAACACAGGGGCTGAGGAATATTTTGGCACTTCCTATTGCTTCCACTAGATGTCACCAGCCTTTACAAAGTGTTTTGAGTCTTCTGGAGGGAGATCTGACCGAACAAGAGCCATGGAACGATGATGGCCCATTAGACACCTGGCGCGCGAGTTCATGTTGGGTACCCTCGTTCCAATACGTTATAAAAGAGTATGCATTCGTCCACCTTGAATATTATTCATGTTCTGGTTAAAAAAGGCCCTAATGATTTATGCTATACAACGTTTGACATGTTTGAACGAACGTAAATACATTTTTTCCCCTCGTTCATGACGAGAAGTCCGGCTGGCTTAGATCATGTGCTAACAAGACGGAGATTTTTGGACATAAATGATGAGCTTTTTTGAACAAAACTACATTCGTTATGGACCTGTGATACCTGGAAGTGACATCTGATGAAGAGAATCAAAGGTAATGGATTATTTACATAGTATTTTCGATTTTAGATCTCCCCAACATGACGTCTAGTCTGTATCGCAACGCGTATTTTTCTGGGCGCAGTGCTCAGATTATTGCAAAGTGTGATTTCCCAGTAAGGTTATTTTTAAATCTGGCAAGTTGATTGCGTTCAAGAGATGTAAATCTATAATTCTTTAAATGACAATATAATATTTTACCAATGTTTTCTAATTTTAATTATTTAATTTGTGGTGTTGACTTGACTGCCGGTTATTGGAGGGAAACGATTTCCTCAACATCAATGCCATAGTAAAACGCTGTTTTTGGATATAAATATGAACTTGATAGAACTAAAAATGCATGCATTGTCTAACATAATGTCCTAGGAGTGTCATCTGATGGAGATTGTAAAAGGTTAGTGCATCATTTTAGCTGGTTTTATGGTTTTGGTGACCTGTCTTTGAATTGACAAAACATTACACACAACTCTTGTAAATGTACTGTCCTAACATACTCTAAATTTATGCTTTCGCCGTAAAACCTTTTTGAAATCGTAAAACGTGGTTAGATTAAGGAGATGTTTATCTTTCAAAGGGTGTAAAATAGTTGTATGTTTGAAAAATTTGAATTTTGACATTTATTTGGATTCAAATTTGCCGCTCTTGAAATGCACCTGCTGTTGATGGAGTGCACCACGGGGGGGACGCTAGCGTCCCACCTAGCCCATAGAGGTTAACTCCTTTACAAGGTCAATGACAGGGAGACAGTTCTAATCACTTTAACTCCTCTACAAGGTCAATGACAGGGAGACAGTTCTAATCACTTTAACTCCTCTACAAGGTCAATGACAAGAAGACAGTTCTAATCCCTTTAACTCCTCTACAAGGTCAATGACAGGAAGACAGTTCTAATCACTTTAACTCCTCTACAAGATCAATGACAGGGAGACAGTTCTAATCACTTTAACTCCTCTTCAAGGTCAATGAGAGGGAGACAGTTCTAATCACTTTAACTCCTCTACAAGGTCAATGACAGGAAGACAGTTCTAATCACTTTAACTCCTCTACAAGGTCAATGACAGGGAGACAGTTCTAATCACTGTTCCTTTCTCCATGTTGATGAATCAGATCACACTTCAACGACAACACAAAGGACGTGGTGTTCTTGTTTGGAATAGAAATCCCTGGAAAATGGCTTCCGGACGTCTTTTCCAACGAGCATGTGTTCCAGTCATCGAAGTCTCATTAGAGAGAGACTATGGCGTAGTTAGAGGCCCTGAAAGGAATGGAAGAGTCAGGATTTTCACTAAATGTAATCTCCCATCAGGCTCAACTGTTCCCCCTCACTCTGACTGATAGATACACATCGACGACAAGAGATAAGATTACAAATGGCGGCAGGCAGAGAGAGAAACAATGTGCCTGCCTATACGGTCGCACATCTTACAATGAAGTGGTAAAATGTGAATCATCTTTGTTTTAAAAGGGAACAAGGAAAACGTCTTCTGGTTGCATCAGCACAGTTTGACTGAGACTACGTACTGTAGAATGAGATGTCTTCCTCCATGATGATGACTGGTTCATTTTGCAATGCCTTGAGAATGTCATCAGGGCCTGCTGAATCATATTTGCTGAGGCAAAGACCTATTCATCATCATTGCTGAGAATTGATGTCAGTGTTTTTCATTTGGAGTGCTCACGAGAAGGCATTTATATGTCCTTGTTGACTGGAAGGGTTGTGAGGAAGGAGAAAACTCCCTCTCTGTCCAGAGGGAAATGTCAATACAACACACAGTGCAAAAGGTCAACCAATATCAGCGACAGCCACACTGTTTCCACCTCTTCACACTTAACTACCTTCAGCTCCGTTATTATAACATATGTCGTTATTAAGCAATAATGCATGGGGTTGTGGTATATGGCCATTATATACCATGACTAAGGGCTGTTCTTAGACACGACGCATCGCTGAGTGCCAGGATACATCCATTAGCCATGGTATATTGGCCATATACCACAAACCCCCGAGGTGCCTTATTGCTATTATAAACTGGCTACCAACGTAATTAGAGCAGTAAAAATAAATGTTTTGTCATACCCGTGTTATACGGTCTGATATACCATGGCTGTCAGCCAATCAACATTCAAGGCTGGAACTACCCAGTTTACAATACAGTATATATATTGAGTAAGACAAATAAAACACAAAATACAGGCTTATGAGAGACTTTCCAACAGGTGCCTCCAAAAGGCATGTTTTGATTGAAACAACCTCAGTAAAATCACAACAGCGAGAGAGAGAGCATAGCTAGTGATGACAGCTTCCTGTTGGTGTGAAGGTGAGAGGGGGGGAACCAATGGCTGTGCAGTAGCCTCAGAACACTGAACTGGAATCCCAAATGGCACCCTTTCCCTATATCGTGCACTACTATGGGCACTGGTCAAAAGTAGAGCACTATGTAGGCAATAGGGTGCCACCCAGCAGGTAGTTTGCTACACCGATCCACCTTATTTTCCTCTGTCTCACCACACTATCAGCCTGGATGGGAAATGACCAGAACTTGGAGGATAATGACGCCTCACAGCCAGAGAAGTATCTGCCAAATATGTGACAACCGTTTATAAATATTCATACCAGTAATAGCGTCCCACCTAGCCAACATCCGGTGAAATTGCAGAGCGCGAAATTCAGAAATACTAAATTCAAATATTTAACATTCTTGAAAATATATGTGTTATACATCAAAATAAAGCCTAACTTCTTGTTAATCCAGCCGCTGTGTCAGATTTCAAAAAGGCTTTACGGCGAAAGCACACCATGCGATTATCTGAGGACAGCGGCCCGCATACAAAAGCATGCAAAACATATTTCAACCAGGCAGGTGCGCCACAAAAGTCAGAAATAGCGATATAATTTCTTTCTTTCTTTCTTTCTTTCTTTCTTTCTTTCTTTCTTTCTTTCTTTCTTTCTTTCTTTCTTTCTTTCTTTCTTTCTTTCTTTCTTTCTTTCTTTCTTCTTTCTTTCTTTCTTTCTTTCTTTCTTTCTTTCTTTCTTTTCCTCCCTCCTGAGATGTGTGCAAACCTGGTGGCCAACTACAAGAAACGTCTGACCTCTGTGATTGCCAACAAGGGTTTTGCCACCAAGTACTAAGTCATGTTTTGCAGAGGGGTCAAATACTTATTTCCCTCATTAAAATGCAAATCAATTTATAACATTTTTGACATGCGTTTTTATGGATTTTTGTTGTTGTTATTCTCACTGTTATTGTTGTTATTCTCACTGTTCAAATAAACCTACCATTAAAATTATAGACTGATCATTTCTTTGTCAGTGGTCAAACGTACAAAATCAGCAGGGGATCAAATACTTTTTTCCCTCACTGTAAATCAGACAGTCTATTTGTTAATATCCACCTACTTACCAAAGGCCCTATCGTTAATGAATGATGACAACCCACCCCCCGCTGATTTACCCTAGCCGCCCCCTCCTATCCTGAGCCTCTGCCCCCTACACAACACTCAAGCCCCAAGTGGCTTATTGAAATTCCAAAACTAAAACACACACTCACACACAGTCTCCTGAGTTTGCCGCACATCGTTACACGAGCACAACCCGGCCCTACCTCCAGCGACAGAGAGGAGCGAAGCGCTGCCAGCTCTGGCATGGATACGGAGCCAGGCTCACACAGGGGAATGGACCCAGGGCCAGAAAAACTTGGCAAGGAATGGCTAAGAGTACCACCTGTGTGGAATGCTTCTGGAACATTCTACTGCTCAAAGACAAGAGGAGGATCAGCTGTGGAGAGGGAGAGAGGAGACAAGAGGAGGATCAGCTGTGGAGAGAGAGAGGAGACAAGAGGAGGATCAGCTGTGGAGAGAGAGAGGAGACAAGAGGAGGATCAGCTGTGGAGAGAGAGAGGAGACAAGAGGAGGATCAGCTGTGGAGAGAGAGAGGAGACAAGAGGAGGATCAGCTGTGGAGAGAGAGATGAGACAAGAGGCGGATCAGCTGTGGAGAGAGAGAGAGGAGACAAGAGGAGGTTCAGCTGTGGAGAGGGAGAGGAGACAAGAGGAGGTTCAGCTGTGGAGAGAGAGAGAGGAGAAAACCCCCTTGGGTTGTGCCGTGGGGGAGATCTTTGTGGGCTATGCTCGACCTTGTCTCAGGATGGTAAGTTGGTGGTTGGAGATATCCCTCTAGTGGTGTGGGGGCTGTGCTTTGTCAAAGTGGGTGGGGTTATATCTTGCCTGTTTGGCCCTGTCCGGGGGTATCGTTGGACAGGGCCACAGTGTCTCCCGACCCCTCCTGTCTCAGCCTCCAGTATTTACGCTGCAATATTTTATGTGTCGGGGGGTTAGGGTCAGTCTGTTATATTTGGAGTATTTCTCCCGTCTTATCCGGTGTCCTGTGTGACTTTAAGTACGCTTTCTCTAATTTTCTTTCTTTCTTTCTTTCTTTCTTTCTTTCTTTCTTTCTTTCTTTCTTTCTTTCTTTCTTTCTTTCTTTCTTTCTTTCTTTCTTTCTTTCTTTCTTTCTTTCTTTCTTTCTTTCTCTCTCTCTCTCTCCCCCCCTTGGAGGACCTGACTCCCCGTACCCTTTTTGGACAGAAAAATACTGGACAGGTCCCGTGCTTTGGGGTGGGTGCTGTGGTAAGGCCTGGTATTTTCAGGCCGGTATGCGCAATACCAGCGCCCCGCATGTGCCAGGGGATAGTGGGCATCCAGCCAGAAGGGGTGATGCCAACCCTGAGCTCGAGTCCGCCAGTGCGCCTCTACGGTCCAGTGTTTCCCGCTACACGCACTAGCCTTGAGGTGCGTGTCTCCAGGCTGGCACGTCCAGTACCAGCCCCACGCATCAGGCATCTAGTGCGTCAGCCCAGCCTCGCCAGTCTGGTGCCGCCAGAGCCGCTCGCCAGTCAGGAGTCCCCAGAGCTGCCCGCCAGTCAGGAGTCGCCAGAGCTACCCGCCAGTCAGGAGTCGCCAGAGCTGCCCGTCAGTCAGGAGTCGCCAGAGCTGCCCGCCAGTCAGGAGTCGCCAGAGCTGCCCGCCAGTCAGGAGTCGCCAGAGCTGCCCGCCAGTCAGGACGGGTCGCCAGAGCTGCCCGCCAGTCAGGAGTCGCCAGAGCTGCCTGCCCGTCTGCCCGGAGATGCCAGAATGGCCCGTCTGCTCGGATCAGCCAGAGTGGCCCGTCTGCCCGGATCAGTCAGAGTGGCCCATCTGCCCGGATCAGCCAGAGTGGCCCGTCTGCCCGGATCAGCCAGAGTGGCCCGTCTGCCCGGATCAGCCAGAGTGGCCCGTCTGCCCGGATCAGCCAGAGTGGCCCGTCTGCCCGGATCAGCCTGAGTGGCCCGTCTGCCCGGAGCTGCCAGGGTGGCTCGTCTGCCCGGATCAGCCAGAGGGGCCCGTCTGCCCGGAGCTGCCAGAGTGGCCTGTCTGCCCGGAACTGCCAGAGTGGCCCGTCTGCCCGGAGCTGCCAGAGTGGCCCGTCTGCCCAGAGCTGCCAGAGTGGCCGTCTGCCCGGAGCTGCCAGAGTGGCCCGCCTGCCCGGAGTCTGCCTATGACCTGGAACCGAAGGGGTCTGTTTGTGACCCTGAACCAAGGGGGGGTCAGCCTGCGACCCGGAACCGAAGGGGTCTGTTTGTGACCCGGAACCAAGGGGGTCGGCCTGCGACCCAGGACTGAGGGAATCTGCCTGCGACCCAGAACCGGGTGAGTCTGGCTACGATCCCAAAATTGAGTTAATTAACTGTGAATATAAGGAGTCTGCCTACAGCCCGGGACCGAAGGAGTCGGCCTACGACTTGGAACCGAAGGAGTCGGCCTACTGTCCTAGGCCAAGCAAGTCTGTCTACGGTCTGGAGGAGAGTAGGCCAGAACCGGAGCCACCTCCAATATAGGTGGGTTGGGGAGGGGGGGTGTAGTACAGTGCCGTCGTTGACGGCAGCCACCCTCCCTTCCCTCCCTTTAGTTTAGGGGGGTTTATTTTTGTATTGGGTTTTCTTTTGTTGGTGCATTCGGTGTATGCACCTTTAAGGGGGGGGGGGGGGGTAATGTCATGTCCTGACCAATATTTAGGTATTATTTGTATTATATTTGGTCAGGACGTGGCAGAGGTATATTTGTTTTGTATTAGGTTTGTTTTTCTATTTGTAGTGTTGGGTGCTGGACTCTCAATTGGAGGCAGGTGTTTCTAGTTGCCTCTGATTGGGAGTCCTATAAGTAGGTGTGTGTTTGTTTGGTTTTCGTGGGTAGTTGTATTTGCACTGCTTGTAGTTATAGCCTGCAAATCTGTTAGCTGTCGTTCTTTGTTTATTGTTTTTTTCCGTGTTCGTTATAATAAATATAATTATGAGCACGCAACCCGCTGCGCCTTGGTCTCTACATTACGACACCTGTGACAGTTGCACCCTCTACAACCACTGTGATTATTATTATTTGACCCTGCTTGTCATCTATGAACATTTGAACATCTTGGCCGTGTTCTGTTATAATCTCCACAGCCAGAAGAGGTCTGGCCACCCCTCATAGCCTGGTTTCCCTCTAGGTTTCTTCCTAGGTTCTGGCCTTTTTAGGGAGTTTTTCCTAGCCACTGTGCTTCTACACCTGCATTGCTTGGTGTTTGGGGTTTTAGGCTGGGTTTCTGTACGGCACTTTGTGACATCAGCTGATGTAAGAAGGGCTTCATAAATACATTTGATTGATTGATTGACAATAGAAGGATCAGCTGTGGAGAGAGAGAGGAGACAAGAGGAGGATCAGCTGTGGAGAGAGAGAGGAGACAAGCGGAGGATCAGCTGTGGAGAGAGAGATGAGACAAGAGGAGGATCAGCTGTGGAGAGAGAGAGGAGACAAGACGGAGGATCAGCTGTGGAGAGAGAGAGGAGACAAGAGGAGGATTAGCTGTGGAGAGAGAGAGGAGACAAGCGGAGGATCAGCTGTGGAGAGAGAGATGAGACAAGAGGAGGATCAGCTGTGGAGAGAGAGAGGAGACGAGGAGGACCAGCTGTGGAGAGAGAGAGGAGACAAGCGGAGGATCAGCTGTGGAGAGAGATGAGACAAGAGGAGGATCAGCTGTGGAGAGAGAGGAGACAAGAGGAGGATCAGCTGTGGAGAGAAAGAGGAGACAAGAGGAGGATCAGCTGTGCAGAGATGAGACAAGAGGAGGATCAGCTGTGGAGAGAGATGAGACAAGAGGAGGATCAGCTGTGGACAGAGATGAGAGAAGAGGAGGATCAGCTGTGGAGAGAGAGGAGACAAGAGGAGGATCAGCTGTGGAGAGAGATGAGACAATAGGAGGATCAACTGTGGAGAGAGAGGAGACAAGAGGAGGATCAGCTGTGGAGAGGGAGTGAGGAGACAAGAGGAGGATCAGCTGTGGAGATAGAGAGGAGACAAGTGGAGGATCAGCTGTGGAGAGAGAGAGGAGACAAGAGGAGGATCAGCTGTGGAGAGAGAGAGGAGACAAGAGGAGGATCAGCTGTGGAGAGAGGTGAGACAAGAGGAGGTTCAGCTGTGGAGAGAGAGAGGAGACAAGAGGAGGATCAGCTGTGGAGAGAGAGAGGAGACAAGAGGAGGATCAGCTGTGGAGAGAGGTGAGACAAGAGGAGGTTCAGCTGTGGAGAGAGAGAGAGGAGACAAGAGGAGGTTCAGCTGTGGAGGGCGATCTCTGCCTCTAACCCTCTCTCTCTCTCTCTCTAGTCCTCTCTCTCTAACCCTCTCTCTTTCTCCTACTCTAACCCTCTCTCTTTCTGCTCCTCTAACCCTCTCTCCTCCTCTAACCCTCCTTCTCCTACTCTAACCCTCTCTCTCTCTCCTCCTCTAACCCTCTCTCTCTAACCCTCTCTTTTTCTCCTCCTCTAACCCCCTCTCTCTCTAGCCCTTTCTCTTCCTCTGCTCCTTCCCTGCTCCACTAGACTATTACAGCCTTAATTTGGACTCTCACATTGGGATTTTAATAGATCAAAACAAGACAATATTACTCAGGTTAGTTGTTATGTAAACTTATTTTGGTGAAGAAGAGGATTGACCTTGCGGATTCTGTTGTTGCCACAGTGTTCTATTTGAAATACACTCAGCTTTGAACTTTTCATTTTGTCTGTCGCAGTCAGGAAGTAAATTACAATGGGAGAGAGAAGGATTCACAATGGAAGGTAAAAGGCTTACTTCAGAGTAATAGGGATGGAGAAATTACATTTAACACCAGTGTAGGGACAGAGAAGTTATTACCCTAGTGGTTATTTGATTTGCTGTGAGTGGACCTCTCAGACCTCTCAGTCTCTATTTTGTTAGGTCAGGGTGTGACTTGGGTGTGCATATCTATGTTTCTATTTCTTTGTTGGCCTAGTATGGTTCCCAGCCAGAGGCAGCTGTTTATCGTTGTCTCTGATTGGGGATCATACGTAGGCAGCCCTTTTTCCCACCTGTGATTGTGGGATCTTGTTTGTGTGTAGTTGCTTTCTGCACTGCATATAGCTTTACGTTCATTTTTGTATTTTGTTGGTTTTTCCGGTGTCATTTTTATTAAAAGTAAAATGTACGCCTACCACGCTGCACCTTGGTCCAGTTCTCAGACGATCGTAACACTCGTACTATCCCTATGATCAGCTGGCTCCAGTTCATTACATAAAAATGACCTAGAATTACACAGTGACTTTCCATCCACTCCTCCATGGAGCTCTTCTGAGCTTAACTTATTTACCAGTCTCTCCTTTTGATTGCAATCTATTAAGAATTACCTGCCTCCCAGCTCAGTCAGAACAATTACATTGCTCTGCAGTCTGTATTGGAAATCGATAGCTGCCTGGGTTCAATCAAGCCCAGGTGATAGTCCTCTTTAACCCAGAGACGCCAGAGGAGATGTCTATTGAAGGTGACGCCGATTGTCACTCGGACTCAATCCGGCCCCCTGTCGTGAGACGGAGAGGGAACGATCTGCCCGGCAGAATGATTCCTCCACCTGAGTCGCTCCTCAGATCGATGGGAATGGTGTTGTGATTCTCCCGACTCCTCCCTAATTGCTACAGCAGGTGAATGAGGGAGACATTGATTCTGCTTGTCTGCCTGGTGTGTTAAGACATCAACAACCCTGCTGTGGCTACTCCATTACCAAGGCGTTTGAACACACAATAACTAATGTTAGCTCATCATGACTGAGAACTGCATGATATTGTAAGGTCAGACAAGGCAAGACTAGTTATCCATACAGTAGAACAATGAACTTAGTATATTTTGTGTTGTAATCTACTCCTCTGGGATAGCACATGATAGGGTCCTGCGTCCCAAATGGTATCCTATTCCCTGTATATTTCACTATAGTTCACCACTTTTGACCAGAGCCCTGTAGGCCCTGGTTGAAATTAATGCAATACATAGGGAATAGGTTGCCATTTGGGACACAGACATTGAAGTTCCTTGATTGACACAAGTTGTACTTGAGAAAAGTCGTTGTATGGCAACATGCAGCTGGACTCCAGATCCTAAACAAACTGGACAGGAGTATAATCCCCTGAATTAAAAACAGATATATTTATAGACTGGTAAATCAATCCAACTCAACATCACAGTGAAGTAGAACAGCTAACATGATAGCACTCAGCATGAGAGGAGAAGGAGAAGGAGAAGGAGAAGGAGAAGGAGAAGGAGAGGGAGAAGGAGAAGGAGAAGGAGAGGGAGAAGGAGAAGGAGAGGGAGAAGGAGAAGGAGAGGGAGAAGGAGAGGGAGAAGGAGAAGGAGAAGGAGAGCAGCAACTTAGGTATCTAAACCAAGGCGGCCTTCCAGCTAAATGTTCACAGAGGATATTCAAATGCCTCTCCACAGCTTTCTAGTTTCAGGATCAGATTGGGTTTCTTTCTCACCGCGAGGGAAGGGGATTAAGCTGTCAGCACCACAACAACAAGCAATTACTAACAGCCTTTCAAAAGTGAATTCTGGCACTGATGACAACTCTCTGTGCCGTAGCAGTCATTGGTGGTGACAGTTCACACAAAGAGGCGCGCATGCACCACACCTGAAGTCAAGCGTGAGGGTCTCGCCTGTAAACACAATGCCATCCGTCTTCACACAGACCTCTGGGAATACTTGGCATTTAAAAAGTGGCTGTGTATATCAGGACAGGTTAATGTGCCCGCTTTTCTTTCTTAAATGCTACATGTTATTATGGAGCCTGTCTGGATGCTATTAAAACGCAGCAGTGGCAGAGGAGCAGTAATAAACTACCTCATGAATGTGGCTGATGTGTCTAGGTGTTCTTGTCAAGGAGATGGGAAGAACTAGTCTGAAAATAAAGTAGTCTGGACTACAGACTTATTTTTCTTTTAAACAATTGAGGTTGATGCATATTTGAATGCGTTTGATTTTAGTGCAGGCAGCTTGTTGAAAGGGGAAAGCATTACTGAACTCTGGCCATGGCAAATTCATTTCAGTTGACAAAAGCTTCACATCAGTGGTGAAGGAATGGGGAGGCATGCAGTTGACTTAAATAGTTGTTTTTTCCTCAGTTCCCAGTGCCATAGTCTACTAGTGGACTGTCTGAAGGAAAATAATAAGACAAATACCTTTCTTAAAGGCCAAGTGCAGTCAGTTTTTCCTGTGTTTTATATCATATTGTACAACAGATGATGAAACTACTAACACCGTAAAAGTGATAAAATGTGTGTGATAAAATGTGATCAGTGTTATTTCCTGGTAGTTGCTGGTTGAAAATACAATCTACACAGGACCTTCTAATCAGCAGGTTTTTGCATGGGCGGGAGTTTTGACTTTCCATGGTGACATCACAATGCAGTAAATTGGTTAATAGACCAATAACAAAGGACGTTTTAAACTAGTTTTCACTCAGACCACTCACAACAGTTCTAGCAAAATTCTAGCTTGAGAAATAGTTTTTTGCTACAAAGAAAGTTTTGCCCATTTTAATGGAAATCTATTACATTAAGGTACTTAATTGTTATCCAGAATGAATTTGATATTGATATATAAATGGCTGCAGTGGCCCTTTAACAATTGTGATCACCATGGACTTTGCAGAGAAACAATGATGTTAAATCAAAAATCTTTCTCCAACTTAAGTCTTTTCATTCTTACCAAAACCAGATCACAGAGGACTAGCCTAAAAAGAAAACGTTTCTCACGTAAAATAAAATGACAGAAACATTGTTAGTGAAATCAAAAGAGGAATGTCATTGATGTCTGCGGGCTACAATGACATCACCAGGCCCCAGATTTATGTTAACACCAGAAGTCCTTCCCCCGTAGTAGAGGTTCGCTCTTCATGGCTCAGGTTCTGAATGGATGATAAATCCTATTGAGGGGCAGCTGAGCTGTCTCCCGCTATTGTGGCCTTTGTCAAAAACCATTACGCAGAACTGCAAACAGGTTTTCTATGTGGTGTTACGGTCTGTATCAAATAACCAGCATAGTATAATGCCAGATCAAAACTTTTAGAAACAAAGGATTGGATTTAGGCTCTTTATTGTGGCGTCCAGTGCTTTCCTTGAATGTTTACAGGGAAAATAAGAATGGAAAAATGGGCAAATCAAAACAATAAATGACACACTGTATTTGTTCCAGTAAAAATTGGGATGAAATGCAATGTCAAAGCTGAAGCTCCAGCCTGTAGCCTTTTTTTATTAATAATCATTTGGATGGAGAAAATCAATATGTTTCTTCAAAGAACTCAAATATAGAAATTGAGCCCATCAAAAAACGAATCTGAGAACTCGATTGATTCTAATCAGCGTTCACTTTACAAAGCGAGGGCGAGAGGTCAATAAAGAATTTCATCTCAAATATGCTATGTAAATATGAGGAGAGAGAGAGAGAGAGAGAGAGAGAGAGAGAGAGAGAGAGAGAGAGAGAGAGAGAGAGAATCCTTACTTTTCACTTGTTAGAAACTGGAAATTGTAGTCAGGCTCCTGGCAGATTCACTCAATCTATGGGAATGATTTGGACCAATAGGTTGAATTACAATGTGCAGAAAAAATTTGTTCTCAAATGACACTTACATTTGATTCATATAATGGCAACCAAATCATCCACATCAAAAAGACCAGGCTAAGAAAACCCACCATGCTCTGCCAACTGTTACAATATTTCACAACTTCATGACCTTTTATCTACCATAAAGGTCACAATTATGTCTATTATCATCAAGAGCCACTCCAGACAGGCTAGTTTACAGCCAGTTTGGGTCCCACTCTGAATAGATCTGAAAAGTCCTATGTAAGAGAACAGGTCACATCATCAACATGTGTTCACTATACACATCTGCTCTGAAATTAAAGCTTTTCAACCTTTTCAAGTGGGTATTTTTCAGAACA
This sequence comes from Salmo salar, assembly GCF_965601325.2. Classification (NCBI taxonomy): domain Eukaryota; kingdom Metazoa; phylum Chordata; class Actinopteri; order Salmoniformes; family Salmonidae; genus Salmo; species Salmo salar. The sequence goes on from NC_138295.1 coordinate 82,654,712, forward strand.
ACATTGACTGTGCATAGATAAAAAATGAGAAGCACTGACCTTTTGAAAATGGTCAAGAAAGAAGAGCCTGTCCATTAAACGAGTCTCTCTTTCAGACTCATGGCTGGGTCAGGAAGAGAAGAGTGCCTGCGACCTCAACATGTGTGTGTGTGTGCATGCACATCCGTGTGTTTGTGTGTGTTCGTCTGTGGAGATCCATCATTCGACCCGCTTCGCTCCGCCTCAGTCCAGTGTATCTGATGTGTGTTATCTGTCCTGGGCAGATCCTGCAGCTCCACCAGGCTGTGTGATGGAGCAGGACGAGCCATTAGTCATAAAACACTGAGGCAGCCCATTATCCACACTTTGATCCACAGCACACTGCCTGTAAATACACACTGGCCTGTCAGACAGACACCTGGCCAGAGGAAAGGAGGAGAGACGACAGCCAGAGCACAGAGCAAGGCTGTGTCCCAAATTACACCCTATTCCCTACATAGTGCACAAAGGTAGTGGGCTTTTTGGGAATAGGGTGCCATTTGGGACACAGACTAGGTTTCTGGATGGACTCTACCATGCTCTGGTACGTCCACCACTTCCACGGTTCCCCCGTCACGTCACTATAACTGACTGCATTGATAGAGGCAGATTTGGGCAAGAATTTGTCTCGGAGGACAGGGAGGAGATTGTATGTATTGGCCCATTCGATGTTGATAATGAGAGATCCAGTTGGTTACTGCATCTAGAGGACTCATCTTTATCCCATACTCTCATGTTATGGTCACACACACACACACACAGACACACACACACACACACACACACACACACACACACACACACACACACACACACACACACACACACACACACACACACACACACACACACACACACACACACACACACACACACACACGACAACCACATGCACACACTCACCTACTCACACACGCTTGCAAGTACACATGCCACATATATTGACCTTGTCAGCTATTTGTAGTTGAAAGTGACACATCTTAAGGCATCTTGCTGAAAGTCATTTCTCATCAATAGAAAAGTCAAGATTACTTTCCACCTTACACAGTTATAACTATCAGATAACTTACTTTTGACATAATCTCACTAATTCACTAATAATGGGGTGGCAGGGTAGCCTAGTGGTTAGAGCGTTGGACTAGTAACCGAAAGGTTGCAAGATCGAATCCCCGTGCTGACAAGGTAAAGGTCTGTCGTTCTGCCCCTGAACGAGGCAGTTAACCCACTGTTACTAGGCCGTCATTGAAAATAAGAATTTGTTCTTAACTGACTTGCCTAGTTGAAAAAAGGAAAAAAATGTATATCTGATATAAACCACAATGTCATATTCTAAATTTAACCATTGCACTGTGCACAGAGACCCAGCATCTTGTTTCTACAATCCAAGCTTGTAATAACACAAGAGATGTTTCTACAATCTAACCTTGTAATAACACAAGAGATGTCTCTACAATCCAAGCTTGTAATAACACAAGAGATGTTTCTAAAATCTAACCTCGTAATAACACAAGAGATGTTTCTAAAATCTAACCTCGTAATAACACAAGAGATGTCTACATTCTAGCCTTGTAATAACACATGAGTTGTTCAATGTTTTTCCTCCAAACAAACAGCAATAAAAATGCTCTATGGGTCAACTTCATTATAATAATCATAAAACTGTCTCTCACCTAAATGGATGTCTACTCCCCGATGCCCAGGGGAGTCACTGCCTGCCTCTCTCTGAAACAAACACACACATTAACAACCCAGCCTCTCCTGATGAATTTGGTCCACTAAAGTTATATGCAATATATCCCACTGAATAGAACCACCATAAGGGTTTATGTGATTGGGCTGAGCTGGAAAGGACAAGGACATATTAAAAACAGACGTTGACATTCTGCACTAATCACTTGATTTCCAGCTAGGGATGATTGTTTATCTGCAATAACAGTTACAGTCGTTGTAAATGAAATGGGATGGAATCACACCCCACACGTTTGCTTCTAGTGAAACATCAATCAACACAAAATACAATTCCAATGTACGTACAAGGTAAATGTATTTGCTGTGTAAGCTATAGTGGTATATTCTATTCTCTCCTTCTGACACCTTTCCATAAAATGGACGCCTGACTAGCAAGAGACGGTGAGTTTTCTGTGAGTCTGTCAGTCTCAGGTGGTCATTTGTAGCCATCAGTCCTGCTGACAGAAGGCCTACAGCAGGGTTCCCCAACTGGCAGCCCAAGGGCCAAATTTGGTTTTATTTGCCCCCCCCTCAAGTCTTAAAAAAAAACCATATATATATATATATATATATATATATATATATATATATATGTAATTTTCATTATTGGACATAAAAGGCTGTAAAAACACCAGGAAATCAGCTCCAAGCAATGTTCATTTTGTAAATCTGTTCCCAAGTACTCCCACGCATAATAGAGAGATACGTGATCGTATACAAATGTAAGCAAGGTTTTAAATGATTATGTTTTATAGAAATATTATATCTGTTTGGGCTTCTTGCAGTCAATTTGCAGTCTACAAATGAATGGAGTTGATGATCCCCGGCCTACAGTATGAGGTAGAGATGACCTCGCCCTGCTAAACACATGTGACCACATCTTCACTGTGGCCTGCTGCTGACACATACAAACTGTTTTCTTATTCTTTTTACTTGAATTGCTGTGTCTGTATACCAAGCAAGCAGAACTAGCTTATTCGTAGTAATACAAGGCCTGTGTTAGGTGTTAAAAGAGTCAAAAAAGGAATTGTTTCAATTTCAGTTTTATTTATTAAAATGTAATTTTTAGTGGTGTTCAAGATGTATTTAAAAAAAATATATATATATGTCTTGCAATTATTAGAAAACAATGATATGATGGTTCAACCCTGAGCTTATAATGAACTCTTCATGGACAGCCCACATTGGCTATATTTGGATCCAGTCTGCCTATATTCATTGTCTAACACGGAACATGGATTGTACCATCAAACTGAAGGAGGTGTGAATAAAAAGGCTATATACTGAAATATATTTGTTGTTGTTTTTATGATTTAAATTCAGGGGCCATTTCTCCAGCAGCTCCTCGAATTCATGGGATGCACTCGGTCTAGTTCTTATTCAGCCTGAGCTCCTCGTCTGAGCAGCGTATCGACTGAACCGACAGGAAAAGAGAGAGAGAGAGGGGAAGAGAAAGGAAATAGAGAGAGAGAGAGGGAGCGGGCTGCTGAAAAATTCATGCCTATGCCAGCTCACTCCATTCTCAGCTCAGCAGGGGTCTGGCTTTGATACTTCACACTCAGAGAAAAAAATGCAAATTATTTTTCTCCATAACATGGAGAGAATATATCCTGTAAATGATCAAATCTCTGGCCAAACAATTAATAATATAGCCAAAATAGATTCCAATCTGGGGGGTTCAGATTCTAGAACAATGTTTTTTATTTAAAGTTTGGACAACGTTGTTCCCACAATCTATTTTTAAGATAAAGGTGCTAGATTTATGTTTCAATAAATTGTTGAAATTGAATATCTCAAGGTCAACAAAATCTGTAAAAATAGATTATTCCAACATTGTAACAGGAACTAAATGAATTCCCAATCTAAAAACTTAAACAATACATATCTTAATAACTGTAGTAAGTATTTTGGTAAAAAATCGATCAAAATCAAAATGATCATCTACCAATGTGAGACCAGAGGCAGAGCCTGAGTCCAATACGCCAATCATTCATGAATTAAAAGTAAGGAGAGGAAAGATGGCTTGTGTTAGAGTGCTAGAGGAGGAAATATTGGCTTTGACAGCTAGCACAGTAGGGGGCCCTGTGCCGCAGTAAGACTACAGATCTATTTTTTCACTCAGACGCTATTTCAAGAATGCTGATGAGATATTCTCCTATGTTTAGAGCTCAGTCCCTCACCAAAGGAAAAGGTTGATTCAACTCTTCAAATCCAACGGCCAAAATGAGCAGTGACGTATAAACACCGATTTCTATATTGTTATTATTATAGTGTTGTGATATAAAACTGGGTCCATTCGATGGAGAATCCAGATCTGTTTTTTTAGAAGTGATGTCAGTGGGTTAGGTTAGTGGTGGGAGGGGTGGAGTTTGGCTGGGGTGTTTCGGGGGGGTGTGTGTGTGTGTGTGTGTGTGTGTGTGTGTGTGTGTGTGGTGGTGTGTGTGTGTGTGTGTGTGTGTGTGTGTGTGTAGGGTGGTTGGAGGTTGTGGAGGGTTCGTGGTTTGTGGCTGGTAGGGGTGGAGTATGGCATATGTGTGTTTGTGTGTGTATGTGTGCGTGGGCATATGTGCCTGTGTACGTGTGCACATGCATGCACTGGAGTGTGTGTGCGTATGTGTGTGTGTGTGTGTGTGTGTGTGTGTGTGTATAGGGGGGTTGTGGAGGCGGGGTTGGGGTGAGTTAGGGGAGCTCTGCTCGTAATAATGTCTTCCCCACAGCAGGACGCCCCAACGGCCAATTACAGCACAGCATCTGGGCTGGCCGACAAGTGACCGTCGTCGCAGGCGGAGGATCTGTGCTTTGTTCCGTGGCAGCGGGGCGGAATTTAGGGGAACAGATATGGATTCTGAATGCACAGCAGGTTTGGGCAACGAGAGGTGAAGGGGGCGAGAGGTGATGCAGGCGGTGTCACTACACACTCATACAAAACAGACACATTCTAATATGGTACTGTACACGTCCATACACAACAGACACATTCTAATATGTTACTGTACACATCCATACACAACAGACACATTCTAATATGTTACTGTACACATCCATACACAACAGACACATTCTAATATGGTACTGTACACATCCATACACAACAGACACATTCTAATATGTTACTGTACACATCCATACACAACAGACACATTCTAATATGTTACTGTACACATCCATACACAACAGACATTCTAATATGGTACTGTACACATCCATACACAACAGACACATTCTAATATGTTACTGTACACATCCATACACAACAGACACATTCTAATATGTTACTGTACACATCCATACACAACATCCGACACATTCTAATATGGTACTGTACACATCCATACACAACAGACACATTCTAATATGTTACTGTACACATCCATACACAACAGACACATTCTAATATGTTACTGTACACATCCATACACAACAGACACATTCTAATATGTTACTGTACACATCCATACACAACAGACACATTCTAATATGGTACTGTACACATCCATACACAACAGACACATTCTAATATGTTACTGTACACATCCATACACAACAGACACATTCTAATATGTTACTGTACACATCCATACACAACAGACACATTCTAATATGTTACTGTACACATCCATACACAACAGACACATTCTAATATGTTACTGTACACATCCATACACAACAGACACATTCTAATATGGTACTGTACACATCCATACACAACAGACACATTCTAATATGGTACTGTACACATCCATACACAACAGACACATTCTAATATGTTACTGTACACATCCATACACAACAGACACATTCTAATATGGTACTGTACACATCCATACACAACAGACACATTCTAATATGGTACTGTACACATCCATACACAACAGACACATTCTAATATGTTACTGTACACATCCATACACAACAGACACATTCTAATATGGTACTGTACACATCCATACACAACAGACACATTCTAATATGGTACTGTACACATCCATACACAACAGACACATTCTAATATGGTACTGTACACATCCATACACAACAGACACATTCTAATATGGTACTGTACACATCCATACACAACAGACACATTCTAATATGGTACTGTACACATCCATACACAACAGACACATTCTAATATGGTACTGTACACATCCATACACAACAGACACATTCTAATATGGTACTGTACACATCCATACACAACAGACACATTCTAATATGGTACTGTACACATCCATACACAACAGACACACATTCTAATATGTTACTGTACACATCCATACACAACAGACACATTCTAATATGGTACTGTACACAAACAGCCATAATTGTAAGGCTAAAACAGTCCAATGAGGGGTGTGGTCAGCGTAGCTGTATGACGTGGTGGGTTGATAGAAACAGAAACAGCACACCAGGAACTAACAAACCAACTGCACAAGCAGCTTTACTAGTTCCACATTTTCTGGTTGAGACAAAATGAGCCCCCCAGGGCTGAAAAGAGACAGATGAAGACATATTATAATTAAGCAATAAGGCCTGAGGAGGTGTGGCACCCCGAGGTGCCTTATTGCTATTATGAACTGATTACCAAAGTAATTAGAGCAGTAAAAATACATTTTTTGTCATACCTGTGGTATACGGTCTGATATACCACGGCTGTCAGCCAATCAGCATTCAGGGCTCGAACCACCCAGTTTATAACTGGGTCTAACACAATCATACCGCTCAGTAAAAGTCTCCACAAACAATCCATAAGGCTAGAGTACAAGGAGTCCATAAAGCAGAGCTTCAACGGGACTCTTCTCTATCTTTCTCTCACACCAAGGTATGGAGTAGCTTGAGGACATTTATCTTCGATGCCTTCTACATCTGCATTGCTTGCTATTTGGGGTTTTAGGCTGGGTTTCTGTATAAGCACTTGTGACATTTGCTGATGTAAAAAGGGATTCATAAATATATTTCATTGATTGATGATATGTATCTAATCTTAGGGGCCAGTAAACCAAACTCCACATTAAACACTGCAATCTGTTTATAAAAGCTAATGATTTATGACTGCTTTTTAAAACGCTGTTTGACGTCAATTGGAAGACTGTTATTTGGGTACACACACACACACACACACATACTTGGGTACACACACACACACACACACACACACACACACACACACACACACACACACACACACACACACACACACACACACACACACACACACACACACACACACACACACACACTTCCCCCCTGTGTTTGGGGCCAAATAATAATTTGCAGCAGACCCACAATTTGCTGGCAAGCTCTTCATAGACTTGTTTGCTCTTGGAGTAGTGAATGATAACACTGAGTGGCAGGGTTGTGTAGGTGGCTATATGGCTGCCAGCTGACTAATTCAGGTAAGTTGAATTATCACATTAAGGTAAAAATACAAACCCACGTATAAGATATTCATGTTATATTGTTTCCTTATATTGTTTCCGATGCAGAATTTTTAAAACTATGAAACCATCTAGATGTTTTTTTATGTTTCTTTTTTTGTGTTGAAATAGAGTTTCTTGAGATCAGGTCAAGGTAGCTACAGTTGAAGTCAGAAGTTTACATACACCTGTAATGGCCGTCAAAGGGAGTAGACCAAGGCACAGCGGGTTGAGTGCTCATTTTAACGTTTCTTTTAATAAACTTGAACACGTAACAAAAACAAGAAAACGAATGACAGCTGTCATGACTGTCCTGATCAGGTCAGGGTACAGGAGACCACCACCCTACAGATTATCTCCCAAAACCCCAACAGAGGAGGAGAGATCTAGGGGTCTGAAGATGTGGGGGTTTTATGACCCCTCACGCCATAATAAACCTTAGGCCCCAGTGAAATTCCTTTGTCCTCACAATGGAATTCTGGCCTCAGAACATTAAACATGCAATAAAGGGACTTTGGAACAATGGTTTCCGTCAGCCACAACGGTGGTCATGACGAGAGGTGGAATATGAAAATGTATGTAACTTTTGAATTGTTATTAAAGGTTAAGAGATGACGTTATTATGAAAACATTGTACCTTTAAGAGTTTTCCCAGTATATGCCTGATGTTTATACATTGTACGTTGTGTGGAAAATATCCAAATCAAAGAGAATGTTTTGGTAAAGATGAGATGTGAAGGTAGTGTCTAAAATAGGATTTTAGTCAAATCTAGGCCTTGCCCCTTAACTTGGTCCGCCCAGAGAATTGCCCTAAAGGCGGTTACGCCCACTTCTGACCCTAGGGTATAAGACAGGAGAGTGAAGAATTAACATAGGAGACTAATTGACCCCAAGCTGCAGCGAAGGTCTAACAAAGTCAACGAACCCCAAAACGAAACACAAGGTTGAAGACAAAGAAATCTTTTTCTACACGAGCTATGGACGAGTAGCTGTGTCTAAGCGGGTGAATTCAAGCCGAACCACCCAGCCTCCACTCTCCATTGAATCGTGGTATATACACCGTTCGAGTCCGAAGCTGTGAGCTCTGAGCTACAGAGCTGTCTGTACTCAGAAGACCCCTTTCAGATCAAGGGCGAGGGATCAGACCACTTAGCCAAGAAGGACACTGACATCGTGAGGACAACCAGAGAGTTGCGCCGGAGAAGTGCGTCATTGAGAAGCCTAAACGACACACGCGGAGCTTCCCACCTGAGACCTCCAACACGTAATTACATCATTATATTCTGACCCATAAGAGCGGCAGTTCGGGGCAAGGCTAGGTTTAAATAAGCATGGCTGACAAATGAACCCAAATTTATATTTCTCTCGTGTACTTTCTTGGTTTCTCTCTCTTTTAAATCCCCATTTTGGGTAACACGCGCCATAGTGTGTTGGCCCGTTATACTAAGTCCCAATCAATAGCTAGACTGTGTTTTGTGTATGTGTATTTTTATCATCATTTTAGCTTGCTAGTAAATAAATAATCAACTAAGATTGGTGTGGTAAACTCATTGGTGAAGCCAGGGTCCGTGCAGATTCCCGGATTATGCGACGTTCAGAATGAGACTGTAGAGGAAATTGATTAATTTAGCGACTGTTGTAAAATCGATATTCTGATATCCTTTGAGTTAATTTGGGAAATAGAAACTCAATCAAAATACTGTTCCCATGGTGCCCCAGGTTGATGAGTTAATAATTGCTTGATTCATTGCTTAATTCATTTAATCACGCAATTATAAACCGTTAATCATTCGATGAGCAACAGTCGTCACATTAACTAATACAACGTCACGACACAGCTAAACAGTTTTGCAGGCTAACCCTAGCAGTGCAAAAACAACTTCCCACAAAACCCATTACAAAAAACACCCCTCTATATAGGACCTTCAATCAGAGGCAATGAAGAACAGCTGCCTCCAATTCAAGGTCAAACCAATAACCCTAAACATAGAACTAGAAAGACTAGACCAGAACATAGAAATATACTAACATAGAACATAACCAAAAAACCCGGAACACTCTAAACAAATACCCCCTGCCACGTCCTGACCAAACTATAATAACAAATAACCCCTTTACTGGTCAGGACGTGACAACACCTTAGCCAAATACATTTAAACTCAGTTTTTCACAATTCCTGACATGTAATCCTAGTAAAAAATGTCCTGTCTTAGGTTAGTTAGGATCACCACTTCATTTTAAGAATGTGAAATGTCAGAATAATAGTAGAGAGAATGATTGATTTTAGCTTTTATTTCTTTCATCACATTCCCAGTGGGTCAGAAGTTTACATACTCTCAATTAGTATTTGGTAGCATTGCCTTGAAATGGTTTAACTTGGGTCAAACATTTCAAGTAGCCTTCCACAAGCTTCCCACAAGAAGTTGGGTGAATTTTGGCCCATTTCTCCTGACAGAGCTGGTGTAACTGAGTCAGGTTTGTAGGCATCCTTGCTCGCACATGCTTTTTCAGTTCTGCCCACAAATATTCTATAAGATTGTGGTCAGGGCTATGTGATAGCCACTCCAATACCTTGACTTTGTTGTCCTTAAGCCATTTTGCCACAACTTTGGATGTATGCTTGGGGTCATCGTCCATTTGGAAGACCCATTTTCGACCAAGCTTTAACTTACTGACTGATGTCTTGAGATGTTGCTTCAATATATCCACATAATTGTCTTACCTCATGATGCCATCTATTTTGTGAAGTGCACCAGTCCCTCCTGCAGCAAAGCACCAACACAACATGATGCTGCGGTTGGGTTGGTGTTCTTCGGCTTGCAAGCATTCCCCTTTTTCCTCCAAACATAACGATGGTCATTATGGCCAAACAGTTCTATTTTTGTTTCATCAGACCAGAGGACATTTCTTCAAAAAGTATGATCTTTGTCCCCATGTGCAGTTGCAAACCATAGTCTGTCTTTTTTATGGCAGTTTTGGAGCAGTGACTTCTTCCTTGCTGAGCGGCCTTTCAGGTTATGTCGATATAGGACTTGTTTTACTGTGGGTATAGATACTTTTGTACCTGTTTCCTCCAGCATCATCACAAGGTCCTTCACTGTTGTTCTGGGATTGATTTGCACTTTCTCACCAAAGTACGTTCATCTCTAGGAAACAGAACGCGTCTACTTCCTGAGCGGTATGACGGCAGCGTGGTCTCATGGTGTTTATACTTGCGTACAAGTGTTTGTACAGATGAATGTGGTACCTTCAAGCGTTTGGAAATTGCTCCCAATGATGAACCAGACCTGTGGAGGTCTATAATTGTTTGGCTGATTTCTTTTGATTTTCCCATGATGTCAAGCAAAGAGGCACTGAGTTTGAAGGTAGGTCTTGAAATACATCCACAGGTACACCTCCAATTGACTCAAATGAGGTCAAATAGCCTATCAGAAGCTTCTAAAGCCATGACATAATTTTCTGGATTTTTCCAAGCTGTTTAAAGGCAGAGTCAACTTAGTGTATGTAAACTTCTGACACACTGGAATTGTGATACAGTGAATTATAAGTGAAATAATCTGTCTGTAAACAATTGATGGAAAAATGACTTGTGTCATGCACAAAGTAGATGTCCTAACTGACTTGCCAAAACTATAGTTTGTTATCAAGAAATTTGCGGAGTGGTTGAAAAACTAGTTTTAATGACTCCAACCTAAGTGTATGTAAACTTCCCACTTCAACTGTATATTCTTCTATAGTCCTTCATCCTATAATCGTCTGTTCCATACACTTGAAATTGACTGAAATTACTGTAAAATGTGTGCATATATTTTTATTTTATACACGGGTGAGAGGATTTGCCAGGTCTCTGAAAATGGTTTTGAACATCCAGTTTGGTCTGAAGACATTGAGTTAATTAATTCCCTTGGTGTTGGCTGCTTTTTCAGCCCTTCAATGCTTCTTCCTAATGGCTGACTTGTTCTGTTCGAGGAACGGACGTGGAGGAAGGAAGAGGAAATAAAAGTGATTCCAGACCTATCCTTTCTCTCCATCCTCCTCTCTTCTAAATCAGCTGCTCCAGAGACCATAAAAGACCTTCTCGTGATAAAAAATATAATTCTGCTAGTTTCATTTTCTTTTCCAATCACGCTCCAAAAACGTAATTGTTCCCCTTCAAATACATTACTGTTCCATGATTATAATTTCCATGGTTGAGAAGTGCAAGAGGAGCACGTACATGTACTCTGTGACGCCCCTTCCATCTATTGACACAAATCACACGTCACTAAAATGCAAGTTCCTTGCCTCACATTCAAGTATAGCCTTATACCAACACATGTAAAGTAAGATCTAATGTCAACAATGCACGCATCATGAAACATATCATTGTTTAATTGTGGAGAAGGATAATACATATTTTACATATAGTTATATAGTGAGTGATGGATGTACTGAATAGCTAAACAATTATATTGTGAATAATTAATAACCAATAATGATTAAAACTGAAGATCTAGGGAAACGGGGAAAATGTCTGTACTATAGCGTTGCTATTGCTATAGTTTCAGTATGATTACATAAAACACTGTTATTTATCCTGGGCCTTGTACATTACATCTTATAACTATAACCTATTCTACAATGCACCATTATAATACAGGTTTAGCACGTAATCCAGGCATCATCAAGATGTCTCTTGCTGGACACATAGAAAATCAGGATAATGCTTAAATAAATGCTTTTAAACCTTCCCGTTCCTCTGGACCTGTGTTATTCTACCAAGGCTTTATAGTATTAATCTGAAATATAGAGACTTATAACTACAGCCAGACAATGGAGGTTATACGTATTAATTATTGTGTTAAATCTAAAATGGATTCTCAGGCAGGATTAAGTATTGACTAATACAAAGCCTGTTTACTGCAGGTAATTTCTATCATTCTATTATAATCTCACTGAGATCAATATGTCTCTGTTGAATTCACAGAATGAATCTCCATACTATGAGTTTATTTATCAGGCTGTATCCCTGAAGCATCTCTTTACTCTACATCTATAAATCATAATACCTCTTAAAAGGTGAATTACTTGCAATATTGTAACTGCTTGTTTTAACTTAAATATATACCTCAAATGTGTAAGTAATTTAAGGGAAAGGGGTTAATATCAGTAATTTAAGGGAAATGGGGTAATATCAGTAATTTAAGGGAAAGGGGGTAATATCAGTAATTTAAGGGAAAGGGGGTGATATCAGTAATTTAAGGGAAAGGGGGTAATATCAGTAATTTAAGGGAAAGGAGGTAATACGCCTTGATGAAGCATTGGATTGCAGACACATAAATAATTGATGGTCCATTATTTTTATTCACTACCACACTGACTGATAACATTACTCTTCCAGCTAATTGTCTAGAAACCACCATTAAAAATGTTTAAAGAGAAAATGTTTGCTCCTCAAATGAATCAGGGAATCTCATGTTGCTGTGTTTCTGAGGCAGATAGATGGCCTGTATGTTCCTATCCCACCTGTCTGGAAAAGATAGGTCTACTAATGGCAACAGAATGCTGTTCAACAATAAAATGCATTATTAACGTTTTCACCTTTATTTAGTTAAGTGATAATGCCTGAGAAGCCGGTGTTTGGAGGATATATTGGCATGGGTGTTGATGGCAAACCATGCCAATCTATCCTCCAAACACTGGCTTCTCTGGCATTATCACTTTTATACAACAGGTTACCAACATATTCAAATAATGATTAACATATTTACCTTTTCTTTTGATGAATTTATTCATACTATTTTATCCTTCCACAAGATATAGATATAGTCCCATTCGTATGCCTTGCTTGCTAGCTAGCCAACTACGGCTAACTTACAGTCATGTCAAACAGTTTAAGCTGTTTTTCTCGTGACATTTATTTGGATACATCCATAACAATGAGTTAATAAGCTTCGATTTCACCTGCCATAGGAAATGTCAGGACACTGTTGTTCAGAGGAGCTAGCCAACAGCACAGCTAACACAATCACTTCAAACTGAAGTTGGAAAGGCTGCAAACTAGCTGCACTTCATTTTGTTTGACCTGCTTTCTATTGGCATTTCTTTGTATATATCCATAAATATTATGCCAGCTGATTCATGATTTTGTCTGGATGAGAAATGCTGCCTGCCTGTCTGTCTCCTCCCGACACGTTCATTACTATGGGACAGTTGGAGATCGAATTTGAATATTGAAACAATGTTGCAAATGTTGGAGAGACAGACCACAAGGTTTATACAAATGTCCGCTGTTGAAAATTAATGTAAGTCTAAAAGAAATGTGTGATAATGTCTAGATGCTTTTTATAGTGGAGATCAAGTTTATAAATTGCCTGGTTGGGCTGATGAGACAGCCAGATTGAACATGTTTTTATTTAACCTTTCTATAATATTCTATTGTATCTTAGTCTATGCTCGTCCATATATTTATATTTATATAATTCCATTCCTTACTTAGATTTGTGTGTATTGGGTATATGTTGTGAAATTGTTAGATATTGCTGCACTGTCAGAACTAGACACACAAGCTTTTTTTAAATATTTTTTATTTAACCTTTATTTAACTAGGCAAGTCAGTTAAAAACTAATTCTTATTTACATTGATTGTCTACACAGACGGAACAGAGTAAATAGGCATTTTAACGTCATAGATTTAGCCGGTGGTATGCGGTTTTAACCAATCAGCATTCAGGATTAGACCCACCTGTTGTATAATTAAGTAATAAGGCACGAGGGGGTTTGGTATATGGCCAATATACCACGGCTAAGGGCTGTTCCCCGGTAAGCCGTCATTGTAAATAAGAATTTGTTCTTAACTGACTTGCCTAGTTAAATAAAGGTACAAAAAATACAAATTTAAAATGATGGACAACGCATCGCAGGGTGCCTGGACACAGCCCTTAGCCGTGGTATATTGGCTATACACCACAAACCCCCGAGGGGCCTTATTGCCTCTATAAACTAGTAACCAACATAATTAGAGCAGTAAAAATAAATGTTTTGTCATACCGTGGTATAGGGTCTGATATACCACGGCTGTCTGCCAATAAGCATTCAGGGCTCAAACCACCCAGTTTATAATCATAAATAAACAATGCAAACAACAAAGTGGATGTGTGTTTGATGAATGGAGTGTCCCAGTGATCTTTTGGCCTCCATAACATGTGGGTGTATAGTGGACTTAAAACAAAAAATATATAATTATGAACATTCTAAAATGACATCACAAGATCTAGCAGAGTTAAACACAAGTCACTTATGAATTAATTGATTAAGTCCTGTTTTGCATTTATTTATTTGTGATGAGGAGGGTTCCCAGATAGGAGCCTATCTTTATTAACACACAATGTCTCTCCCCACTGCTCTCTCAACCTGTCCCTGGCCGTGCAATCCCCTTCAGCTTGTTACAGGGTGAACTTAAGTGTCCATACCAACATTTCTTAGCAGTATTAACACGTGTATAATATTTTGTTTTGATGTAATTACATCGCCTGTCGACTATACACAAGTTGTAGTTAAGCTTTGAGCTGTTTTCACATTTTCCTTTGTCTTTCCCCATGATCTTTGTCTGTCTATATGCTGCCATCTGCTGGTACAGTTTAGACACCACCACAGAAAGGACATGGTGATGATATCGAGTTTCCAACTGGAGAGAGTAGTAACTAATCAATGATTGAAAACTACATCAACAAATGTCTGATTTAGCGAAGTTACATTACGCCAGGACTATGGTCCTTATAGGACATGCCCCAGCAGGTCCAGAAAGTGGTTAACTGAACACACACTGTTATGTTTGACAAAAAGGCACACTATACTGTATCTGTTTGAGCAAGGGTGAAGCTACAGTTTAGTAAATTAATAATCCACAGCTAACCTGCATTATGCACTCCTTTAGAAGTGAGACTCCGCCTGCTGTCATAGCCCTTACAGAAAAAGATTGCAGTCAGAGTGCAGTTTAACTTCAGTATAACTGCAGTATGCAGCAACTATTGTGTCCAAAATAACACAGCCGGCTGCAGTTACTGCACTTTTACTACTGGCTAGGTCTCTCTTCAGTCTTTGGCTGCTCGGGTACTCTGAAATACAGCACGCACACTATGCAAAACATTACCAACCAAAGGCAATACTTTCTGGCAGCCTGATTTGCCTATCATCAAAAAAAGTTCCTCTTTATGCAACCACTCTCAACTCAGTGACATAGGGAATGGTGTAGGACTAACTGACCAAATTATGTTGAACATACGATGACAGAATGACATTCAGACAGGTCATAGATATTATTATCTAAAAGAAACAAAAACGAGTTGATTCACAACAAATTTTGAGTTCTGCGGAAGTCTTGTCGTCTACTCAGGAAAGACTCGTCATGGCCATCTTTCCTACATTACTTTTATTAGAGTAGCACAATTTTTTCCCCTTAATTCAGTGGGGCAGGATCCAAACTCGGTAGATTGATATTGAAGATGGAAGGAGCAGCGACGCGCACTGTGATAACGTCTACCAGCAGCAGCACGGATAACTTTTCCACCTCTACTCTGGCTTGTGATAGGCACTTTTTTCGCACTGCTTCGGGGCTCCTCGTTTTCGCAGAAATAGTAAGTAGTCAAGTTTCAAGGTTCAAGCTGTAGGCTAAGGGATACGCATGGTACATCGTCCAAAGACATGCTTACTTGCAGGTTCCTTATCAACAATGCAATAACAATAAGACATAATAAAGATAAGAATACGAACATAAATTAAATGGCTCAATAGAACAGAATAAACATTTTCTAGTAGCATAAGTATAATTCAAGAAAGCACATTTTATAGTCCAAAATTTACACTTGTACTGGAGAAGGTTGGGATGGGGGGCAGTGTTTAAACTGGGCAGTATGACAAGAGTCTGGTAGCAAATCAAAATCAAATCAAATTGTTTGGTCACATACATGTGTTTAGCTGATGTTACTGCGGGTGTAGCAAATTGGGCTCCCGAGTGGCGACGCGGTCTAAGGCACTGCATCTCAGTACAAGAGGCATTACTACAGTCCCTGATTTGAATCCAGGCTGTATCACATACGGCTGATTTTTCAAGGCGAAACTGCTCCAGCTCATTTAAGTTGGATGGGTTCTGCTGGTGTACAGTAATCTTTAAGTCATACCACAGATTCTCAATTGGATTGAGGTCTGGGCTTTGACTAGGCCATTCCAAGACATGTAAATGTTTCCCCTTTATAAACCACATGCTTAGGGTCATTGTCCTGCTGGAAGGTGAACCTCCGTCCCAGTCTCAAATCTCTGGAAGACTGAAACAGGTTTCCCTCAAGAATTTTCCTGTATTTAGCACCATCCATCATTCCATCAATTCTGACCAGTTTCCCAGTCCTTGCCGATGAAAAACATCCCCACAGCATGATGCTGCCACCACAATGCTTCACAGTGGGGATGAGTTTCTCGGGGTGATGAGAGGTGTTGGGTTTACGTCAGACATAGCATTTTCCTTGATGGCCAAAAAGCTACATTTTAGTCTCATCTGACCAGAGTACCTTATTCCATATGTTTGGAGAGTCTCCACATGCCTTTTGGTGAACACCAAATGTGTTTGCTTATTTTTTTCTTTAACCTGTTGGGGCTACAGGTTAGCAATGAACCCCGAGCCGGGATTGCTAACAAGGCTGGAAATTCAAAACATCAAAAATCTAATAATTTCAATTTCTCAAACAATCAACTATTTTACACAATTTAAATGATAAACATCTCCTTAATCTAACCACATTGTTCGATTTTCAAAGAGGCTTTACGGCAAAAGCATAAAGTTAGATTATGTTAGGACAGTACATAGCCACAAAAGTACAAACATCCATTTTCAATTCAAGGTCAGGCATCACCAAAAGCAGAAACCAGCTTGAATTATGCACTAACTTTTGTCAATCTCCATCAGATGACACTCCTAGGACGTTATGTTATACAATACATGCATTTTTTGTTCCATCAAGTTCATATTTATATCCAAAAACAGCATTTTACAGTAGCGTGAAATTCAGATTTTTTTCTTCTCTGAAATGCTTCCGGTGAACATAACAAAATTACTATTCGAAAACATTGGTAAATTATAATATTGTCATTCAAAGAATAATATATTATCATCTCGTAATTGCTACCGAATGGCCAGATCTCAAAATAACTTTACTGGGAAATCACATTTTGCAATAAACGGGGTGCTATGCTAAGAACAACAGGCTATGCTATACAGTTAGCATCATCTAAAATCGATAATAACATTGTAAATACCCCCTTACCTTTGATTATCTCCATCAGAAGGCAGGATCCCAGGTCCGGAAGGCATTCCAGGTCCGGAACAAATGTGGTTTCTTTTGACAAAGTTCATAATTTATGTCCAAATAACACCAAGTACTTAGCGTTCATTATGCTCCCACAAAACGTGGTGTGGGGCTGGTAAAATCACGCCGAAAAGCTAAAAAAAACCTAGAAAATAATCTATTTATGTTCGTTCAAACATGTCAAATGTTGTTTAGCATTAATCTTTTGGTCCATTTTTAACGTTAAACATCAGTAATATTTTCACACAACCTATCCTATGTCTAGATAAAAAATGATGACAAACTCACGTTTCTCAGATTTATGCGCAGGCGCAAAAAAATGAAGTGATGACATGTCAACTTCCTTGGATTCTAATTTGCTCTCTGTTTATCATAGACGCTTCAAACAACTTTATAAAGATCGTTGACATCTAGTGGAAGCCGTAGGTGTTGCGAAATGAATCCTTTCTCACTATGGTATCTATAAAACAATGACACTAAATAGTACAGTCACAAAATTCACATTTTTTTGGATCTATTTTTCACAGGTTTTTGCCTGCAATATGAGTTTTGTTATACTTACAGACACCATTCAAACTGTTTTAGAAAATTCAGAGTGTTTTCTATCCGAATGTGTTAATAATATGCATATCCTAGCTTCTGAGTTGGTGTAGGAGGCAGTTAAAAATGGGCACATATTTTTTTCAAAATGTCTCAATACTGCCCCCGAGCCCCAACAGGTTTTAAGCAATGGCTTTTTTTCTGGCCACTCTGCCGTAAAGCCCAGCTCTGTGGAGTGTATGCCTTAAAGTGGTCCTATGGACAGATACTCCAATCTCCGCTGTGGAGGTTTGCAGCTCTTTCAGGGTTATCTTTGGTCTCTTTGTTGCCTTTCTGATTAATGCCCTCCTTGCCTGGTCCGTGAGTTTTGGTGGGCGGCCCTCTCTTGGCAGGTTTGTTGTGGTGCCATATTCTTTCCATTTTTTAATCATGGATTTAATGGTGCTCCGTGGGATGTTCAAAGTTTTGGATATATTTTTATAACCCAACCCTGATCTGTATTCTCCACAACTTTGTCTCTGACCTGTTTGGAGAGCACCTTGGTCTTCATGGTGCTGCTTGCTTGGTGGTGCTCCTTGCTTAGTGGTGTTGCAGACTCTGGGGCCTTTCAGAACAGGTGTATATATACTGAGATTATGTGACAGATCATGTGACACTTATTTAACTAATTATGTGACTTCTGAAGGTACAGTTAAAGTCGGAAGTTTACATACACCTCAGCCAAAATACATTTAAACTCAGTTTTTCACAATTCCTGACATTTAATCCTAGTAAACATTCCCTGTCTTAGGTCAGTTAGGATCACCACTTTATTTTAAGAATGTGAAATGTCAAAATAATAGCAGAGAGAATGATTTATTTCAGCTTTTATTTCTTTCATCACATTCCCAGTGGGTCAGACGTTTACATACACTCAATTAGTATTTGGTAGCATTGCCTTTAAATTGTTTAACTTGGGTCAAACGTTTCGGGTAGCCTTCCACAAGCTTCCCACAATAAGTTGGGTGAACTTTGGCCCATTCCTCCTAACAGAGCTGATGTAACTGAGTCAGGTTTCTAGGCCTCCTTGCTCACACACGCTTGCCCACAAATTGTCCATAGGATTGAGGTCAGGGCTTTTAAGCAATTTTGCCACAACTTTGGAAGTATGCTTGGTGTCATTGTCCATTTGGAAGACCCATATTCGACCAAGCTTTAACTTCCTGACTGATGTCTTGAGATGTTGCTTCAATATATCCACATAATTTTCTTACCTCATGATGCCATCTATTTTGTGAAGTGCACCAGTCCCTCCTGCAGCAAAGCACCAACACAACATGATGCTGCCACCCCCGTGCTTCGTGGTTGGGATGGTGTTCCTCGGCTTGCAAGCCTCCCCCTTTTCCCTCCAAACATAACGATGGTAATTGTGGCCAAACAGTTCTATTTTTGTTTCATCAGACCAGAGGATATTTGTCCAAAAAGTACGATCTTTGTCCCCATGTGCAGTTGCAAACTGTAGTCTGGCTTTTTATGGCAGTTTTGGAGCAGTGGCTTCTTCCTTGCTGAGCGGCCTTTCAGGTTATGTCGATATAGGACTCGTTTTACTGTGGATATAGATACTTTTGTACCTGTTTCCTCCAGCATCTTCACAAGGTCCTTTGCTGTTGTTCTGGGATTGATTTGCACTTTTCACACCAAAGTATGTTCATCTCTAGGAGATAGAACACATCTCCTTCCTGAGCGGTATGACGGCTGCGTGGTCCCATGGTGTTTATACTTGCGTACTATTGTTTGTACAGATGAATGTGCTACCTTCAGGCATTTGGAAATTGCTCCCAAGTATGAACCAGACTTGTGGACGTCTCCGATTATTTTTCAGAACTCTTGGCTGATTTCTTTGAAATGCCTCTCCCCACTCCCCACTCTCCCCACTCTTGGCTGATTTCTTCAATACATCCACAGGTACCCCTCCAATTGACTCAAATCCTGTCAATTAGCATATCAGAAAAGCCATGACATAATTTGCTGGAATTTTCCAAGCTGTTTAAAGGCACAGTCATTTTAGTGTATGTAAGCTTCTGGCCCACTGGAATTGTGATACAGTGAATTATAAGTAAAATAATCTGTCTGTACATTTTTTGGGAAAAATGACTTGTGTCATGCACAAAGTAGATGTCCTAATCGACTTGCCAAAAATATAGTTTCTTAACAAGAAATTTGTGGAGTGGTTGAAAAACGAGTTTTAATGACTCCAACCTAAGTGTATGTAAACTTCCGACTTCAACTGTAATTGGTTGCACCAGATCTAATTTAGGGGCTTCATAGTAAAGGGAGTGAATACATATGCATGCACCACTTTTCCTTTTTTTTGTTCTTTTTTTACATTTTTTTAATAAATACTTTTTTTCATTTCACTTCACCAATTTGGACTATTTTGTGTATGTTCATTACATGAAATCCAAATAAAAATCTATTTAAATTACAGGTTGTAATGCAACAAAATAGGAAAAATGCCAAGGGGATGAAAACTTTTGCAAGGCACTGTACATATGAGATGAGTAATGCAAGATGTAAATATTATTAAAGTGACATTATTAAAGTGGCTTGTGTTCCATTTATTATAGTTGCCAATGATTTCAAGTCTGTGTACATAGGCAGCAGCCTCTCTGTGCTAGTGATGGCTATTTAACCTGTTGGGTCTAGGGGGCAGCATTTGCACGTCTGGATAAAAAAAATGTACCCGATTTAATCTGGTTACTAATCCTACCCAGTAACTAGAATATGCATATACTTATTATATATGGATAGAAAACACTCTAAAGTTTCCAAAACTGTTTGAATGGTGTCTGTGAGTATAACAGAACTCATTTGGCAGGCAAAACCCTGAGACATTTTCTGACAGGAAGTGGATACCTGATGTGTTGTATTGACTTTAAACCTATCCCATTGAAAAACACAGGGGTTTAGGAATATTTTGGCACTTCCTATTGCTTCCACTAGATGTCACCAGCCTTTACAAAGTGTTTTGAGTCTTCTGGAGGGAGATCTGACCGAACAAGAGCCATGGAACGGTGATGTCCCATTAGACACCTGGCGCGCTAGTTCATGTTGGGTACCCTCGTTCCAATACGTTATAAAAGAGTATGCATTCGTCCACCTTGAATATTATTCATGTTCTGGTTAAAAAAGGCCCTAATGATTTATGCTATACAACGTTTGACATGTTTGAACGAACGGAAATATATTTTTTCCCCTCGTTCATGACGAGAAGTCCGGCTGGCTTACATCATGTGCTAACGAGACGGAGATTTTTGGACATAAATGATGAGCTTTTTTGAACAAAACTACATTCGTTATGGACCTGTGATACCTGGAAGTGACATCTGATGAAGAGAATCAAAGGTAATGGATTATTTACATAGTATTTTCGATTTTAGATCTCCCCAACATGACGTCTAGTCTGTATCGCAACGCGTATTTTTCTGGCCGCAGTGCTCAGATTATTGCAAAGTGTGATTTCCCAGTAAGGTTATTTTTAAATCTGGCAAGTTGATTGCGTTCAAGAGATGTAAATCTATAATTCTTTAAATGACAATATAATATTTTACCAATGTTTTCTAATTTTAATTATTTAATTTCTGACGCTGACTTGACTGCCGGTTATTGGAGGGAAACGATTTCCTCAACATCAATGCCATAGTAAAAAGCTGTTTTTGTATATAAATATGAACTTGATAGAACTAAAAATGCATGCATTGTCTAACATAATGTCCTAGGAGTGTCATCTGATGGAGATTGTAAAAGGTTAGTGCATCATTTTAGCTGGTTTTATGGTTTTGGTGACCCTGTCTTTGACTTGACAAAACATTACACACAACTCTTGTAAATGTACTGTCCTAACATACTCTAAATTTATGCTTTCGCCATAAAACCTTTTTGAAATCGTAAAACGTGGTTAGATTAAGGAGATGTTTATCTTTCAAATGGTGTAACATAGTTGTATTTTTGAAAAATTTGAATTTTGACATTTATTTGGATTCAAATTTGCCGCTCTTGAAATGCACCTGCTGTTGATGGAGTGCACCACGGGTGGCACGCTAGCGTCCCACCTAGCCCCAAGAGGTTCAGTCTGATGGCCTTGAGATAGCTGTTTTTCAGTCTCTCGGTCCCAGCTTTGATGCACCTGTACCGACTTCGCATTCTGGATAATAGAGAGATGAACAGGGAGTGGATTGGGTGGTTGTTGTCCTTGATGGTCTTTTTGGCCTTCCTGTGACAGTGGGTACTGTAGGTGTCCTGAAGGCAGGTAGTTTGCCCCAGGTGATGCGTTGTGCAGACCGCACCATCCTCTGGAGAGCCCTGCTGTTGTGGGCGGTGCAGTTGCCATACCAGGCGGTGATACATCCTGACAGGATGCTCTCAATTGTGCATCTGTAAAAGTTTGTAAGGGTTTTAGGTGACAAGCCAATTTTTTTCTGCCTGCTGAGTTTGAAGAGGCGCTATTGCGCCTTCTTCACCACACTGTTTGTGTGGGTGGACCATTTCAGTTTGTCAGTGATGTGTATGCAGAGAAACTTAAAACTTTCCACCTTCTCCACTGCTGTCGCGTTGATGTGGATAGGGGGGTGCTCCTTCTGCTTTTTCCTGAAGTCCATGATCATCTCCTTTGTTTTGTTGACATTGAGTGAGATGTTATTTTCCTGGCACCACATTCCCAGAGCCCTCACCTCCTCCCTGTAGGCTGTCTAGTCGTTGTTGGTAATCAAGTCTACTACTGTTGTGTCGTCTGCAAACTTGATGATTGAGTTGGCGGCATGCTTGGCCACGCAGTCATGAGTGAACAGGGAGTACAGGAGGGGGCTGAGTACGCAACCTTGAGGGGCCCCAGTGTTCAGGATCAGCGAAGTGGAGGTGTTGTTTCCTACGTTCACCACCTGGGGGTGGCCCGTCAAGAAGTCCAGGACCCAATTGCACAGGGCGGGGTTCAGACCCAGGGCCTCGAGCTTAAGGATGAGCTTGGAGGGTACTATGGTGTTGAATGCTGAGCTTTAGTCAATGAACAGCATTCTTACATAGGTATTCCTCTTGTCCAGATGGGATAGGGCAGTGTGCAGTGTGATGGCGATTGCATCGTCTTTGGACCTATTGGGGCGGTAAGCAAATTGAAGTGGGTCTAGGGTGACAGGTAAGATGGAGGTGATATGATCCTTGACTAGTCTCTCAAGGCACTTCATGATGACAGAGGTGAGTGCTACGGGGCGATAGTCATTTAGTTCAGTTACCTTTGCATTCTTGGGTACAGGAACAATGGTGGCCATCTTGAAACATGTGGGGACAGCAGACTGGGATAGGGAGCGATTGAATATGTCCGTAAACTCACCAGCCAGTTGGTCTGCGCATGCTCTGAGTTGTGATGTCAGTGTGTAGCATGAATGTAAATGTGTGTACGTCTATATGGGCGTGTGCATGAGTGAGTGCATGTGTGCTAAGGTGAGGAGAATCAGAGCAGGTGGTCAGTCCAGTTAAATTGTTCAGCAGTCTGATGGCTTGTAGATAGAAACTGTCTCTGAGCCTGTTGGTATCAGACCTCATGCTCTGACCCTCTGCCAGATGTTAAGGGAGGGAGAGAACAGCTTGTGGCTGGGGTGTGTGGGGTCCTGGATGATGCTGCGGGACTTCCTCAGGCACTGTTTCGAGTAGATGTACTGGATGGGTGAGAGCAAGGTCCCATGATGTACTGGGCCGTCTTCACCACCCGCTGGAGGGCCTTGCGGTCGTATACGGAACAATTCCCCTACCAGGCCGTGATGCAACCCGGTCAGGACATTCTTGATGATGCAGGGCTAGTATTTGGAGAGGACCCCGGGGCGGCATGCTGCTGTGCCCTCTTGACAACAGTGGAGGTGGTGTTGGTCCATGACAAGTCCTAGGTGATGTGGACGCCGAGGAACTTAAAACTAGTGACTCTCTCTACTGCAATCACTATGGCAGTGGCTTTTACCATCTTTCTCACAATAACTGCCATTCATGGAGGGAATCAATTCCGCTTTGTTGATTAAACAAATTAAACACATTATGATGATCAGACATTTTATATTGTTCATACCTTGTATCACATGGCTAATTGTACCCTTATCATAGGGGTACAATTAGTTCTGATAAAGGGACGAGTTAGCCATTTGCTGAATTCCATTACTTTTATACAGATTTTAATTCTGTTCGACCTGTTTATTTTATGGGCATTTTATACACATTTTGCATAGGCTACGTTTTTTCACAGATGGTGAAGTGACATTGTATTGAACACTGCACTGAACTGAAGATTCAATTATTTCACATTTTTCAAGGAAATGTAACTGGAGAAATTGACCATAATGTCAACCTACTTCCTGTAATATAGGCT
This sequence comes from Salmo salar, assembly GCF_965601325.2. Lineage (NCBI taxonomy): Eukaryota > Metazoa > Chordata > Actinopteri > Salmoniformes > Salmonidae > Salmo > Salmo salar. Next base: position 82,679,137 of record NC_138295.1, read on the forward strand.
ACCTCCTGTAATATAGGTTACTTCCTGTAATATAGGCTACTTTCTGAAAAATAGGCTACTTTCTGAAATATAGGACTACTCCCTGTAATATATACTACTTTCTGTAATATAGACTACTTTCTGTAATATAGAATTATTTCTGTGTAGACAGATATTGGTTCTCAGTACAGTGTTTTATTTTTCTCTGGAAAGGGAAGTTGCTTAAAAACAAGGTCAGTTTTATTGTCCCTTTTCCTTCCAGCATCAGAGGAGAATGTGACCATAAGAGTCTCCTCTTCCACTTAGGCCAGACATTATTTTTTCCTGTGACATGAAGCAACCAATGAAACATTATTTTCTTTTAATAACAGGAAGGGAGGTTTGCAGTGCAACAAAGGACAAAACATCCCATTATTTACAGTAGCACGCAGTATAACAATCTGCATCTATAGATTTATCAGAATCAATGTGTTACGACATTCTTTCAAAATGCTGTCAGATCAGATAGGTGTCAGTCAGCTGCGGGGTTAATTTCGGGTTCCAGAAATACAAACTATGAAAAATCACTTGGCAATTATGTTATACTTTGAATAGCTGTTGTACTGTTTTAGACGAGAGTTTGCAGGTAAACAGATCACTCTACACTGCACTGGATCCTGTGCATAGGATTTGATTTGATTTAGGCTATATTATTTCCTTTCATTGTCATATCTTTCTATGCCTTCAAGATAAGCACAGCAAATGCATTTAAATTCATGATGAGGTAGACACCACCAGACCACAGCCATCACTGACTATGTGTGCGTCCCAAATGGCGTCCTATTCCCTGTATAGTGCACTACTTTCTACTGGAGCCCTATGGCCCCTGTTAAAAAGTAGTGCACTATAAAGGGAATAGGATACCATTTGGAATGTTGGCTATATGCTTCCCTGTCCCCTCAGGTGTTTGGTCTGCTGGTATGGATGCTGATAGCAGGGACGGAGTACTTCCGTGTGTCTGCCTTTGGGTGGGTCATGTTTGTGGCCATCTTGTACTGGGTCCTGACGGTCATCTTCCTCATCATCTACCTGACCATGGCTTACAACAGGATCCCTCAGGTCCCCTGGACAACTGTGGTACGACACATACTACGACACATAATACAACAGCACATTATTTGAAACATGAGGGATTGAGGTTGTTTATTATATATTTAGTAATTGAATAATTGTGGACTATTTATGTAACAGAAAACCAATGGAGTTAACTGCCTTGATGGTTTTGGGGGAGAGAGCAAATAGATTAACCAAGTCTTTATGAATGTGATCAAATGAAGCCATTCTATAATGTGTACTACCCTACAGTATCTGAGCCAGCCAGCCAGTAATCCTGTTGTCATTCTACAGGGTCTGTTCTTCAACAGTAGTGCTACAGTGATGTATGTGGTGTTGTACAGCGCCTGTTCTTCAACAGTAGTGCTACAGTGATGTATGTGGTGTTGTACAGGGCCTGTTCTTCAACAGTAGTGCTACTGTGATGTATGTGGTGTTGTACAGTGCCTGTTCTTCAACAGTAGTGCTACAGTGATGTATGTGGTGTTGTACAGGGCCTGTTCTTCAACAGTAGTGCTACAGTGATGTATGTGGTGTTGTACAGGGCCTGTTCTTCAACAGTAGTGCTACAGTGATGTATGTGGTGTTGTACAGGGCCTGTTCTTCAACAGTAGTGCTACAGTGATGTATGTGGTGTTGTACAGGGCCTGTTCTTCAACAGTAGTGCTACAGTGATGTATGTGGTGTTCTACAGGGCCTGTTCTTCAACAGTGGTGCTACTAGTGATGTATGTGGTGTTGTACAGGGCCTGTTCTTCAACAGTAGTGCTACAGTGATGTATGTGGTGTTGTACAGGGCCTGTTCTTCAACAGTAGTGCTACAGTGATGTATGTGGTGTTCTACAGGGCCTGTTCTTCAACAGTAGTGCTACAGTGATGTATGTGGTGTTGTACAGGGCCTGTTCTTCAACAGTAGTGCTACAGTGATGTATGTGGTGTTCTACACGGCCTGTTCTTCAACAGTAGTGCTACAGTGATGTATGTGGTGTTCAACAGGGCCTGTTCTTCAACAGTAGTGCTACAGTGATGTATGTGGTGTTCTACAGGGCCTGTTCTTCAACAGTAGTGCTACAGTGATGTATGTGGTGTTCTACAGGGCCTGTTCTTCAACAGTAGTGCTACAGTGATGTATGTGGTGGCAGCAGCAGTGGATGCAGCTTCAATCAGCCATGCTGTTAAGGGGCGCCATAACTACAACTGCTGGGTCGCATCCACAGTAAGAAAACCACCTCAGACCTCCCAGACAGACATTTAAATCACGCAAACTTTTAAAATATACCACAAATATGATTTATGATTACAACGATATTAAAATATACAATATTAAAATGCTAAATATATGCCTACAAGTCAGATAAGAGAGGTATGATGCCACTGTGTACCATCCAGAATGATGTATATTTGGTCCATTTAAGCCTACTCTACTCAGACCCAGTATTGTACTGAATTTGAATATTTTCATCTGTCTGTTTTTCAGTTCTTTTCCTTCCTGGTCACTCTCTGCTATGCAGGAAGTACATATTTAAGTTTTAAATCGTGGAGATCAAGGGATGAGGAACAATAACCAATCATAAAGGACAGCTAAAGTATATCCGTTATGGAACACATGAAGGATGCAACAACCACATGAAGGATGCAACAACCACTTTGGAATGCATTTCTCTATTACTGTTTATTTCTGTTATTTTGGAGTTACGGTGTGTTTCATCTGTTGGAATGACAGAGTCTTAACCTCAGTGGTGTTTTTACTTCTTATGCACTCATGAGTTTTTTTAAAATTACATTTGGATGAAAATGACTGAAGCTAATAAAGTGGCTATTCTATTTTTTCTGAAGCTGGAGGTCTAAGCTTTAACTCCAATATTAAAATGGATTAGACAGTAATGTTGTCCCACACTAGATGGTGCTACAATACAAGGCTAGGAAACAGGGCGTATGAAGACCATTACAGTCAATTCTCTTTTTGATTATTATTATGTGACCAGTTTCAGGAAACTAGGCGTACTTCACAGGAGTACCGTTTCAATTAGACATTTCTCTTTTCAAAAGGCGTTTTTGGCGGAAATGCCTACTTCGAACATGTGAACTTTCATGTGCCTTAATAACAAACTTGTATGCCATCTGTAAATACGAATAAAAATGTTAAATTACAAGCCTAGTTGGTTTAGCCACAGAAAAGACAGCAACCTTCTTGCTAGCCATGATTGGCTGAGATAATGAGTGGGCTGGACATGCCAAGAGATGAGTTTGGATTGGTCTGCCATTTAGCACGCGTCTGTCTATTTGAGCTGGTCAGTATGTTTACTTTTATTTATTTCACCTTTATTTAACCAGGTAGGCAAGTCTGGAAGGAGAGCTTACAGTCTAACCAGACACCTAGGTATTTGTAGTTGTCCACATATTCTAAGTAAGAACCGTCCAGAGTAGTGATGCTGGACGGGCAGGCAGGTGCGGGCAGCGATCGGTTGAAGAGCATGCATTTAGTTTTACTTGTATTTAAGAGCAGTTGGAGGCCACGGAAGGAGAGTTGTATGGCATTGAAGCTCGTCTGGAGGGTTGTTAACGCAGTGTCCAAAAAAGGGCCAGAAGTATACAGAATGCGTAGAGGTGGATCAGAGACTCACCAGCAGCAAGAGCGAGATCATTGATGTATACAGAGAAAAGAGTTGGCCCAAGAATTGAACCCTGTGGCACCCCCATAGAGACTGCCAGAGGCCCGGACAACAGGCCATCCGATTTGACACAATGAACTCTATCAGAGAAGTAGTTGGTGAACCAGGCGAGGCAATCATTTGAGAAACCAAGGCTATTGAGTCTGCTGATGAGGTTGTGGTGATTATTAACAGAGTCGATAGCCTTGGCCAGGTCAATGAATACGGCAGCACAGTATTGTTTCTTATCGATGGCGGTTACGATATCGTTAAGGACCTTGAGCGTGGCTGAGGTGCACCCATGACCAGCTCTGAAACCAGATTGCATAGCGGAGAAGGTGCGGTGGGATTCGAAATGGTCGGTAATTTGTTTGTTGACTTGGCTTTCGAAGACCTTAGAAAGGCAGGGTAGGATAGATATAGGTCTGTGGCAGTTTGGGTCAAGAGTGTTCCCCCTTTGAAGAGGGGGATGACAGCAGCTGCCTTCCAATCTTTGGGAATCTCAGACGACACAAAAGAGAGGTTGAACAGGCTAGTAATAAGGGTTGCAACAATTTTGGCAGATCATTTTAGAAAGAAAGGGTCCAGATTGTCTAGCCCGGCTGATTTGTAGGGGTCCAGATTTTGCAGCTCTTTCAGAACATCAGCTGACTGGATTTGGGAGAAGGAGAAATGGGGAAGGCTTGGGCGAGTTGCTGTGGGGGGTGCAGTGCTGTTGACCGCGGTAGGGGAGCCAGGTGGAAAGCATGGCCAGCCGTAGAAAAATGCTTATTGTGATTCTCAATTATAGTGGATTTATCGGAGGTGACAGATTTTCCTATCCTCAGTGCAGTTGGCAGCTGGGAGGAGGTGTTCTTATTCTCCATGGACTTTACAGTGTCCCAGAACTTTTTTGAGTTTGTGTTGGAGGAAGAATGTTTTGAGGTTGAGTTTTTAGAAAAAAATATATAAAAAGATATGCGAAGAAAATATGTAAATATATACATGGGACACGACAAGCCGAAGGACAAAGACGTCTGACTGCTACGCCATCTTGGATTAAAGTGTTGGTAATCCTGTCTAACGCAGGTTTTTTTTTCAAGTATCGCGTAGTAAAACTGCATACGTGTTGCTCTCCACTTTCTGGAGGACTGAGTTAAGTGGAATTTGAGTATGATAGCCAAGGAGATGGAGAAAACACCTGTCTGAATTACATCTTCAAACTTAGGGCAACCATGGCATCCATGACAGGAGACGCATCCATGTATATGGGTAAGAAAGTGGTTTCATTTCAAGTTAAAGTGTACTGTTAGCTAGCTAATGTTAGCTGGCTGGCTAGCTATCTTACGTTACATGTATGATCTTATTATTTGTATCTCGGAGCCATTTGCTTGGCTAGCAAACATTGAACCTGGTTGGTTAGCTACCTGCAGGTTCATGCAGGGTAGTAACGTCATGAGTTGGGATTATGGTTCATTGTTTAGCTAGCTTTGAGTAAGCTACACTGAACAAAAATATAAATGCAACATGCAACAATGTAGAAGATTTTACAGTTACAGTTCATATAAGGAATTCAGTCAATTTAAATAAATAAATTAGACCCTAATCTATGGATTTCACATGACTGGGAATACAGATATGCATCTGTTGGTCACAAATACCTAAAAAAAGGTAGGGGTGGATATCAGAAAACCAGTCAGTGTCTGGTGTGACCACCATTTGCCTCATGCTGCGCGACACATCTCCTTCGCATAGAGTTGATCTGGCCGTTGATTGTGCCCTGTGGAATTTTGTCCCACTCCTCTTCAATGTCTGTGTGAAGTTGCTAGATATTGGCGGGAACTGGAACACGCTGTTGTACACACCGGTCCAGAGCATTCCAAACATGCTTAATGGGTGACATGTCTGATGAGTATGCAGACCATGGAAGAACTAGGACATTTTCAGCTTCCAGGAATTGTGTACAGATCCTTGCGACATGGGGCTGTGCATTATCATGCTGAAACATGAGGTGAAGGCGGTGGATGAATGGCACAAAAATGGTCCTCAGGATCTCGTCACGGTATATCTGTGCATTCAAATTGCCATTGATAAAAATGGAATTGTGTTCGTTGTCCACTTATGCCTGCCCATACCATAACCCCAGCGCCACCATGCGGCAGTCTGTTCACCACTCATCCACACAACGTCATACACGCTGTCTCCATCTGGCCGGTATAGTTGAAACTGAGATTAATCCATGAAGATCACACTTCTCCAGCGTGCCAGTGGCCATCGAAGGTGAGCATTTGCCCACTGAAGTCGGTTACGACGCCAAAGTGCAGTCAGGTCAAGACCCTGGTGAGAACGACAAGCACGCAGATGAGCTTCCCTGAGACGGTTTCTGAAAGTTTGTGCAGAAATTGTTTGGTTGTGCAAACCCACAGTTCCATCACCTATCTGGGTGGCTGGTCTCAGACGATCCCGCAGGGGAAGAAGCCAGATGTGGAGGTCCTGGGCTGGCGTGGTTACATGTGGTCTGCGGTTATGGAAGTAGTGCCAAATTCTTTAAAATTACGTTGGAGGCCGTTATGGTAGAGAAATTAACTTCTCTGGCAACAGCGCACATGGACATTCATGCAGTCAGCATGCCAATTGCACTCTCCCTCAAAACTTGAGACATCTGTTGCATTGTGTTGTGTGACAAAACTGCACATTTTAGAGTGGCCTTTTATATTCACCAGTGCAAGGTGCACCTGTGTAATGATCATGCTGTTTAATCAGCTTCTTGATATGCCACACCTGTCTTGGCAAAGGATAAATGCTCACTAACCGATGTAAACAAAACAAATTTGAGAAATAAGCTTTTTGTGTGTGTGGAAAATTTCTGGGAAACATGGGACCAACACTTTACATGTTGTGTTTTTTTTGTTGTTCAATGTAAATACAATGAAAACTTGTAAAAAAACACCTACTGTACATAATTTGAAATGCTGCCCAGGTTTTGCTTTGTGGTGCCTTGAGGGTTCAATACAGGGGGATACATTTACTCAGATTATTTAGTGATTCTGGTCTGAATATACAGTAGGGAAGCAGTAGTCAAGCTAACATGTTAGGCTCTATAATAAGCTATAATGTAGCATTGTTCATGGTTTAACAACTATATTTAAAAAAAATCACATCTTTAAGATTTGCAGCCATCCCATTGCAGTATCATCCACATTACACTAAATGCAAATAGAAAGAATCAATATAATTTTTGCCCCATTTTAAATCGGTGGCTGTTCCTCAAATTAGCTCGAATTTACTGGGACTAAGACTTATTCTGTAAAACAAAGACAATAGAATGAAATTAGGAAATGTTTTTTTATCTCACCAAAACTAGTTAAGCTGCTTTGACTGTTGAAACATTCATATACTGTATAACCCCATCTATCAAACTGTCTAATCTAGACCAACCACACAGTCTGTGATTAGCAACAACGTGGTGTCCCTCCCAGGGGCGAAAATCTGATATCAACTTTGGAGGGGACAATTACATTACATTTTCTCAAGAGCAATTCCTGAGGGGGACACCAAAAGTAGTGCTGTAACACATAGCCTACGTTTAATATGGTAAATGTATATTGAGGAACCAAAGAAATAAGGTGTTTGCCGTACTCCTAACTACCGGTACCCAAAACTACACAACTAATCACAACAGCAATACCATTGCCTTTAACAAATCTTAGTTCAGTCACCAGTTTAAGTTGAGAGTGGGGGTATCCATGGCATTTTCCAATTATGTTCCTATTTTACAAGTAAAACAAATTGAGAACCTTTCATAATGTTGCCAAACAAAGACTCAACAAACTTACCTGAGACTCCCTGTCTCTGCCAGTCTGTCCCTGCATATCTGTCCCCAACTCTGCTGTCTGTGTGCCATCTGTTGCCTGCTCTGCCTAATGACATCATTGTGAAACATTTCCATTAGAATTTCATTTCTTTCTTATGAACATTTTATCAACTAGTCTTTGAGATATTAGGCTACGAGGGTTCTTACTTTGCGTTTTGGTGTACTGAAAAATACTCTGATGTCCGTCTTTTTTCTGCCATTTTTCTGCCATTTTTCTACCTGGTTGGCTACACACACACACAGTATGTAGGTTATTTACAGTAGGAGATGGGCTTCTATCATCTTATCTTCTATCATTCTATATGGGCTTCGATCTAAAAGGTAGCTAGCAAATGTGAAATGGATTGCAGTGACAAGAGTTGACAGCTGTATGAGTTCACCATTTACACAACATATGCTGCAACCTTTTGTAATTTTAATCGTTTGTTTCATATTGGCTGGCTTCTAACAATAGCTGAATTTGCTAAGCTAGCGAGCACCAATTCAGTGGTGTTTGCTGTAATCTTTGCTACCTGGGTTAAATAAAGGTGAAATAAAATATATAAATAAAAGTTCCCTTGCGACAATTTAGCTTTTGCAACGAGACCATTAAATATATTTAAAACAATGGTAGAAGAGAGTGTAGTTCTGTTCAGTTTATCGCTAACCTTATCACAGGGACTTTGAAGCACTAACTTACATGCATGCTGATCTTGGAATAAATTGACGATAGCAAAGATTCCCTCTTTGACGACGCCACATAAATGGAATAGGTACTAGCTAGCTACATAGTTAATATTTGCGCGCTAGCTCTGCATATTCAGCTAGTGTGTGTGCGCGATTGACTGGATTAACCTCACGTCAGTTACGTGCATTGAGTGCCTTTCAGACAGTAGATACGACCTCTACATTACCTCGCAAGCTAAAGAACTGGAAGTGGATCAAACCATTGTGAGGCAAAGGGTGGGAGGGGGTCGCAATCTTTTGAAACTTAAAAACGAGCTGTTAAGTGTCTATAATCAGCACAATTGCTTTCATTGCGTATTATTAATATTATTTAAACTACATAGTTATGTTTCAGTGATATATTGGGGGGGACAAATCATATTTTTCCCAGGATAGGGGGGGTCGTGTCCACCCCGTCCCCTCCGGGATTTCCGCCCCTGGTCCATCCCCACCACTTGTTTTAGTATACAGCTGAACATTGAACAGCTTCCCAAATCTTAGACTGTAGCTTTAACTAAAACACTATGCAGCTTGTCATGCAATGCCAGGCTAGAAGGAGAGCAGACTTCATAGACAAAATGTTTGATGTGATGAATGGGTATGGCAGATATACGTTCCAGACATTATGGGTGTGTTGGATAGTAGTGCTGGGAATTGCCAGGGACCTCACGATATGATATTATCACAATACTTAGGTGACAATATGATATGTCTCACGATTCTCATGATTCTACATGTATTTGTCACGGATGTCGTTGTGTATTGATGACCAAAACTCAGCGGGAATATGAATGCTCATCTTGTATTTAATAATTAAAGAGAACACGGAAAAAATAACAAAACAAAGAACGACAGATGACAGTTTCACAGGCTAAATTAACAGCAGTGCAAAAGACAACTACCCACAAAAACCCCAGGTGAAAACAAGCTCCTAATATATGACTCCCAATCAGGAACAACGACGTACAGCTGTTCCTGATCGGGAGCCACACAGACAACAAAGAAATAGACAAACCAGAAAACCAAAACCAGAACATACACTAAAATCCCGGAATACATAAACCAAACACCCCTTAAATACTACACACACAACCCGAACCATATGAAACAAATACCCTTCTGCCACGTCCTGACCAAACTACAATACAAATACTCCCTCTACTGGTCAGGACGTGACAGTACCCCCCCTTCCCAAAGGTGGGAACCTCAACAAAAAAACAAAAATACCCCAAAACAAACATAATTCACCTAAACTAAAGGGAGGGAAGGGAGGGTGGCTGCCGTCAACGATGGCACCTGTGCAACACCCCCCCTCCCCAACCCACCTATACTGGAGGTGGCTCAGGTTCTGGTCTACTGCCCTCCAGACTGTAGGCAGACTCACTTGGTTCCGGACCGTAGGCAGACTCACTCGGTTCCGGGCCGTAGGCAGACTCACACAGTTCGGAGTTATAGGCAGACTCACTCGGTTCCGGACCGCAGGCAGACTCACTCGGTTCCGGACCGCAGGCAGACTCACTCGGTTCCGGACCGCAGGCAGACTCACTCGGTTCCGGACCGCAGGCAGACTCACTCGGTTCCGGATCGCAGGCAGACTCACTCGGTTCCGGATTGCAGGCAGACTCACTCGGTTCCGGATCGCAGGCAGACTCACTCGGTTCCGGACTGCAGGCAGACTCACTCGGTTCCGGACTGTAGACCCATTCACACCTCTCCGAACTGTGGGCCGTCTCACTTGGTTCTGCACAGTGGGCCGTCTCCCTTGATTCTGAACTGTAGGCCGTCTCACTCGGTTCCGGGCTTAATACTCTTACCGGATACTCATGACGGGGTACTGTTGCCGGATACTCTGGACGGGGCACTGTTTCCGGACACTCTGGACAGGGCACTGTTTCCGGACACTCTGGACAGGGCACTGTTTCCGGACACTCGAGGCTGGGCTGACGCACTGGAAGCCTGATGCGTGGGACTGGTAGTGGAGGTACCAGCCTGGGGACACGCACCTCAGGGCTAGTGCGGGAAGCAGGAACCGGCCGAGTGGAACTGGTATTACGCAGTGGAAGCCTGATGCGTGATGCTGGAAGTGCCAGTTTGGGAACACGCACCTCATGGCTAGTGCGAGGAGCGGGAACAGGCTGAGTAGGACTAGGCTGACTCTCTGGAAGCTTGATGCATGGGGCTGGTACTGGACGTGCCAGACTAGGGGTTCGCACTTCCGGGTCAGCACGAGAGGCAGGAACTGGAAATACTGGGCCATGGAGGCACACAGGCGGTCTTGATCGCACCTCCTGCACAACCCATCCTGGCTGGATGGAACTAGTAGCCCTGTACGAGCGGAGTGCTAGTACAGGGCGAACTGGGCTGTGCAGGGGCCTGATGGTTGCCGTGCGTAGAGCGGGGGTAGGGTAGCCTGGTCCTAGGAGGCGCACCAGTGACCAGACGCGCTGTGCAGGCATCCTCCTACCAGGCTGGATGCCCACTCTAGCACGGCATTTGCGAGGGGCTGGAATAACTCGCACTGGACTGTGAGTGTGTATGGGCGAGATCGTGCGCACTTCTTCAAAACTCGGCGCCCTCCACTCCATACGGTCCTCCATATAAACACGGGTAGCTGGCTTATGGCTCTTCCTTGGCCCAGCCAAACTACCCGTGTGCCCCCCCCAAAAAAAATTATTGGGGGTGCCTCTCGTGCTTCTCCCTCAGCGCATACAAGGCCTCGTACTTACGCATCTCCGCCTTGGCTGCCTCGATTTCCTCCCGTGGGTGACGGTAATCCCCAGCCTGGTGCCAAGGTCCAGCCCCGTCCAGAATTTCCTCCCAGGTCCATTTCTCCCGCCAGTCCATATCAAATTCCCTTTGCTCCTTACTCCGCTGCTTGGTGTTTTTCTGGTGGGTAGTTCTGTCACGGGTGTCGTTGTGTATTGATGACCAAAACGCAGTGGGAATATGAATGCTCATCTTGTATTTAATAATTAAAGAGAACACGGAAAAAATAACAAAACAAAGAACGACAGATGACAGTTTCACAGGCTAAATTAACAGCAGTGCAAAAGACAACTTCCCACAAAAACCCCAGGTGAAAACAAGCTCCTAATATATGACTCCCAATCAGGAACAACGACGTACAGCTGTTCCTGATCGGGAGCCACACAGACAACAAAGAAATAGACAAACCAGAAAACCAAAACCAGAACATACACTAAAACCCCGGAATACATAAACCAAACACCCCTTAAATACTACACACACAACCCGAACCATATGAAACAAATACCCTTCTGCCACGTCCTGACCAAACTACAATACAAATACTCCCTCTACTGGTCAGGACGTGACAGTATTACGATTCTATACTGTGATTTTATTGTGATGCGATGTTCCAAACATATTGCTCACTATATGTCTGTGGCAGAGAGAATAGAAAGCATGAGAAAGTAATGGAAATTGCCTCCCCAAAATGTGCTTTCTATTTAAAATGAATATGGAGAACAGTCTATGAAGGAAAATAAGAGTTTTGGTGCAGGGACAGCCAACTAGCACAAACATAATAGTGCGATATTGTTGTGCGATACGACATGATATATCGTGGAAAATAAAATCCCGATATGTAACTATTGATTTTTTTCTCCTTCATCACTATTGGATAAGCATTTTAACGGTCTTGCAGTTATAAATGTAGTTCCTTATTGACACCATTGAGGTAGGGTTTGTTAAGATGACAGATTAGCTTATTGTAGCTTCTGGCCACTACTATATGTATTTTCTTATCAAAAGAATACAATGAAATATAATGATTAAAGATATGCTTTTTATTAAAATGTCTATAAGCAGATGTAGCAGAAAAGGAACAACAAATAACAAATGCAGCGTGTATAAAATAATGAAGGTGAAGTACCCTGAGACGCTATTATCTCCCCATAATATTTTATTTTTCAATTAATCAAAGATATAATTAATCATTTAAATCCCATATTATTCTTTCATTTATTATGATAAATTGTGATAACCTCAAATGATATGTAACAAAGCATGTGGTCTGTGACCCACGCTGACAGGACTGTTTTAATATCCCTATCTGATGGGCGCTTCATGGGAATATAAACTGAATGAATTTGAATGTTTAGAAGTATTTTTGTACTGCTACAATTCAGGGATCACCTCAAATTCTTCCAAAATATTCTAAACATTCAAATTCATTCCGTTTAAATTCTCATGAAGCACCCATCAGATAGTGATATGAAAAACAGTTCTGTCAGTGTCTATGTCAATCATCCGTCCAAACATATAGGGTCAGTTTCCTGGACCCAGATTAAGTTACTCCTGGACTAAAAAGCATGTTGAATGGAGAATCTCCATTGAAAGTCACTAGTCCAGGACTAGGCTTAATCTGTATCTGGGATACCATCCCAAAGAGCAAGAGATACTTTTCTTTTCAATTAAGAGGAGGTACTGTTTTTCGTACTTTCCAGAGTACTGTTTCCAGCCCCTTCCATGTACACATATCCCCAGTGGGCTCCGATGGAGGTGATCCCAGCACCGTTGAACCGACCGCTGAGCAGCCTCAGCTCATTGCCCATGTTGGCTGGGTAGAAGTTGAAGGAGACTTGGTTGGGCAGGCCGGCTGACAGAGTGCGCCCCATGTTGGTGCTTAACACCAGGTAGCAGATGTAGTCTGCTGGGTTGTACTTCCCAGACACCTCGACGATGGCCTCATCATTAAACAGCTCCATCTCCTGCTTTTCACCCCCTTCGCGACCGAACACAGGAGACCAGCTGTAGCCGTATCTCAGCTGGAACCTAAAACAGAGGAAGCTTTTCACGTTGGTTGTGTTTTGATAAGGCACATTCAGACCGAGAGAGCAGGTAGCGTCAGAGAAGATCAAGGAATGACATTTTACATTGTACTCTGGGTTAGATACGATAACACTATTGTTTGGTCATGTACTGAATATGTAATAAACACAACAAATAAATACATACAGAAAGAAAGAAAGAAAGAAAGAAAGAAAGAGTGTCTGTTGGGTAGTGTAGTTGGACTGAGTCAGTGGTGTCTGTTGGGTAGTGTAGTTGGACTGAGTCAGTGGTGTGTGTTGGGTAGTGTAGTTGGACTGAGTCAGTGGTGTCTGTTCATGGGTCAGGGTCTGCTCACCCGCTGATGTAGGCGTTGCTGTTGTAGTAGTAGTAGTAGTAGTAGTAGTTGTTGTTGTTGGTCTCCCACACTCTGACTCCTGTGATGCGTCCCTCACCGTAGGAAGCAAATGGGGTGCCACCTCCCTGACCCACCGCAGAGGAATACGAGTATGGATCTTTGATGGCTAAAATAACATGGGCAATATGTTTACTATATTTACTATATTAATAATACATATTTATATATACATCCTTTTAATTTTACCAACACATTTCTGAAAAATCTTTACATTATGAATAAAGTGCAGATTAATTAACTAAAGTACATTCTGCAATGATTTAATCCATCAGCTTTTGTCTCAAAAAGAACTCCTAAGTCTAATTGAAAAGACAAGTTGGTGAAAGCATAAAAGCTATTATTTAATAATTATAATTCAGAATTACATTTTTATTACTCACGCATTGCCAAGCAGCTAGCCAAGAACACCGTGACAAACAGGATTGAGAACATTCTGCAAAAGTGAGGCGTCAATACTTAAGACCTTTAATTTCAGTCAATTTTACTCTCACTCCGTTTCACTTTAAATGGTAAAACTTGAAAAAATGTAGTTAATAATGTTTTTCATAGTAGTTTGTCAAAACAACTAAGTCATTTTACCTGTCAGGTCAACCAGTGTTTCCTAGGAGGGAGAAAAAAATTACCTTTTTGAATTGTGAAATGTGACATAACAAACAACAAACCATTCTTGAATGTGAAATGTTATAAAACAGATCTAAAAACTTGAAACTACTCTTGTTCTACTACAATCACTCTTGTTGTGCTAAGCTACTGTCACATTCAAAATAATGTCAGATCATTGAATTTAAATTTAGAGGCAAAAGGGCCACAATGTTTGTGCCCAAGTATCAAGAGATAATGAGTATTAACTTCATAACATTTCCCACACCAGTATTGTGCATTGAATACAAATGTTCTATTTAGTTAGTTGTGTAGTTACCCACAGTGCTATCTTGAGATGTGTGTGAAAACCTTCTTATCTCCCTGTCTCTGCCACGTCCTTCTAGTCTACTGCTTCCTCTTAGAACTGCATTTATACCTGCTGAGCATTCCATCAGCTCTAGATGGAAGGAACATGACAAAGAACACCTATACACTAGAAAAGTCAGACATTGTTTTCTAATTGGTCGAGGCTACTTTGGGAGGGAGTGTCAAGGAAATATTTTAAGGAAATAATAATTATATTCTTTTGAATTGTAACAAATGAATGATCTGAATAGGGATAAAAAATATACAATCTAACAACTGAACAATTAAAAGAATGTACCAAAATCGTATGAATGTGTACGAAAATCGCTCAAAATCAGTCTCCCAATCTTCAGTTGTTTTATTACACCAAGAGGAACTCCTTCCCTTCAAACATTAACACGCTGAAAAAGACAAGTGGATCTGGTCATTAACAGGATGGTTAGTTCATTGGTTTGCTCAAATACCTACAGTATTCTATTGTAGAATATTTGTTCCACTACATTTAGTTCTAGAGGGGCAGATGAGATAAAAAAATGTTTGTCTCCATTATCGTCCAACGTTTTCTTTAGTCTGTTACAATATTCACATCTTCATTAAATCACTGGCAACCTGTACATGTTACTACAGGAAAACAATCTGTCATGTCCTGACCAATATTTAGGTATTATTTCTATTATATTTGGTCAGGACGTGGCAGAGGTATATTTGTTTTGTATTATGGGGTTTTGTGTGTGGTGTAGTGGGGTGTATTAGTTTGGTATAGGTTCTAGGTTTGTTTTTCTATGTGTAGTTTTGGGTGCTGGACTCTCAATTGGAGGCAGGTGTTTCTAGTTGCCTCTGATTGGGAGTCCCATAAGTAGGTGTGTGTTTGTTTGGTTTTCGTGGGTAGTTGTTTTTGCACTGCGTGTTGTGTGCATGCAAAACTGTTCCTGTCGTGTATATTGTTTTCCAGTGGATGCGTTACTCCTTTTTTGAATTAAAACATGAGCATCCATATTCCCGCTGCAGTTTGGTCTATTCAACACGGCTCTTTTTGTGACACAATCTGATTTCATTTTCTGCAGATTAACCAGATAAATATTAGTAGAAGCTAGAAAGTGAGAAAATTAAATAAAAGTTTGTAAAATGAAATACCCTGAGGCACTTGTTACTACCAATCCATAATATTTGATAGTTCAATTAACATATTAATGCAAATATATAATGTAGGACCTTATTGATAAAAACATACACAATAAGCTAAAAGGTCAGTATCAAATTTGCTATATTAACAACTTTTGTGTATGTAAGTTGAGTTATCTATTTTATTTTAGCTGGGGAAGAATGTGAATTTATCTCAGTAACTACACATTGGGCACACACTGGTTGAATCAACGTTGTTTACATGTAATTTCATTTCATTTCACTTCAAATGGTAAAACTTAAAGTAAGTTTGTTAATAATGTTTTTCATAGTAGTTAACAAAAACAAGTTAGGAATTTTACCTGTCAGGTCAACCACCCTTAGGGAGGAAAAGAAAATACACTTTTTTGAATTGTGAAATAACAAACAAACCATTCTTGAATGTGAAATGTTATAAAACAGCTCTAAAAATGTTAACCTAATCTTGTTTACTACAATCACTCTTGTAGTGCTAAGCTACTGTCACATAGAAAATGTCAGATAATTGAATTTACATTTAGAGGCAATAGGGCCAAAATGTTTGTGCCCAAATACCAAGAGATGTTGAGTATTAACTTCATACCATTTCCCACACCAGTATCACGCAATAAATACAAGTGAAAGTTTACAACAATTACAAAGATTTTACTGAGTTACAGTTCATATAAGGAAATTAATCAATTAAAATAAATAAATGAGGCCCTAATCTATGGATTTCACATGACTGGGAGTACAGATATACATCTGTTGGTCACAGATACCATTAAGTAGCGGTGTGGATCATAAAACCAGTCAGGATCAGGTTTGACAGAGTTGATCAGGCTGTTGACTGTGGAATGTTGTCCCACTTCTTTTCAATGGCTGTGCGGAGTTGCTGGATATTGGAGGGAACTGGAACACGCTGTCGTACACATTGATCCGGATCATTCCAAACATGCTCAGTGGGTGACATGTCTGGTGAGTATGTAGGTCATGGAAGAACTTGGACTTTTCTGCTTCCAGGAATTGTTTACAGATCCTTGCGACATGGGGCTGTGCATTATCATGCTGGAACATGAGGTGATGGCGGAGGATGAATGGCACCACAATGGGCCTCAGGATCTTGTCACGGTATCTCTGTGCATTCAAATTGCCATCGATAAAATGCAATTGTGTTCGTTGTCCATAGCTTATGCCTGCCCATACCATAACTTCACCGCCACCATGGGGCACTCTGTTCACAATGTTTACATCAGCAAACAGCTCGCCCACACGTGGGTTGTGGTTGTGAGGCCGGTTGGACGTACTGCCAAATTATCTAAAAATTAAGTTGGAGGCGGCTTATACTAGAGAAATTAACATTAAATTATCTGTCAACAGCTCTGGTGGACATTCCTGCATTTTTTTATTTAAACTTTATTTAGCCAGCTAGGCAAGTTGAGAACAAGTTCTCATTTACAACTGCGACCTGGCCAAGAATAAAGCAAAGGAGTTCGACACATACAACAACACAGAGTTACACATGGAATAAACAAAACATACAGTTAATAATACAGTTGAAGAAAATATATATACAGTGTGTGCAAATGAGGTAAGAAAAGGGAGGTAAGGCAATAAATAGGCCATGGTGGCGAAGTAATTACAATATACCAATTAGACACTAGAGTGATTGATGTGCAGAAGAGGAATGTGCAAGTAGAGATACAGGGGTGCAAAGGAGCAAGATAAATAAATAAATACAGTATGGGGATGAGGTAGTTGGATGGGCTATTTACAGATGGGCTATGTACAGGTGCAGTGATCTGTGAGCTGCTCAGATAGCTGGTGCTTAAAGCACTGTAATAGTAACACTTAGGGTATATTTTCATTCAGGGGAACAATATAGCCCAAGTCGTTAGCTTGGCTTTTATAACGTATAAGGCTGAAGCAGACAGACAGATAGACAGAGAACAAGAATAAGCACAGAGTGACAGCAGAGAAGATGCTGAGACAGATAGACAGCACAACAGGGAGGCAAACCAAATGTCTAGAGCGGAGGCCCAGTTCTAGTGGTGAGTTGTATCTCCAGTGGTGTTTTTCATGTTGTATTTGTTTTAAACATCAGATGGCTAAGAAAGAGGAGGAGGACCATGTCTTGTAAGTCACTGGTACAGAAATGGTTAAGAAACACTGTACTGTACTGCCAGTGTTACGTGTCAGCACCAGTGCCTGTGTGTAAGTACGAGGTGTAGGGTCAGGGTGTATGTGTGGGGATAGGGGGGGGGGGGGGGGGGGGGGGGGGGGGGGGGTGTGTGTGTGTGTGTGTGTGGTGTGTGTGTGTGTGTGTGTGTGTGTGTGTGTGTGTGTGTGTGTGTGTGTGGTGTGTGTGTGTGTGTGTGTATGGAGTTGGCAGCGCTCATAGTGATGTGGGCTGGTGTAGATAAAATGCCAATGCCAAATTCTTGTCCCAGGCTACCCCTGTTGTTTTCTAATTTGTCAGGCTACTTTGGTAGGGAGTGGAAGGAAATACAAATACAATGCCTTCAGAAAGTAGTCACACCCCTTGACTTTTCCCCTATTTTGGTGTGTTACAGCCAGAATTTAAAATTGATTACATTGAGATTTTTGTCACTGGACTACACACAATACCCCATAATGTCAAAGTGTAATTATGTTTTTTTTTAAATGTTTACAAATTAATTAAATATGAAAAGTTGAAATGTCTTGAGTCAATAAGTTATGGCAAGCCTAAATAAGTTCAGAAGTAAAGATTTGCTTAACAAGTCATATAGTAAGTTGCATGGACTGACTCTGTGTGCAATAATAGTGTTTAACCTCACTAGGGTAGGGGGGATTATTTTCACCTCCGAATGAAAAGCGTGCCCAAAGTAAACTGCCTGCTACTCAGGCCCAGAAGCTAGGATATGCATATATTAGTAGATTTGGATAGAAAATACTCCAAAGTTTCTAACACTGTTAAAATAATGTCTGTGAGTATAACAGAACTGAAATGGCAGGCGAAAACCTGAGGAAAATCCATCCAGGAAGTGCCATTACCTTGAAATGGCTGTTTTTCCAATGAAAGCCTATCCACCATTTAAAGGGATAGGACCCAGATTATGTTCCCTATGGCTTACACTAGTTGTGAACAGTCTTTAGACATTGTTTCAGGCTTTTATTCTGAAAAATGAGGGAGAATGACAACATTGAGTGAGTGGACCCTGGGATGTCCTCAGAGCTAGTTACTGCGCACGACTGAGAGCACGCCTTTCTTGTTTTCCTTTTATATTGACGAAGCTTTTGTCCGTGTGAAATAATATCGATTATTTAGGCTAAAAACAACATGAGGATTGATTATAAACATCGTTTGACATGTTTATACGAACTTTACGGATACTATTTGGAATTTTCGTCTGCCTCTTGCGATCGCATTTGAGCCAGTGGATTACTGAACAAATCGCACAAACAAAATGGAGGTTTTTGGATATAAAGAGGGACTTTATCGAACAAAACAAACATTTATTGTGTAACATGGAGTCTTGTGAGTGCAACCATACGAAGATCATCAAAGGTAAGTGATTAATTTTATTGCTATTTCTGACTTTCGTGACTAATCTACTTGTTTTGTGTGCTGTCCTCAGATAATCGCATGGTTTGCTTTCGCCGTAAAGCCTTTTTGAAATCTGACACGGCGGCCGGATTAACAAGAAATTAAGATTTATTTTGATATATAACACATATATTTTCAAGAATGTTAAATATTTGAATTGAGTATTTTTGAATTTCGCGCTCTGCAATTTCACTGGATGTTGGCCTGGTGGGACGGTAGCGTCCCACACCCCCTAGAGAGGTTAACATGATTTCTGAATGACTACCTCATCTCTGTACCCCACACATACAATTATCTGTAATGTCCCTCAGTCGAGCAGTGAATTGCAAGCACAGATTCAACCACAAAGACTAGGGAGGTTTTCCAATGCCTCGCAAAGAAGGGCACCTATTGGTAGATGGGTAAAAAAATAGCAGACAAATCAATGGACGTATACATTGGTTTTTCAACAGGACAATGACCCATCACACCTCCAGGCTGCGTAATGACTATTTTACCAAGAAGGAGAGTGATGGACTGCTGCATCAGAAGACCTGGCCTCCATAATCCCCCAACCTCAAACAAATTGAGATGGTTTGGGATGAGTCAGACTGCAGAGTGAAGGAAAAGCAGCCAACAAGTGCTCAGCATATATGGGAACTCCTTCAAGACTGTTGTAAAAGGATTCCAGGTGAAGCTGGTTGAGAGAATGCGAAGAGGGTGCAAAGCTGTCATCAAGGCAAAGGGTGGCTATTTGAAGAATCTCAAATATAAATTTTGATTTGTTAAGATGTTTTTAGTTACTACATGATTCCATATGTGTTATTTCATAGTTTTGATGCCTTCACTATTATTATAGAAACACATTATTATAGAAAATAGTAAAAAGAAAAAAAAAAACCTTGAATGAGTTGGTGTTCTAGAACTTTAGACCGGTAGTGTATGTCCCCCCTTTGTTCCCCATTGTCCTTGTTGGTTATTGTTACCATGTCCGTTGGTCTTGTGAGCACCTGTGCTGTTGTATCGGCTTCCATGCTACGTGTTATTGTGCACTTGTTTTATGGGTCTCGTCCCATGTATTATTTGGAGGTTTACACCTCGCTCTTTTGGGTGGATAAAATAAATCCCCCTATTACGTATTCCTGCGCTTGTCTCCTATCCTTATACAGCGTGACAGAATAACCAACCTACTAAATGGAGACTAGCTGTCAACCATCATAGAGACAGTCCAGCATCAATGACTGTCTCTCCAGACTCGGCAGCGCCATGGACAGGGTGCTGGAAACCATCCTGCATTTGGAGGGGAATGTGCAGTCCCTCCAGTCTCCAGCACCAGCCACCACACCACTCCCTGCCTCTGTCCCATCTGAGCCAGCCTCCATCCCATCTGAGCCGGAATACCCCTGTCCCTTCTGGAGTGCTTTGACGGCGCGCCAGCAAGATGCAAGGGATTCCTTCTGCAATGCGACCTGTACCTCGCTCGCTACAACGAGGCTGTCTCTGGGAGAGACAGGGTTGCCACTGTCATCTCGGCACTGACCGAACGGGCCCTTGACTGGGGTGCCGCGGTCTGTGAAATGGCGGACCTGAGGTTGAGTCCTACGAGCGCTTCACCTTCTTCCACTCGGTGATTGGTCATCCTGTGCAGGGCCGAGAGGAAGGTGAGCACCTACTCCGACTACGCCAGGGATCTAGGACCGCCTCGAAGTTCGCTCTGGAGTTCTGGAATATCACAGCCTCCACCGGATGGAATGAGTCGGCTCTGGTCACCGTGTTCAGCAGCGGACTGCGGGAGGAGGTACAGGTGGAGTTGCCGTGATGACAACCTGTCACTCGACCAGCTCATCAGCATGGCGATTCATTTGGACAACCTCCTGCGGTCCCGACCAAAGACCTGCACGGAATCCGGAGCCCACGGCTACACCTGCTCTGTGGCCGGAGCTGATGGAGGTGGGCTCTGCACGTTTGCCTAAGGCAAAGCGTAGGAGCAGGAGCAATCTGGGCCTCTGCTCCTATTGTGGAGTAAGGGGTCATTTCTCCCCAACCTGCCCTCTATCCACTAATAGGCGAGGAGGTGACAAGTTAGGGAATTCTCCTGCTCCAACCCAGGTGGTATGCAAGTTCTCCCCTCCTTTTCTGTCAGCTCAACCAGTGTTTTCCCATTAAATTCCCTGAATACCCTAGCCCCACACTCCCGTTAGCTCTGATTGTTAGCTCTGATTTCCGGAGCTGCCGGGAATCTTTTAGATTAGTCACCCATTCTGGTTCGAGCCCTGGATAATCATCCAATAGGGACAGGGCTCGTACATCACATCACTGTTCCCGTTTCTCTGCTGAACCATGACACTTATTTAGAACAGATCACCTTTTTGATTATAGACACCCCCACGCACCCCGTTGTGTTAGGTCTCCCCTGGTTGAGCTGGCATAACCCTGTTATTTCCTGGTCCGAGGGGAGGCTGCTGGGTTGGTTGCAGGAGTGTCAGGGGAGGTGTCTCGTGGTGTCTGTCAACACCACTACGGTGGAAGTCTGGACCACACACCTCAAGTGGAGTTACCAGAGGAATACCAGGATCTGCATTGGGTTTTCTCTAAGACCCAGGCTACACTCCTGCCTCCTCATCGCCCCTGGTCGACTGTGCTATTGATCTGCTGTCTGACGCAGCCCTCCCGGGAGGACACGTCTATCTCCTCTCCTATGCGGAGACCGAGGCCATGGAGACCTACGTACAGGAGAGCATCCAGCAGGGTTTTATCCACCCCTCTACGTCACCAGCCTGCTCGAGCTTCTTTTTTGTTAAAAAGAAAGATGGGGGACTGCGCCCCTGCTTTGAATTTTGAACTCTGAAAAAAGCCACTTAAGTTCAGCTATCCTTTACCCCTCATCTCAACCATCATCAAACAAATGCATGGTGTGCAGTACTTCACAAACTGAACTTGAGGAGAGCCTACAATCTGGTGCGCATTCGTGCAGCCGTCGAATGGAAAAGCGGCCTTTTCCCACGACCACAGGCTTTTACGAGTATCTCGTAATACCTTTTGGACTGTATAAAGCTCCTTCAGTCTTCCAGGCCTTTATTAACGAAGGGTTTCGGGACATGCTGGGACGGGGCGTAGTGGTTTATATATACAACATTTTGGTCTATTCTGCTGACCGTGCCCAGCATGGCTTGTTAGTCAGCTCTGTGCTGGGTAGACTGTTGGAGCATGATCTATATGTTAAACAAGAGAAGTGTTTGTTTTTCCAGCGGTCCATGTCCTTTTTGGGATACCTCATATCCACGGAGGGAGTGGAGATGGAGGAGAAACGCGTCAGCGCAGTCAGGTCATGGCCCATCCCCAACTCTGTGAAAGCAGACCAGCGATTCCTGGGGTTCGCCAACTATTTCCGGAGGTTCATCCGGGGCTGCAGCACGGTGGTCGCACCTCTCACCTCCCTGCTGAGAGGAGGTCCCCAGCGGCTTCGTTGGATGGCAAAGGTGGAGAGGGCGTTTGAGACACTGAAGGCACGCTTCACCGCTGGTCCCGTGCTGGCACATCCCAACCACTCACTTCCCTTCATCGTCGAGGTGGATGCCTCCAAAGTATGAGTCGGGGTAGTGCTGTCCCAGTGAACCGGAACCCCTCCAAAGCTGCGGCCCTGCGCCTTTTACTCCAAGCAGCTGAGCCCCACCCGGAGGAACTACAGCATAGGGGACCAGGAACTCTTGGTCGGTCAAGAAGGCTCTGAAGGCATGGAGGCACTGGCTGGAGGGGTCAAAACATCCTTTCATGGTGTGGACGGATCACCGCAACCTGGGCAGTGAAGAGGCTAAACCCGAGACAGACTCGAAGAACGTGAAGGTGGACACCTTGTCTCGCCTCTATGATGCAGAGGAGAGAGGGAGAGGAGACCCCCATCATCCCTCCGTCCCGTATCATCACGCCAGTGGTGTGGGACATGGACGCCGACATACGGCAGGCCATGCGTACAGAACCCGCACCTGCACAGTGCCCGGAGAACTGCACCTACGTGCCCACGGGTGTGTGGGACCGCCTCCTTACCTGGGTGCACACGGTGCCTGTGTCGGGTCATTCTGGGATAATCCGTACCATCACCTGCCTGACTGAGAAGTACTGGTGGCCCACCTTGGCTAGGGACGCCTGGGTTTACATCTCTTCCTGCTCCATCTGTGCCCAGTCAAAGAAACCCAGACACCTCCCTTATGGAAAGCTCCTTCCCCTGCCAGTCCCACAATGACCCTGGTCTCACCCCTCGGTGGACTTTGTGACTGACCTTCCCACCTCACAGGGGAACACCACCGTTCTCATCATTGTGGACCAGTTTTCCCATGCTTGTCGCCTCCTTCCTCTGGCTGGTCTCCTGTCGGCCATGCAAACCGCAGAGGCTCTTTTTACTCACGTCTTCTGACACTACGGGATCCCGGAGGACATTGTGTCAGATTGTGGCCTTCAGTTCACCTCACGCGTATGGAAAGCGTTCATGGAACGCCTGGGAGTCACGGTCAGTCTCACCTCCGGGTACCGTCCTCAAGCAAATGGGCAGGTGGATATGGTCAATCAGGAAGTGGGCAGGTTCCTGAGGTGTTACTGTCAGGACCGGCCGGGGGAGTGGGAAGATTTTCTACCTTGGGCTGAGTATGCGCAGAATTCCCTCCACCACTCTTCCACTAGCCTCACTCCTTTCCAGTGCGTGTTGGGGTATCAGTCGGCTCTGGCACCTTGGCCTCCAAGCCAGACCGAGGCCCCTGTGGTTTCGGCGCGCTGAGGAGATCTGGAATGCTGGGCACACTCGTCTCCAGCAGGCCGAGCTCCTGTCTTCTCTCCAGGCAACTGGGTCTGGCTCTCCACCCAGAACCTGCCCCTCTGTCGGAAGCTGAGCCCGCGGTTTGTGGGGCTGTTTAACCTGTTGGGGATAGGGGGCAGTATTTGCACGGCTGGATAAAAAATGTACCCGATTTAATCTAGTTACTACTCCTGCCCAGTAACTAGAATATGCATATAATTGTTTGATTTGGATAGAAAACACCCTAAAGTTTCTAAAACTGTTTGAATGGTGTCTGTGAGTATAACAGAACTCATAGGGCAGGCCAAAACCTGAGAAGATTCCAAACAGGAAGCCTCCTCTCTGACCATTTCTTGGCCTTCTTTGTCATCTCTATCCAAAACAAAGGATCTCTGCTGTAACGTGACACTTTCTAAGGCTCCCATAGGCTCTCAGAAGGCGCCAGAACGTTGAATGAGGACTCTGCAGTTACTGGCTGAAAAACAGTAGCGCTTTTGGTAAATGGACGATCTGAGAACAATGAGACGGTCGCGCGCTTGCACGTGATGAGTCCATTTTCTTCTTTGAGTCTTTGAACGAAAACAACTTCTCCCGGTCTGAATATTATCGCTATTTTACGAGAAAAATCGCATAAAAATTGATTTTAAACAGCGTTTGACATGCTTCGAAGTACGGTAATGGAATATTTTGAATTTTTCTGTCACGATATGCGCCGGCGCGTCACCCTTCGGATAGTGTCTTGAACGCACGAACAAAACGCCGCTATTTGGATATAACTATGGATTATTTGGAACCAAACCAACATTTGTTGTTTAAGTAGAAGTCCTGGGAGTGCATTCTGACGAAGAACAGCAAAGGTAATCCAATTTTTCTTATAGTAAATCTGAGTTTGGTGAGTACCAAACTTGATGGGTGTCAAAATAGCTAGCCTGTGATGGCCGGGCTATCTACTCAGAATATTGCAAAATGTGCTTTCACCGAAAAGCTATTTTAAATCGGACACCGCGATTGCATAAAGGAGTTCTGTATCTATAATTCTTCAAATAATTGTTATGTTTTTCGTGAACGTTTATCGTGAGTAATTTTGTAAATTCACCGGAAGTGTTCGGTGGGAATGCTAGTCACATGCTAGTCACATGCTAATGTAAAAAGCTGGTTTTTGATATAAATATGAACTTGATTGCACAAAACATGCATGTATTGTATAACATAATGTCCTAGGAGTGTCATCTGATGAAGATCATCAAAGGTTAGTGTTGCATTTAGCTGTGGTTTTGGTTTTTGTGACATTATATGCTAGCTTGAAAAATGGGTGTCTGATTATTTCTGGCTGGGTACTCTGCTGACATAATCTAATGTTTTGCTTTCGTTGTAAAGCCTTTTTGAAATCAGACAGTGTGGTTAGATTAACGAGAGTCTTGTCTTTAAAATGGTGTAAAATAGTCATATGTTTGAGAAATTGAAGTAATAGCATTTCTAAGGTATTTGAATATCGCGCCACGGGATTCCACTGGCTGTTGACTAGGGTGGGACGCAAACATCCCACCTAGCCCAGAGAGGTTAAAGTCCTGAGGAGGAGGGTTAATGAGGTAACGTACCATTTGCAACTCCCTGCTGATTTACGCATTAACCCGACTTGTCATGACTGAGTCTCTCCTAAGGCCAGTGGTGCCTGGTCCCCTCGCTGAGGCTGGACCCAGTGACGCCCTGGACGTCCAGAGGACGCCCATCCTCTGGACATCAAGGGAGATCTGGCGTAGTCGGTCCGTGAAGTCCTGGATTCGAGACGTCGGGCATGGGTGTCTCCAGTACCTCATCGACTGGGAGGGGTACGGCCCAGAGGAGCAGTGCTGGGTTCCTGCGGTGGACATCCTGGATGCTTTGCTGACCAGGGATTTTCACCGTCGGCACCGCGTCCCAGTGGTCGTCCTCGAGGCTGGTGTTGTCCCGCTGCTGGTGCAGTGCATCAGGGGGGGTTCTGTCACGGATCCTGCTGCTGCTCATTCCATTCACCAGCTCCAGAAGTCTACGTCACCGGCCTTCTATGCTTCACTGAACTGGATTCATTACTACCAACCCCGGACTGTCTTGTCTCATTGCGCACACCTGGTTCCCATTCCCCCTGATTAGTATGTGTATATATGTGGCCTCTGTTCCCCATTGTCTTTGTCGGATATTGTTACCATGTCTGTTGGTCTTGTGAGCACCTGTGCTGTTGTATCGGCTTCCATGCTACGTGTTACTGTACACTTGTTTTCTGGGGCTCGTCCGGTGTATTATTTAGAGGTTTACACCTCGCTCTTTTGTTTGGGTGGAGAAAATAAATCCCCCTCTTACGTATTCCTGCACTTGTCTCCTATCATTATACAGCGTGACAGCTTGTAATAATTTAGCATCAGAAAAGTATTATTTTGTACACATCAACAGCCAACACAAAAGTAATGAAACTATCACTTGTATGTAGTAGGCTGTAATTTTCAGACAAAATTAATGGTACCTTCTAAATCTCACAAACATTGCTCTCACACATGGTTGGATTTAAATCCTGGAGTATTCACAACTACTAGAGTATCTTCACCATCGGCGGATGAATCACTTGCAAATAGTCAGGAAGAAGAGTTTGTTGATGATGCCAATGTGTCTTCTGATTTGTATTGTACAGCTAAAGGCTTAGCAACTATTATTGAGGAAAGATGTGCATCTTCTCTACTGAAATTAGAGCATTTGGTCCATGTGCCAAGCTCAGCTATTGATGAGTTTATAAAGGGAGCTCCATCATTTGATTTGTTCCGCACCTGTCCCTTTATCTAGTGACTTTGTTATTAGCAGTTTTCGTCAACATAACCTCCAAGTGGATGAATCGACCATTAAAACTACTTCGAGATCGGTGTCCCTTCCACGGGACGGTTGAGCTAACGTAGGCTAACGAGATTAGCATGAGGTTGTAAGTAACAAGAACATTTCCCAGGACAGACATATCTGATATTGGCAGAAAGCTTAAATTCTTGTTAATCTAACTGCACTGTCCAATTTACAGTAGCTATTACAGTGAAAGAATATCATGCTATTGTTTGAGGAGAGCGCACCATTTTGAACATGACAACTTATTAATAAACAAATTAGGCATATTTGGTCAGTCTTGATACAACATTTTGAACAGAAATACAATGGTTCATTGGATCAGTCTAAAACTTTGCACATACGCTGCTGCCTTCTAGTGGCCAAAATCTAAATTGCACATGGGCAGGAAAAATACATTATGGCCTTTCTCTTACATTTCAAAGATGATGGTTAAAAAAATACAAAAGAATGGTTGGTTTTTTCTTTGTATTATCTTTTACCTGATCTATTGTGTTATATTCTCCTACATTCCTTTCACATTTCCACAAACTTCAAAGTGTTTCCTTTCAAATGGTACCAAGAATATGCATATCCTTGCTTCATGGCCTGAGCTACAGGCAGTTAGATTTGGGTATGTCATTTTAGGCAAAAATTGAAAAAAGGGGCGGATCTTAAGAGGTGTTAAAAAAATACAAAATAAAAAAAGAGCACAAAATGATTACATGGAGCAATCACTAATTACGTTACTGCTTACAAAGAAATTGAAGTTAAGAAATTGCTGTTGCAGTTTGTTCTGGTAATCCTGTGCAAAAGTCTATTGAAAAAGCACTGCTTATCAGCGTAAGCAGTATTACAAGGAGCACTTCAGTGTTGTGGAGCCAATTGAATACATTCTAAACACTAAAAAGAGACACACTTTCCAGTATGTTCCAATACTGAAGTAATTACAGAAGCTTTTAAGTAGAAGGGACATTGTTGATAAAGTAGTTGAGAGTCATTGGGGACAGCAGGACATTAATATTGGACCATCATATCAATACAAGTACTACAAAGATGGTTCACATTTTAAGGAGAACAGTTTTCTCTCTGGAGAAGAGCTAAGGATACTCTTAGGTCTTTATGTGGATGACTTCGAAATGTGTAATCCCCTTGACACTTCGAGGAAGAAACACAAGCTATGTGCTGTTTATTGGGTGTTGGCTAACTTGCCTCATTCCGCTTTATCATCCATTTATTTAGCAGTTCTGTGCAAGAGCAATGATGTTAAAACCTATGGTTATGGTAAGGTTTTAGAACCTTTTCTACGAGATCTATGAACTCTGGAGCACCTTGGTGTTTATGCCCCTTTACTAGGTGTATATGTCAAAGGTACAGTATAGAGTGTAGTGGTTGACAATCTGGGAGCTCACAGCATATCTGGTTTCATTGAGTGTTTCTCAGGGGAGTACTATTGCATGTTTTGCACAGGAAAAAGTTGTGATATTCAGTTACATGAAGTTGCATCTGGTGCTTTCAGCTTGAGAACAAAATAACTTAATGATTCATGTAAAACAAGCTGGAGACACTTAAACAAACATTTTTGGGGTGAAGAAAGACTGTGTTTTCACAAGCAACTTAACTTATTTTCACGCCATCTCTGGCTATACTCCACATCTTGGTCACAATATTTTTGGGGGTATTGTCCCAAACGAGCTGTCTCACTGCTTAGCATTACCTGTATCAAGACAACTTTTTACATTGGATTACCTGAATACAGTTGTTCTGAATTTCCCCTAGAAGAGGTCAGACAAGACAAACAGACCTCACGTGTTACCACACAGATTGTCCAGTAGAAAAACAGTGGGTGGAAACGCTCATGAAAACTGGTGCTTGCTAAGGTTACCATTTTTGATCGTCCCCTTGTACCTGAAGATGAGCCAGCATGGCTTGTACTAATGGACCTGAAAGACATAATTGAGCTTGTTGTTGCCCCTGTGCATAGTGATGACTGTATTTCTTATCTAGAAAGCAAAATAATTGAGCACAGGCATAGATACAAAGAGTTGTTCCCTGGTGTTAGACTTCTGTAACCGGAAGGTTGCTGGGTCGAATCCCCAAGCTGACAAGGTAAAAATCTGTTGTTCTTTCCCTGAGAAAGGCAGTTAACCCACTGTTCCAGGGGCGCTGAATACGTGGATGTTAATTAAGGCAGCCCCCCGCATCTCTCATTCAGAAGCGTTGGGTTAAATACGGAAGACACATTTCAGTTGAATACATTCAGTTGGACAACTGACTAGGCATCCCCCTTTCTACCGAAGCATCATTATCTGGAACACTACCCCCAGATGATTTGTTTTTTTGGTCCTCTTGTAAGGCTAGGGTGTCCTACCAAGCAAAAAGGCAGTAACTGCTCATAGCGTGGAACTGAGAAAAATGGCTTTTATTTACCTTGGTTAAACAGTAACTTTATGCAGTTACTGCTAACATGACCCCCCATTTTTTCCAAAACACAATACAATATAGGCAGGATACTTGTCCACATGATTAAGCATGTATTTAATGTAGCAAAAATGACATTAACACATTTTTGACCAAATGAGCATTTACTGCCTTTTTGCTTCATAGGACAGATTGGACAATGCGGTTTGAGGCCAAACATAACTTGCTTAAAAAAAGCAGTGCTTCAAGGTGCTTCAAAAATGTGCCTCTTTCATTAGCCTCCACACATCAGATGATTGCTTACCAGTTGAGCTCTCCATATATTAGCAAGTCTGAACTTGAGGTCTCAACTGTCTGCACTCTCCCAGTGGATTTACTCAAAAATGAAATAGCGGAAGCCATTAGACAGAAGTACCTTGACACACCTGAGGTTTATCTTTCCCCGTGTGTGACAAGTAAGGGCATAACCTACAGGAAGGGAATGATAGTTGCCCATAAATTAGCAGGTGGATTAGCAGATTTTGGTGAAATTGTTCAAATTTGCATTTTCCATGAGTGTGTTTTTCATTGTCAAGGAATTGTGTGGTTGGTACAGAGAACATTATAGAGCCTTTGCATGTCAGAGACCCTCACAATTCACTGTGCTGAAACCTCCAGCAGTATCAACACTCCACTCCCGAAAACCTCCGCCTTCAATCATCACCACATCGATGACTCATCAACACTATCCAGTGGCTCAGTTGACACTCCAGAGTCTACTAGCTCACGGTTCTCTCTTTGTTCTGTGTGCCTCAATTCTCCTGTGATGCTGAGCTAAAACTTCAGCAGGCCAATTCAGCGTACCTTGAAAGTGGCACTCTACTTGTTCCAGAGCCTAAGTTGAAATCAGACATAATCGATGGCTTATTGCAAGAAATTGTCCAGTTTAACGTTTATGCCACTGATGGAGAGAGAATATGTTTCACACAGTCAAGAAGCATCCATATTTAACTGAGAAGTGTTCCTCACTGGATGTGGCGGATGGAAAACCAGTTTGAAATACAAACTGGCAAACTACCTCACTCGCCTGAGAAGACTGGGATGTCCAGAGGTGACGATAAACTCCTTGAAGCACAAACCTGCAGGGAAGTCAAGTACAGCCTACATTGTTAAAAAGCCAAAGAGAGCTTTTATATCCCTCAGGAGAAACAGAAGAGAGCCTCGAGGACATGTGGAAAGATCTACTGTCCAATGTGAAGAAAAGGAACAACAAAGAGACAGTGAAGACCCATGGTAGAGGACTTCATGGCAAGATGGCCTGCTCTCTTTGAAGTCATTGAGGTAAATGAGCCATGGTTGTCTTATTGTTGATCTATTGGGTATGTTATCTGGGATTTGTTGGTGAAGGTAGATGATTATTTTCCCTCAGTTTGCCACATAAGTGAGTCTTATTCAGAGTTCTCACCATTTGTGCTGACTGACTAGTTATTTCTCTCCTTATAGAGAACCCTCTAGTTTGCTGCTTGCGTGATCATCTCCAGTCTATTTTTCTCTCTATAGTTAAAAACAAAAAATCTAATTTGTTTATCACCACAACTCCACTCCCATCCAAATGTCTTTCTCAACTTGATATACACTCAGATAACCTGCTGAAGTTATTCCAAAGAAGAGGAGGACATCTGGGCAGAAGACTCATATCACG
Source organism: Salmo salar (assembly GCF_965601325.2). Taxonomy (NCBI): domain Eukaryota; kingdom Metazoa; phylum Chordata; class Actinopteri; order Salmoniformes; family Salmonidae; genus Salmo; species Salmo salar. The sequence goes on from NC_138295.1 coordinate 82,710,007, forward strand.
GCACCTATGGCTGATGTAAGAATTCCTTATGCTTCAAAAGACACATTCATATGTGGTTCTACACCAAAAGTTGACTTCAAAATAAGACATAAATTAAAAAATCCTTCTCTTTTCTTAGAATAACAACATAGATGTGGGATGAAAGTGCATCAAAAAGGGAGAGTGAGTGTATATGGGTGAAGACCCAGAAAACCTTGTTCAGGAATATATGGGATATTAATAGATTGAAGTGTTTCCTTCTTCCTTCCTTTTTCTTTATCTTCCTCTCCTGTTCTGTGCCACCTTCATATTCTACCATTAGCTATTTTATTACTGCGTCATCTCCTCTGTCTTCCATCTTATTTCATTAGCTGCGGTTAGCTGCACCATTTTTTTTCCTTCTGAATTTTATTATTCAGATTAAAGGCTCCATGTCTTTTTTGTTTGTTTGAATGCTGAATACAGTGATCAAATGTCTCAAATGTAATCTGAATAGAATATAAATCTTGGTTAGAACCACTTTTAATTTTAGCCTTGTAATAGGCGGTGTTCAAATATTACCAGCAGTTCTTGATTTAGTTGACACTTAAAAGGACTCCAATCTTGATTTATTTCTGTCTGTATCATGCTCTTGTGCTTCATCAGCTACATTTTTTGCAATTTACAGTCCCTAACTGTAAACAGTTAATTGATGAATGATTCATTTTGTATGATTGACAAGTTTTGTCTTTGTGTCTTGTTCAGGGCATGGATGAAGAGTCCACCAAGGCAGCCATTGAGGACACTACTGTGGGGATCTACATTTTCAAAGACCAACCCGCGACTGAGGAACCAGAGGACACTGGGATTGTCCTTGAAGGCATCAAGGTGCTGCAGGATCTGGGCAGCATAGCATTTGCTGTTGCAATGCTGTTCGGCCTCGTGTATACCATGAACCTCAGTTAGCCTACTGAGCTCCGCTTCACATTTTGAAGTCTTACAGAAGGTTTTTATAGAACTGAATGGGGAAAAACTTTCTAACAAAGCTGTTGCATTTAAAAACAGGCTGTTTCAGTGAGCTGTTTTGTTGTGTGTTGTTTCAGACTGTATGTTGTTTTTCACACTATGTTTAACTTATGTTAAACTTGTTAGATTGTTCACAAAAACTCAAAACAGAATGAGCATGTCCAAAGATGGTGCTATAGCGATTTTATTTGATATTTTTCTTTTTCTTTGCTCCTTATGGAGAAAGTTCAGTTTCCCTTTGTAGTGACATTTAGTCAATAGAATTAACATGCACAAATATGTACACATACCTACCTCATTCTTTATCTGTTACTCCTTATGAAAAAGAACTACCTCATTTTGTAACAAAATGCATTGGAGAGAGTGCCCAATCATTGTTAGGACAAGGCTTCTTATTTTTTTTTATACAGATATATAGCCTACAGCACTGTGATTTAGACCTGTGCAATTCTTTGAACACTTAATGTCAGTGAATGGACATTTGTCGTTCCAAAGTGCTGAACCATTACAAAAAATACAGTATAATTTTTGAAACTCATGTCTTTTGCCTTCTTTGTCACTGATGCAAATGGTCTCTTGCTCCTTGGTTCTACATCTTTAGCATGTACTTTATATTTCCCTATTCATTAGTGTAGATACAAACACTAAGGTAGAAAGTGGCAGAATTTCATCTTGTGCTTAAATGAATAATTATGTAGAACCTGGTCTATAATATGAATTATGGACGAAGTCCTACATAATTTATGAGTAATATCATCAATAAAAGAATGTTAACTATTAAGTAGTGATTAGGTTTAGGGAAAATGATCAAATCCATTTGAAGCTACACATTTAATTCAGATAAAATTAGCTTTACCAAATCATGTTAAATTGATTCTATTCCATTACAATGCATTTACTTGAACAAATTATATTTGCTTGACAAAAAGAAAAGAAGTAAACTGAAAAATAATAATTGTGTTTATCTAACATGTTTCATTCATTTGGAACCGATGTACAGATTTTAATTAATTAAATTCAAAGCACCATATTTTTCTGTGCATTTCAAATGTAGACATAGAGGATAAAGTTAAATACTCTGCAAAAGTTAAATCAGAGTTAGAAATGAAAATGAAAGAAAAATGTTTAAAATCACTATCTTAGAAAATAAACATAACTGTACAAGGTAAAGAAGAAAATAAAGTGTCTGAACTTAAGCAGGAATATGATCTTTTACTTCTGAAGAGAGCCAACAACTACAGGTTAAACTCAAATAAAGCATAATACTTAATGGCAAATAAACCTGGTAAATATCTTGCAGCCCTCACAAAACGAATAAATGGTAAACCACTTGTAATTTTAAAAGATAAAGACACAAGTGTGTTGATTAAAAACAAGAAATTGATTATTGGCAATTTTAAAAGCTTCTATATAACTCAGAATTAAACAACAGTCGGACTGATCCTACAGCGTTCTTGCACTCAACAACCGTGAAGCAATAATCAGCAGACAAAAAATAATCACTAAAAACAGAGATTACCCCAAAATAAATATTAGATACTGTTAAAACATTAGTGTGGAGAAATGCACCAGGAATGGACGACTTTCCTATAGAATTCTATTTAACTTTTTGGGACAAGGTAGTGCCCCTATTTACACATTGACAACACACATGCCACTCAATTCAGTGCTTCCTAGTTCAATGTCTCACCGTTATTTTAGTTATATTAAAACCAGGAAAATCTGTGGCGTTCCCTGCTGATTACAGACTTGTAAGTTTAGTAAATTGTGACAATAAAATATTAACAAATCTCATAAGCAATAGAATGTCAAAAGTCTTACCAGACTTGAAACATATTAATCAAACAGGGTGTGTGACACTTACAAGCAAATACAAGTACATGTTTCAGTTTAATACAATATGCTTAAAAACAAGATATAGATTTATCAATAAAAGCTGTTGATTCCGAAAAGGCTTTGGAAGCTTTCAACTTTCCAGCTGAACTAATAAATGTAAAATATAATTGACAGTGTAATTAAGCAGTAAGGCCAGAAGGGGTGTGGTCTATGGCCCATATACCACGGCTGAGGGGTGTTGTTATGGAAGACGAAAGCGAATTCCCTGGACACAGCCATTAGCCGTGGTACAGTGACCCTATATCACAACCCCCTAAGGTGCCTTATTGCTATTATAAACTGGCTACCTAATTAGAGCAGTTAAAATACGTTTTGTCATACCTGTGATATGGTCTGATATACCACAGCTGTCAGCCAATCAGCATTCAGGGCTCGAACCACCCAGTTTATCATTTGTATTTATAAAGTACATTCTGCAATGCATTAATCCATCAGAGGTTGTCTAAGGGCTAGATTCAATCCGTATAGCAGAAGTTCTGCGTTATAGCGTGATTGAAATGGAAAGATTTTATTTTTGTAACGGCTGTCGTAGAGAGGGGACCAAAGCGCAGCGTGTTGATTGCTCATGATGAATATTTATTTTAACTCAGAACACTAAAGACAAAATAACAACCAAACGGCCAACAGTTCTGTCAGGTAACAGATAACTAAACAGAAAATAACTACCCACAAACACAGGTGGAAAAAAACTCTACTTAAGTATGATCTCCAATTAGAGACAACAAGAACCAGCTGCCTCTAATTGGAGATCATCCCAATAAAAACCAACATAGAAATAGAAAACTAGAACTTAAACATAGAAATACAAAACATAGAAAAACACAAAACACCCCCTGTCACGCCCTGACCTACTCTACCAAAGAAAATAACATCTTACTATGGTCAGGACGTGACAATTTTATTTTATTTTGATCCCCATTAGCTGATACCTATGGTGACAGTTGCTAGTTGAGTAGAAATTTTTACACCTGTGTTTAATGTAAGCCTTATAAGCCTTCAACAAGCTTTTGAAGTGAACACATGTTTTTATGTGTAACCAGGCCCTGTAGAAACAATTTGTGTTCTATAGATAGGAGGTGTGAGTCCTCAAGGGGTTATAAATATATATATAAACATAGAGATATATATTATACAACTTTTGAAGTTAATGTAATGCCATTGTTAGGTGAGAAAACCACTCTGGAGAAGGGCGGAACAGCTCCTCCAGATGTGAGCATGAATGAGATTTTAAATTCAGTGTCTAGTGATATAAAGAACCATTTCAAAGTAGAGGAGGATACATGGGTGAAAAAGTCAGACGTGACTCCCACCTTTGGGCTCTCTGTTCCCTCCATCTATCCTCACACTGAGTTGCGCAAGGCAGATCAGTTTCAAACATCTGGTCAGCACTGCCTGTCTTTGAGTCAACAGATTTTGACAGTAGTGATGAATGATGTCTTAGGCCAACCAGAACACAGGCTGCGAAAGGAAGTAAAGACAAACCTCCAGTGACAGTAATCACACATAAATCAGCATCTCCAAAACAGTTGTATGAATGGTCAAAAACTTTGAACCATCCACGAGACGTGGGTAACAGAGTGAAACCAACAACATTATTTGTTCAGCAGAAGAGAAACCTGGTATATGTCATTATTGTGGGATTTCTGGTCCCTGGGAATGAGAATGTCGGGAAAGAAAACGTGCCTTTATGAGAAGTGGCCAGGAGAAGAAGGGTCCGTCTAAGGGAAAATGGAAACAGGACAACAGCCCCAACGACACAATGCTGATGCAGAAATTTAAGAAGCTCTCTCCGGCGGCTGTGGAGGTAAACTAATAGACCCCCCTTACGTCCCGTCTCAGCTGGTGTACATATGAAGATTGATGCAGGGGTTTGGATAGACTCATTTGAACAACCTATTTTAGGCCTTGGTGTTATTTTGCAACTTGACTCAAAGCTGAACATTTCTGAAGGAAAGGTGACATTGCAAATTAGACAACTGCAGGGAACTACAGTTCAGAACCATCCTATTTGGACTACGAAGAAAAATGAGAGTGGAACTTTGGATATGGAACCAGTGTGCTTGACAGGTGCTGCCCCACCTTGCACAAGACAATATCCCATTAGCAAGAAAGCTATGGCCGCTACTAAAGTAGTGGAGGCTCCTAACATCATCATGCAACGTGGCACACCATGTAATCCAGTTACTCTGATGCTTCCTCCAGATACCACATTACTTGAACATGACTGTTGTGAGTTGGTTTTGGATCAGCTCTCTGATAGGTTTACTAAGAGTCATCCGTTGGAAAAGCTTGAGTTTATCTTATACACAGACGGTTCAAGCATTGTGGAGGAGGGTGTAAGGAAGGCAGGCTGGGCAGTTACTACAATGGATAATGTGATAGTGACAGGCACGTTACCTGCAGGAACATCAGCACAGGTGGCGGAATTGGTGGCTTTGACAGAAGCCAGATTCGAGGTAGGCTTTCGGCGTTACCCATGATTTTGGAAAAATATGGAAAAACAGAGGATAAATGACATCACTGGGAGCTCCTGTGAAGAATGGACCAGAGGTGATGGCTCTACTGAATGCTCTCCAGTTACCTGGACAAGTTGCAATTTTGAAAATGAAAGCACATGGAAAAATCTTTACAGACGACAGTAAAGGTAATGATCTGGCTGACAGAACTGCCAAGGCGGCTGCCAAGAGAACACCTCTGTCACCTAAACTGATTAGGAAACACATCGTATGCATTGTTTATTATGTAGTAAATGGGCAACACATAACAAAACCACATGGTTGAGTCCGTTTGAGGTCGTCACAGGTTGACCCATGTCACTACCAGGCACGTTAGATTTGAGAAAAGCAGACGTTCACTTTATGAGTGACACAATGCTTAACTATTGCATACAACTCTCTAATGCAGTAGGGGAAGCAGACAGACAAGTAAGAGAGGCGTGGGGAATAATACGCGAGGGAGGACATGACATTAGGGCCAAAATGGGAAGGTCCTTATCAAGTTTTGCTCATAACGAGGTCAGCAGTAAAAGTTCAGTGAAAATCACGATGGATGCATGTCACTCATTGCAAGGTTGTCCATTTTGATGACAAAGCGGAGCCTGGAGAATAAAGAACTGATTGATTAGCAATCGGGGCCAATCTCGGGTGAAGAAGCATAGTAAGATGATCAGAACCTGATAAGCTTCTACTGTATGTTGTACACCACAGTCATCACATTAGGGATATCTAGGTGAAATGTCCAACTTTTTCCCGAAAATCTGTACATGCTAACGTAGGGAGATCAATGTGAAATATCAATTTCTCTTGAAACCAGAACTTGTTACTTTCACTTTTTTGTTTCCTTCTTACAGGTTATGAGAATCTATCATCTGAGGCTGCAGCAATATTCCTTGACCCAAGGCCTATACCTGAAACGATACAAGATCACCGGTGAAGTGTTCATTAGAGAAGTCCTTATCAACCAGTGGAACGGAAGAAGAATTCCTCACTACTGGCAGACTGTCAGAATATAATTTCTAATAGTTATCTATGTGGGACTGATATCAGTGTGGAAGAGCTGGTCACTTTTAAAGGACTTGGTGAATGAGTACCTTGCCAATAGGACGATTGAGTTTTATTGTCTTGCAGACAGTTATTTATTTTGTGAGTTTCCTCCTAATACAGGATGTGATAGGAATCGTAAGGGACATCATCATTACACCTGTTAATGCTTATTTTCTATAACTTTGTTAGAAATCGATGTCTTATTGTAACAGCAAGTAAAATATGCCCTTTGTGCTTTATAGAAATGCAAGGTGTTTAATGTAAATTATTTTATGCTTACTGCTTATGTTTTTTATACTGTCTATTTTTTCATGTTTTCTATTGAAGTATATTTATTTGTAAAATGTTCTAAGGGGAGTGTAAGAATATTTTAAGACAAATACACAACGCAGAGGACTAAAGGTCAAGAGGACTAAAAGTAAAGAGAGGACTAAAGCTCAAGAGGACTAAAAGTCAATAGAGTACTAACGATCAATGGAAATAGTGTTTTTTCTGTAATAGGGAATTAATGAGCAATGGGTCAGAGACATGGGAGGAATTTGTCTATATATTGAGCCTGAAATAGTACTTATTTGGCCATTGGCCCAGTTTTATTGCAAGGAATTCTAATTGGTCAACCACAGGCTATGGCTGGGGGTTATACAACTACATCCTGTCCCTTTGTTCTGTGGAGAGAATCACTGAGGACAGGGGAGAATGAACCTCTCAGCATAACAGCCATGATTTGTCCTCTTTGAATACACTTATTTTCCTCCCCCTGATCTGCTTTGGGGTCTGTGTTATTGAAGAATAACATCAACTGCTAACACATATATATATAACATATGTGACATACAACGAAAAATACATTACAGACAAAAAGACTTAACATACATTTAAAAACATGAACATGTAGTGTGTGTGTGCATCTATCAGTTGCACATACATGTCAGTACATACACACAACAAGTAGGTCACATGGGGAGAGGCGTTGCTATATTTGTTGTTTTACACCAGGTTTGCTGTTCACTTGCGCTATATAAGATGGAAGGAACTTCCATGCACTCATATGGCTCTGTATAATACTGTATGTTTCCTTGAATTTGTTCTGGACCTGGGACTGTGAAAAGACCCCTGGTGGATTGTCTGGTGTAGTAAGTGTGTGTGTCAGTGCTGTGTGTAAGTTGACTATGCAAACAATTAGGAAATTCCAACACATTAGTGTTCCTTATAAAAACAAGAAGTGACGCCAATAGGGACTGGCATGCATATTATTAATATTATCCCTCTGATTACAATGAAGAGCAAGATGTGCAGCTCTGTTCTGGACCAGCTGCAGCTTAACTAGGTCTTTCCTTGTAATACTTAACTGGTAGCATAGCGGTTAGAGCATTGGGCCAGTAACTGAAAGGTTGCTGGCAATTGGGGCCTTTAAGGATGGGAAAACTCCAGGGCTGGATGGCATATCAGTGGAAGTATACAAAACCTTTTTTGATATACTCAGAGGACCATTATTAGCATGTTTTAACCACTCCTATATAAATGGCAGATTATCAGACACGCAACAAGAAGGTCTGATATTATTACTGAAACAGGACCCAAATGGTATATATAAAGATCCAGTCTATTTAAAAAATTGGAGACCTCTTACACTTCAGTGTTGTGATGCAAAATGCTTGGCGCATAGAATTAAAAAACTATTGTCAGATATTATTCATCCTAATCAGACAAGTTTTTTACATGGACGATACATTGGAGATAATATAAGACAAGTACTGGAAACAATAGAATACTATGAAATATCGGGGACACCAGGCCTGGTTTTCATATCTGATTTTGAAAAAGCTTTTGATAAAGTACGACTGGAGTTTATATATAAATGCCTAGAATATTTTAATTTTGGGGAATCTCTTATAAAATGGGTTAAAATTATGTATAGTAACCGTAGGTGTAAAATAGTAAATAATGGCTACATCTCAGAAAGTTTTAAACTATCTAGAGGAGTAAAACAAGGTTGTCCACTATCGGCATATCTATTTATTATTGCCATTGAAATGTTAGCAGTTAAAATGAGATCAAACAATAATATTAATGGATTAAGGTGTCATTGTACGCTGATGATTCATGTTTTCTTTTAAAACCACAATTACAATCTCTCCACGGCCTCAGAGGATCTAGATACTTTTGCTATCCTCTCTGGATTAAAACCAAATTATGATAAGTGTTGGATCACAAATTATTACGTATTGGATCACAAAAAAATGCTAATTTTACATTACCATGTAGTTGACCAATTAAATGGTCTGACGGAGATGTGGACATACTCGGTATACAAATCCCAAAATAAATGATCTCACTCCATACATTTTTATTTAAAGTTAGCAAAAATAGATAAGATCTTGCTACCATGGGAAGGAAAATACCTGTCTATTTGTGGAAAAATCACCCTGATTAACTCTTTAGTTATATCACAGTTTACCTATTTTCTTATGGTTTTGCCTACACCTAGTGACCTGCTTTTTAACTTATATGAACAAAAAATATTTAATTTTATTTGGAACGGCAAGCCAGACAAAATTAAAAGGACCTATTTATATAACGAATATGAATTCGGAGGGCAGAAATGATGAAATGTTAAAGCATCAGTCATACAAAAGTTATACTTAAATCCAAACTGGTTCTCTAGTAAATTGGTAAGAATGTCTCATCCTATGTTCAAGAAGGGCCTTGTTCCCTTTATTCAGATTACACCTGCTCACTTTCGGTTGTTTGAAAAGGAAATAATCTCCAAACTATCGTTATTTTTTAAACAAGCCTTAGAAAGTTGATTGCAGTTTCAGTTTAATCCACCTGAAAAGACAGAACAAATAATAGAACAAATATTGTGGTTAAACTCAAATATACTAATTAATTTAAAAAACATTTTTCGAAGAAATGTTTAAAAAAGGTATAATTTTAGTGAATGATATCATAAATGGGACTGGTGGAGTTATGTCTGTAATGGTTGTCGTCGGGAATGGAGGACCAAAACGCAGCAGGAATGTGGATGCTCATCTTGTATTTATTTTCAACCAAGAGAACACCAAAATAACAAACAAAGAACTCACGAACAACAAAACAGTCTTGTCATGCTCACACACGCAAAACAAGAAACAATCTCCCACCAACACTACACCAAACAATTACCCATATATAGGACTCTCAATCAGAGGCAATGAGAAACACCTGCCTCCAATTGAGAGTCCAGCACCCAAACCTAAACATAGAAAACCTAAACTACACAGAATGCAGAAATACAACCTAGAACATACTAACCTAGAACATACACCCAAAACCCAGGAACACATAAATCAAACACCCCTCTACAACACACACAAAACCCCCACCATACAAAACAAACTTCCCTCTGCCGCGTCCTGACCAAAATACTAAACAACTACTCCCTCTGCTGGTCAGGACGTGACAATGTCACACATACAGCTAACACAGACAAATGGAAATGTCTGCTCTACCCAAAATTACAACCAATTAATTGCAGCATTACCACAAAAATGGAAGAGGCAAGTAGTAGGGGGAAAAAGTAAGGAACTTGTATGTCGGCCCTGTATTAAAGAACATAAATGGTTAAAGAAAAGTGTGATAATCAATATTGGAAGAAGCAATTTCATGAAGTTACCAAGTGCAGTGTCTGGATGCTCTTTATTAATCACATCAGACCAACAAATATTTTTTACATCAGTCACATAAGAGTCACAGCAAAATCTTTTGGATGATCTCTTGTGCACTATTTTAGGCCCGGCATTTGGAAGCATTTCACACATAGTATTTACATAATGACTGTAAGCACTTGGTGGCCTATAGCAACACCCCAACTTTGAGTTGAAGAGAAAACACAAAACGTATTAATTAATTATTATAATTCAGAATAGTATTTTTATTACTCACTCATTGCCAAACAGCTGGCCAAGAACATAGTGATAAACAGGATTCAGAACATTCTGCTGATGGGAGGCATCAATACTTAAGACCTCGAAGACCTTTCATTTCACTCAATTCAACTCTCACTCCATTTCACTTCCAATGGTTAAACTTCAAATAATTTTAACCTGGTGTTTATAGTATTTCACAAAAACAACTAAGGCATTTTATCTGTCAGGTATTTTAAGGCATTTTATCTGTCAACCACGTTTCCTTGGGAGATTAAAATAAAATAAAGGTTTGAATTGTGAAATGTGACTTTACAAACTACAAACCCTTCTTGGACGTGAAATGTTATGAAACAGCTTTAAAAAGTTTAACCTACTCTTGTTTCCTACAGTCACTCCTGCAGTGCTAAGCTACTGCCATATAAATATCCGATCATATAATTTACATTTAGAGACAATAGGGACAAAATGTTTATTAATTTAGTGTCTAAGACAATGCATGGTGGGTGTAAACTGACATATGGAATTGTTTCAAGATGGTCATACTATGGATTATTTAGCAATTTCTTTTTTAATTTTAGGACCCCTTTAGGTATCCCCACATGTTGTAAAACAATGATTTGATAAAATATTGATTTTGGCTGCTAAAGCCCGTAGAAATGCATTGAATAACACATTCAAAAAATGGCAAAAAGGACAGTCCAAAAATAAATGATAAGAATCAAGGTTTTGAAGTGTGTGTCCTAGTTCTAGGAGATATAAAAAATCTCAGGAAATAAATAAATACTCAGATTTAACCAATTTTCTGGGTAGGCACAAAACTACCTTCATACTGTACTTCCATTCGTTTTTTAAAACCGGTACCGGTTACCTTCAGATGAGTCCCATGACACTTGTCGTACTGTAGAGCAGGTATTCCCAAACTGGGGTACGCATTCTTCACATTTTCAAACAGTCCATTTATATTTTGCAACGGGGCTATACATTTGGGTGAGGTTTTTTTCTCGCCTGAGTAGCCTCGTTTCACTGCCAATGATCAAATTAAACCATGTAGTGTTTAGCGAAATAACAACACAATGGCAAATACAGGTAGCCTAGTCAAATAATTTATATCCAATCACATTAACCGTTACTCTCTCGTGGGAATTCCACTAATGGTAGCCAAATGTAGCTGCTGCTCATTCCGTTTGCTCGAAAATTGATAAATGGTTAAAAAAGTAAGGCCCATAGAGACACATACCAGCTCTACTGGTAGTACTGCTACTACCAGCAGTACTACACCTGCACCTGTCGACGACACAAGTTGGTCTGCTTCCACGAGCACATCCAATGCCAGCATCAGTAATTATACATTTGTTGTTAGCCCAGCTGGCACGGACACTGACAGTTGTGAATCTAATGCAGCCGAAAAGTTACTGCCCCCTTACCCGGGAAAGCACCGAATAACAGACAGGGACGACCATCAAAGAGGCGCAAAAATGATGAGAAATACATTGATTTGGGGTTCAATTACAGTGAGGGAAAAAAGTATTTGATCCCCTGCTGATTTTGTACGTTTGCCCACTGACAAAGAAATGATCAGTCTATAATTTTAATGGTACGTTTATTTGAACAGTGAGAGACAGAATAACAACAAAAAAAATCCAGAAAAACGCATGTCAAAAATGTTATAAAATGATTTGCATTTTAATGAGGGAAATAAGGGAATGAAATACTTTTTTCCCTTCACTGTATACTGGGAGTAGTGCCTTTCCTCAGGCACAGTGTGTTATATGTGCAAAAGTACTATCTCACAACTCAATGAAACCTTCACTCTTGCGCAGACATTTAGAAACAAAACGTGCCAATTTGAAAAATAAGCCATGAGATTTTTTGAGCGAGAATTAAGATGATTTTCGAGTAGTAAGACATGTATAAAAGCAACAGATACCAATAATAAGAAGGGGCTAGAAGTGTTTTATATGGTGAGCTACCGAGTGTCTAGGACAGGCAAGCCCCATACTATTGTGGAGGACTTACTTTTTCCTGCTGTCGAAGAAACAACTATACAGACAATTCCTTCATCAAACAACACTGTTTCACGACACATCAGTGACATGGCAGGAGATGTTTTGAAACAATTACTGCTTTGCATACAAGCCAGTGAATGCATTACAGCTGGATGAGTCAACAGACATGGCGGGCCTGGCACAGGTCCTGGACCATTTACATTTATGGGGAGTCAATTAAGGAAGAAATCCTCTTCTGCAAACCACTGGAAACCAGGACAACAGGAGAGGATATTTTTTAAGTACTGGACAGCTTTGCGACATTAAATGGACTTTGGTGGTCAAGATGTGTTGGTATCTGTACTGATGACGCAAAAGCCATGACAGGGAGACATAGTGGAGTGGTAACATGTGTGCAAGCAGTTGCTCCCGACGCCACTTGGGTACACTGCAGCATGCACCGAGAGGCTCTTGCTGCCAAAGGAATGCCTGACAGCTTGAAAGACGTTTTGGACATTACAGTGAAAATGGTTAACTTTGTTAAAGCAAGGCCCCTGAACTCTCATGTATTTTCTGAACTATGCAATGATATGGGCAGCAACCATGTAACGCTTTTACAACATACAGAAGTGCATGGGTAATCAAGGGGCAAAGTATTGACACGTTTTTTTGAATTAAGAGATGAGCTTAAAGTTTTCATTACTGACCGTACTTTTCACTTGTCTGACCGCTTGCATGATGACGAGTTTCTCACACGACTGGCCTATCTGAGTGATGTTTTTTTTTGCCTGAATTATTTGAATCTAGGAGGGATTACAGGCACTCTCCGCAACTATATTCAATGTGTGGGACAAAATTGAGGCTGTGATTAAGAAATTGGAGCTCTTCTCTGTCTGAATTAACAAGGACAACACACGGGTCTTTAAGACTGAGACTCTCTCCAATACAACCCAACATTACAGAGTTATGTGCATCCTTTCAAGCGCACCCTTCTCATTAACCTGTGGTGAGTTATTCACAATTTTCAATGAACAAATGAAGTTTATATGTAAGATGGCTAAATAAAGAGCGAAATTATATATTATTATTTGTGCCCTGGTCCTATAAGAGGTCTTTGTCACTTCCCATGAGCCGGGTTGTGACAAAAACTCACACTCATTCTTATGTTTAATAAATGTATCGTATAGTGTGTGTGTGGCAGGCTTACAATGATGGCAAAAAAACAACATTTGAGAGTGCGCTGACACTCGTTCTAGAGGGGGTAAGCAGCTGGAGGTTGAATGTTTGAAGGGGTACGGGACTATAAAAAGTTTGGGACCCACAGTCGTAGAGGAAAACAGAGACCCCAATCGTGTTCATGAGAGTCTCATCTTTCAATAGAGTGGTCATAATACTTTTGCGATGAGACAGATGTTTGGCATGTTTCATGGTCTGACAAACACAGCTCTAGCTCTGACACTTTTCACCACAGATGCGGAAGTGCTATATCGGCCGAAGCGGTCGATTGAAACGCATCCAATGCAAAGAATATATCTAGCTTAAACTGACGTATTTTTATGTTTTTTATTATTATATTACTTAGATGGATGCACCGGTGTGTCACTCGACTCTAGGAGGATATTATACGGCCAAGTACCAAGAGATGATGAGTATCAACATGTTATAATTTCTTACTGTCATCATTATAAGTGATATAATCCCTTGTTTTGTGACATACAACTACAATGTCACTATTTTGACATTTTCTAATGCAGGGCTCCCAGACCAGTATCTAGCGTTACAATTGCACATTTTCTAGTTGTGTACCTAGCCACATCTTGAGATCTGTGTGAAAACCTGTGAGAGCTTTTCATCTCTCGGTGTCTGTCAGGTTCTTCTAGTCTACTGCTTCCTCTTAGAACTCCTGCATTTATACATGCTGAACATATCATTGGCTTGTTTTCTAATTGGTCGAGGCTATTTTGGGAGGGTGTGTCAAGGAAATAAGTTAGAGGATGTTCTTTTATCTTAAATGTTACAATATAATTATTTGAAATAGGAATTCAAAAAAGATACACTTGAAACAAAAGATCAATCACATAAATATACCAATATCAGATGAATTTGAAATGTATTGTTTGAATATTATTTTTTTACCTTTATTTTACCTTTATAGTTCCAAGTGGAAGGGGAAGACAACTGGAATACTTTTTTTTATCCAGCTCTGTTTTTATCCAGCTCTTTTTTACCCAGCTCTGTTTTTAACCCAGCTGTTTTTTACCCAGCTCTGTACAGGCATTAGGCACAGACAGAAAGATACAGTCATGTGATTTACGCGATATTTGTCATTTGTCTGTTGGATCATGTAGGTACACACGAAAAATGTAATTCTAAATCTTATTAGAATGTTTGTTATTATATTTTAGAATCAGTCAGTCTTGTCATCTTTAGTTGTGACTACATATGGATTGGGTCATTAATAGGGTGGTTAGTTCATTGGCTCAAATACCCATTTTATTGTAGAATAATTGATTCAGTACATGTCTTTCAGGTTAATTCTAGCGGGCCAGATGAGATACTACATTTTCTGTCTCTATTATTGTCTGAAGTTTGCTGCAGTCTGTTACAACACTCACATAGTCTTATCCAGAGCGACCAACAGTTAGTGCATTCATCTTATTAAGGTTGCTAGTGTAACAGTGTAGGTTCCGTCCCTCTCTTCGCCCCAACCCGGGCTCGAACCAGGAACCCTTGCACACATCAACAACTGACACCCACCGAAGCATCGTTACCCATCGCGTGTGTGTGGCTCTTGTGGCCCATCGCGCCACAAGAGCCACGGCCCTTGCAACGCAAGGGGAAACCCTACTTCAAGTCTCAGAGCGAGTGACGTCACCGATTGAAACGCTATTAGCGCGCACCACCGCTAACTAACTAGCCATTTCACATCGGTTACACTAGGTGGGACAACCAAATATCACACAGTCATAGTAAGTAAAACTGCTCCTCAGTAAAGCAGCTATCAGCTATTTAATCAAAGGGAAATGAGCTGGTTTTAGCCCAACCCATCTACTGTACCAGTGAAGTTTCCTCTAAAAAACAGACATTGACGTGAAGACGGATAAATGCAGTAGTTCCTGATGATCTCATGACAACAGAGAAGTATACTTAGACTTTGCCATTGGTAATACTTTATTTGAAGGGGTCTTACATATTATTAGGGATTCATTACACCTTTATGAAACCAGCCATCACATAATGTATGAGTATTGCAGTATAATTCATAACAACCTTCATAGAATTTATTCAACATCATTGAACCAAAAGGTTAAGAAGTAGTGTTGTTTCCTTGGCCCTACATGGTTTGGTATGAATCCTGCACCATTCCACAGTGGGCCCCCATGGAGGTGATGCCGTTGCCATCGAAGCATCTGCTGAGCAGCAACAGTTCACTGTCACTGTGGGTGGAGTAGAAGTTGAATGATTCTCCTATGTCCATCCTGGAGGAAGCGCCCTCTACTGGTAGCAAAGAACGCCTGGATGATGGCCTCTACATCAAACAGCTCCATTTCTTCCTCCCCGTTGGCATATTTGTGGCCATAAACAGGGCTCCAGGCGCAGCCATTCATGAACTGGAAACTGAGGAGGAGGACCAGGTGGAGTAGGCAGGGGAGGAGGAAGTAGAAGAGGAGGACCCATTGTAACATGTATCTACAGTATGGCATGTTTGTGATGAACACTGATAATCATTACCAGTGATGTCACTGATCTACAGTCTGGCATGTTTGTGATGAACACGTAATCATTACCAGTGATGACACTGATCTATAGTATGGCATGTTGTGATGAACACTGATAATCATTACCAGTGATGTCACTGATCTATAGTATGGCATGTTGTGATGAACACTGATAATCATTACCAGTGATGTCACTGATCTATAGTATGGCATGTTGTGATGAACACTGATAATCATTACCAGTGATGTCACTGATCTATAGTATGGCATGTTTGTGATGAACACTGATAATCATTACCAGTGATGTCACTGATCTATAGTATGGCATGTTGTGATGAACACTGATAATCATTACCAGTGATGTCACTGATCTATAGTATGGCATGTTGTGATGAACACTGATAATCATTACCAGTGATGTCACTGATCTATAGTATGGCATGTTGTGATGAACACTGATAATCATTACCAGTGATGTCACTGATCTATAGTATGGCATGTTGTGATGAACACTGATAATCATTACCAGTGATGTCACTGATCTATAGTATGGCATGTTGTGATGAACACTGATAATCATTACCAGTGATGTCACTGATCTATAGTATGGCATGTTTGTGATGAACACTGATAATCATTACCCAGTGATGTCACTGATCTAGATATCCCACACCCTGACAGACATGATACGGTCCTGTCCCTCAGACCAGTAAGGGTTTCTACTCTCCTGTCCCATAGCAGCTGATTAGAGGTAGCAATACGCCCCTGTCCCTCAGACCAGTAAGGGTTTCTACTCTCCTGTCCCATAGCAGCCGATTAGGAGTAGCAATACTCCCCTGTCCCTCAGACCAGTAAGGGTTTCTACTCTCCTGTCCCATAGCAGCTGATTAGGAGTAACAATAGGCCCCTGTCCCTCAGACCAGTAAGGGTTTCTACTCTCCTGTCGCATAGCAGCTGATTAGAGGTAACAATACGCCCCTGTCCCTCAGACCAGTAAGGGTTTCTCCTCTCCTGTCCCATAGCAGCTGATTAGGAGTAGCAATACACCCCTGTCCCTCAGACCAGTAAGGGTTTCTACTCTCCTGTCGCATAGCAGCTGATTAGAGGTAACAATACGCCCCTGTCCCTCAGACCAGTAAGGGTTTCTCCTCTCCTGTCCCATAGCAGCTGATTAGGAGTAACAATATGCCCCTGTCCCTCAGACCAGTAAGGGTTTCTCCTCTCCTGTCCCATAGCAGCTGATTAGGAGTAACAATATGCCCCTGTCCCTCAGACCAGTAAGGGTTTCTACTCTCCTGTCCCATAGCAGCTGATTAGGAGTAGCAATACTCCCCTGTCCCTCAGACCAGTAAGGGTTTCTTCTCTCCTGTCCCATAGCAGCTGATTAGGAGTAGCAATACTCCCCTGTCCCTCAGACCAGTAAGGGTTTCTACTCTCCTGTCCCATAGCAGCTGATTAGGAATAACAATACACCCCTGTCCCTCAGACCAGTAAGGGTTTCTACTCTCCTGTCCCATAGCAGCCGATTAGGAGTAGCAATACTCCCCTGTCCCTCAGACCAGTAAGGGTTTCTACTCTCCTGTCCCATAGCAGCTGATTAGGAATAACAATACGCCCCTGTCCCTCAGACCAGTAAGGGTTTCTTCTCTCCTGTCCCATAGCAGCTGATTAGGAGTAGCAATACTCCCCTGTCCCTCAGACCAGTAAGGGTTTCTACTCTCCTGTCCCATAGCAGCTGATTAGGAATAACAATACGCCCCTGTCCCTCAGACCAGTAAGGGTTTCTTCTCTCCTGTCCCATAGCAGCTGATTAGTAGTAGCAATGCGCCCCTGTCCCTCAGACCATAAAGGGTTTCTACTCTCCTGGCCCATTGCAGCCAATTAGTAGTTATACTGGCTTTGGGCTGTGTAGACAATACAAGCATGTCATAATTTCTTACTATCATCATTATAAGTGATACATTCCCGTAAGTGCTTTGTGACATGCAGCTACAACGGTCAAATGTCACTGTTTTGACATATTCTAATGCAGGGCTCTCAAACCCTGTTCCTGGAGAGCTACCCTCCTGTAGTTTTACACCAGGACACTCCATCCCTGTTCCTAAAAAAGAAAAACACAAGAAAATCCCCAATACCCCAACAAAACCAAGAAACAATAACCACTAAACAAAAAAGGGAGGGAAGGGAGGGTGGCTGCCGTCACCGACGGCACTGTGCTACACCCCCCCTACCCAACCCACCTATATCTGGAGGTGGCTCCGGTTCTGGCAGCTCGGGGCAGCTCGGGGCAGTCTGGCCACTCTGGGCAGTCTGGCCACTCTGGCAGCTCCGGGCAGTCTGGCCACTCTGGCAGCTCCGGGCAGTCTGGCCACTCTGGCAGCCCCGGGCAGTCTGGCCACTCTGGCAGCCCCGGGCAGTCTGGCCACTCTGGCAGTTCCGGGCAGTCTGGCCACTCTGGCAGTCCGGGCAGTCTGGCCACTCTGGCAGTTCCGGGCAGTCTGGCCACTCTGGCAGTTCCGGGCAGTCTGGCCACTCTGGCAGTTCCTGGCAGTCTGGCCACTCTGGCAGTTCCGGGCAGTCGGGCCACTCTGCCATCTCCTGGCAGTCGGGCCACTCTGGCAGTTTCTGACTAGCGGGCGGCTCTGGCGGCTCCTGACTAGCGGGCGGCTCTGGCGGCTCCTGACTGGCGGGCGGCTCTGGTGACTCCTGACTGGCGGGCAGCTCTGGTGACGTACGACTGGCGGGCAGCTCTGGCGACGTACGACTGGCGGGCAGCTCTGGCGACTGTTGACTGGCAGGCAGCTCTGGCGACTGTTGACTGGCGGGCAGCTCTGGTGACTGACTGGCGGGCAGCTCTGGCGACTGTTGACTGGCGGGCAGCTCTGGCGACTGTTGACTGGCGGGCAGCTCTGGCGACTGTTGACTGGCGGGCAGCTCTGGCGACTGTTGACTGGCGGGCAGCTCTGGCGACTGTTGACTGGCGGGCAGCTCTGGTGACTGTTGACTGGCACTCCAGTCTTGCCCCGTCAAACAGCCCTTGTGCCCCCCCCCTAAAAAAATCTTGGGGGTGCCTCTCGGTCTCCCTTACCCATCGTGTTCCCCAGTCCTCGCCAGACTTCTTCCGCTGCTTGGTCCTGGTTTGGTGGGGAATTCTGTCACCGAATATGTCGTACTCTTCGGCGAATATGTCGTATGTGAGAGAGAAGGACCAAGGCGCAGCGGGATTGTGGATGCTCATGTTTTAATTCAAAAAAGGAGTAAAGCATCCACTGGAAAAACAATGCACACCACAGGAACAGTCTTACAGGCATACAAAAACGCAGTGCAAGAACAATTCCCCACAACCCCAAAGACAAACACACACACCTATATAGGACTTCCAATCAAAGGCAACTATACACACCTGCCTTCAATTGGAAGTCCCAATCACCAACACAACATTCAACAAACACAAACCACCTGCCACATCCTGACCAAGACTAAGCAATACGCCCTCTGCTGGTCAGGACGTGACAATGTGTTCAGATATATATTCTGCATTCCAATATAGGAGATATGTTGTCATAACAAGAAAAAGCATAAATTCACACCATTATGCATATTATTAACTAATTATAAACTCATCGGCCAGTTTATTAGGCACCCCCATCTAGTCCTGGTTTGGATACCCCCCTTTGCCTCCACAACAGCCTGAATTCTTCTGGGAATTGATTCTACAAGTTGGAAATATTCCACAGGGATGTTGGTCTATGCTGACACAATGGCATCACACAGTTGCTACAGATTTCACAGCGGTACACCACCGCCACCAGCCTGTACCGTTGACACCAGGCAGGATGGGTCCATGGACTCATGCTGCTTACGATAGTGTAATGTTAGAATGTGAAAAATAAAATAGTCACCTTTAGTCTTGTGAGTGAACTCTGATGATGAGTCTGTAGCCGCTCTTCCATTTGATATGAGAGTGAGTTATGATTATACCTCCACATATGTATATTCTTAAAGTAATCCTACGTAGTATTGCACCCTGCCTCGTAAGCCCTCCTATCTGTAGATGTACAGTACCTACAAGATTCCCAAAACAATATTTTTAACTGTCTTACATGAACCATGTACTGGTTTGACATCTTTTGGCAGGATTATCTTAGCCAACCTCAGTTAAACTTGTTAGCCAACTAGTCTCAAGAAAAACATGACATTCAGCATCTGACAACACATTATCTAGTCATCAATCAAAGAAAAAGACAGATGATTGTAAACGCTTTGAATTTCACCTGGTTGTTTGCTATAAAAACACATGTATGAGGAACTGCCATTACTTCCTCAATCCTTTCCTGATGAGGAAATTATGTCACGCATGTTTTCTTCTAAAGACAGGTGTAGAAGAGGCAGACAGAAACAGTCATACACTGTTATAAATTACCATAGGTCCACAAGTGACTTGGTTGCAATACTGGTTAACTGACAGATGGCAGCAATTTTCTGCTATCTCTAACATTTAATGTGTATGTTTCACTACTCTAAAACACACCTGTGTGTGGAGATATATCTCTCTCCTGTCTGGCAAGAGAAACAGATTCTGACGATTAGAACAGTTTCCCACAGCCTGCCTGCCTAATGAATAGAATGGAATGGGGATATATCTGTCTGTCACTGAACTTAATCATCATAACAACAGGAAAGTCCAACCCAGAGCCAGAAAGTGTCACCTACATTCATGATCTCACTGCCGAGTCTAACCTGTTTGATTACTTTATGGAGCAGAAAAATGCTTGGCATTGCTTTTAGGCGGAATATTTTGATCAGCCCCCCAAAAATGGACACAAAGTTCAACAAAGGCCCCAATAGATGCTGCATATTAGTCCAAATCTAGAAGGGGTATAAGACATACATTATTTATCTCTATTAAATATTACAGTGTGGTGAGACACACTTAGAAACACTGCCTTAAAAATAATGATTTAAAACACAGAACACTCCAAACACACACACAGCAATCCACTGTATAGGCAAATAATATCCATAACAGTGTTCTTAAGTGTATCCAGTCTAGGCCATCAGGCATCTCTGCCCACTGTGCAGACTAAGAGAGCAGTACACTGATTCACAACGTGTTAACAGATTGCAAAGGAATACCTTACCCATACAAGAACAATACACAACAGATACAAATGAAAAGAGAGAAATGAAAATTGATTTTAGGCTTGATGATGATACACTATCAGCGAAACTATCAAAATTCAGATAAACAAAGAGAGACAAAAGATACATTGTAACGGCCGTCTGAAGGAGTAGACCAAGGCGCTGCGTGGTTAGTGTTCATCGTGAATTTATTATACCGAGAACACAATAAACAGAGAAACAAAAGACAACAGCCAAACAGTTCTGTCAGGTAAGAATACTAAACAGAAATAAACCACCCACAAAAAACAATGAGAAAACCCCTACATAAATATGGTCTCTAATCAGAGGCAATGAGATTCAGCTGCCTCCAATTAGAGACCAACCCCAAACAATTCCAACATAGAAACAGAAAAACTAGATATTTAAACATAGAAATAGAATAACATAGATCAACCCAAAAAACCCAAAACACACAAAACAAACACCCCCTGCCATGCCCTGACCAAACTATCATAACAAAATGACCCCTTACTGGTCAGGACGTGACATACATTATTTATATCTTTCCTTCTTTTTTTCTTGGTCAATTACTTGGCCTGGCATCCATCAATAAACGCCACTGATAGGATTGTAAAAAATATATATACTAAACAAAATACCAGTTACATGAATATACCAAAACCCAGATGACTTCAAAATTCCCATTTGTTTAGGTCAATGTAGCTATATTCGTCTATAGACTTCTATAGTCTTTCATCATATAACCGTCTTTTCCATTCACTTGAAATTGACTGAACTGACTGTAAAATGTGTGCATATAGTTTTGTTTTATACAGAGGTGAAAGGATTTGCCAGGTCTCTGAGAATGGTTTTGAACATCCAGTTTGGTCTAAAGACATTGAGTTAATTAATTCCCTTGGTGTTGGCTGCATTTTCAGCTCTTCAATGCTTCTTCCTAATGGCTTACTTGTTCTGTTCGAGAACCGGACGCGGAGGAAGGAAGAGGAAATAAAAGCTATTCCAGACCCATCCTTTCTCTCCATCCTCCTCTCTTCTAAATCATCCGCTCCGGAGACCATAAAATACCTTCTGCTCGTGATAAAAATATAATTCTGCTAGTTTCATTTTCTTTTTCATTTATGCTCCAAAAACTTTATTGTACCACTTCAAAAACGTTATTGTTCCATGATTATAATTTCCATGGTTGAGAAGTGCAAGAGGAGCACGTACATGTACTCTACGACGCCCTTTCCTTCTGTTGACGCAAATCACACGTTACTAAAATACAAGTTCATTGCATTACATACAAGTATAGCCTTATACCAACACATGTAAAGTAAGATCTAATGTCAACAATGCACGCATCATGAAACATATCATTGTTTCATTGTGGAGAAGGATAATACATATTTGATATATAGTTATATAGTGAGTGATGGATGTACTGAATAGCTAAACAATTATATTGTCAATAATTAAATCTGAAGATCTAGGGAAACAGGGGAAAATGTCTGTACTATAGCGTTGCTATTGCTATAGTTTCAGTATGATTAGATAAAACACTGTTATTTATCCTGGGCCTTGTACATGACATCTTATAACTATAACCTATTCTACAATGCACCATTATAATACAGGTTTAGCACGTAATCCTGGCATCATCAAGATGTCTCTTGCTGGACACATAGGAAATCAGGATAATGATTAAAACAATGTTTTTAAACCTTCACGTTCCTCTGGACCTGTGTTATTCTACCAAGGCTTTATAGTATTAATCTGAAATATAGAGACTTATAACTACAGCCAGACAATGGAGGTTATACTTATTAATTATTGTGTTAAATCTAAAATGGATTCTCAGGCAGGATTAAGTATTGACTAATGCAAAGCCTGTTTACTGCAGGTAATTTCTATCATTCTATTATAATCTCACTGAGATCAATGTGTCTCTGTTGAATTCACAGAATGAATCTCCATACTATGAGTTTATTTATCAGGCTGTATCCCTGAAGTATCTCTTTACTCTACATCTATAAATCATAATACCTCTTAAAAGGTGAATTACTTGCAATATTGTAGCTGCTTGTTTTAACTTAAATATATATGTGTAAGTAATTTAAGGGAAATGGGGTAATATCAGTAATTTAAGGGATAGGGGGTAATATCAGTAATTTAAGGGAAAGGGGGTAATATCAGTAATTTAAGGGAAAGGGGGTAATATCAGTAATTTAAGGGAAAGGGGGTAATATCAGTAATTTAAAGGAAATGGGGTAATATCAGTAATTTAAGGGAAATGGGGTAATATCAGTAATTTAAGGGAAAGGGGGTAATATCAGTAATTTAAGGGAAAGGGGGTAATATCAGTAATTTAAGGGAAAGGGGGTAATATCAGTAATTTAAGGGAAAGGGGGTAATATCAGTAATTTAAGGGATAGGGGGTAATATCAGTAATTTAAGGGAAAGGGGGTAATATCAGTAATTTAAGGGAAAGGGGGTAATATCAGTAATTTAAGGGAAAGGGGGTAATACGCCTTGATGAAGCATTGGATTGCAGACACATAAATAATTGATGGTCCATTATTTTGTATTCACTACCACACTGACTGATAACATTACTCTTCCTGCTAATTATTTTTAATTTGTATTTTACCTTTATTTAAACAGGGAGTCACAATGAGATTAAACATCTATTTTACAAGAGAGCCCTGTATACATTACAATAAAAACAGGATATGAAAACAACATACCCATATATGTGTATAAAACAATATAATTCAGCACACAATAAACAAAAATAAAGATATATAATAAAAGCAATCACATAGAGGTCGAAATCAATAATTTAACCTGCCTGAGTGGCACCAGCACATCTATCTGCAATGAACTCTGCATATTGTATAGAAACCACCATTAAACATGTTTTAAAAGAGAAAAATCTACGTATACTCCTCAAATGAATCGGGGAATCTCATGTTGCTGTGTGTCTGAGGAGAGATACCCACCTGTCTGGAAAAGATAGGCCTACTAATGGCAACGGAATGCTTGCAACAATAAAATGCATTATTCGAATCTTCATCTTTTTAAAATCATAAATAAAGAATGCAAAGAACAAAGTGGATGTGCGTTTGATGAAGGTTACTATGGAGTGTCCGAGTGATCTTTTCTATAACCTTGAGGATGTACAGCGGACAAAAAAAATAAACATAATTTTGAATATTCTAAATGACAATGTCACAAGATGTAGCGCAGTCAAACACCAGTCACTTGTGAATGAATTGATTAAGTCCTGTTTTGCATTTATTTATTCGTGATGAGGTTTCTTAGATTGGGGTTCCCGAGTAGCGCAGCGGTCTAAGACACTGCATCTCAGTGCTAGTGGGGTCACTATAGACACCTTGGTTCAAATCTAGGCTGTATCACAGTGATTGTGTTTGGGAGTCCCATAGGGTGGTGCACAATTGGCCCAGTGTTGTCTGGGTTTGGCCTGTGTAGGCTGTCATTGTAAATAAACATTTGTTCTTAACTGACTTGCCTAGATTAAAAATATATTATCACAAAATGCCTCTCAACCTGGCCATGCAATCCCGTTCAGTTTGTTACAGGGTGAACTTAAGTGTCCATACCTACATTTCTTAGCAGTATTAACCCGTGTATAATATTTAGTTTTGATGTAATTACATCGCCTGTTACGTTGGTTGTTAAAACTATACACAAGTTGTAGTTTTAAGCCTCAAGCTGTTTTCACATTTTCCTTTGCCTTTCCCCATGATCTTTGTCTGTCTATATGCTGCCATCTGCTGGTACAGTTTAGACACCACCACAGAACACATTTATTGCTGTCACACTGAGGACATGGTGATGGATATCGCGTTTCTAACTGGAGAGAGTAGTAACTAATCAATGATTGAAAACTACATCAACAACTGTCTGATTTAGCGAAGGTACATTAGGCCAGGACTATGGTCCTTATAGGACATGCCCCAGCAGGTCCAGAAAGTGGTTAACTGAACACACACTGTTCTGTTTGACCAAAAGGCACACTATACTGTATCTGTTTGAGCAAGGGTGCAACTACAGTTTAGTAAATTAATAATCCACAGCATTATGCACTCCTTTAGAAGTGAGACTCCGCCTGCTGTCATTGCCCGCAAGGAAAAAGATTGCACTCCGAGTGCAGTATAAGAGCAGTATGCAGCAACTATTGCATCCGAAATAACACAGCCGACTGCAGTTACTGAACTTTTACTGCAGTTTCAAAACTGCAATCTGCATTCTACTGTCTAGGTCTCTCTTCAGTCTTTGGCTGTAGATTGCTCCTGCTCGTGTCCTCTGAAAAAAAGCACCCTATGCAAATCATTACCATACATGCATGAAAAGGCAATACTTTCTGGCAGGCCGATTTACCTACCATCAAACATAAGTTGCGCTTTATGCAAACTCTCAACTCAGTGACATTTTGGGAACGGTATAGGCCTAACTGACCAAATTCATTCAGTAGGCTTTGTTATGACGACTGAATAACATTCAGACAGGTCCTAGATATTATTATCTAAAATAAACAAAAACGAGTTGTTTCACAAATTTACAGAGTTCCGCAGATGTCTTGTTGCCTACTAAGGAAAGACGCGTCATTGTCATCTTTCCCACCTTCCTTTGATGTTTTTCTTAATTCAGGGGCAGGATCCAAAAGCGGTAGATTGATATTGAAGATGGAAGGAGCAGCGACGCGCACTGTGATAACGTCTACCAGCAGCAGCACGGATAATTTTTCCACCTCTACTCTGGTTTACGACATGCACTTTCTTCGCAATGCTTCGGGGCTCCTCGTTTTCGCAGAAATAGTAAGTAGTCAAGTTTCAAGGTTCAAACTGTATGCTACGGGATACGCATTGTATACAGCGTCCAAAATAAAAGCTTATTTACGTGTTCCTTCTCGACGATGCAACAACGATATGACATAATAAAAGTTAAGAATACGAACATCAATTAAATGGCTCAGTAGAATAAAATAAACATTTTATAGTAGCATAAGTATTTCATTTACATTTTAGTCATTTAGCAGACGGTCTTATCCAGAGCGACTTACAGTAGTGAATGCATACATTTCGTACATTTCATGCATTAAAAAAAAAAAATTGTACTTCAAGAAAGCACTATTTACAGTATAGACCAATATTTACACGTTTACTGGAGAAGGTGGGAATGGGGGGCAGTGTATAAACTGTGGCTGGGGTGTGTGGGGTCCTGGATGATGCTGCATGACTTCCTCAGGCACCGTTTGGGTGGGAGCATGGTCCCATGATGTACTGGGCTGTCTTCACCACCCGCTGGAGGGCCTTGCGGTCGCAGCAATTCCCATACCAGGCCGTGATGCAACCGGTCAGGACATTCTTGATGGTGCAGGGGCATCATGATATTGTGGCGTCTTGACAAGAGTTGTGGTGGTGTTGGTCCATGACATGTCCTCAGTGATGTGGACACCGAAGAACTTAAAACTAGTGACTCTCTCTACTGCAGTCCGGTTGATGTGGATCGGGGCATGTTCCCACCTCTGCTTCCTGAACTTAACAATCAACTCCTTTGTTTTGCTGACTTTTAGGGAGAGGTTGCTGTCATGACACCACAATGCCAGTTCACTTACCTCCTCCCTATAGGCTGACTCGTTGTTGTTGGTTATCAGGCCTACAACCGTGTTGTCGTTAGCAACGTTCATGGGGGAGTTGGTGTTGTGCAAAGCCACACAGTTGTGGGTGAACAGGGAGTACAGCAGAGGACTGAGGAAAACCCTGGGGGGCCCCTGAGTTAAGGGTCAGTGTAGAGGAGGTGTTATTGCCAATCCTGACAGCCTGTGGTCTACGTGTCAGGGAGTTCAGGATCCAGTTGCAGAGAGTGATGTCCTAACTGCAACACAAACATATTTGTGTCCAAGTTTGATGTAATAATTGATTGAAATCACTATGGCAGTGGCTTTTACCATTTTTCTCACGATAGCTGCCATCAGAATTCATGGAGGGAATCAATACTGTATGACCTGCATGATGGTTTATCACAGATGGTGACATGACACTGTACTGAACACTGCACTGAAGTGAAGGTTCAATTATTTAACATTGTTCAAGGAAATGTAACTGGAGAAAATGAACATAATGTCAACCTACTTTCTGTAATATTTGCTACTTCCAGTAATATAGGCTACTTCCTGTAATATAGGCTACTTCTTGTAATATAGGCTAATTCCTGTAATATATGCTTCTTCCTGTAATATAGGTTACTTCCTGTAATATAGGCTACTTCCTGTAATATATGTTACTTCCTCTATTGCACTCAACATTACCCATTCTCACCTGGACAAAAGGAACACCTATGTGAGAATGCAATTCATTGACTACAGCTCAGCGTTCAACACCATAGTGCCCTCAAAGCTCATCTTTAAGCTAAGGACCCTGGGACTAAACACCTCCCTCTGCAACTGGATCCTGGACTACCTGACGGGCCGCCCCCTGGTGGTAAGGGTAGGGAACAACACATCCGCCACACTGATCCTCAACACGGGGGCCCCTCAGGGGTGCATGCTCAGTCCCCTCCTGTACTCCCTGTTAACTCATGACTGCATGGCCAGGCACGACTCCAACACCATCATTGCCGATGACACAACAGTGGTAGGCCTGATCACCGACAACGATAAGACTGCCTATAGGGAGGAGGTCAGAGACTTGGTTGTGTGGTGCCAGGACAACAACATGTCCCTCAACGTGATCAAGACGAATGAGATGATTGTGGACTACTGGAAAAGGAGGACCGAGCACGTCCCCATTGTCATCGATGGTGCTGAAGTGGAACAGGTTGAGAGCTTCACGTTCCTTGGTGTCCACATCACATCCAAACTATCATGTTTCAAACACACTAAGACAGTCGTGAAGACGGCATGACAAAGCCTATTCCCTTCAGGAGACTGAAAAGATTTGGCATGGGTCCTCAGATCCTCAAAAGGTTCTACAACTGCACCATCGAGAGCATCCCTACTGGTTGCATCACTGCCTGGTTTGGCACCTGCTCAGCCTCCGACCGCAAGGCACTACAGAGGATAGTGCGTACGGCCCAGTACACCACTGGGGCCAAGCTTCCTGCCATCCAGGACCTATATATCAGGCAGTGTCAGAGGAAGGCCCTAATAAATGTCAAAGTGTCCAGCTACCCTAGTCATAGACTATTCCCTCTGCTACTACACGGCAAGCGGTACCGGAGCGCCAAGTCCAGGTCGAAAAGGCCTCTTAACCTGTTATGGCTAGGGGGCAGTATTGACACGGCTGGATAAAAAACGTACCTGATTTAATCTGGTTACTACTCCTGCCCAGTAACTAGAATATGCATATAATTATTGGCTTTGGATAGAAAACACCCTAAAGTTTCTAAAACTGTTTGAATGGTGTCTGTGAGTATAACAGAACTCCTATGGCAGGCCAAAACCTGAGAAGATTTCAAGCAGGAAGTGGCCTGTCTGAGAAGTAGTGTTTCATCTTGGCTCTTTTTATTGAAGACTCAGGATCTGTGCAATAACGTGACACTTCCTACGTCTTCCATAGGGTCTCAAAGCCCGGGAAAAAGTTGAACGATATCGAGGCAGGCTCTGGCTGAAACACTTTATCGCTTTTGGCAAGTGGCCACTCAGAGTACTATGGGCTTAGGCGCGTGCCCGCTTCGACCGAATGCTTTCTTTTCCTTTGTCTGTTTATCTAAACGCAGATTCCCGGTCGGAATATTATCGCTTTTTTATGAGAAAAATTGCATAAAAATTGATTTTAAACAGCGGTTGACATGCTTCGAAGTACGGTAATGGAATATTTAGAATTATTTTGTCACGAATTGCGCCATGCTCGTCACCCTTATTTAGCCTTTAGGATAGTGTCTAGAACGCACGAACAAAACGCCGCTGTTTGGATATAACGATGGATTATTTTGGACCAAACCAACATTTGTTATTGAAGTAGAAGTCCTGGGAGTGCATTCTGACGAAGACAACAAAGGTAATAACATTTTTCTTATAGTAAATCTGACTTTGATGAGTGCTAAACCTGCTGGGTGTCTAAATAGCTAGCCCTGTGATGCCGGGCTATCTACTGAGAATATTGCAAAATGTGCTTTCACCGAAAAGCTATTTTAAAATCGGACATATCGAGTGCATAGAGGAGTTCTGTATCTATAATTCTTAAAATAATTGTTATTGCTTTTTGTGAACGTTTATCGTGAGTAATTTAGTAAATTCACCGGCAGTGTTCGGTGGGAATGCTAGTCACATGCTAGTCACATGCTAATGTAAAAAGCTGTTTTTTGATATAAATATGAACTTGATTGAACAAAACATGCATGTATTGTATAACATAATGTCCTAGGGTTGTCATCTGATGAAGATCATCAAAGGTTAGTGCTACATTTAGCTGTGGTTTGGGTTTATGTGACATTATATGCTAGCTTGAAAAATGGGTGTCTGATTATTTCTGGCTGGGTACTCTGCTGACATAATCTAATGTTTTGCTTTCGTTTTAAAGCCTTTTTGAAATTGGACAGTGTGGTTAGATTAACGAGAGTCTTGTCTTTAAAATGGTGTAAAATAGTCATATGTTTAAAAAATTGAAGTTTTTGCATTTTTGAGGTTTTTGAATAACGCGCCACGGGATTACACTGGCTGTTACGTAGGTGGGACGATTTGGTGCCACCTACCCTAGAGAGATTAAAAGTGCTTTCCTAGCAAACTCCAAAACTCCCAGCT
The DNA here is from genome assembly GCF_965601325.2 of Salmo salar. Lineage (NCBI taxonomy): Eukaryota > Metazoa > Chordata > Actinopteri > Salmoniformes > Salmonidae > Salmo > Salmo salar. The sequence continues at coordinate 82,739,932 of NC_138295.1, forward strand.
ACCCACAGCACTGAGGCTAGGAAACACTGTCACCACCGATAAATCCATGATAATTGAGAATTTCAATAAGCATTTTTCTAGGTCTGGCCATGCTTTCTACCTGGCAACCCTGGTCAACAGCTCTGCACCCCCCACAGCAACTTGCCTAAGCCTCCCCCATTTCTCCTTCACTCAAATTCAGAGAGCTGATGTTACAAATCAGTTGTGCTAGACAATCTAGACCCTCTCTTCCTAAAATTACCAGCAGAAATTGTTGCAACCCCTAGCCTGTTCAACCTCTCTTTTGTATCGTCTGAGATCCCCAAAGATTGGAGAGCTGTCGCGGTCATCCCCCTCTTCAAAGGGGGAGACACTCTAGACCCAAACTGTTACAGACCTAAATCTATCCTACCCTGCCTTTTTAAGGTCTTCGAAAGCCAAGTTAACAAACAGATCACTGACCATTTCGAATCCCACCGTACCTTCTCAGCTATGCAATCTGGTTTCCGAGCTGGTCATGGGTGCACCTCAGCCACGCTCAAGGTCCTAAACAATATCATAACCGCCATCGATACGAAACAATACTGTGCAGCCGTATTCATCGACCTGGCCAAGGCTTTCGACTCTGTCAATCACCGCATTCTTATCGGCAGATTCCACTGCCTTGGTTTCTCAAATGACTGCCTCGTCTGGTTCACCAACTACTTCTCAGACAGAGTTCAGTGTGTCAAATCGGAGGGCCTGTTGTCCGGACCTCTGGCAGTCTCTATGGGGGTTACACAAGGTTCAATCTCGGGCTGACTCTTTTCTCTGTATACATCAATGATGTCGCTCTTGCTGCTGGTGATTCTCTGATCCACCTCTACGCAGACAACACCATTCTGTATACTTCTGTCCCTTCTTTGGACACTGTGTTAACTAACCTCCAGACGAGCTTCAATGCCATACAACTCTCCTTCCGTGGCCTCCAACTGCTCTTAAATGCTAGTAAAACTAAATGCATGCTCTTCAACCGATCGCTGCCCGCACCTGCCCGCCTGTCTAGCATCACTACTCTGGATGGTTCTGACTTAGAATATGTGAACAACTACAAATACCTAGGTGTCTGGTTAGACTGTAAACTCTCCTTCCAGACTCACATTAAGCATCTCCATTCCAAAATTAAATCTGTAATCGGCTTCCTATTTCGCAACAAAGCATCCTTCACTCATGCTGCCAAAGATACCCTCGTAAAACTGACTATCCTATCGATCCTTGACTTTGGCGATGTCATTTACAAAATAACTTCCAACTCTCTACTCAGCAAATTGGATGCAGTCTATCACAGTGCCATCTGTTTTGTCACCAAAACCCTATATACTACCCACCACTGCGACCTGTATGCTCTCGTTGACGGGCCCTCGCTTCATATTCATCGCCAAACCCACTGGCTCCAGGTCATCTATAAGTCTTTGCTAGGTAAAGCCCCACCTTATCTCAGCTCACTGGTCACCATAGCAGCACCCACCCATAGCACGCGCTCCAGCAGATATATTTCACTGGTCACCCCCAAAGCCAATTCCTCCTTTGGCTGCCTTTCCTTCCAGTTCTCTGCTGCCAATGACTGGAACGAATTGCAAAAATCACTGAAGCTGGAGACTCATATCTCCCTCACTAACTCTAAGCATCAGCTGTCAGAGCAGCTTACAAATCATTGCACCTATACATAGCCCATCTGTAAATAGCCCATCCAGCTACCTCATCCCCATATTGTTATTTATTTATTTTTGCTCCTTTGCACCCCAGTATCTCTACTTGCACAGTCATCTTCTGCACATCTATCAATCCAGTGTTTAATTGATAAATTGTAATTACTTTGCCACAACGGCCTATTTATTGCCTTACGTCCCTAATCTTACCTCATTTGCACACACTGTATATAGACTTTTCTATTGTGTTATTGACTGTATGTTTGTTTATTCCATGTGTAACTCTGTGTTGTTGTTTGTGTTGCACTGCTATGCTTTATCTTGGCCAGGTCGCAGTTGTTCTCAACTGGCCTACCTGGTTAAATAAAGGTGAAATACAAATTTAAAATAATAATAAAAATGGCTGTGTGGAGTGGCTGGTTATTGGCGGAACTGCTCAATGACTGACATGTCTGGTGAGTATGCAGGCCATGGAAGAATTGGGACATTCTCAGCTTCTTGGAATTGTGTACAGATCCTTGCGACATGGGGCTGTGCATTATCATGCTGAAACATTAGGTGAAGGCAGCGGATGAATGGCACAACAATGGGCCTCAGGATCTCGTCACGGTATCTCTGTGCATTCAAATTGCCATCAATAAAAATGAAATTGTGTTCATTGTCCACGTATGCCTGCCCGTACCATAATCCCACCGCCACCATGGGGCACTCTGTTCACAACATTGACATCAGCAAACCACTCACCCACATGATGCCACACACGCTGTCTCCATCTGCCCGGTATAGTTGAAACCGGGATTCATCTGTTTCTCCAGTGTGCCAGTGGCCATCGAAGGTCAGCATTTGCCCACCGAAGTCAGTTACAATGCTAAACTGCAGTCTGGTCAAGACAGTGGTGTAAAGTACTTAAGTAAAAATACTTTAAAGTACTACTTAAGTCATGTTTTTGAGTATCTGTACTTTACTTTACTATTTATATTTTTTACAACTTTTTCTTCACTACATTCCTAAATAAAATAATATACTTTTTACTCCATACATTTTTCCTGACATCCAAAAGTACTCGTTACATTTTGAATGCTTAGCAGCACAGGAAAATACTCACATTCACACATGTATCAAGAGAACATCTCTGTTCATCCCTAATGCCTCTGATCTGGCGGACTCACTAAACACAAATGCTTTATTTGTAAATTATGTCTGAGTGTTGGAGTGTGCCCCTGGCTATCCATAAATAAATAAAAACAAGAGAATTGTGCAGTCTGGTTTGCTTAATATAAGGAATAATAAATTATTTATACTTTTACTTGTACTTTTGATACTTAAGTATATTTTAGCAATTGCATTTAGTTTTGATACTTTTATCAAAAATGTTATCAAAAATACTTTTCAACTTTTACTCAAGTAGTATTTTACTGGGTGACTTTCACTTTTACTTGAGTCATTTTCTATTAAAGACAAGACTCTCCTTTATCTAACCACATTGTCCGATTTCAAAAAGGCTTTACAACAAAAGCAAAACATGAGATTATGTCAGGAGAGTACCCTCCCAAAAATAATCACACAGCCATTTTCAAAGCAAGCATATATGTCACAAAAACCAAAACCACTAAAACCAAAACCACAAAACCACTAAGCTAAATGCAGCACTAACCTTTGATGATCTTCATCAGTTGACACTCCTAGGACATTATGTTATACAATACATGCATGTTTTGTTCAATCAAGTTCATATTTATATCAAAAACCAGCATTTTACATTAGCATGTGATGCTCAGAACTAGCATACCCACCGCAAACTTCCGGTGAATTTACTAAATTACTCACGAATAACGTTCACAAAATACATAACAATTATTTTAAGAATTATAGATACAGAACTCCTTTATGCAATCGCGGTGTCCGATTTCAAAATAGTTTTTCGGCGAAAGCACATTTTGCAATATTCTGAGTACATAGCCCGGCCATCACGGCTAGCTATTTTGACACCCACCAAGTTTGGCCCTCACTAAACTCAGATTTACTATAAGAAAAATTGGATTACCTTTGCTGTTCTTCGTCAGACTGCACTCCCAGGACTTCTACTTCAACAACAAATGTTGTTTTGGTTCGAAATAATCCATAGTTATATCCAAATAGCTCCGTTTTGTTCATGCGTTCAGGTAACTATCCGAATGGTGACGCGCTGGCGCGTTTTGTGACAAAAAAATTCAAAATATTCCATTACCGTACTTCGAAGCATGTCAAACGCTGTTTAAAATAAAATTTTATGCGATTTTTCTCGTAAAATAGCGATAATATTCCAACCGGGCGACGTTGTATTGATTCAAAGAGAGAAAGAAAAACATGGAGTCGTCTCGTGCACGCGTGCTCCAGTGTCATTGTTCTCAGAAGGACCACTCACAAAAAACCCTGCTGTTTTTTTGCCCAGAGACTGGAGAGCTCTCATTCCACTTTCTGGAACCTTCTGAGAGCCAATAAAAGCCTTAGAAAATTTCACGTTACAGCAGAGATGCTGTATTTTTGATAGAGATGCCCTAGAAGGAGAACAAATTGTCAGACAGGGCACTTCCAGTATAGAATCTTCTCAGGTTTTGGCCTGCCATATGAGTTCTGTTATACTCACAGACACCATTCAAACAGTTTTAGAAACTTTTGTGTTTTATATCCAAATCTACTAATTATATGCATATTCTAGTTTCTGGGCAGGAGTAGTAACCAGATTAAATCGGGTACGTTTTTTATCCGGCCGTGAAAATTCTGCCCCCTATCCCTAACAGGTTTAAGTTAACCTCTCTAGGGTCGGCGGGACGAAGTCGTCCCACCTACGTAACAGCCAGTGGAATCCTGTGGCGCGTTATTCAAATACCTTAGAAATGCTATTACTTCAATTTCTCAAACATATGACTATTTTACACCATTTTAAAGACAAGACTCTCATTAATCTAACCACACTGTCCGATTTCAAAAAGGCTTTTCAACGAAAGCAAAACATTAGATTATGTCAGCAGAGTACCCAGCCAGAAATAATCAGACACCCATTTTTCAAGCTAGCATATAATGTCACAAAAACCCAGAAGACAGCTAAATGCAGCACTAACCTTTGATGATCTTCATCAGATGACACACCTAGGACATTATGTTATACAATACATGCATGTTTTGTTCAATCAAGTTCATATTTATATCAAAAACCAGCTTTTTACATTAGCATGTGATGTTCAGAACTAGCATACCCCCCGCAAACTTCCGGTGAATTTACTAAAAATGTACTAAATTACTCACGATAAACGTTCACAAAAAGCATAACAATTATTTTAAGAATTATAGATACAGAACTCCTCTATGCACTCGATATGTCCGATTTTAAAATAGCTTTTTGGTGAAAGCACATTTTGCAATATTCTAAGTAGATAGCCCGGCATCACAGGGCTAGCTATTTAGACACCCAGCAAGTTTAGCACTCACCAAAGTCAGATTTACTATAAGAAAAATGTTATTATCTTTGGTGTTCTTCGTCAGAATGCACTCCCAGGACTTCTACTTCAATAACAAATGTTGGTTTGGTCCCAAATAATCCATAGTTATATCCAAACAGCGGCATTTTGTTCGTGCGTTCAAGACACTATCCGAAAGGGTAAAGAAGGGTGACGAGCACGACACATTTCGTGACAAAAAAATTCTAAATATTCCATTACCGTACTTCGAAGCATGTCAACCGCTGTTTAAAATCAATTTTTATGCCATTTTTCTCGTAAAAAAGCGATAATATTCCGACCGGGAATCTGCGTTTAGGTAAAAAGACGAAAGAAAATAAAGCATGGTGTCGACTCGTGCACGCGCCTAAGGCCATTGTCCTCTGATCCACTTGCCAAAAGCGCAAATGTGTTTCAGCCTGGGGCTGCCTCGATATCATTCAGCTTTTTCCCGCCTTCTGAGAGCCTATGGGAGCCGTAGGAAGTGTCACGTTACAGCAAAGATCCTCAGTCTTCAATAAACAGAGGCAAGATGCTCAAGGAATGGTCAGACAGGCCACTTCCTGTAAGGAATCTTCTCAGGTTTTTGCCTGCCATATGAGTTCTGTTATACTCACAGACACCATTCAAACAGTTTTAGAAACTTTAGGGTGTTTTCTATCCAAAGCCAATAATTATATGCATATTCTCGTTTCTGGGTAAGAGTAGTAACCAGTTTAAATCGGGTACGTTTTTTATCCGGCCGTGTAAATACTGCCCCCTACCCCCAACAGGTTAACTTTAATTTTACTCAAGTATGACAATTGGGTACTTTTTCCACCACTGGTTGAGAACGACGAGCACACAGATGAGCTTCGCTGAGACGATTTCTGACAGTTTGTGCAGATATTCTTTGGTTGTGCAAACCCACAGTTACATCAGCTGTCTGTGTTACTGGTCTCAGACAATCAGACAGGTGGTGGAGGTCCTGGGCTGGCGTGGTTACATGTTGTCTGCGCTTAATAGGACGGTTGGGCGTACTGCCAAATTCTCTAAAATGACGGAGGTGGCTTATGGTAGAGAAATGAACATTAACCTCTGGCAACAGTGCTGGTGGACATTCCTGCAGTCAGCATGCCAATTGCATGCTCCCTCAAAACTTGAGACATCTGTGGCATTGTATTGTGTGACAAAACTGCACATTTTAGAGTGGCCTTTTATTGTCCCCAGTGCAAGGTGCACCTGTGTAATTATTAGGGATGCACCGGTACGCAGTATGTTGTCGAACCATTCAGGATGCCCCCTACGCTTCAATACGCACACGTGAACTGTGGAATTAGGATATGCCTGTCATTTTCCAACAATTTCCAAAACTTGCTTACAGCGCTGCAGACTACACGCACGTTGTACATTCAGATCCACAGAACCAGACACGCAGTTTGTGAACAGGCTTGGCAGGCAACTGCTTAGGGCTCCAGGCCGTTAGGGGTCTTCTGAGGGCTGACAAACTTTACTCTACATGTCTCAAAATGTGGCAACTGCAGTGCCAAATTCTCTAAAATGACGGAGGTGGCTTATGGTAGAGAAATGAACATTAACCTCTGGCAACAGCGCGGGTGGACATTCCTGCAGTCAGCATGCCAATTGCACGCTCCCTCAAAACTTGAGACATCTGTGGCATTGTATTGTGTGACAAAACTGCACATTTTAGAGTGGCCTTTTATTTCCCCAGTGCAAGGTGCACCTGTGTAATTATTAGGGATGCACCGGTACGCAGCATGTTGTCGAACCGTTCGGTATGCCCCCTTACGGTTCAATACGCACACGTGAACCGCGGAATTAGGATATGCCTGTCATTTTCCTACAATTTCCAAAACTTGCTTATTGCGCTGCAGACTACACGCACGTTGTACATTCAGATCCACAGAACCAGACGCAGTTTGTGAAAAGGCTTGGGGCTCCAGGCCGTTAGGGGTCTTCTGAGGGCTGACAAACTTTACTCCACATGCCTCAAAATGTGTACGTCCAACCCCCTCCCACTTAAACAACCAATGGACGATTTGCAACGACATCTCAGTAGGAAAGCTCCCTAAAGGGGCCCCATGAAGAGATGGGAAACTAAAAACAAATATTCTCTCAGCTCCAACGTGACAATGGCGAGCGCTAGTGAGACAGAGAGAAGCAAATTTGAAGAGGCACTGCCGTCTTTCAAATCCGCTGTGTGGGAACATTTTGGATTCAGCGTTCAATACAATGATGAGGATAAGAAGACCGTAAACAAACAAAGTACAGTCTGAAAGCAATGCTTTGCCACTGTCGGCTACTCGAGTGGAAACACTTATAACATGACATGTCATTTACGTCGCCATCACCTGGCCGTATCCCTTGCAGGTGGAGCTGGAGCAAGGAGAGTCCACTTGTTAGCGAAAACACAACAATCTCTCGCTGCTGTCTTCCAACAACAATTTGCGACAAATTCCTAAGAACATAAAGAAATAATGAAAGCAGTGGGAGTAGTCATAGCCAAAGATTAACATCCTTATTCGGTGGTTACTGACTCGGGATTTCGTCACCTGGTGATATTTTTTTTTACAGCGTTACAATGTCCCCTCCCTCACACATTTCAGCAGCAAAGTAATTCCCAAACTCTATGAAACATCACGGAGAGAAATTGAAAACGAATTTACACAGACACCCTATCTAGCTCTCTCCACTGATAGTTGGACCACACGAGCAACTCAAAGCTACCTCACTGTGACGGTTCACTATGCACTGGATTGGGAGATAAAGAGCTACGTGTTGCAAACTCGTCCCCTGTATGAGAGTCATACAAGTGCACACTTTTCTTAAATATAAAGATACCGAAACTGTACATTGGCCCACAAACCGTGATACATACCAAACCGTGGGCCCACTGTACCGTTGCATCCCCAGTAATGATCATGCTGTTTAATGAGCTTCTTGATATGCCACACCTGTCTTGGCAAAGGAGAAATGCTCACTAACCAATGTAAACAAAACAAATGAGAGAAATAAGATTTTTGTGTGTATGGAACATTTCTAGGATCTTTTATTTCAGCTCTTGAAACATGGGCCCAACACTTTACATGTTGTGTTTTATATTTTATATTTTTGTTCAGTGTAGATAGTGCAGTGTAGTGTTTTTGACAAGTTTTTTTGACAAGCTCAGGTTTGGCTTTGTGATGCCTTGAGGGTCCAATACAGGGGGATACATTTACTCAGATTATTTAGTGATTCTGGTCTGAATATACAGTAGGGAAGCAGTAGTCAAGCTAACGTTTAGGCTCATTGATTAAGCTATAATGTAGCATTGTTCATGGTTTAACAACTATATTTAAAAAAAATCACATATAATTTCTTTAAGATTGGCAGGCATCCCATTGCAGTATCATCCACATTATACTAAATGCAAATAGAAAAAAAATCCATGTTATTTTTGCCCCATTTAAATCAGTGGCTCTTCCTCAAATTAGCTCGGACTCACTGGGACTAAGACAATGTTTTAAGGATGTTTCAACTTATTACGTAAAACAAAGACAATATATTTTTTTTCCTAGTTTCATTCTATCTCACCAAAACTAGTGTCATGACGTTGCCCACTTTGGACACTGCGAGCACCATCCCCCGACCTCTATACTTCTGACACCAGGCTCTGTAAGAGTGATCGTAAATTCCTACGAGGAGACCCTCTCCTCATTGCCCCAGTATAGAGAGAACAAAGGAGTTCTTCCACCTCACAGAACTGGAGAACCAAAGTACATTTATGTTCTGGAGAAGGTATAAAAGATCGGTGAACAATCCAGCAACGAACTGGTCCGTTTGGTACAATTTTGTAAAACTCATGAGAGACAATATGGCTACATTACCATAATCATGTTTATAGAAGAGTCTCAGGTATGAGACTTACATCTAAATGGTTGTATAAAATGAATGAATAAGGATGGAACTGTTTGTGAAATTGTGTAATGTGATTTTGGACTGTTTAATGAAGGAAACTCCAATTCCCTTTGGAGTCTTAACTAAATCCAAGGACCGCCCATGAGCACAGTTATGGTCTGGCGTCATGGGACAGGCCCTTTTCTGCTCTTCCGAATAAAACCCCCACCAAGGTTTTCTATCACCAGACTGAGCTTACCTCAATTACGAGATGGCTAAAGGTTGGAGACCAGCTTACCTCTTGATTAACTTTTAACCATACCACGTGGTTAAACTCTTAGACTATCGATACCGACAGAATAAGAACAAGTCTTTGATATTAATTACTAGTCTGCAGCTAGGAATTCGGTATCATTGAACGCGAAGACCGACAACCGCCGAAACAACTGTCCTATAACGACATTAATGAATGTCACTCTGAACTAGCCATTCTAACCACAACAGAGAGAGAGAGCAGACAAACTCTCCAATAGAAACAACCTTTTCAACAGAGATCCCGACGACACACTGAGCGTAAATATATATATTGATTGCAATTGTTCCCGAATGAGTGAGCGTTCATGTCCAAAAACTTAGTATATCAATTGTTATAATTATCAACTCTGTAGTGCCTTCTCAGCTGACCCCACTCCCCTTTTGTCTAACAAGCCGCCATGCCGGTTTAGCCCACTAGGGCACATTCTCCTATCTTTTCCTTGTAAACTTATTGTCACGTCCTGACCAGTATAGAGGATTATTTGTATTATTTGGTCAGGGCGTGGCAGAGGTATGTTTGTTTTGTATGGTGTTTTTTTTTGTGTATAGCTTAGAGGGGTGTGTTATTTATGTGTTCCGGGGTTTTGTGGTGTATGTTTTAGTATGAGTAGGTTCTAGGTTAAGTTTTCTATGTGCAGATTTGGTTGCTGGACTCTCAATTGGAGGCAGGTGTTTCTAGTTGCCTCTGATTGGGAGTCCTATAAGTAGGTGTGTGTTTTGTTTGTCACTTGTGGGTAGTTGTATGTTAGCACTGCTTTTGTTTAGCCTGCGACACTATTCCTGTCGTGAGTTTTGTTTATTGTTTTTTCCTCGTGTTCACATTCAAAATAAATGATGATGAGCACGCAATCCACTGCATATTGGTCCACTTTGTCCGACAGCAATTTCAACATATCTTCTGACTAAGAGAATCGTGACATATCTAATGTTTGTTATGCGTTTCTGTGAATTACTTAGTAAGACAATTGATGTATGGATGACTCATAGTGAAGACTGGGTTCGTGCAGATAACCAACAATTTACAACGTTTGGAATGAGACTGGCGTGAGGTAAATAATAATTCATTAATTCGAAGACTAATTGATCAGATATTAAAATATCTGAAAGTTATATTAGGAAAATTATAACTTTGTAATCTGAATATTTTCCTTGGTGCCCCGACTTCCTAGTTAATTACAGTTACATGATTAATCAGGTTAATCGTGTAATAATAATTACAGAGTTATTTGAGAAGTATGTCTTCAGCTTTAATGATGCCAAAGACACGACACTAGTTAAGCAACTTTGACTGTTGAAACATTCATATACTGTATAAGCCCCATCTATCAAACTGTCTAATCTAGACCATCCACACAGTCTGTGATTCGCCACAAAGTGGTGTCCCTCCCCACCACTTGTTTTGGTATACAGCTGAACATTGAACAGCTTCCCAAATCCCAGACTGTAGCTTTAACTAAAACATTATGCAGCTTGTCATGCAATGTCAGGCTAGAAGGAGAGCAGACTTAATAGACAACATTTTGATGTTATGAATGAGTATGGAAGATATACAGTTGAAGTCGGAAGTTTACATAAACTTAGGTTGGAGTCATTAATTAAAACTCATTTTTCAACCACTCCACAAATTTCTTATTAACAAACAATAGTTTTGGCAAGTCGGTTAGGACATCTATTTTGTGCATGACACAAGTAATTTTCCCAACAATTGCTTACAGACAGATTATTTAAATTCACTATATCACAATTCCAGTGGGTCATAGGTTTACATACACTAAGTTGACTGTGCCTTTAAACAGCTTGTAAAATTCTAGAAAATGATGTCATGTCTTAAGAAGCTTCTGATAGGCTAATTGACATAATTTGAATCAATTGGAGGTGTACCTGTGGATGTATGTCAAGGCCTGCCTTCAAACTCAGTGCCTCTTTGCTTGACATCATGGGAAAATCAAAAGAAATCAGCTTAGGCCTCAGAAAAAAATGTAGACCTCCACAAGTCTGGTTCATCCTTGGGAGCAATTTCCAAACACCTGAAGGTACCATGTTCATCTGTACAAACAATAGTTGGCAAGTATAAACACCATGGGACCACGCAGCCGTCATACTGCTCAGGAAGGAGACGCGTTCTGTCTCCTAGAGATTAAAATACTTTGGTGCGAAAAGTGCAAATCAATCCCAGAAACAGCAAAGGACCTTGTGAAGATGCTGGAGGAAACAGGTACAGAAGTATCTATATCCACAGTAAAACGAGTCCTATTTCGACATAACCTGAAAGGCCGCTCAGCAAGGAAGAAGCCACTGCTCCAAAACCGCCATAAAAAAGCCGGACTAAGGTTTGCAACTGCACATGGGGACAAAAATGGTACTTTTTGGAGAAATGTCCTCTGGTCTGATGAAACAAAAATAGAACTGTGTGGCCATAATGACCATTGTTATATTTGGAGAAAAAAGGGGGAGGCTTGCAAGTCGAAGAACACCATAACAACCGTGAAGCACGGGGGTGGCAGCATCATGTTGGGGGGGTGCTTTTCTGCAGGAGGGACTGGGGCACTTCACAAAATAGATGGAATCATGAGGACAGAAAATGATGTGATATATTGAAGCAACATCTCAAGACATCAGTCAGGAAGTTAAATCTTGGTCTCAAATGGGTCTTCCAAATGGACAATGATCCCAAGCATACTTCCAAAGTTGTGGCAAAATGGCTTAAGGACAACAAAGTCAAGGTATTGGAGTGGCCATCACAAAGCCCTGACCTCAATCCTATAGAAAATTTGTGGGCAGAATTGAAAAAGTGTGTGCGAGCAAGGAGGCCTACAAACCTGAGTCAGTTACATCAGCTCTGTCAGGAGGAATGGGCCAAAATACACCCAACTTATTGTGGGAAGCTTGTGGAAGGCTACCCAAAACGTTTGACCCAAGTTAAACAATTTAAAGGCAATGCTACCAAATACTAATTGAGTGTATGTAAACTTCTGACCCACTGGGAATGTGATGAAATAAATAAAAGCTAAAATCAATGACATTTCACATTCTTAAAATAAAGTGGTGATCCTAACTGACCTAAGACAGGGAATTTTTACTAGAATTAAATGTCAGGAATTGTGAAAAAACGGAGTTTAAATGTATTTGGCTAAGGTGTATGTAAACTTCTGACTTCATCTGTACGTTCCAGACATTATCGTTGTGTTGGATAGTAGCGCTGGGAATTGCCAGGGACCTCACGATACGATGTTATCACAATACTTAGGTGCTGATATGATATGTATTACGATTCTCACGATTCTACATGTATTACGATTTAACACAGTAATTTTATTGTGATTCGATGTTCCAAATATATTGCTCACTATATGTGTCTGGCAGAGAGAATAGAAAGCATGAGAAAGTAATGGAAATAATATTGCCATTAAAAAATGTGCTTCCTATTTAAAATGAAAATGATGAACAGTCTATGAAGGAGTTTTAGTGCAGGGACAGCCAACTAGCACAACAATAATTGTGTGATATTGTTGATGCGATACGACACGATATATCGTCGAAAAATAATATCCCGATATGTAACTATGGATTTTTTTCTCCTTCATTACAATTGAATAGGCTTGCAGTTATAAATGTAATTCCTTATTGACACCATTGAGGTAGAGTTTGTTAAAATGACAGATTAGCTTATTGTAGCCTCTGGTCACTACTGTATGTATTTTCTGATCATATTACTCCAGTGCTAGCCTCTCTACACTGGTTCCCTGTTAAGGCAAGGGCTGGTTTCAAGGTTTTACTACCAACCTACAAAGCATTACATGGGCTTGCTCCTACCTATCTTTCCGATTTGGTCCTGCCGTACATTAACATTTTAGTCATTTAGCAGACACTCTTATCCAGAGCGACTTACAGTAGTGAATACATACATTTCATACCATTTCATGAATTAAAAAAAAAAAAATTGTACTGGCCCCCAGTGGGAATCGAACCCACAACCCTGGCGTTGCACACACCATGCTGGCGTTGCAAACACCATGCTCTACCAACTGAGCCACAGCGAACATACCTACACGTACGCTACGGTCACAAGACGCAGGACTCCTTATTGTCCCGAGAATTTCTAAGCAAACAGCTGGAGGCAGGGCTTTCTCCTATAGAGCTCCATTTTTATGGAATGGACCAGGAGTGTGAAGGTGAACGGAAAGGCACTGGAGCAACGAGCCTGTCCGGTTCCCCTCTCTCCACTGGGATTCTCTGCCTCTAACCCTATTACAGGGGCTGGCTTACTGGTGCTCTTTCATGCCGTCCCTAGGAGGGGTGCGTCACTTGAGTGGCTTGAGTCACTGACGTGATCTTCCTGTCTGGGTTGGCGCCTCCTCTTGGGTTGTGCCGTGGCAGAGATCTTTGTGGGCTATACTCAGCCTTGTCTCAGGATGGTAAGTTGGTGGTTGAAGATATCCCTCTAGTGGTGTGAGGGCTGTGCTTTGGCAAAGTGGGTGGGGTTATATCCTGCCTGTTTGGCCCTGTCTGGGGGTATTGTCGGATGGGGCCACAGTGTCTCCTGACCCCTCCTGTCTCAGCCTCCAGTATTTATGCAGCAGTAGTTTATGTGTCGGGGGACACATAAGTATCCTGTCTTATCCTGTGTGAATAAGTATTTTTTCTCTCTCTCTCTCTCTCTCTCTCTCTCTCTCTCTCTCTCTCTCTCTCTCGATGTGCTACCTGTCCCAGACCTGCTGTTTTCAACTCTCTAGAGACAGCAGGAGCGGTAGAGATATTCTGAATGATCGGCTATGAAAAGCCAACTGACATTTACTCTTGAGGTGCTGATCTGTTGCACCCTCGACAACCACTGTAATTATTATTATTTGACCCTGTTGGTCATCTATGAACATTTGAACGTCTAATCTCCACCCGGCAAAGCCAGAAGAGGACTGGCCACCCCTCATAGCCGGGATCCTCTCTAGGTTTCTTCCTAGGTTCTGTGCTTCTACACCTGCATTGCTTGCTGTTTGGGGTTTTAGGCTGGGTTTCTGTACTGCACTTTGAGAAATCAGCTGATGTAAGAAGGGCTTTATAAATACATTTGATTTGATTTGATCCTATCAAAAGGAACACAATGAAATATAATGATTAAAGATATGCTTTTTATTAAAATGTCCATAAGCAGATGTAGCAGAAAAGGAACAACAAATAACAAATGCAGCGTGTATAAAATAGTGAAGGTGAAGTACCCTGAGACGCTATTATCTCCCCATAATATTTGATTGTTCAATTAATCAAAGACATAATTAATCCTTTAAATCCCATATGATTCTTTCATTTATTGTGATAAATTGTGATAACCTCAAATGATGTGTAACAACGCATGTGGTCTGTGACCGACGCTGACAGGACAGCTTTAATATTCCTATCTGATGGGCTCTTCATGAGAATTTAAACTCAATGAATTTGAATGTTTAGAAGTATTCTTGTACTGCTTCAAGTGAGGGATCACTTTAAAAATTCTCCCAAAATATTTGAAACATTCAAATTCATTCAGTTTCAATTCTCATGAAGCACCCATCAGATAGTGATATGAAAAACAGTTCTGTCAGCATCTATGTCAATCATCCGTCCAAACATATAGGGTCAGTTTCCTGGACCCAGATTAAGTCACTCCTGGACTAAAAAGCATGTTGAATGGAGAATCTCCATTGAAAGTAACTAGTCCAGGACTAGGCTTAATCTGTATCCGGGATACCATCCCAAAGAGCAAGACATACTTTTTAGGAGTAAGTAGGAGTTACTGTTTCCAGTGCTGTATCCAGAGTACTGTTTCCAGCCCGTTCCATGTACACCAATCCCCAGTGGGCTCCGATGGAGGTGATCCCGGCACCGTTGAAGCGACCGCTGAGCAGCCTCAGCTCATTGCCCATGTTGGCTGGGTAGAAGTTGAAGGAGACTTGGCTAGGCTGGCCGGCTGACAGAGTGCGCCCCGTGTTGGTGGTTAACACCAGCTTGCAGATGTAGTCTACTGGGTTGTACTTCCCAGACACCTCGACGATGGACTCATCATTAAACAGCTCCATCTCCTGCTTTTCACCCCCTTCACGACCAAACACAGGGGACCAGGTGGAGCCGTATCTCAGCTGGAACCTAAAACAGAGGAAGCTTTTCACGTTGGTTGTGTTTTGATAAGGCACATTCAGACCGAGAGAGCATGTAGCGTCAGAGAATATCAAGGAATGACATTTTACATTGTACTCTGGGTAAGATAAGATAACAATATTGTCTGGTCATGTACTGAATATGTAATTTACACAACAATTAAATAAAGAAAGAAAGAAAGACAGAAAGAAAGAAAGAAAGAAAGAAAGAAAGAAAGAAAGAAAGAAAGAAAGAAAGAAAGAAAGAAAGAAAGAAAGAAAGAAAGAAAGAGTGAAAGAAAAGTGTGTCTGTTGGGTAGTGTAGTTTGACTGAGTCAGTGGTGTCTGTTGGGTAGTGTAGTTGGACTGAGTCAGTGGTGTCTGTTCATGGGTCAGGGTCTGCTCACCCGCTGATGTAGGCGTTGCTGTTGTAGTAGTAGTAGTAGTAGTAGTAGTTGTTGTTGTTGGTCTCCCACACTCTGACTCCTGTGATGCGTCCCTCACCGTAGGAAGCAAATGGGGTGCCACCTCCTTGACCCACCGCAGAGGAATACGAGTACGGATCTTTGATGGCTAAAATAACATGGGAAATATGTTTACTATATTAATAATTCTATTTTTCTAGCTGCCACCGATCCACGTTTCTTTTTCCATTTGTTATGTCTTGATTGTTCACACCTGGTTCCCATTACATTACTATTATTTCCCTATTTAACCCTCTGGTTCTCATTATGTTTTGTGCGTGATTGTTTCCTGGTTTTTGTGTTAGGATTTGTTATCCTTGCGTGGATTTATTGGCTGATTCTTTTTCCGAGTAAAGTACGTTATTTTACTCAGTTTTGTGTCCTGCGCCTGACTCCGTCCTCACCTCTGCACAACTGACACTTGACAGAATCACGCACCTTTTTTTATGGAGTCAGCAGGTGCACCCAGTCCTCCGGTACCAGTGGAGGAACACGTCCAGCAGCACGCGATGATGCTCCAACATCTTGGCACAGCCATGGATTGCGTGCTGCTCACCATGGAGCAATGGGAAAAAGGGGTTTTTCCCACATCCCCATCAACTTCACTCCAACCCACACCACAACCCACACCGCTGTCCACCCCTCCGTCACCTGGACCCAGTGGGATTCGGCTCTCGCTCCCGAGCGCTTATGATGGGACGGCTGCCGGGTGCCAGGGGTTCCTGCTCCAGTTGGAGCCCTACCTGGCGACCATCCACCCGGCTCCCTCGGGATACTAGAGCGTGTCCACCCTCATCTCCTGTCTGTCGGGGAAGGCGCTTGAGTGGATGATCGAAGACCTTCCGGAAGCGACGGGTGAAATCCTCATAGCGGACCAACGTTGCGTCTATACTTCCCCATTCCGCGTTGGCCCGCTATGAGGATTTCACCCGTCGTTTCCGGGCGGTCTTCGATCATCCACCTGAGGGGAGAGCAGCGGGGGAACGCTTGTTCCATCTCAGACAGGGGATGAGGAGCACACAGGAATTCGCACTGGACTTCAGGACCCTGGCTGCCAGCGCGGGATGGAATGAGAGGGCCCTGATTGACCATTACCGATGTAGTCTACGCGAGGACCTTCATCAGGAGCTGGCCTGCAGGGACACCACCCTTACCCCCGACCAGCTGGTGGATTTATGTATCCGGCTGGATAACCTGTTGGCCACCCGCGGATGTCCGGATCGGGTCCGTCCATTCCATCCCCCAGCGCCTCCTGCACTACCTGTGGCCGCAGAGGACACACTGCTGGTCGGTGCTGGAGAGGTTCCCCAGGAAGTCAAGGCAGCAGGCAGGGCACTGGTGTATCATCCCAGGTGAGTATGCACCCAACTCACCCAGAGCTTCCTGTTGCGCACATGTATATATCTATAGAATTTCCTGAGTTTTCCCCGCATTCCCAGCATAAGGCGCTAGTAGATTCAGGTGCAGCTGGGAACTTTATTGACCGTTCATTTGTTCGTAGATTAGGGATCCCTATTGTTCCTGTTGATGTGCCCTTCCCTGTACATTCCTTAGATAGTCGTCCTTTAGGGTCGGGTCTGATTAGGGAGGTCACAACTCCACTATGTATGATAATGCAGGAGGGTCATGAGGAGAGAATTAGTCTCTTCCTGATAGATTCTCCTGCGTTTCCTGTGGTGTTGGGGTTTCCCTGGTTGGCCCAACATGACTCGTGGCAACAGAGGGCTCGCAAGGGATGGTCACGTCAGTGTTCAGGGAGGTGTATAGGTGTTTCCATAGGTGCAACAACGGTGGAGAGTCCAAACCAGGTCTCCACCATGCACATCCCCCCTGAATATGCTGATTTGGGGCGACTCAACTACCACCCGATCGACGGAGGGATTGTGTGATAAATCTCCTGGTAGATGCAGCACTTCCCAGGAGTCATGTGTATCCTCTGTCACAGGAGGAGACGGCGGCTATGGAAACATATGTCACCGAATCTCTGGGACAGGGATGCATTCGGCCTTCCACTTCACCTGCCTCCTCAAGTTTCTTTTTTGTGAAGAAGAAGGGTGCAGGTTTACGCCTGTGCATTGACTATAGAGGTTTAAATAAGATCACGGTGAAGTATATTTACCCTCTGCCTCTCATAGCCAGTGTGACCGAGTCATTGCATGGGGCGCGCTTCTTCACCAAATTGGATCTCAGGAGTGCTTACAACCTGGTGCGCATCCGGGAGGGGGATGAGTGGAAGACGGCATTTAGTACCACCTCTGGGCACTATGAGTACCTCGTCATGCCGTACGGGTTTATGAATGCTCCATCCGTCTTCCAATCCTTTGTAGACGAGATTTTCAGGGACCTGCACGGGCAGGGTGTAGTGGTGTATATAGATGACATTCTAATATACTCCGCTACACGCGCCGAGCATGTGTCTCTGGTGCGCAAGGTGCTTGGTCGACTGTTGGAACATGACCTGTACGTTAAGGCTGCGAAATGTCTGTTCATCCAACAGTCCGTCTCCTTCCTAGGGTATCGCCTGTCCGAGTCAGCGGTGGAGATGAAGAATGACCGCATTTCAGCCGTGCGTAATGACCGACTCCAACCACGGTAAAGGAGGTGCAGCGGTTCTTAGGGTTTGCCAACTACTACTGGAAGTTTATACGGGGCTTTGGTCAGGTAGTGGCTCCCATTACCTCTTTGCTGAAGGGGGGACCGGTGCGACTGCAGTGGTCAGCTGGGGCGGACAGGGCTTTTGGTCACCTGAAGGCTCTGTTTACCTCGGCTCCTGTGTTGGCTCATCCTGATCCCTCCTTAGCGTTCATAGTAGAGGTGGACGCGTCCGAGGCTGGGATAGGAGCTGTGCTGTCTCAGCGCTCGGGTACGCCACCTAAACTGCACCTCTGTGCGTTCTTTTCGAAGAAGCTCAGCCCAGCGGAGCAAAACTTGGCCCTGTCCGGGGGTATCATCGGATGGGGCCACAGTGTCTTCTGATCCCTCCTGTCTCAGCCTCCAGTATTTATGCTGCAGTAGTTTATGTGTCGGGGGGCTAGGGTCAGTCTGTTACATCTGGAGTATTTCTCTTGTCTTATCCGGTGTCCTGTGTGAATTTAAATATGCTCTCTCTAATTCTCCCTTTCTCTCTTTCTGTCTTTCTCTCGGAGGACCTGAGCCCTAGGACCATGCCTCAGGACTACCTGGTATGATGACTCCTTGCTGTCCCCAGTCCACCTGGCCGTGCTGCTGCTCCAGTTTCAACTGTTCTGCCTGCGGCTATGGAACCCTGACCTGTTCACCGGACGTGCTTGTTGCACCCTCGACAACTACTATGATTATTATTATTTGACCATGCTGGTCATTTATGAACATTTTAACATTTTAACATTTTGACCATGTTCTGTTATAATATCCACCCTGCACAGCCAGAAGAGGACTGGCCACCCCTCATAGCCTGGTTCCTCTCTAGGTTTCTTCCTAGGTTTTTGGCCTTTCTAGGGAGTTTTTCCTAGGGAGTTTTTCCTAGCCACCGTGCTTCTTTCACATGCTTTGCTTGCTGTTTGGGGTTTTAGGCTGGGTTTCTGTACAGCACTTTGAGAATATCAGCTGATGTACGAAGGGCTATATAAAAATAAATTTGATTTGATTTGATTTGATGTGGGGGACCAGGAGCTGTTGGCTGTTGTCGGGGCTCTGAAAGCGTGGAGGCATTGGCTTGAGGGGGCTAAACACCATTTTCTCATTTGGACTGACCACTGTCGTGTCTTTGGGATCATTAAAACGGAAGACATGTTTATCAAATAACTCTCTGTGATTATTATTACGCGATTAAACTGATTAATCGTGTAACTGTAATTAACTAGGAGGTCGGGGCATCAAGGAAAATATTCAGATTACAAAATTATAATTTTCCTAATATAACTTTCAGATATCATACTATCTGATCTGAGTCTTCTGATTAATGATGTGTTATTTACCTCACGTCAGTCTCATTCCAAACGTTGTAAATTGTTGGTTATCTGCACGAACCCAGTCTTCACTATGAGTCATCCATACATCAATTGTCTTAAAATCGTTTATTTACTAATCTAAGTAATTCACAGAAATGCATAACAAAACATATGGTTACAAGGAAATGATAGGAGAATGTGCCCTAGTGGGCTAAACCGGCATGGCGGCTTGTTACACAAAGAAAGGGGGTTGGGCTTGAATGAAAGAGCGGGAAGACTGAGTAACCAAGAAAGCAGCTATGGCATCGTAAATACATTATCGTATGCATTCTAAATTACCGCCCATTTGGAAAAGGAAAATGCAATAAATATTTACTCTGAGCTGCGCTTTGGTAGGTTGGTCGTAGATCCTGGCCGTGTTGGCCAACAGAGATCTTCCTGTCCTCGGAAGAATGTCACTGGTGGTAAAATGGATACATTGTAGTATCTTCGTTGTGTGTTAGACTAGATACGTCATCTGTCCTTTCCTAGCCCACGTCTACAGCGGCCGCTGCTAACTCAACGGCTAGGAAGTATCACTTCTGTAGTGAATAAGGGTTCAAAGTTCATACCATTCGCAACCAAAGCTCACGCTCAGGTTGGCTTAGTTCTGTACTTGACATGTGTGTCCTTTTAACCTGTTGGGGCTAGGGGGCAGTATTTTCACAGCTGGATAAAAAAAACATACCCGATTTAATCTGGTTACTAATCCTACCCAGTAACTAGAATATGCATATACTTATTATATATGGATAGAAAACACCCTAAAGTTTCTAAAACTGTTTGAATGGTGTCTGTGAGTATAACAGAACTCATTTGGCAGGCAAAACCCTGAGACAGATTCTGACAGGAAGTGGATACCTGATGTGTTGAATTACCTTTAAGCCTATGCCATTGAAACACACAGGGGCTTATTAATGTTTTGGCACTTCCTATTGCTTCCACTAGATGTCACCAGCCTTTACAAAGTGTTTTGAGTCTTCTACTGTGAGATCTGACCGAACAAGAGCCTTGGAACGGTGATGGCCGATTAGACTCTGGCGCGCGAGGTCATGTTGGGTACCCTCGTTCCAATACGTTTTAAAAGAGAATGCATTCGTCCACCTTGAATATTATTCATGTTCTGGTTAAAAAAGGCACTAATGATTTATGCTATACAACGTTTGACATGTTTGAACGAACGTAAATATATTTTTTCCCCTCGTTCATGAAGTGAAGTCCGGCGGGCTTAGATCATGTGCTAACAACACGGAGCTTTTTGGACATAAATGATGAGCTTTTTTGAACAAAACTACATTCGTTATGGACCTGGGATTCCTGGAAGTGACATCTGATGAAGAGAATCAAAGGTAATGGATTATTTACATAGTATTTTCGATTTTAGATCTCTCCAACATGGCGGTTAGTCTGTATTGCAAAGCGTATTTTTCTGGGCGCAGTGCTCAGATTATTGCAAAGTGTGATTTCCCAGTAAGGTTATTTTTAAATCTGGCAAGTCGATTGCGTTCAAGAGATGTAAATCTATAATTCTTTAAATGACAATATAATATTTTACCAATGTTTTCTAATATTAATTATTTAATTTGTTGTGCTGACTTGACTGCCGGTTATTGGAGGGAAACGATTTCCTGAACATCAACGCCATAGTAAAACGCTGTTTTTGGATATAAATATGAACTTGATAGAACTAAAAATGCATGTATTGTCTAACATAATGTCCTAGGAGTGTCATCTGATGGAGATTGTCAAAGGTTAGTGCATCATTTTAGCTGGTTTTATGGTTTTGGTGACGCCTGTCTTTGAATTGACAAAACATTACACACAGCTATTGTCAATGTACTCTCCTAACATAATCTAACTTTATGCTTTCGCCGTAAAACCTTTTTGAAATCGGACAACGTGGTTAGATTAAGGAGATGTGTATCTTTCAAAGAGTGTAAGATAGTTGTATGTTTGAAAAATTTGAATTTTGACATTTATTTGGTTTCAAATTTGCCGCTCTTGAAATGCACCTGCTGTTGATAGGGTGCACCACGGGTGGCACGCTAGCGTCCCACATAGCCCCAAGAGGTTAACGCAGAGGCTGCAGACCTCACGTACCCGGAACAGACTTGGTTACATTTCGTCACTGACTTATATTGTGGCGAGGGGAGAAGGGTGTGTTTCATCGTTTATAACCCCTGTCTCTTCACAGGGGCGGGCCACTGATTGGTCAGGGCTCTTTCCTTATGAAATCCCAATTCTCTCATTTGGAAGCTAAAATTACATTTAATCTCCTAACAAACAGTTTCAATATCAAACATTTAAATTGCACAACAATTCCATGTGAATCTGATAACTAAAATGTGTAGACTTTCCCAGGTACAGTTTATGTCGTCCTGTCATCAGTCATAATGTCTCAGATGACAACCGAACTGACATCCATACTCATTACGTACCTGATATACAACTGGTTCTATTACCGTAATATGGTTCCCCCCCCCCCCCCCCACTTGTTTGATGTTCCCAGACTCTCTATATTTAACCTCTCTAGGGTAGGGGGCAGTATTTTCACGGCCGGATGAAAAACGTACCCAAATTAAACGGCCTACTACTCGGGCCCAGGAACGAGAATATGCATATTATTAGTAGATTTGGATAGGAAACACTCTGAAGGTTCTAAAACTGTTTGAATGATGTCTGTGAGTATAACAGAACTCATATGGCAGGCAAAAACCTGAGAAAAATCTAACCAGGAAGGGAGAATTCTGGTGCTTGTAGTCCTTTCAAGTCATTGCCTATCGAACACTCAGTGATTAGGGTTCATTTTGCACTTCCTAAGGCTTCCACTAGATGTCAACAGTCTTTAGAAAGTTGTTTGAGGCGTCTATGATGAACAGAGAGCGAACAGAGGAAGTTGGAAGTTGTTGACTCAGGAAGGTACTGGCGTTCATTGGCGCGCATTCACATGAGAGTTAGCTGTGTTCCAAAATGTTTTTCAAGACAATGGAATCGTCCGGTTGGAATATTTTTGAAGTTCTAAGTGATAAAGGCCCTAAAGATTGATGCTATACAATGTTTGACATGTTTGAACGAACGTAAATTGAACATTTTTTACTTTTCGTCGTGACATTTTCCGCGTGCTTCCTACACTTGGAGTAGCTTACTGAACGCGCTAACAACAAGGACCTATTGGGACTTTATCGAACAAAGCAACATTTATTGTGGACCTTGGATTCCTGGAAGTGCCTTCTGATGAAGATCATCAAAGGTAAGTGAATATTTCTAATGCTATTTATGATTTTAGATGACTCCAAAATGGCGGGTATCTGTATTGCCTAGTGTATTTTTCTGAGCACAGTACTCAGATTGAAGCTTTTTTGAAATCTGTCACAGCGTTTGCATAAAGGAGATGTTCATCTATAATTCTTTGAATAACAGTTTAATATTTTATCAACGTTTATGGTGAGTATTTTTGGAAATTGTTGTGCTGATTCACCGGCAGTATTGGAGGCAAAATATTTTCTGAACATCACGCACCAATGTAAAATGGGGTTTATGGATATAAATATGAACTTTATCGAACAAAAAATGCATGTATTGTCTAACATGAGGTCCTTGGAGTGTCATCTGATGAAGATCGTCAAAGGTTAGTGCATAATTTTAGCTGGTTTTCTGGTTTTTGTGATGCCTGTCCTTGCTAGGAAAATGGCTGGGTGCTTTTCCTTGTGTTGGAACTGTCCTAACATAATCTAACTTTATGCTTTCACCATAAAGCCTTTTTGAAATCGGACAATGTGGTTACATTAAGGAGACGTGTACCTTTAAAATGGTGTAAAATAGTCCTTTGTTTGAAAACTTTGAATTATGACATTTTGTGGTTTTTAATTTGGTGCTCTGATTTTTCACTGGCTGTTGAAAAGTGTGAACCGTGGGTGGTGTCCCACCTGCCCAAGAGAGGTTAACAAAGGCTATTCAAAAGTCCTTCAGTAGGGTCAGAGAGAGAGGGGAAGGGAGAAAAGTATTTATGGGGGGTAAACCCATAAACCTTTCTCACAGGCCAACGTCATGACACCACCGCAATCTGGAGTACATCTGGGCCAGCGAGGAGAATGAATCCTCGCCAGGCAAGGTGGGTCATGTTTTTCACCCGTTTTGTGTTCACTCTATCCTACAGACCAGGTTCCCAGAACGCTAAGGCAGACACACTGTCTCGGATATATGACACAGAGGAGCGGTCCACGGATCCCACTCCCATAATTCCGGCTTCTTGCCTGTTGGCACCGGTTGTATGGGAGGTTGACGCGGATATCAAGCGGGCGTTACGTGCGGAGCCCACTCCCCCCCAGTGTCCATTTGGACGTAAGTGGGAGGGAGTGGGATTTATTGGCTGATTTTTTTCCGAGTAAAGTACGTTATTTTACTCACATCTGCACAACTGACACTTGACATGGTGAAAGCACAAAAGCTATTTTATCATTATAATTCAGAATTGCATTTTAATTACTCACGCATTGCCAAGCAGCTAGCCAAGAACACTGTGACAACCAGGATTGAGAACATTCTGCAAAAGGGAGGCATCATTACTTAAGACCTTTAATTTCAGTCAGTTTCACTCTCACTCCATTTCACTTTAAATGGTAAAACTTGAAATAATGTAGTTAATAATGTTTTTCATAGTAGTTTGTCAAAACAACTAAGTCCTTTTACCTGTCAGGTCAACCAGTGTTTCCTAGGAGGGAAAAGAAAATAACCTTTTCGAATTGTGACGTAACAAACAACAAACCATTCTTGAATGTGAAATGTTATAAAACAGCTCTAAAAAGTTGAACCTAATCTTGTTTACTACAATCACTATTGTAGTGCTAAGCTACTGTCACATTCAAAATAATGTCAGATCATTGAATCTAAATTTAGAGGCAAAAGGGCCAACATGTTTGTGCCCAAGTACCAAGAGATAATGAGTATTAACTTCATAATATTTCCCACACCAGTATCATGCATTGAATACAAGTTTTCTATTTAGTTAGTTGTGTAGTTACCCACAGTGCTATCTTGAGATGTGTGTGAAAACCTGTGAAAGCTTGTTATCTCTGTCTCTGCAAGGTCCTTCTAGTCTACTGCTTCCTCTTAGAACTGCATTTATACCTGCTGAACATTCCATCAGCTCTAGATGGAAGGAGCATGACAAAGAACACCTTTAGTCAGTCACTATAGAGAAGTCAGACATTGTTTTCTAATTGGTCGAGGCTACTTTGGGAGGGAGTACCAAGGAAATACTATAAGGAAACAAGCATCTTTCTGGTAAGAAGAAGGGCGGGGGTGTATGACTTATGATTAGCGAGACGTGGTGTGATCATAACAACATACAGGAACTCAAGTCCTTCTGTTCACCCGACTTAGAATTCCTCACAATCAAATGCCGACCGCATTATCTACCTAGAGAATTCTCTTCGATTATAATCACAGCCGCATATATCCCCCCTAAGCAGACACATCGATGGCCCTGAAACGAACTTCATTTGACTCTATGTAAACTGGAAACCACGTATACTGAGGCTGCTTTTATTGTAGCTGGGGATTTTAACAAGGCTAATCTGAAAACAAGGCTGCCTAAATTCTATCAGCATATCGATTGCGCTACCAGGGCTGGCAAAACCCTAGATCATTGCTATTCTAACTTCCGTGACGCATAAGGCCCTCCCCCGCCCTCCTTTCGGAAAAGCTGACCACGACTCCATTTTGTTGCTTCCAGCCTGTAGACAGAAACTAAAACAGGAATCTCCCGCACTCAGGTCTGTTCAACACTGGTCCGACCAATCGGATTCCACTCTTCAAGATTGCTTCGATCACGTGGACTGGGATATGTTCCGCATTGTGGCGAACAACAACATTGACGAATACGCTGAGTCGGTGAGTGGGTTTATTAGCAAGTGCATCGGCGATGTTGTACCCACAGCGTCTATTAAGACATTCCCAAACCAGAAACCGTGGATTGATGGCAGCATTCGTCCAAAACTGAAAGCGCGAACCACTGCTTTTAATCAGGGCAAGGTGACCGGAAACATGACCGAATACAAACAATGTAGCTATACCCTCCGCAAGGCAATTAACCTCTATGGGCTAGGTGGGGCGCTAGCGTGCCACCCGTGGTGCACTCCATCAACAGCAGGTGCATTTCAAGAGCGGCAAATTTGAATCCAAATAAATGTCAAAATTCAAATTTTTCAAACATACAACTATTTTACACCCTTTGAAAGATAAACATCTCCTTAATGTAACAACGTTTTACGATTTCAAAAAGGTTTTACGGCGAAAGCATAAATTTAGAGTATGTTAGGACAGTACATTTACAAGAGTTGTGTGTAATGTTTTGTCAAGTCAAAGACAGGGTCACCAAAACCATAAAACCAGCTAAAATGATGCACTAACCTTTTACAATCTCCATCAGATGACACTCCTAGGACATTATGTTAGACAATGCATGCATTTTTAGTTCTATCAAGTTCATATTTATATCCAAAAACAGCGTTT
The DNA here is from genome assembly GCF_965601325.2 of Salmo salar. Classification (NCBI taxonomy): domain Eukaryota; kingdom Metazoa; phylum Chordata; class Actinopteri; order Salmoniformes; family Salmonidae; genus Salmo; species Salmo salar. Next base: position 82,766,318 of record NC_138295.1, read on the forward strand.
TACTATGGCATTGATGTTGAGGAAATCGTTTCCCTCCAATAACCGGCAGTCAAGTCAGCGTCACAAATTAAATAATTAAAATTAGAAAACATTGGTAAAATATTATATTGTCATTTAAAGAATTATAGATTTACATCTCTTGAACGCAATCAACTTGCCAGATTTAAAAATAACCTTACTGGGAAATCACACTTTGCAATAATCTGAGCACTGCGCCCAGAAAAATACGCGTTGCGATACAGACTAGACGTCATGTTGGGGAGATCTAAAATCGAAAATACTATGTAAATAATCCATTACCTTTGATTCTCTTCATCAGATGTCACTTCCAGGTATCACAGGTCCATAACGAATGTAGTTTTGTTCAAAAAAGCTCATCATTTATGTCCAAAAATCTCCGTCTTGTTAGCACATGATCTAAGCCAGCCGGACTTCTCGTCATGAACGAGGGGAAAAAATATATTTACGTTCGTTCAAACATGTCAAACGTTGTATAGCATAAATCATTAGGGCCTTTTTTAACCAGAACATGAATAATATTCAAGGTGGACGAATGCATACTCTTTTATAACGTATTGGAACGAGGGTACCCAACATGAACTCGCGCGCCAGGTGTCTAATGGGACATCATCGTTCCATGGCTCTTGTTCGGTCAGATCTCCCTCCAGAAGACTCAAAACACTTTGTAAAGGCTGGTGACATCTAGTGGAAGCAATAGGAAGTGCCAAAATATTCCTCAGCCCCTGTGTTTTTCAATGGGATAGGTTTAAAGGTAATACAACACATCAGGTATCCACTTCCTGTCAGAAAATGTCTCAGGGTTTTGCCTGCCAAATGAGTTCTGTTATACTCACAGACACCATTCAAACAGTTTTAGAAACTTTAGAGTGTTTTCTATCCATATATAATAAGTATATGCATATTCTAGTTACTGGGTAGGATTAGTAACCAGATTAAATCGGGTAAATTTTTTTTATCCAGACGTGCAAATGCTGCCCCCTAGCCCTAACAGGTTAAACAAGCTAAGCGTCAGTATAAAGACAAAGTACAGTCGCAATTCAACGGCTCAGACACGAGAGGTATGTGTCAGGGTCTACAGTCAATCACGGACTATAAGAGAAAATCCAGACCTGTCGTGAACCAGGATGTCTTGCTCCCAGACAGACTAAACAACTTCTTTGCTCGCTTTGAGGACAATACAGTGCCACTGACACGGCCCGCTAACAAAACCTGTGGGTTCTCCTTCACTGCAGCCGACGTGAGCAAAACATTTAAACGTGTCAACCCTCGCAAGGCTGCAGGCCCTGACGGCATCCCCAGCCGCATCCTCAGAGCATGCGCAGACCAGCTGGCTGGTGTGTTTACGGACATATTAAATCAATCCTTATCCCAGTCTGCTGTCCCCACATGCTTCAAGAGGGCCACCATTGTTCCTGTTCCCAAGAAAGCTAAGGTAACTGAGCTAAATGACTACTGCCCAGTAGCACTCACTTCCGTCATAATGAAGTGCTTTGAGAGACTAGTCAGGGACCATATCACCTCCACCCTACCTGACACCCTAGACCCACTCCAATTTGCTTACCGCCCCAATAGGTCCACAGACGACGCAATCGCAATCACACTGCACACTGGACAAGAGGAATACCTATGTGAGAATGCTGTTCATCGACTACAGCTCAATGTTTTTTCCACATAATTTCATTTCACTTCAAAAGGTAAAACTTGAAATAAGTTTGTTAATAATGTTTTTCATAGTTCTTAAAAACAAGTCAGGTATTTTACCTGTCAGGTCAATCACCCCTAGGGGGGGAAAAGAAAATACGCTTTATTGAATTGTGAAATGTGACGTAACAATCAACAAACCATTCTTGAATGTGAAATGTTTTAAAAACGGCTTTGGGGCTAGGGGGCAGTATTTACAACCGCCGGATAAAAAACGTACCCGATTTAATCTGGTTACCACTCCTACCCAGTAACTAGAATATGCATATACTTATTACATATGGATAGAAAACACCCTAAAGTTTCTAAAACTGTTTGAATGGTGTCAGTGAGTATAACAGAACTCATTTGGCAGGCAAAAATGTGAGAAGGTTTCATTCAGGAAGTGGCCTGTCTGACAAGGTGTCGTTCTTCTTGTCTCTGTTTATTGAAGAGTGAGGATCTTAGCTGTCCCGTGACACTTCCTACGGCTGCCATAGGGTCTCAGAAGGCGGTAAAAAGCTGAATCGTGGCTTTGCAGGCTCTGGCTGAAAAAAAGTAGCGCGTTTGGGTAGTGGCTGGTTACAGTACTGTGAGACTCAGGCTCGTGCCCGCGTCGACCGAAGGCTATGTTTACTTTCCTCTGTTTAGCTAAATGGACATTCCCGGTCGGAATATTATCGCTTTTTTACGAGAAAAATGGCATAAAAATGGATTTTAAACAGCGGTTGACATGCTTCGAAGTACGGTAATGGAATATTTAGATTTTTTTTGTCACGAATTGCGCCATGCGCGCGACCCTGATTTACCATTTCAGATAGTGTCTGGGACGCACGAACAAAACGCCGCTATTCGGATATAACGATGGATTATTTTGGACCAAACCCACATTTGTTATTGAAGTAGCAGTCCTGGGAGTGCATTCTGACGAAGACAACAAAAGGTAATCAAACTTTTATAATAGTAAATATGATTATGGTGAGTGCTAAACTTGCCGGGTGTCTAAATAGCTAGCCCGTGATGCCTGGGCTATGTACTTAGAATATTGCAAAATCTGCTTTCACCAAAAAGCTATTTTAAAATCGGACATATCGAGTGCATAGAGGAGGTCTGTATCTATAATTCTTAAAATAATTGTTATGCTTTTTGTGAACGTTTATCGTGAGTAATTTAGTAAAATGTTAGCGAATTCCCCGGAAGTTTGCGGGGGGTATGCTAGTTCTGAAACGTCACATGCTAATGTAAAAAGCTGGTTTTTGATATAAATATGAACTTGATTGAACAAAACATGCATGTATTGTATAACATAATGTCCTAGGGTTGTCATCTGATGAAGATCATCAAAGGTTAGTGCTGGCATTTAGCTGTCTTCTGGGTTTTTGTGACATTATATGCTAGCTTGAAAAATGGGTGTCTGATTATTTCTGGCTGGGTACTCTGCTGACATAATCTAATGTTTTGCTTTCGTTGTAAAGCCTTTTTGAAATCGGACAGTGTGGTTAGATTAACGAGAGTCTTGTCTTTAAATAGCTGTAAAATAGTCATATGTTTGAGAAATTGAAGTAATAGGATTTTTAAGGTTTTGAAAATCGCGCCACAGGCTTCAACTGGCTGTTACGTAGGTGGGACGAATTCGTCCCGCCTAGCCCAGAGAGGTTAAAAGGTTAAACCTACTCTTGTTTACTACAATCACTCTTGTAGTGCTAATCTACTGTCACGTTAAAAATAATGTCAGATAATTGAATTGAAACGTAAAGGCAATAGGGCCAAAATGTTTGTACCCAAGTACTAAGAGATAATGAGTATTCACTTTATAACATTTCCCACACAAGTATTATTTATTAAATACAAGTGCACATTTTCTATTTTGTTAGTTGTGTAGTTACCCACAGTGCTATCTTGCGATGTGTGTGAAAACCTGTGAAAGCTTCCTATCTCTCTCTCTCTCTGCCAGGTCCTTCTTGTCTACTGCTTCCTCCAAGAACTGCATTTATACCTGCTGAACATTTCATCAGCTCTAGATGGAAAGAGCATGACAAAGAACACCTTTATTAACTTACTATAAAATGAATCATGAAACAATTACAAAGATTTTACTGACTTACACTTCATATAAGGAAATAAATCATTTGAAATAAATGAATTAGGCCCTAATCTATGGATTTCACATGACTGGGAATACAGATATACATCTGTTGGTCACAGACACCTTGACAGAGTTGATCAGGCTGTTGACTGTGGAATGTTGTCGCACTTCTTTTCTATGGCTTTGCGGAGATGCAGGATTTTGGCGGGAACTGGAACACGTTGTCATGCATGTTGATCTGGGGCATTCCAAACATGCTCTGTGGGTGACATGTCTGGTGAGTATGCAGGCCATGGAAGAACTGGGACACCAGGAATTGTGTACAGATCCTTGCGACATGGGGCCGTGCATTATCATGCTGGAACATGAGGTGAAGTTTGCGAATGAATGTTGTTGTCCATAGCTTATGCCTGCCCATACCATAACCCCACACACACAATGGGGCACTCTGTTAGCAACATTGCATCAGCAAACCACTCGCCCACACGACGTCATACTTTAGCATGCCAATTGCATGGTCCTCAAAACTTGAGACTTCAGTGACATTGTGTTGTGTGACAAAACTGCACATTTTAGAGTGTCATTTTATTGTCCCCAGCACAAGGTGTATCTGTATAATGATCATGCTGTTTAAAACCTGTTTGGGATAGGGGACAGTATTTTCACGGCCGGATAAAAAACGTACCCGATTTAATCTGGTTACTACTCCTGCCAGAAACTAGAATATGCATATAATTAGTAGATTCGGGATAGAAAACACTCTAAAGTTTCTAAAACTGTTTTAATGGTGTCTGTGAGTATAACAGAACTCATATGGCAGGCCAAAACCTGAGAAGATTCCATACAGGAAGTGCGCTGTCTGACAATTTGTTGAAGTAGAAGTCCTGGGAGTGCATTCTGAAGAAGAACAGCAAAGGTAATCCAATTTTTCTAACTGTAATTCTGACTTTAGGTTGTCCCAAACTTGGTGGGTGTCAAAATAGCAAGCCGTGATGGCCGGGCTATGTACACAGAATATTGCAAAATGTGCTTTCGCCGAAAAGCTATTTTAAAACCTGACACCGCGATTGCATAAAGGAGTTCTGTATCTATAATTCTTAAAATAATTGTTATGTATTTTGTGAACGTTTATCATGAGTAATTTAGTAAATTCACCGGAAGTTTGCGGTGGGTATGCTAGTTCTGAACATCACATGCTAATGTAAAAAGCTGGTTTTTGATATAAATATGAACTTGATTGAACAAAACATGCATGTATTGTATAACATAATGTCCTAGGAGTGTAATCTGATGAAGATCATCAAAGGTTAGTGCTGCATTTAGCTGTGGTTTTGGTTTTTGTGACATATATGCTTGCTTTGAAAATGGCTGTGTGATTATTTTTGTCAGGGTACTCTCCTGACATAATCTAATGTTTTGCTTTCGCTGTAAAGCCTTTTTGAAATCGGACAATTTGGTTAGATTAACGAGAGTCTTGTCTATAAAATGGTGTAAAATAGTCATATGTTTGAGAAATTGAAGTTATAGCATTTTTGAGGTATTTGTATTTCGCACCACGCTCTACCATTGGATATTGGTGAGGCGTTCCGCTTGCGGAACGTCTGTCCTTAAGAAGTTATTAATCAGCTTCTTGATATGCCATACCTGACACATGGATGGATTATCTTGGCAAAGGAGAAATGCTCACTAACAGGGATGTAAACAAATTTGTGCGCAACGTTTTAGAGAAGTAAGGAACATTTCTGGGATCTTTGATTTCAGCTCATGAAACGTGAAACCAACATTTTACATGTTGCATTTATATTTTTTGTTGAGTTCGCATAAAGATGTATGTAATTCATATGAATAAAATCGTCAACATGTATTGATCACATCTTTACTAATGCTGCAGAAATGAACTTTAAAGCAGTATCCAAATCCATATGATGGTAGTGATCACAATATAATAGCCATATCTAGGAAAAACCAAAGTTCCAAAGGCTGGGCCTAATATAGTGCATAAGAGGTCATTGAATACGTTTTGTAGTTATTCATATGTTGATGATGTAAAGAATATTTGCTCGTCTGTGGTGTGTAATGAGGAGCAAACAGATGCTGCACTTGACACGTTTATGAAATTGCTTCTTCCAGTTACTACTAAGCATGTACCCATTAAGAAAATGACTGTAAAAACTTAATTCCCCTTGGATTGATGAGGAATTGAAAAATTGTATGGTTAAGAGGGGATGAGGCAAAAGGTATGGCAAATAATTCTGTCAGCCCAACTGATTGGCAAACGTATTGTAAATGAAGAAATCATGTGACTAAGCTTAACAAAAATAAAAATAAACTATACCATGAAACAAAGATAAATGATATAAAGAATGTTAGTAAAAAGGTTTGAAGCACCTTAAATGACATTTCGGGTAAAAAAAAGCCAATTCGGCTCCTTCATTCACTGAATCAGATGGCTCATTTATCACAAAACCCACTGATATTGCAAACTACTTTAATGACTTTTTCATTGGCAAGTTAACACAGTGTCCAAAGAAGGGCCAGAAGTGTACAGAATGGTGTCGTCTGCGGTAGGAGGTGGATCAGAGACTCACCAGCAGCAAGAGCAACATCATTGATGTATACAGAGAAGAGAGTCGGCCCAAGACATGAACCCTGTGGCACCCCCCCCATAGAGACTGCCAGAGGTCCGGACAACAGGCCCTCCGATTTGACACACTGAACTCAACCAGAGAAGTAGTTGGTGAACCAGGTGAGGCAATAATTTGAGAAACCAAGGCTATTGAGTCTGCCGATGAGGATGTGGTGATTGACAGAGTCGAAAGCCTTAGCCAGGTCAATGAATACGGCTGCACAGTATTGTTTCTTATCGATGGCGGTTAAGATATCGTTTAGGACCTTGAGGGTGGCTGAGGTGCACCCATGACCAGCTCTGAAACCAGATTGCATAGCGGAGAAGGTGCGGTGGGATTCGAAATGGTCAGTCCATCTGTTTGTTGACTTGGCTTTCGAAGACCTTAGAAAGGCAGGGTAGGATAGATATAGGTCTGTAGCAGTTTGGGTCAAGAGTGTTCCCCCTTTGAAGAGGGGGATGACCGCAGCCTGCTTTCCAATCTTTGGGAATCTCTGACGACACAAAAGAGAGGTTGAACAGGCTAGTAATAGGGGTTGCAACAATTTTGGCAGATCATTTTAGAAAGAAAGGGTCCAGATTGTCTAGCCCGGCTGATTTGTAGGGGTCCAGATTTTGCATTTCTTTCAAAACATCAGCTGACTGGATTTGGGAGATGGAGAAATGGGGAAGGCTTGGGCGAGTTGCTGTGGGGGGTGCAGTGCTGTTGACCGGGGTAGGGGTAGCCAGGTGGAAAGCATGGCCAGCAGTAGAAAAATGCTTATTGAAATTCTCAATTATAGTGGATTTATCGGTGGTGACAGAGTTTCCTATCCTCAGTGCAGTTGGCAGCTGGGAGGAGGTGCTCTTATTCTCCATGGACTTCACAGTGTCCAATAACTTTTTTGAGTTTGTGTTGCAGGAAGCAAATTTCTGCTTGAAAAAGCTAGCCTTGGCTTTTCTAACCACCTGTGTGGTTCATTTAGCTGTGTTTTGGGTTTTATTGACACATGTCCTTGCTTGAAAAATGGCTGTGTGATTATTTTTGTCTATGTTACTCTCCTAACATAATCTAATGTTTTGCTTTTGCTGTTAAGCCTTTTTGAAATCGGACAATGTGGTTAGATTAACGAGAAGTTTATCTTTAAAATGGTGTAAAATAGTTGTATGTTTGAGAAAGTTGAATTATGACATTTTGTTGTTTTTGAATTTACTGCCCTGATATTTCACTGGCTGTGACGCTAGCGTCCCACCTAGCCCATAGAAGTTAACAACACTATCAACAAGGCAGGTCCAACAGGCCCTGGTTTTTGTCGCACCTGGACTACTGTTCAGTCGTGTGGTCCAGGTGCCACAAAGAGGGACTTGGGAAAATTGCAGTTGGCTCAGAACAAGGCAGCCCGGCTGGCCCTTAAAACCTCTTCAGCGTCTCGTCCCGTTAGCGGGATCAAAATCCAGCGAAAAATCATATCGCCATTAGCATAACAAAATGTAATAAAAAAAATGTTTCATTTTTTTTTTCAAATTATATCGTTTTATAGATACACCTCTCCTGAATCAACCCACGTCGTCCGATTTCAAAAAGGTTTTACAGGAAAAGCAAATCATTAGATTATGTTAGAGGAGTCCATCGTAAAAAGCAGCAACATAGCCATTTTCCGACCAACCACATGCATCACAAATAACCAAAAAACAGCTAAATGCAGGCGCTAACCTTTTACAAACTTCATATCAGATGACACACCTAGGACATCATGTTACCCAATGCATGCATTCTTTTGTTCAATAAAGTTCATATTTATATATGAAAACAGCATTTTACATCGGCGTCTGACGTTGACTAACTATTTTCCCGTCAAAAGCATCCGATGAAACAGTGCTACAATTTAGTGAATTACTATTCGAAAACATGTTTTAAAATGTAATATTGTCATTCTAAGATTTATAGATGAATATCTCTTGAAAGCACCTGTCATACCAGATTTAAAAATAACTTTACTGGGTAATCACACTTAGCGATAAAGGGGATGCGATACTCAGAAAATGAGCTAGTAAATACAGCTCGGCGCCATCTTGGAACAATCGCATATCACATCTAATGTTGTATAATATTGTCAATAATCCCTTACCTTTAGTTGTCTTCATCAGAAAAGCACTTCCAGGATTCCCAGGTCAACAACAGATGTATTTTCGGTCGAAAAAGTCCATCCTTTATGTTCCATTAGCTTTCTGTTGTTAGCGCGTCTGAATGCTGTATCCAACTACTCTGACGTGCGCGCCACAGCAGTTTTCGAAAAAATATATATTTTTCACATTTAGGTTCGTTCAAACATGTCAAACGTTGTATTAACATAAATCTTCAGGGCCTGTTTCAACAAGAGAGCCAATAAGATTCGAGGGGGATGATTTCATTGTGTTTCAAAACGTTTCCAAAGGTGGGGGTAGACAGGGCCGCCGGCGTCATAATGGTGATGGCCCTCCCCCTGTGACCAATTTCCAACGCGTCTCATTCACTGAGTTTCGACAGTAGAAAGCTCAAAACACTTTGTAAAGACTGGCGACATCTTGTGGAAGCAATAGGAAGTGCTCAATGAACGATATCTCACGGTGTGAATAATAGGCGACGACGTGAAGTTGAGTCCACAATTCAGAATTCCACTTCCTGGTTCAATCGGTCTCGGGATTTTGACTGCCATATGAGTTCTGTTATACTCACAGACACCATTCAAACAGTTTTAGAAACTTTAGGGTGTTTTCTATCCACAGGTATTAATTATATGCATATCCTAGCTTCTGAGTCTGATTAGTAGGCCGTTGAAAATGGGCACGAATTTTTTCCAAAATGCGCTGTGGCGCCCCCTATCCTAGGGTAACGTCAAGATAAAAGTACACGGAGAGCTAACATTAATGACATGCATGTCAATCTCTCATGGCTCAAAGTGGAAGAGAGATTGACTTCCTCATTACTTGTTTCTGAAAGAGGTGTTAAAAATCTGAAGGATACCAAGCTGTCTGTTTAAAATACTAACACCCATGCATACCCCACAAGACATGCCACCAGAGGTCTCTTCACACTCCCCAAGTCCAGAACAGACTATGGGAGGCGCACAGTACTACATAGAGCCATGACTACCATGGAACTCTATTCCACATCAGGTAACTGATGCAAGAACTAGAATCAGATTTTAAAAGCAGGTAAAAATACACCTTATTGAACAGCGTGGACTGTGAAGTAACACAAACATAGGCACAGACACATGCATACAAACACATGATAACATACGCACTATGCACACCTACACATTGTAAGGGGTACGTAACTGGTGGCAGTGAAGTCAGACGCAGGAGAGCAGAACTAGGAAATAGCCGGAGCAGTTTAATTCCCAAAAAAAACAACAGCATAAAGGACATAATGAACATATCTGTTTTGCATGGGCTGCGTCTCAATCCACCGCATCTACCTATGGTAGCCTTCCACATCTGTAGTGGAAGGTGGCCGAGCTACAGAAGTATTTGTCAGACCATGAAACATCCCGAAAATCGGTTCTCTCACGAAATCGTGTGTAGCGTCCGAACGGTTTGGCCTACAAACTATTTAAATATGTGTACAAATATGTATATATTTTTTAGCTTTCTTATGTCTCCTAGCTATAGGACAGACACTTCAAAACTTTATTCCTTATGATTCATTTTTGACAGTTTTTTTTGCCATATATGAATGTGTTATTCAATGCATTTCTATAGCATAAAAGTAGTAAAGGCCAAATTCAATATTTTAATTTAAAAAAAATTTATATATTTTTTTTTATCCTTAAGAGTGTCCTAAAGTTCGAAGTCAAATAGCTAAAAGACAATTCAATATGCTAGCTTAGACCCCCCCCCCCCCCCCCCCCCACACACACACACTCTCAGGAATGAATGGCTTTGCCCTAAGAAAACTGAGGATGGATCAACAAAATTGTAGTTACTCTACAATAATAACCTAAATGACAGAGTGAAAAAAAGGAAGTCTGTGCAGAATAAATATTGGTAATTTTATAATATCGAATTGTACCTTACATGGGAAAATTACACATTGATTTCTTTGCATATCCCACCAGGGGCAAATCTGGTGTTTTTAGATAGAATTCAAGCTATTAAATAAAACCCAGACAGGAACTATTTTAGGCAGCCGACCTAAATAATAGATTTGACAGACATAGCAATCAAAAAGGAAATTTCAAGCAGCCTCCAAAGAGGCTGAAAAATGTCGTCTCCACAAATTATTTACTGGACACCTGGAGAATACTAATCCAAACTTTTAAAGCCTACTACTTTTTTTCTCGAAGCAAGAAAAGCTAAATTTCAGGAATTGACAACAACAACAACAACAACAAATGCACTCAACAATTGACTGGGTTCAAAAATCTATGACATAATGATAACGGATCATTCACCGATATCATGCTTAATTACACCAACAGAGAATACACTTAAAAAACTGAATATGGAGAATGAACAGACCGCATCTTCATACCCCAAACTTTTTAAATATGTAAATGAAAATAACTTTACAAATGTAAAAAAAGAGGACAAAAGTTAAACACTCCGCAAAAGTTGTATTGGAGTTAGAAATGAAAATGAAAGAAAAATGTAATAAAATCACTATCTTAGTTAAAGCCCACAAAAAACGTTACAAGGTAAAGAAGAAAATAAAGTGTCTGAACTTAAGCAGGAATTATCAGGTTTCAGGTATGACCCAGATGCAGACAGTAACGAAAGTTTATTTCTAGTACAGGGGCAGGCAAACGACAGGTCAAGGGCAGGCAGAAGTCAGTAATCCAGAACAGGGACAGCAGCAGACCAGGTTTTGCCAAACTGGGGTACGCGCAATGCCGTAAGGGGTACGCAAAATAGAAATGTGATTCACATTAAGATATATATTATTATTTTTTTAACTTTTTTTTTCTTCATATTTTCCAACGAGGCTATACATTTAGGTGAATTTTCTTTCTCACCTGAGTAGCCTCGTTTTACTGGGGCACACTGCAGCATCCACCCGAGAGGCTCTTGCTGCCAAGGGAATGCCTGACAGGTTGAAAGACGTTTTGGACACTACACTGAAAATGGTTAACTTTGTTAAAGCAAGGCCTCTGAACTCTCGTGTCTGATCTGCACTATGCAATGATATGGGCAGCGACCATGTAACGCTTTTACAACATACAGAAATGCGCTGGTTATCAAGGGGCAAAGTATTGACATGTTTTTTTGAATTGAGAGACGAGCTTAAAGTTTTTCTTTGCTGACCAGAATTTTCACTTGTCTGACCGCTTGCATGATGAAGTGTTTCTCACACGACTAGCCTATTTGGGTTATGTTTTTTCTTGCCTGAATGATCTGAATCTAGGATTACAGGGACTCACCGCAACTATATTCAATGTGCGGGACAAAATTGAGGCTATGGTTAAGAAGTTGGAGTTCTTCTCTGTCTGTTTTAACAAGGACAACACACCGGTCTTCCTGTGCAAATGAACTCAAGCTTACGGACAATGTCAAATGTGATATAGCGAAGCACCTGAGTGAGTTGGGTGCACAATTACGCATGTACTTTCCCGAAATGGATGACACCAACAACTGGATTTCATTATCCCTTTCATGCCCTATCTCCAGTCCACTTACCGATATCTGAACAAGAGAGCCTCATCGAAATTGCAACAAGCGATCAGAAGCCACTGCCAGATTTCTGGATTGGGCTGTGCTCAGAGTATCCTGCTTTGGCAAAATCGCACTGTTAAGACACTGATGCCCTTTGCAACCACGTACCTACACTATGTGAGGGTGGATTCTCGGCCCTCACTAGCATGAAAAACTAAATACAGGCACAGACTGTGTGTGGAAAATTATTTAAGACTGAGACTCTCCAATACAACCCAACATTGCAGAGTTATGTGCATCCTTTCAAGCACATCTTTCTCATTAACCTGTGGTGAGTTATGTTCGATGAACAAATAAGGTTTTATATGCAATATAGTTAAATAAAGAGCAAAATTATTGATTATTATTATATTATTATTTGTGCCCTGGTCCTGTAAGAGCCCTTTGTCACTTCTCACGAGCCGGGCTGTGACAACTGACACTCATTCTTTTGTTCAATAAATGGTATCGTATAGTGTGCGTGTGGTGGCATGCTTACAATGATGGCAAAGAACAACATTTGAGAGTGCGCTGACCCTGGTGCTAGAGGGGGTACGCAGCTGGAGGTTGAATGTTTGAAGGGGTACCGGACTATAAAAAAGTTTGGGAACCACTGCAGTAGACAAAGGGCTGTGAGACCTGGCTTTAAATATTCTTAGGGCTAGGGGGCAGCATCCTGAATTTCCGCCTGTCTGACGTACCCAAAGTAAACTGCCTGTTACTCAGGCCCAGAAGCCAGTATAGGCATAAAATTGGTAGCATCTGGATAGATAATGTATGTGGCTATAACATAACTGACATGGCAGGTGAAAATCTGAAGAAAATCCGACCAGAATTATAATTTTTTTGTCTCCCAGGCTCTTAGTTTATAAACCTATTGGAAACCCCTATGTCCGTCACCCAAATTGCAATTCCTATGGCTTCCACTAGATGTCAACAGTCTTTATTCAAGGTTTCAGGCTTCTTTATTGAAAAATGAACAAGAATTTGGAGATTCTGTTGGGAGAGCACCTGGACTAAATCAGTCTTTCGGCACTCGCGGGAGAAGGCGCTCCTATTGAATATAATATTTTCTGTGTGAAATAATATTATTTATTAGCATTTTAGACTACCTGAGGATTAAATATAATCGTTGTTTGACTTGTTTGGACGAAGTTTACAGGTAGCTTTTTGGACTTCGTCTGCATGTTGAACAAGTGGACTACTGAAATCAATGGTGCCAACTAAACAGACTTTTTGGTATATAAGAAGGATTTTATTGAACAAAACAACCATTCATGTTGTAGGTGGGACCCTTGGGATTGCGAACAGAGGAAGATCTTCAAAGGTAAGTGATTTATTTAATCGCTATTTGTGATTTTGTGAAGCCTGTGCTGGTTGAAAAATGTGTTGATGTGGGGCGCTGTCCTCAGATAATCGCATGGTATGCTTTTGCCGTGTTGTCAGCTTCTATAGAAGACGAGCAGTAGAAGGGCTAATGACGTTGGAGATGGGAAAAGGGGGGAGAGTTTGCGGGATTACAACTGGAGGGGCACATCCTGGGTGGACAGCCATACCTTCTGCCCGAGATGATACCTGGGAGCTGGAGTTTCGTGGTGATCCGAATATCTTTGATACCTGGAGGCTTTTCTTGAGGAGGGCCGGCCGGGCTCTCCTCCAGGTACAATGACAGCGGCAGACAAATATCTGGGCTGAAGGTATGCCAACCACTTCATCTTGCTCAGGGAAGAGCGGGGGCTGATACCCCAGGGAACACTCAAAAGGAGATAGGCCCGTGGCATAGCAGGGAAGGGTGTTGCGGGCATATTCGACCCGCACCAGCTGCTATATATACAAGTATAAAGAAATGAGTACAACCATGTACATAAAAATATATAAATGAGTGATGGCCGAAAGGCATAGGCAAGATGCAGTAGATGGTATAGAGTACAGTACATACATATGAGATGAGTACTGCAGGGTATGAAAACATTATATGAAGTGACATTGTTTAAAGTGGCTAGTGATACATTACATCAAGATGGCAAGATGCAGTAGATGGTATGGAGTACAGTATATACATATGAGATGAGCAATGTAGGGTATGAGGACATTATATAAGGTGACATTGTCTAAAGTGGCTAGTGATACATTTAATTACATCAGGTGGCAAGATGCAGTAGACGGTATAGCATACAGTATATACATAAGAGATGAGTAATGTAGGATAAGTAAACATTATGTAATATAAAGTGGCTAGTGATAAATTGATTACATCAATTTTACCATTAATAAAGTGGTTGGAGTTGAGTCAGTATGTTGGCAGCAGCCACTCAATGTTAGTGATGGTTGTTTAACAGTCTGATGGCCTTGAGATAGAAGCTGTTTTTCAGTTTCTCGGTCCCCGCTTTGATGCAGCTGTACTGACCTCGCCTTCTGGATGATAGCGGGGTGAACAGGCAGTGGCTCGGGTGGTTGTTGTCCTTGATGATCTTTTTGGCCTTCCTGTGACATCGGGTGGTGTAGGTGTCCTGGAGGGCAGGTAGTTTGTTCCCGGTGATGCGTTGTGCAGACCTCACTACCCTCTGGAGAGCCTTCCGGTTATGGGTGGAGCAGCTGCCGTACCAGGCGGTGATACAGCCCGACAGGATGCTCCCGATTGTGCATCTGTAAAAGTTTGTGAGTGTTTTTGGTGACAAGCCGAATTTCTTCAGCCTCCTGAGGTTGAAGAGTCTTCACCATGCTGTCTGTGTGGGTGGACCATTTCAGTTTGTCCGTGATGTGTATGCCGAGGAACTTAAAACTCTCCACCCTCTCCACTACTGTCCCAACAATGTAGATAGGGGGCTGCTCCCTCTGCTGTTTCCTGAAGTCCACGATCATCGCCTTTGTTTTGTTGACATTGAGTGTGAGGTTATTTTCCTGACACCAGACTCCGAGGGCCCTCACCACCTCCCTGTAGGCCGTCTCGTCGTTGTTGGTAATCAAGCCTACCACTGTAGTGCCGTCTGCAAACTTGATGATTGAGTTGGAGGCGTGCGTGGCCACGCAGTCATGGGTGAACAGGGAGTGCAGTAGAGGGCTGAGAACGCACCCTTGTGGGGACCCAGTGTTGAGGATTAGCGGGGTGGAGATGTTGTTACCTACCCTCACCACCTGGGGGCGGTCCGTCAGGAAGTCCAGGACCCAGTTGCACAGGGCGGGGGCGAGACCCAGGGTCTCAAGCTTAATGACGAGTTTGGAGGGTACTATGGTGTTAAATGCTGAGCTGTAATCGATGAACAGCATTCTTACATAGGTATTCCTCTTGTCCAGATGGGTTAGGGCAGTGTGCAGTGTGATGGCGATAGCGTTGTCTGTGGACCTATTGTGGAAGTAAGCAAATTGGAGTGGGTCTAGGGTGTCAGGTAGGGTGGAGGTGATACAGTCTTTGACTAGTCTCTCAAAGCACTTCATGATGACGAAAGTGAGTGCTACAGGGCGGTAGTCATTTAGCACAGTTACCTTAGCTTTCTTAGGAACAGGAACAATGGTGGCCCTCTTGAAGCATGTGGGGACAGCAGACTGAGATAAGGATGGATTGAATATGTCTGTAAACACACCAGCCAGCTGGTCTGCGCATGCTCTGAGGACGCGGCTTGGGATGCCGTCTGTGCCTGCAGCCTTGCGAGGGTTAACACGTTTAAATGTTTTACTCACATTGGCTAGAGTGAAGGAGAGCCCGCAGGTTTTGGTAGCAGGCCGTGTCAGTGGCACTGTATTGTCCTCAAAGCGAGAAAAAAAGTTGTTCAGTCTGTCTGGGAGCAAGGCATCGTGATCCGCGACGGGGCTGGTTTTTCTTTTGTAGTCCGTGATTGACTGTAGACCCTGCCACATACCTCTCCTGTCTGAGGCGTTGAATTGCGACTCTACTTTGTCTCTATACTGACGCTTAGCTTGTTTGATTGCCTTGCGGAGGGTATAGCTACACTGTTTGTATTCTGTCATGTTTCCGGTCACCTTGCCCTGATTAATAGCAGTGGTTCGCGCTTTCAGTTTTGAGCGAATGCTGCCATCAATCCACGGTTTCTGGTTGGGGAATGTTTTAACCTGTTAGGGCTAGGGGGCAGCATTTGCACGTCTGGATAAAAAAAATGTACCCGATTTAATCTGGTTACTAATCCTACCCAGTAACTAGAATATGCATATACTTATTATATATGGATAGAAAACACTCTAAAGTTTCTAAAACTGTTTGAATGGTGTCTGTGAGTATAACAGAACTCATTTGGCAGGCAAAACCCTGAGACATTTTCTGACAGGAAGTGGATACCTGATGTGTTGTATTACCTTTAAACCTATCCCATTGAAAAACACAGGGGCTGAGGAATATTTTGGCACTTCCTATTGCTTCCACTAGATGTCACCAGCCTTTACAAAGTGTTTTGAGTCTTCTGGAGGGAGATCTGACCGAACAAGAGCCATGGAACGATGATGTCCCATTAGACACCTGGCGCGCGAGTTCATGTTGGGTACCCTCGTTCCAATACGTTATAAAAGAGTATGCATTCGTCCACCTTGAATATTATTCATGTTCTGGTTAAAAAGGCCCTAATGATTTATGCTATACAACGTTTGACATGTTTGAACGAACGTAAATATATTTTTTCCCCTCGTTCATGACGAGAAGTCCGGCTGGCTTAGATCATGTGCTAACAAGACGGAGATTTTTGGACATAAATGATGAGCTTTTTTGAACAAAACTACATTCGTTATGGACCTGTGATACCTGGAAGTGACATCTGATGAAGAGAATCAAAGGTAATGGATTATTTACATAGTATTTTCGATTTTAGATCTCCCCAACATGACGTCTAGTCTGTATCGCAACGCGTATTTTTCTGGGCGCAGTGCTCAGATTATTGCAAAGTGTGATTTCCCAGTAAGGTTATTTTTAAATCTGGCAAGTTGATTGCGTTCAAGAGATGTAAATCTATAATTCTTTAAATGACAATATAATATTTTACCAATGTTTTCTAATTTTAATTATTTAATTTGTGACGCTGACTTGACTGCCGGTTATTGGAGGGAAACGATTTCCTCAACATCAATGCCATAGTAAAACGCTGTTTTTGGATATAAATATGAACTTGATAGAACTAAAAATGCATGCATTGTCTAACATAATGTCCTAGGAGTGTCATCTGATGGAGATTGTAAAAGGTTAGTGCATCATTTTAGCTGGTTTTATGGTTTTGGTGACCCTGTCTTTGAATTGACAAAACATTACACACAACTCTTGTAACTGTACTGTCCTAACATACTCTAAATTTATGCTTTCGCCGTAAAACCTTTTTGAAATCGTAAAACGTGGTTAGATTAAGGAGATGTTTATCTTTCAAAGGGTGTAAAATAGTTGTATGTTTGAAAAATTTGAATTTTGACATTTATTTGGATTCAAATTTGCCGCTCTTGAAATGCACCTGCTGTTGATGGAGTGCACCACGGGTGGCACGCTAGCGTCCCACCTAGCCCATAGAGGTTAATAGACGCTGTGGGTACAACATCACCGATGCACTTCTTAATGAACTCGCACACCGAATCAGAGTGTTCGTCAATGTTGTTGTTCGACGCAATGCGGAACATATCCCAGTCCACGTGATAGAAGCAATCTTGAAGCGGGGAATCCGATTGGTCGGACCAGCGTTGAACAGACCTGAGGGGGGGAGCTTCCTGTTTCAGTTTCTGTCTATAGGCTGGGAGCAACAAAATGGAGTCGTGGTCAGCTTTTCCGAAAGGAGGGTGGGGGAGGGCCTTATATGCGTCGCGGAAGTTAGAATAACAATGATCCAGGGTTTTGCCACCCCTGGTAGTACAATCGATATGCTGATAGAATTTGGGGAGCCTTGTTTTCAGATTAGCCTTGTTAAAATCCCCAGCTACAATAAATGCAGCCTCAGGATATGTGGTTTCCAGTTTACATAGAGTCCAATGAAGTTCTTTCAGGGCAGTCGAGTTCTTTCAGGGCCGTCGAAGGCGGTGGAAGGTGGACTTCCCCTCATCCCTCTCCCCTATCCGCACCAGGTGGTAGGCGTTTCGTAGATCAAGCTTGGAAAACATGGTGGCCCCCTGGAGCGGCTCGAAGGCCGAGGAGATGAGTGGTAGCGGGTAGCGGTTCTTCACCGCTATGTAATTGAGTCCCAGGTAGTCGATGCACGGGCGCAGGGTCTTGTGGGAGAGGACGAGGGACGGATAAATCCTGCAGCTAGGGAGTCCCCAATGTAGGTCCCCATATCCTTGGTCTCGCGGTCCTGACAGCGAGTACAGTCATCCCAGGGGCGGATTGGTGCTAGGGAGAAAGTCAGATGCAGACAATGTCGAAGTAACAACAGCTTATTAATCCAACAGGGGCAGGCAAAAGACAGGTCAAGGACAGGCCGGGGTCAGTAATCCAGATAGGTGAGGTGGGGCAAAGTTACAGGACAGCAGGCAGGCTCAGATTCAGGGTACGCAGAGGTCAGTAATCCAGATAGGTGGGGCAAAGGTACAGGACGGCAGGCAGGCAGGCTCAGGGTCAGGGCAGGCAGAATGGTCAACACCGGGGAAAACAAGAATACAGGAAAAATCGTGAGACAGGAGCAGAGGGAAAATGCTGGTAGGCTTGACGAAACAAAACTACGTGGCAATAGAAAAACTGACAACACCAGGTATAAATACACAGGGGATAAGGGGGAAGATGGGTGACACCCGGAGGGGGTGGAGACAATCACAAAGACAGGTGAGACAGATCAGGGTGTTACATTTATGAACAGACCTCTCCCAATACTTACAACCATTGAATATATATATTTTGACCATGACTGTTCACAATCTAAGGTAACACCAAGTAATTTAGTCTCCTCAACTTGTTAAACAGCCACACCATTCATTGCCATATTCAGCTGAGGTATAGAACTTAGGGAATGATTTGTACCAAATAGAATGCTCTTAGTTTTAGAGATATTCAGGACCAGTTTATAACTGGCCACCCATTCCAAAACTGGCTGCAACTCTTTGTTAACTTCTTCGGGATACGGGGCGATATTTTGACGTCCGGATGAAAATCTTGCCCAAAGTAAACTGCCTGCTACTCAGGCCCAGAAGCTAGGATATGCATGTAATTGATAGATATGGATAGAAAACACTCTAAAGTTTGTAAATAAAAAACGGTTAAAATAATGTCTGTGAGTATAAAAGAACTAAAATGGCAGGTGAAACCTCGAGGACAAACCGTCCCCCACAAAAATATTTCATCCTACCACTGATTTCAATGGCATGCACTTTTATAATAGGGCGAAATCGTGCCCGGTTGCAGTTCTTAGGGCTTCCACTAGATGTCAACAGTCTTTAGAAAGAGTTCCAGGCTGGTTTTTGGAAAAATGAGCCAGAAATTGTAGTTTTTCTAGGTGGCTCCCATTTTGGCTGTAGTGTTTCCAAGCGCGTGAATGAGAGCGCGTACTTTGGTATTTTTCTCCGGTAAAGACAATAACGATTCTACGACTTAAATGTTATTGTTTATTTGCGTATTAGGGTACCTATTGTTTGATTATAAACGTTGATTGACTTGTTTGGATAAGTTTATTGATAACGAATGGGATTAATGTTGTATGCATTTTGAAGGAGGGAAACCGAGTGGATTATTGCCTGAAGCGCGCCAGCTAAACTGAGTTTTTATGGATATAAAGAAGGACATTATCGAACAAAAGGACCATTTGTAATGTAACTGGGACTTTTTGGAGTGCCAACAGAAGAAGATCTTTAAAGGTAAGGCATATATTATATCGCTATTTCTGACTTTCGTGTCGCAACTCCCTGGTTGAAAATGATTTGATATGCATTTGTGTACTGGGCGCTGTCCTCAGATAATCGTATGGTTTGCTTTCGCCGTAAAGCCTTTTTGAAATCTGACACCTTGCCTGGATTAACTTGTTATGGGTAGGGGGCAGTATTTTCACGGCCGGATAAAAAACGTACCCGATTTAATCTGGTTATTACTCCTGCCCAGAAACTAGAATATGCATATAATTAGTAGCTTTGGATAGAAAATACTCCAAAGTTTCTAAAACTGTTTGAATGGTGTCTGTGAGTATAACAGAACTCAAATGGCAGGCCAAAACCTGAGAAGATTCTGTACAGGAAGTACCCTGTCTGACTTTTTCTTGGCCTTCTTTGTCATCTCTATCCAAAACAAAGGATCTCTGCTGTAACGTGACACTTTCTAAGGCTCCCATAGGCTCTCAGAAGGCGCCAGAACGTTGAATGATGACTCTGCAGGCCATGGCTGAAAAACAGTAGCACATTTGGTAAGTGGTCGATCTGAGAACAATGAGACCGGCTGTGCGCGTGCACGTGAAGAGTCCTTTTTAGATTGAGTCTTTGAATGGAAAGGACGTCTCCCGGTCAGAATATTATCGCTTTTTTAATAGAAAAATCGCATAAAAAATGATTTTAAACAGCTTTTGACATGCTTCGAAGTACGGTAATGGAATATTTTGAATTTTTTGGTCACGAAACGCGCCGGGTGTGTCACCCTTCATTACCCTTCGGATAGTGTCTTGAACGCACGAACAAAACGCCGCTATTTGGATATAACTATGGATTATTTGGAACCAAACCAACATTTGTTGTTGAAGTAGAAGTCCTGGGAGTGCATTCTGACGAAGAACAGCAAAGGTAATCCAATTTTTCTTATAGTAAATCTGAGTTTGGTGAGTACCAAACTTGGTGGGTGTCAAATTAGCTAGCCCGTGATGGTGAGCTATCTACTCAGAATATTGCAAAATGTGCTTTCACCGAAAAGCTATTTTAAAATCGGACACCGCGATTGCATAAAGGAGTTCTGTATCTATAATTCTTAAAATAATTGTTATGTTTTTTGTGAACGTTTATCGTGAGTAATTTAGTAAATTCACCGGAAGTGTTCGGTGGGAATGCTAGTTCTGAACGTCACATGCTAATGTAAAAAGCTGTTTTTTTGATATAAATATGTACTTGATTGAACAAAACATGCATGTATTGTATAACATAATGTCCTAGGAGTGTCATCTGATGAAGGTCATCAAAGGTTAGTGCTGCATTTAGCTGTGGTTTTGGTTTTTGTGACATTATATGCTAGCTTGAAAAATGGGTGTCTGATTATTTCTGGCTGGGTACTCTGCTGACATAATCTAATGTTTTGCTTTCATTGTAAAGCCTTTTTGACATAGGACAGTGGTTAGATAAAGGAGAGTCTTGTCTTTAAAATGGTGTATAATAGTCATATGTTTGAAAAATGGCAGTTTTCGGATTTTCGAGGAGCTTGTATTTCGCGCCACGCCTTATCATTGGATATTGGAGTGGTGTTCCGCTTGCGGAATGTCTAGATGTAAGAGGTTATCAACAAGTTAAGCTTTATTTTGATGTATTGCACTTGTGATTTGATGAAATTTTTATATTTATAGTAATTTAATTTGAATTTGGCGCTCTGCAATTTCACCGGAAATTGTCGAAATGGGACGGTAGCGTCCCACTAATCCGCAAGAAGTTAAGTGTTTCAGTGACTTCATTAGCCGTGGTTGCTGATGTGTATATGGTTGATTCCTCAGCATACATGGATACACATCCTTTGTTTAATGCCAGTGGGATTTCATTGGTAAAAATTGAAAAGAGTAGAGAGCCTAGATTGATGCCCTGTGGTACACCACACTTTACATGTTTTACATTAGAGGAGCTTCCATTAAAGAAACCCCTCTGAATTATATTAGATAGATATGGCAGAGGTTGAAAAGGCATAACTCATATGTCTCTTCAACAACAGCTTATGGTCAATAATATCTAAGGTTGCACTGAAGTATAACAGTACAGCACCCACAATCTTCTTATTATCAATTTCTTACAACCATTCATCAGTAATTTGTGTCAGTGCAGTACATGTTGAGTGCCCTTCTCTATAAGCATGCTGGAAGTCAGAGAAGTAGCATTGTACAGAGAAGTAGCATTGTATTTGGTCAAACACAATTTTTTCCGACAGTTTGCTAAGAGCTGGCAGCAAGCTGCTAGGTCTGCTTTCAGAGCCAGTAAAGACTGCTTTACCACTCTTGGGTAGGGGAATGACTTTGGCTTCCCTCCAGGCCTGTGGACAAAGATTTACCTCTAGGCTCAGATTAAAGGTATGACAGAAAGGAGTGGCTGTAGAGTCAGCTACCATCCTCAGTAGCTTTCCATCTAAGTTGTCAATGCCAGGAGATTAGTCATTATTGATCGATAACAATACTTTTCCAACCATACTAACTTGACAAAATTCAAACATGCAATGCTTTTCTTTCATTATTAGTTTTTTCATACATGAGTACGATGGCTCACTGTTCGTTGTTGGCATTTCCTACCTAAGTTTGCCCACTTTGCCAATAAAGTAATTATTAAAATAATTGGCGACATCATATGGTTTTGTGATGAATATGCCATCTGATTCGATGAAAGAAGGAGTTTCTGACCATAGTTTAATTTAAAGTACTACAACATTTTTTTTACATCATGCTTTATATCATTGATCTTGGCTTAATTATACAGTTTCTTCTTCTTTTTTGTTCGGTTTAGTCACATAGTTTCTCAATTTGCAGTAAGTCTGTCACGGCTGTCGTGGAAGAGATGAGACCAAGGCGCAGCGGGTACCGGAATACTCATACTTTAATATTATTATTATTTCAAGTGAGTAACGGGAAAAACCAAGAAACAGAACGACAGCTAACAGATTTGCAGGCTAAACAACCAGCAGTGCAAATACAACTACCCACAAGTGACACACAAAAACACACACCTATTTATAGGACTCCCAATCAGAGGCAACTAGAAACACCTGCCTCCAATTGAGAGTCCAGCACCCAACCTACACATAGAAAAGCTAACCTAGAACATACCCATAGAAATACAAACATAAACCAGTGACCAAAAACCCCCGTAATACATAAATAAACTACCCTCTGCCACGTCCTGACCAAACTACAATAACAAAATATCCTCTATACTGGTCAGGACGTGACAAAATCAGTCTGTCAGATGTGCAGCCAGACTTATTAGCCACTCCTTTGGCACCATCTCTTTCAGTCATACCAGTTTATCACTTCCTCGTCAATCCATGGAGCCTTAACAGTTCAAAAAGTCAGTTACTTAACAGGTGCATGTTTATCAATAACTGGAAGAAGCAATGTCGTAAATGTATCAAGTGCAGCACCTGGATGCTCCTTATTAATCACATCAGACCAACAAATATTTTTAACATCATCCACCTAAGAGTCACAGCAAAATCTTTTGGATGATCTCTTGTACACAATTTAAGGCCCAGCTTTTGGAACTGTGGCTTTCCTGGATATAGCCACTATATTGTGATCACTGCATCCAATGGGTATGGATACATCATTGGAACAAAGTTCTACAGTAGTAGTAAAAATGTGATCAGTACATGTGGATGATCATGTTCCTGTAGTGTTTGTAAACACCCTGGTAGGTTGATGAATAACCTGAACCAGATTACAGGCACTGGTTCCAGTGAGAAGCTACCTCTTGAGTGGACAACATGATGAAACCGAGTCAATATTCAGGTCCCCAAGAAAGTAGACCTCTCTGCTTACATCACATACACTACCAAGCATTTCACACATATTATTTGGAAACGGACTGTTAGCACTTGGTGGCCTATAGCAACAGCTCCAAAAGACAAGGGCTTTAGATGTGCCAGGTGAACCTGCAACCACAACACTTCAACAACACCTGACATAGGATCTTCTCTAAGCATTACAGGGATATGGCACTGAATTTTTACAGCAACACTTCCCCCATAAGCATTCCTGTCTCTTCTATAGATGTTATGTCCTTGTATTGCTATTGCTGTATCATCAAATGAATGATCTAAGTGAGTCTCAAACGGCTAATATATTTGTTCTATCTGATGTTAGCAAGTTACTGATTTCATGAATCTTATTTCAAAGGCTACAAATATTAATATGGGCCTTTTTCAGCCCTTTCCTGGGTAGCTTATCAGAGATAGACATAATATAGAAAATATCAAACAAAGCAAGAGAAAAAAACACATTCAGCAGCCCATTAATCAGTTGGTGTGTGTAAGTGTGTGTGTGTGTGTGTGTGTGTGTGCGTGTGTGTGTGTGTGTGTGTGTGTGTGTGTGTGTGTGTGTGTGTGTGTGTGTGTGTGTGTGTGTGTGTGTGTGTGTGTGTGTGTGTGTGTGTGTGTGTGCTGTGAGGTTGAAGATAATTTCCTATTGAGCTGACTTATGCAGTTGTTTGACATGTCTCATGGTCTGACAAACACAGCGCTAGCTCTGATACTTTTCATGGCAGATGCAGAAATGCTACATTGGCAAAGCAGTGGATTGAGATGAATCCAATGCAAAAAACACCTCGAGCTTAAACTGACGGATTTGTATGTTTTTTATTATTATGTTACTTAGATGGATGCACCGGTGCGTTAATCAACTCTAGGAGGATATTATACGTCCAAGTACCAAGAGATGATGAGTATAAACATGTTATAATGTCTTACTGTCAACATTATAAGTGATATATTCCCGTGCTTTGTGACATACAACTACAATGTCACTTTTGTCATATTCAAATGCAGGGCTCCCAGACCAGTATCATGTCTTACAATTGCACATTTTCTATTTAGTTAGTTGTGTACCTAGCCTGAAAACCTGTAAGAGCTTCTCATCTCTCTGTCTCTGCCTGGTCCTTCTAGTGGACTGCTTCCTCTTAGAACTCCTGCATTTATACATGCTGAACATATTAGCTTGTTTTCTATTTGGACGAGGCTACTTTGGGAGGGGGTGTCAATGGAATTAGAGGATGTTCTTTCCTCTTAATTGTTACAATATAATTACTTGAAATAGGAATTCAAAAAAGATGCTCTAAACAAAATAAAAATTACATAAATATACCAATATCAGATGAATTTGAAATATATTGTTTGATTATTTATTTTAGTTTATTAGGCACCCCCATCCAGTCCCGGGTTGGATCCCCTCTTTGCCTTCACAAAAGCCTGAATTATTTGGAGCATGGATTCTACAAGTCGGAAACATTCCACAGGGATGTTGGTCCATGCTGACGCAATGGCATCACACAGTTGCTGCAGATTGGACAGCGGTACTCCAACGCCAACAGCCTGTACCGTTGACACCAGGCAGGATGGGTCCATGGACTCATGTTGCTTACGATAGTGTAATGTTAGAATATGACAAATAAAATAGTCACCTTTAGTCTTGTGAGTCAACTCTGATGATGAGTCTGTAGCCGCTCTTCCATTTGAGATGAGAGTGAGTTATCTACAAGATTCCCAAAACAATATTTTTAACTGTCTTACATGAACCATGTACTGGTTTGACATCTTTTGGCAGGATTATTTTAGCCAACCTCAGTTAGACTTATTGGCCAACTAGTCTCAAGAAAAACATGACCTTCAGCATCTGACAACACATTATTTAGTCATCAATCAAAGAAGAAGACAGATGATTGTAACTTTCAATTTCACCTGGTTGTTTGCTATAAAAACATATGTACCAGGAACTGCCATTACTTCCCCAATCCTTTCCTGATGAGCAAATGATGTCACGCATGTTTTCTTCTAAAGACAGGTGTAGAAGAGGCAGACAGAAACAGTCAGACACTGTTATAAATGACCATAGGTCCACAAGTGACTTGGTTGCAATACTGGTTGAATGATGGTTAACTGACAGATGGCAGCAATTTTCTGCTACCTCTAACATTTGATGTGAATGTTTCACTACTCTAAGACACCTGTGTGTGGAGATATATCTCTCTCCTGTCTGGCAAGAGAAACAGATTCTGACGATTAGAAAAAGTTTCCCACAACCTGCCTGCCTAATGAATAGAATGGAATGGGGATATATCTGTCTGTCACTGAACCTAATCATCGTAACAATAGGAAAGTCAAACCCAGAGCCAGAAATTGTCACCTAAGTTCATGATCTCACTGCAGTGTCTAGCCTGTTTGACTACTTTATGGAGCAGAAAAATGCTTGGCATTGCTTTTAGGGGAAATATTTTTGATCGGACCAACAAAAAAAACGGTACTTTGTCATTGACACAAAGTTCAACAAAGGCCCCAATAGATGCTGCATATTAGTCCAAATCTAGGAGGGGTAATAGACATACATTATTTATCTCTATTAAATATTAAAGTGTGGTGAGACACACTTAGAAACCCTGCCTTAAACATATTGATTTAAAAAACAGAACACACTGTCACGATTCCTACCGAAGGTGGCTCCCCTGCCTGCTCGGTTTGCGCTCGGCGGTCGTCGTCGCCGACCTACTAGCCGCCGCTGATCCCTTTTTCCTTTTCTGGTGGTATGTCTTATTGTTCGCACCTGTTCCTTATTTGTGTATCTTGATTTGTGGTTATTTAAGCCTGTTTAGCCCGCCCAGGTTTGTGCGGGATTATTTTACGTCAGTGTGCTTTTTGGATGTGCTGGCGATCTGCCTGATTTATTTTCTTTCCGGACTGTGTGCCCGTTGTGTATGGGTTGGTCACTTACTTCACACGCCTGTTGTGTAGGCGTCGACCGTTGTCGTACCAGAGAAAAATAAATCTCAGGCCTACTCTCTGCGCCTGACTCCTACCACCACTCCTAGCATTCGTGACACACACAACAAACACACACGCACGCACACACACACGCACACACACATACACACACAAGCACTGGAATGATGATATGCTAAAAACTCTGTCACGCAAAACTTTGAACAGCAATCCACTTTATAGGCCAATAATATGCGTAACATTGTCTACATGGTGTTTCAAAGTTGTACAGGAAGAAAACAACAAGTGTTCTGAAGTGTATCCAGACTAGGCATCAGGCTTCACTGCCCACTGTGCAGACTAAGAGAGCAGTAGACTGATTCACAACGTGTTAACAGATTGCAAAGGAATACCTTACCCATACAAGAACAATACACAACAGAGACAAATTAAAAGAGAGAAATGAAAAGAGAATAATGAAAGAGACAAATTAAAGTATTTCAAAAGCACCATGTCTTCCTTTCAAAGAAAATTGTTTTTAGGCTTGATGATGATACACTATCATCGAATCTATTAAAATTATGAAACATTGAGAAACAAAAGACACATTATTTTACATCTTTCTTTTTTTCTTGGTCAATTTTTTGGGGGATGCCTGGCTTCCCTTGGCATCCATGAATATACACCACTGATAGGAAATTTAAAAAGACATACACTAATCAAAATAACAAATACATTAATATACCAAAATCCAGATGAATTCAAAATTCACATTTGTTTATATTTTTTATTTGACCAAATTAGTCTTATTGAGAAAAAATAATAATAATTAAAATGAAGAGAGACCTGGCCAAAATAGCAGCACATATAGTTTCATACAAAGACACATTTACAACTTAAAAACACAAAACACAACAATATAAAAACATATCAGCCCGCAAAAAATGTACACAAAGTTCAACAAAGGCCCCAATAGATGCTGCATATTATTCCAAATCTAGAAGGGGTATAAGACATACATTATTTATTTTTATTAAATATTACAGTGTGGTGAGACACACTTAGAAACCTTGCCTTAAAAATAATGATTTAAAACACATTACACTCCAAACACACACACACAGCAATCCACTGTATAGGCAAATAATATCCATAACAGTGTTCTGAAGTGTATCCAGTCTAGGCCATCAGGCTTCTCTGCCCACTGTGCAGACTAAGAGAGCAGTACACTGATTCACAACGTGTTAACAGATTGCAAAGGAATACCTTACCCATACAAGAACAATACACAACAGAGACAAATGAAAAGAGAGATATGAAAATTGATTTTAGGCTTGATGATGATACACTATCAGCGAAACTATCAAAATTAAGATAAACAAAGAGAGACAAAAGATACAGTGTAACGGCCTGGCGCAGCGTGGTTAATGTTCATCATGAATTTATTATAGCGAGAATACAATAAACAGAGAAACAAAAGACAACAGCCAAAAAGTTCTGTCAGGTAAGATATACTAAACAGAAATAAATCACCCACAAAAACCAATGAGAAAACCCCTACATAAATATGGTCTCTAATCAGAGGCAATGAGATTCAGCTGCCTCCAATTAGAGACCAACCCCAAACAATTCCAACATAGAAACAGAAAAACTAGATATTTAAACAGAGAAATAGAATAACATAGATCAACCCCCCCCCCCAAAAAAAAAACCCCACACAAAACAAACACCCCCTGCCAAGCCCTGACCAAACTATCATAACAAAATGACTCCTTACTGGTCAGGACGTGACATACATTATTTTATATCTTTCCTTCTTTTTTTCTTGGTCAATTTCTTGGCCTGGCATCCATCAATAAATGCCACTGATAGGATTGTAAAAAATATATACACTTAACAAAATACCAATTACATGAATATACCAAAACCCAGATGACTTCAAAATTCCCATTTGTTTAGGTCAAGGTAGCTATATTCGTCTATAGACGTAGTCTTTTATCCTATAACCGTCTTTTCCATTCACTTGAAATTGACTGAACTGACTGTAAAATGTGTGGATATGGTTTTGTTTTATACAGAGGTGAAAGGATTTGCCAGGTCTCTGAGAATGGTTTTGAACATCCAGTTTGGTCTAAAGAAATTGAGTTAATTAATTCCCTTGGTGTTGGCTGCATTTTCAGCTCTTCAATGCTTCTTCCTAATGGCTTACTTGTTCTGTTCGAGAACCGGACGCGGAGGAAGGAAGAGGAAATAAAAGTGATTCCAGACCCATCCTTTCTCTCCATCCTCCTCTCTTCTAAATTAGCCGCTCCAGAAACCATAAAAGACCTTCTGCTCGTGATAAAAAATATAATTCTGCTAGTTTCATTTTCTTTTTCATTTATGCTCCAAAAACTTTATTGTACCACTTCAAAACGTTATTGTTCCATGATTATAATTTCCATGGTTGAGAAGTGCAAGAGGAGCACGTACATGTACTCTACGACGCCCTTTCCTTCCGTTGACGCAAATCACACGTCACTAAAATTCATGTTCATTGCCTTACATACAAGTATAGCCTTATACCAACACATGTAAAGTAAGATCTAATGTCAACAATGCACGCATCATGAAACATATCATTGTTTCATTGTGGAGAAGGATAATACATATTTGACGTATAGTTATATAGTGAGTGATGGATGTACTGAAAAGGTAAACAATTATATTGTGAATAATTAATAACCAATAATGATCAAAACTGAAGATCTAGGGAAACGGGGAAAATGTCTGTACTATAGCGTTGCTATTGCTATAGTTTCAGTATGATTACATAAAACACTGTTATTTATCCTGGGCCTTGTACATTACATCTTATAACTATAACCTATTCAACAATGCACCATTATAATACAGGTTTAGCACGTAATCCTGGCATCATCAAGATGTCTCTTGCTGGACACATAGGAAATCAGGAAAATTCTTAAATAAATGCTTTTAAACATTCCCGTTCAGCTCTGGACCTGTGTTATTCTACCAAGGCTTTATAGTATTAATCTGAAATATAGAGACTTATAACTACAGCCAGACAATGGAGGTTATACCTAATAATTTTTGTGTTAAATCTAAAATGTATTCTCAGGCAGGATTAAGTATTGACTAATGCAAAGCCTGTTTACTGCAGGTAATTACTATGATCATTCTATTATAATCTCATTGAGATCAATGTGTCTCTGTTGAATTCACAGAATGAATCTCCATCCAATTAGTTTATTTATCAGGCTGTATCCCTGAAGTATCTCTTTACTCTACATCTATAAATCATAATACCTCTTAAAAGGTGAATTACTTGCGATATTGTAGCTGCTTGTTTTAACTTAAATATATATGTGTAAGTAATTTAAGGGAAAGGGGGTAATATCAGTAATTTAAGGGAAAGGGGGTAATATCAGTAATTTAAGGGAAAGGGGGTAATATCAGTAATTTAAAGGAAATGGGGTAATATCAGTAATTTAAGGGAAAGGGGGTAATATCAGTAATTTAAAGGAAAGGGGGTAATATCAGTAATTTAAAGGAAATGGGGTAATATCAGTAATTTAAGGGAAATGGGGTAATATCAGTAATTTAAGGGAAATGGGGTAATATCAGTAATTTAAGGGAAAGGGGGTAATATCAGTAATTTAAGGGAAAGGGGGTAATATCAGTAATTTAAGGGAAAGGGGGTAATACGCCTTGATGAAGCATTGGATTGCAGACACATAAATAATTGATGGTCCATTATTTTTATTCACTACCACACTGACTGATATCATTACTCTTCCTGCTAATTATTTTTAATTTGTATTTTACCTTTATTTAAACAGGGAGTCACAATGAGATTAAACATCTATTTTACAAGAGAGCCCTGTATACATTACAATAAAAACAGGATATGAAAACAACATACCCATATATGTGTATAAAACAATATAATTCAGCACACAATAAACAAAAATAAAGATATATAATAAAAGCAATCACATAGGTCGAAATCAATAATTTAACCTGCCTGAGTGGCACCAGCACATCTATCTGCAATGAACTCTGCATATTGTATAGAAACCACCATTAAACATGTTAAAAGAGAAAAATCTACGTATACTCCTCAAATGAATCGGGGAATCTCATGTTGCTGTGTGTCTGAGGAGAGATACCCACCTGTCTGGAAAAGATAGGCCTACTAATGGCAACGGAATGCTTGCAACAATAAAATGCATTATTCGAATTTTCATCTTTTTTAAAATCATAAATAAAGAATGCAAAGAACAAAGTGGATGTGCGTTTGATGAAGGTTACTATGGAGTGTCCGACTGATCTTTTCCATAACCTTGAGGGTGTACAGCGGACAAAAAAAATAAACATAATTTTGAATATTCTAAATGACAATGTCACAAGATGTAGCGCAGTCAAACACCAGTCACTTGTGAATGAATTGATTAAGTCCTGTTTTGCATTTATTTATTTATTCGTGATGAGGTTTCTTAGATAAGAGCCTAATATTTGGGGTTCCCGAGTAGCGCAGCGGTCTAAGACACTGCATCTCAGTGCTAGTGGGGTCACTACAGACACCTTGGTTCAAATCTAGGCTGTATCACAGTGAATGTGTTTGGGAGTCCCATAGGGTGGTGCACAATTGGCCCAGTGTTGTCTGGGTTTGGCCTGTGTAGGCTGTCATTGTAAATAAACATTTGTTCTTAACTGACTTGCCTAGATTAAATATATATATATTATCACAAAATGCCTCTCAACCTGGCCATGCAATCCCGTTCAGTTTGTTACAGGGTGAACTTAAGTGTCCATACCTACATTTCTTAGCAGTATTAACCCGTGTATAATATTTAGTTTTGATGTAATTACATCGCCTGTTACGTTGGTTGTTAAAACTATACACAAGTTGTAGTTTTAAGCCTCAAGCTGTTTTCACATTTTCCTTTGCCTTTCCCCATGATCTTTGTCTGTCTATATGCTGCCATCTGCTGGTACAGTTTAGACACCACCACAGAACACATTTATTGCTGTCACACTGAGGACATGGTGATGCATATCGCGTTTCTAACTGGAGAGAGTAGTAACTAATCAATGATTGAAAACTACATCAACAACTGTCTGATTTAGCGAAGGTACATTAGGCCAGGACTATGGTCCTTATAGGACATGCCCCAGCAGGTCCAGAAAGTGGTTAACTGAACACACACTGTTCTGTTTGACCAAAAGGCACACTATACTGTATCTGTTTGAGCAAGGGTGCAACTACAGTTTAGTAAATTAATAATCCACAGCATTATGCACTCCTTTAGAAGTGAGACTCCGCCTGCTGTCATTGCCCGTAAGGAAAAAGATTGCACTCCGAGTGCAGTATAAGAGCAGTATGCAGTAACTATTGCATCCGAAATAACACAGCAGACTGCAGTTACTGAACTTTTACTGCAGTTTCAAAACTGCAGTCTGCATTCTACTGTCTAGGTCTCTCTTCAGTCTTTGGCTGTAGATTGCTCCTGCTCGTGTCCTCTGAAAAAAAGCACCCTATGCAAATCATTACCATACATGCATGAAAAGGCAATACTTTCTGGCAGGCCGATTTACCTACCATCAAACATAAGTTGCTCTTTATGCAAACTCTCAACTCAGTGACATTTTGGGAACGGTATAGGCCTAACTGACCAAATTCATTCAGTAGGCTTTGTTATGACGACTGAATAACATTCAGACAGGTCCTAGATATTATTATCTAAAATAAACAAAAACGAGTTGTTTCACAAATTTACAGAGTTCCGCAGATGTCTTGTTGCCTACTCAGGAAAGACGCGTCATGGCCATCTTTCCCACCTTCCTTTTATTAGAGTAGCACAATTTTTTTTCTTAATTCAAGGGGCAGGATCCAAAAGCGGTAGATTGATATTGAAGATGGAAGGAGCAGCGACGCGCACTGTGATAACTTTTCCACCTCTACTCTGGCTTACGACATGCACTTTCTTCTCACTGCTTCGGGGCTCCTCGTTTTCGCAGAAATAGTAAGTAGTCAAGTTTCAAGGTTCAAACTGTAGGCTACGGGATACGCATTGTATACAGCGTCCAAAATAAAAGCTTATTAGCGTGTTCCTTCTCGACGATGCAACAACGATATGACATAATAAAAGTTAAGAATACGAACATCAATTAAATGGCTCAGTAGAATAAAATAAACATGTTATAGTAGCATAAGTATTACATTTACATTTTACATTTTAGTCATTTAGCAGACGCTCTTATCCAGAGCGACTTACAGTAGTGAATGCATACATTTCGTACATTTCATGCATTTAAAAAAATAATAATTGTACTTCAAGAAAGCACTATTTACAGTATAGTCCAATATTTAAACGTGTACTGGAGAAGGTGGGAATGGGGGGCAGTGTATAAACTGTGGCTGGGGTGTGTGGGGTCCTGGATGATGCTGCGTGACTTCCTCAGGCACCGTTTGGGTGGGAGCAAGGTCCCATGATGTACTGGGCTGTCTTCACCACCCGCTGGAGGGCCTTGCGGTCGCAGCAATTCCCATACCAGGCCGTGATGCAACCGGTCAGGACATTCTTGATGGTGCAGGGGCATCATGATATTGTGGCGTCTTGACAAGAGTTGTGGTGGTGTTGGTCCATGACATGTCCTCAGTGATGTGGACGCTGAAGAACTTAAAACTAGTGACTTTCTCTACTGCAGTCCGGTTCATGTGGATCGGGGCATGTTCCCACCTCTGCTTCCTGAACTTAACAATCAACTCCTTTGTTTTGCTGACTTTTAGGGAGAGGTTGCTGTCATGACACCACAATGCCAGTTCACCGACCTCCTCCCTATAGGCTGACTCGTTGTTGTTGGTTATCAGGCCTACAACCGTGTTGTCGTTAGCAACGTTCATGGGGGAGTTGGTGTTGTGCAAAGCCACACAGTTGTGGATGAACAGGGAGTACAGCAGAGGACTGAGGACAACCCTGGGGGGCCCCTGAGTTAAGGGTCAGTGTAGAGGAGGTGTTATTGCCAATCCTGACAGCCTGTGGTCTACGCGTCAGGGAGTTCAGGATCCAGTTGCAGAGAGTGATGTCCTAACTGCAACACAAACATATTTGTGTCCAAGTTTGATGTAATAATTGATTGAAATCACTATGGCAGTGGCTTTTACCATTTTTCTCACGATAGCTGCCATCAGAATTCATGGAGGGAATCAATACTGTATGACCTGCATGATGGTTTATCACAGATGGTGACATGACACTGTACTGAACACTGCACTGAAGTGAAGGTTCAATTATTTAACATTGTTCAAGGAAATGTAACTGGAGAAAATGAACATAATGTCAACCTACTTTCTGTAATATTTGCTACTTCCAGTAATATAGGCTACTTCCTGTAATATAGGCTACTTCTTGTAATATAGGCTAATTCCTGTAATATATGCTTCTTCCTGTAATATAGGTTACTTCCTGTAATATAGGCTACTTCCTGTAATATATGTTACTTCCTCTATTGCACTCAACATTACCCATTCTCACCTGGACAAAAGGAACACCTATGTGAGAATGCTATTCATTGACTACAGCTCAGCGTTCAACACCATAGTGCCCTCAAAGCTCATCTCTAAGCTAAGGACCCTGGGACTAAACACCTCCCTCTGCAACTGGATCCTGGACTACCTGACGGGCCGCCCCCTGGTGGTAAGGGTAGGGAACAACACATCCGCCACACTGATCCTCAACACGGGGGCCCCTCAGGGGTGCATGCTCAGTCCCCTCCTGTACTCCCTGTTAACTCATGACTGCATGGCCAGGCACGACTCCAACACCATCATTGCCGATGACACAACAGTGGTAGGCCTGATCACCGACAACGATAAGACCGCCTATAGGGAGGAGGTCAGAGACCTGGTTGTGTGGTGCCAGGACAACAACCTCTCCCTCAATGTGATCAAGACGAATGAGATGATTGTGGACTACTGGAAAAGGAGGACCGAGCACGTCCCCATTGTCATCGATGGTGCTGTAGTGGAACAGGTTGAGAGCTTCACGTTCCTTGGTGTCCACATCACATCCAAACAATCATGTTTCATAAACACACTAAAACAGTCGTTTATAGGGCATGACAAAGCCTATTCCCTTCAGGAGACTGAAAAGATTTGGCATGGGTCCTCAGATCCTCAAAAGGTTCTACAACTGCACCATCGAGAGCATCCCTACTGGTTGCATCACTGCCTGGTATGGCACCTGCTCAGCCTCCGACCGCAAGGCACTACAGAGGATAGTGCGTACGGCCCAGTACAGCACTGGGGCCAAGCTTCCTGCCATCCAGGACCTATATATCAGGCAGTGTCAGAGGAAGGCCCTAATAAATGTCAAAGTGTCCAGCTACCCTAGTCATAGACTGTTCCCTCTGCTACTACACGGCAAGCGGTACCGGAGCGCCAAGTCCAGGTCGAAAAGGCTTCTTAATAGCTTCTACCCCCAAGCCATAAGACAGCTAATCAAATGGCAACCCGAACCCCTCTTTTACACTGCTGCTACTCTCTGTTTATAATCTATGCATAGTCACTTTAACTCTACCTACATTAAGGTGACCAGATTTCTGAAATGAAAACCGGGGACATTTCCAGTTCGGCGGTCAATATACAATTAAAATATCCAATGTTATTATCTATGAAATAAAAAAGGGGGACAATTCCGGTGTCATGTATTTAGTCTAACAGGCTCACTGTGATAGACAGACAGAGAAAACAACTATATTACAGAAACACTACAGACAAGACAGAACTGTCCGATCTGAACTGCCATTCAGTGGTCCTGGTAGAATAAGAGCAGAAGAGAACATGAGCAAAATTGAAAAAACAGACAATAGTATATGTGAAATACTTAACAACATAATAAAGAAATAAGATGCTGATGAGATCGGTAACTACATAATATACTTATACCAACCTAATCTGTATATTTCTCAGAAGAATGTATTTTCTTCAGGATTGCTCTGTCTTTGGCCAGCTTCTCCATGAACTCCTGGCAGGGGAGGTTGAAGTTTGTCTTCACAATAAGCATGGCCTTGATGGTAGGAACAGTGAACCTATTTCTTGCTGCTGTCCATATATCATTCATTTGGGAGAACACTCTCTCGACTGGTGCATTACTTCCAGGTAAGCACATGACAACAGACGCTAATCTAGCCAGGTTAGTGTGTGGGATGTCATTCTCTTTGAAGTGGGTAACCACCGTGCTCCATCTCTGACTAAGCGGTGTCTCAGATGTTTTCCATTCTTCAAGCGATCCCCCCTTTAGGAACTCTTGCAAGCCAATAACCTCGTCACACAATGCATCCTCATTAGAGGTCGACCGATTATGATTTTTCAACGCCGATACTGATTATTGGAGGACCAGAAAAGCCGATACCGATTAATCGGGCGCTTTTTTTATTTATTCATTTGTAATAATGACAATTACAACAATACTGAATGAACACTTATTTTAACTTAATATAATACATCAATAAAATCAATTTAGCCTCAAATAAATAATGAAACATGTTCAATTTGGTTTAAATAATGCAAAAACAAAGTGTTGGAGAAGAAAGTAAAAGTGCAATATGTGCCATGTAAAAAAGCTAACGTTTAAGTTCCTTGCTCAGAACATGAGAACATATGAAAGCTGGTGGTTCCTTTTAACATGAGTCTTCAATATTCCCAGGTAAGAAGTTTTAGGTTGTAGTTATTATAGAAATTATAGGACTATTTCTCTCTATACGATTTGTATTTCATATACCTTTGACTATTGGATGTTCTTATAGGCAATTTAGTATTGCCAGTGTAACAGTACAGCTTCCGTCCCTCTCCTCGCTCCTACCTGGGCTCGAACCAGGAACACATCGACAACAGCCACCCTCGAAGCAGCATTACCCATGCAGAGCAAGTGGAAACAACTACTCCAAGTCTCAGAGCGAGTGACGTTTGAAACGCTATTAGCGCGCACCCGGCTAACTAGCTAGCCATTTCACATCGGTTACACCAGCCTAATCTTGGGAGTTGACAGGCTTGAAGTCATAAACAGCGCAATGCATTGCGAAGGGCTGCTGGCAAATGCACGAAAGTGCTGTTTGAATGAATGCTTACGAGCCTGCTGGTGCCTACCACCGCTCAGACTGCTCTATCGCTCAGACTGCTCTGCTGGTGCCTACCACTGTCAGACTGCTCTATCAAATCATAGACTTAATTATAACACACAAACACGAGCCATAGGTCATTAATATGGTCGAATCCGGAAACTATCATCTCGAAAACAAAACGTTTTTCCTGTCAGTGAAATACGGAACCGTTCCGTATTTTTTCTAACGGGTGGCATCCCTAAGTCTAAATATTCCTGTTACATTGCACAACCTTCAATGTTATGTCATAATTACGTAAAATTCTGTCCCAAACTGTTGCATATACCCTGACTCTGCGTGCAATGAACGCAAAATGACACAATTTCACCTGGTTAATATTGCCTGCTAACCTGGATTTCTTTTAGCTAAATATGCAGGTTTAAAAATATGTACTTCTGTGTATTGATTTTAAGAAAGGCATTGATGTTTATGGTTAGGTACAGTTGTGCAACGATTGTGCTTTTTTCGCAAATGCGCTTTTGTTTAAATCATCCCCCGTTTGGCGGAGTCGGCTGTCTTTGTTAGGAAGAAATAGTCTTCACAGTTCTCAACGAGCCAGGCGGCCCAAACTGCTGCATATACCCTGACTCTGTTTGCAAGAGAAGTGGCACATTTTCCCTAGTTAAAAGAAATTCATGTTAGCAGGCAATATTAACTAAATATGCAGGTTTAAAAATATATACTTATGTATTGATTTTAAGAAAGGCATTGATGTTTATGGTTGGAGCAACGTGTACCTGAGCGATTATATGCAACGCAGGACAGGCTAGATAAACTAGTAATATCATCAACCATGTGTAGTTAACTAGTGATTATGATTGATTGATTGTTTTTTATAAGATAAGTTTAATGCTAGCTAGCAACTTACCTTGGCTTCTTACTGCATTCGCGTAACAGGCAGGCTCCTCGTGGAGTGCAATGTAAAGCAGGTGGTTAGAGCATTGGACTAGTTAACCGTAAGGTTGCAAGATTGAATCCCCGAGCTGACAAGGTAAAAATCTGTCGTTCTGCCCCTGAACAAGGCAGTTAACCCACCGTTCCTAGGCCGTCATTGAAAATAAGAATGTGTTCTTAACTTACTTGCCTAGGTAAATAAATGTCTAAAAGAAAAGAAGAAGAAGAAGAAAAAGAAATCGGCCAAATTGGCGTCCAAAAATACAGATTTCCGATTGTTATGAAAACTTGAAATCGGCCACAATTAATCGGCCATTCCGATTAATCGGTCGACCTCTAACAACATCATATCCAAAGCTGTTCTGGCCGTGTTATAAATTTGGGCAGGATAACCTAAGCCAATCACCTCCCGCTGCAGAGCATTTTTAACTTTGGTATGGACATTGACCCTCCCCAGCCTATTCAGTCCTCCAAAGTTGGTGTTTGTTGTCAGCAGAGAATGTTTTCCAGGTTACATTTTTCGATGACCTCAGCTGCAATTTCCTCTGCTGTTTCTCCATTCAATTCAACAAAATCAAGCAGTTTTGTTTCCACAGATGTGCTGCCATCATATATACAGCTCAAAAAAATAAAGGGAACACTTAAACAACACATCCTAGATCTGAATGATAGAAATAATCTTATTAACCTCTATGGGCTAGGTGGGACGCAAGCGTCCCACCCGTGGTGCACTCCATCAACAGCAGGTGCATTTCAAGAGCGGCAAATTTGAATCCAAATAAATGTCAAAATTCACATTTTTCAAACATACAACTATTTTACACCCTTTGAAAGATAAACATCTCCTTAATCTAACCACGTTTTACGATTTCAAAAAGGTTTTACGGCGAAAGCATAAATTTAGAGTATGTTAGGACAGTACATTTACAAGAGTTGTGTGTAATGTTTTGTCAATTCAAAGACAGGGTCACCAAAACCATAAAACCAGCTAAAATTATGCACTGACCTTTTACAATCTCCATCAGATGACACTCATAGGACATTATGTTAGACAATGCATGCATTTTTAGTTCTATCAAGTTCATATTTATATCCAAAAACAACGTTTTACTATGGCATTGATGTTGAGGAAATCGTTTCCCTCCAATAACCGGCAGTCAAGTCAGCACCACAAATTAAATAATTAAAATTAGAAAACATTGGTAAAATATTATATTGTCATTTAAAGAATTATAGATTTACATCTCTTGAACGCAATCAACTTGCCAGATTTAAAAATAACCTTACTGGGAAATCACACTTTGCAATAATCTGAGCACTGCGCCCAGAAAAATACGCGTTGCGTTACAGACTAGCCGTCATGTTGGGGACATCTAAAATCGAAAATACTATGTAAATAATCCATTACCTTTGATTCTCTTCATCAGATGTCACTTCCAGGTATCACAGGTCCATAACGAATGTAGTTTTGTTCAAAAAAGCTCATCATTTATGTCCAAAAATCTCCGTCTTGTTAGCACATGATCTAAGCCCGCCGGACTTCACTTCATGAACGAGGGGAAAAAATATATTTACGTTCGTTCAAACATGTCAAACGTTGTATAGCATAAATCATTAGGGCCTTTTTTAACCAGAACATGAATAATATTCAAGGTGGACGAATGCATTCTCTTTTATAACGTATTGGAACGAGGGTACCCAACATGAACTCGCGCGCCAGGTGTCTAATGGGCCATCATCGTTCCATGGCTCTTGTTCGGTCAGATCTCCCTCCAGAAGACTCAAAACACTTTGTAAAGGCTGGTGACATCTAGTGGAAGCAATAGGAAGTGCCAAAATATTCCTCAGCCCCTGTGTTTTTCAATGGCATAGGTTTAAAGGTAATACAACACATCAGGTATCCACTTCCTGTCAGAAAATGTCTCAGGGTTTTGCCTGCCAAATGAGTTCTGTTATACTCACAGACACCATTCAAACAGTTTTAGAAACTTTAGGGTGTTTTCTATCCATATATAATAAGGATATGCATATTCTAGTTACTGGGTAGGATTAGTAACCAGATTAAATCGGGTACATTTTTTTATCCAGCCGTGCAAATACTGCCCCCTAGCCCTAACAGGTTAAATACTTTTTTCTTTACATATTTGAATGTGCTGACAACAAAATCACACAAAGATAATCAATGGAAATCCAATTTATCAACCCATGGAGGTCTGGATTTGGAGTCACATTCAAAATTAAAGTGGAAAACCACACTACAGGCTGATCCAACTTTGATGTAATGTCCTTAAAACAAGTAAAAATGAGGCTCAGTAGTGTGTGTGGCCTCCACGTGGCTGTATGACCTCCCTACAACGCCTGGGCATGCTCCTGATGAGGTGGCGGATGGTCTCCTGAGGGATCTCCTCCCAGACCTGGACTAAAGCATCGGCCAACTCCTGGACAGTCTGTGGTGTGGCGTTGGTGGATGGAGCGAGACATGATGTCCCAGATGTGCTCAATTGGATTCAGGTCGTCCCCTGAAGGCCCATCTGCTAGCCACGGCCCGCTGGCTGTCTAGAGCATATCGGACTGTTTTCTTTCCTCTACCACATCTCCAGATTCCTACCGCAAGCTCTGAACCTTTACACCGGATCATCGCAGCTAGCTAGCTGCTATCCGAGTGGCTACTCCTGGTTAACGTCTCTGTCCCGAAGCAAATATCAGTTAGCCTGGAGCTATCCCCGAGCTAGGCCCATTTCCCGGCTAGCTGAAGAGGTCCATCAGCCAATTTCTTGGGCTACAATACCTATTTTGCCAATTGGCCTGGACCCTTTTACTGCCTACACGGAGCCCTGCCGATCCATCACGACTGGTCTGCCGACGTAACCGTCCGAGGGGGCTTCAACAGACTATTCCGTTGCGACGTCCCCCTAAGGCCCTTCTGCTAGCCTGCTAGCCCCGGCCCGCTAGCTGTCTGAATCACCATGTCTCCAGCTCACCTAGCTACTCACTGGACCCTATGATAACTCGGCTACGCATGCCTCTCCCTAATGTCAATATACCTTGTCCATTACTATTTTGGTTAGTGAATATTGTCTAATTTCACTGTAGAGCCTCCAGCCCCGCTCAAAATGCCTAGCCCTTTAGTTCCACCTCCTACACATGCGGTGACCTCACCTTGTTTAAATGGTGTCTCTAGAGACAAAACCTCTCATCGTCACTCAATGCCGAGGTTTACCTCCACTGTATTCACATCCTACCATACCCTTGTCTGTACATTATGCCTTGAATCTATTCTTCTGCACCCAGAAACCTGCTCCTTTTACTCTCTGTTCCGAATGCACTAGAGGACCAGTTCTTATAGCCTTTAGCCGTACCCTTATCCTACTCCTCCTCTGGTCCTCTGGTGATGTAGAAGTTAATACTGGCCCTGCAGCACCTAGTTCCACTCCCATTCCCCAGATGCTCTCATTTGTTGACTTCTGTAACCGTAAAAGCTTTGGTTTCATGCATGTTAACATTAGAACCCTCCTCCCTAAGTTTGTTTTATTCACTGCTTTAGCACACTCTGCCAACCCGGATGTCCTAGCCGTGTGTGAATTCCTGCTTAGGAAGGCCACCAAAAATCCTGAAAATTCCATCCCTAACTATAACATATTCCGACAAGATAGAACTGCCAAAAGGGGCGGAGTTGCAATCTACTGCAGAGATAGCCTGCAGAGTTCTGTCATAATATCCAGGTCTGTGCCCAAACAATTCGAGCTTCTACTTTTAAAAATCCACCTTTCCAGAAACAAGTCTCTCACCGTTGCCGCTTGATATAGATCACCTTCAGCCCCCAGCAGTGCCCTGGACACCATATGTGAATTGATTGCCCCCCATCTATCTTCAGAACTCGTACTGTTAGGTGACCTAAACTGTGACATGCTTAACACCCCGGCCGTCCTACATCTAAGCTAGATGCCCTAAATCTCACACAAATTATCAAGGAACCTACCAGGTACAATCCCAAATCCGTAAACACGGGCACCCTCATAGATATCATCTTGACCATCCTGCCTTCTAAATACACATTTGCTGTTTTCAACCAGGATCTCAGCGATCAACTCTGTGTTGTTGTTTGTGTTGCACTGCTATGCTTTATCTTGGCCAGGTCGCAGTTGTTCTCAACTGGCCTACCTGGTTAAATAAAGGTGAAATACAAATTTAAAATAATAATAAAAATGGCTGTGTGGAGTGGCTGGTTATTGGCGGAACTGCTCAATGACTGACATGTCTGGTGAGTATGCAGGCCATGGAAGAATTGGGACATTCTCAGCTTCTTGGAATTGTGTACAGATCCTTGCGACATGGGGCTGTGCATTATCATGCTGAAACATTAGGTGAAGGCAGCGGATTAATGGCACAACAATGGGCCTCAGGATCTCGTCACGGTATCTCTGTGCATTCAAATTGCCATCAATAAAAATGAAATTGTGTTCATTGTCCACTTATGCCTGCCTGTACCATAATCCCACCGCCACCATGGGGCACTCTGTTCACAACATTGACATCAGCAAACCACTCACCCACATGATGCCACATACGCTGTCTCCATCTGCCCGGTATAGTTGAAACCGGGATTCATCTGTTTCTCCAGTGTGCCAGTGGCCATCGAAGGTCAGCATTTGCCCACCGAAGTCAGTTACAATGCTAAACTGCAGTCTGGTCAAGACAGTGGTGTAAAGTACTTAAGTAAAAATACTTTAAAGTACTACTTAAGTCATGTTTTTGAGTATCTGTACTTTACTTTACTATTTATATTTTTTACAACTTTTTCTTCACTACATTCCTAAATAAAATAATATACTTTTTACTCCATACATTTTTCCTGACATCCAAAAGTACTCGTTACATTTTGAATGCTTAGCAGCACAGGAAAATACTCACATTCACACATATATCAAGAGAACATCTCTGTTCATCCCTAATGCCTCTGATCTGGCGGACTCACTA
Source organism: Salmo salar (assembly GCF_965601325.2). Classification (NCBI taxonomy): domain Eukaryota; kingdom Metazoa; phylum Chordata; class Actinopteri; order Salmoniformes; family Salmonidae; genus Salmo; species Salmo salar. The sequence goes on from NC_138295.1 coordinate 82,808,951, forward strand.
AACACAAATGCTTTATTTGTAAATTATGTCTGAGTGTTGGAGTGTGCCCCTGGCTATCCATAAATAAATAAAAACAAGAGAATTGTGCAGTCTGGTTTGCTTAATATAAGGAATAATAAATTATTTATACTTTTACTTGTACTTTTGATACTTAAGTATATTTTAGCAATTGCATTTAGTTTTGATACTTTTATCAAAAATGTTATCAAAAATACTTTTCAACTTTTACTCAAGTAGTATTTTACTGGGTGACTTTCACTTTTACTTGAGTCATTTTCTATTAAAGACAAGACTCTCCTTTATCTAACCACATTGTCCGATTTCAATTTTTGGGAGGGTACTCTCCTGATTATGTCAGGAGAGTACCCTCCCAAAAATAATCACACAGCCATTTTCAAAGCAAGCATATATGTCACAAAAACCAAAACCACTAAAACCAAAACCACAAAACCACTAAGCTAAATGCAGCACTAACCTTTGATGATCTTCATCAGTTGACACTCCTAGGACATTATGTTATACAATACATGCATGTTTTGTTCAATCAAGTTCATATTTATATCAAAAACCAGCATTTTACATTAGCATGTGATGCTCAGAACTAGCATACCCACCGCAAACTTCCGGTGAATTTACTAAATTACTCACGAATAACGTTCACAAAATACATAACAATTATTTTAAGAATTATAGATACAGAACTCCTTTATGCAATCGCGGTGTCCGATTTCAAAATAGTTTTTCGGCGAAAGCACATTTTGCAATATTCTGAGTACATAGCCCGGCCATCACGGCTAGCTATTTTGACACCCACCAAGTTTGGCCCTCACTAAACTCAGATTTACTATAAGAAAAATTGGATTACCTTTGCTGTTCTTCGTCAGACTGCACTCCCAGAACTTCTACTTCAACAACAAATGTTGTTTTGGTTCGAAATAATCCATAGTTATATCCAAATAGCTCCGTTTTGTTCATGCGTTCAGGTAACTATCCGAAGGGTGACGCGCTGGCGCGTTTCGTGACAAAAAAAATCAAAATATTCCATTACCGTACTTCGAAGCATGTCAAACACTGTTTAAAATACATTTTTGCGTCCCACCTACTCAACAGCCAGTGTAATCCCGTGGCGCGATATTCAAATACCTCAAAAATGCAAAAACTTTTGAACCAAACCAGCATTTGTTATTGAAGTAGAAGTCCTGGGAGTGCATTCTGACGAAGACAGCAAAGGTAATAACATTTTTCTTACAGTAAATCTGACTTTGGTGAGTGCTAAACTTGCTGGGTGTCTAAATAGCTAGCCCTGTGATGCCGGGCTATCTACTGAGAATATTGCAAAATGTGCTTTCACCGAAAAGCTATTTTAAAATCGGACATATCGAGTGCATAGAGGAGTTCTGTATCTATAATTCTTAAAATAATTGTTATGCTTTTTGTGAACGTTTATCGTGAGTAATTTAGTAAGTTCACCGGCAGTGTTCGGTGGGAATGCTAGTCACATGCTAGTCACATGCTAATGTAAAAAGCTGGTTTTTGATATAAATATGAACTTGATTGAACAAAACATGCATGTATTGTATAACATAATGTCCTAGGGTTGTCATCTGATGAAGATCATCAAAGGTTAGTGCTACATTTAGCTGTGGTTTGGGTTTATGTGACATTATATGCTAGCTTGAAAAATGGGTGTCTGATTATTTCTGGCTGGGTACTCTGCTGACATAATCTAATGTTTTGTTTTCGTTGTAAAGCCTTTTTGAAATCGGACAGTGTGGTTAGATTAACGAGAGTCTTGTCTTTAAAATGGTGTAAAATAGTCATATGTTTGTGAATAACGCGCCACGGGATTACACTGGCTGTTACGTAGGTGGGACGATTTGGTGCCACCTACCCTAGAGAGGTTAATGAAGGAAACTCCAATTCCCTTTGGACTCTTAACTAAATCCGAGGACCGCCCATGAGCACAGTTATGGTCTGGCGTCATGGGACAGGCCCTTTTCTGCTCTTCCGAATAAAACCCCCACCAAGGTTTTCTATCACCAGACTGAGCTTACCTCAATTACGAGATGGCTAAAGGTTGGAGACCAGCTTACCTCTTGATTAACTTTTAAACATACCACGTGGTTAAACTCTTAGACTATCGATACCGACAGAATAAGAACAAGTCTTTGATATTAATTACTAGTCTGCAGCTAGGAATTCGGTATCATTGAACGCGAATACCGACAACCGCCGAAACAACTGTCCTATAACGACATTAATGAATGTCACTCTGAACTAGCCATTCTAACCACGACAGAGAGAGAGAGCAGACAAACTCTCCAATAGAAACAACCTTTTCAACAGAGATCCCGACGACACACTGAGCGTAAATATATATATTGATTGCAATTGTTCCCGAATGAGTGAGCGTTCATGTGCAAAAGCTTAGTATATCAATTGTTATAATTATCAACTCTGTAATGCCTTCTCAGCTGACCCCACTCCCCTTTTGTCTAACAAGCCGCCATGCCGGTTTTGCCCACTAGGGCACATTCTCCTATCTTTTCCTTGTAAACATATTGTCACGTCCTGACCAGTATAGAGGATTATTTGTATTATTTGGTCAGGGCGTGGCAGAGGTATGTTTGTTTTGTATGGTGTTTTTTTTGTGTATAGCTTAGAGGGGTGTGTTATTTATGTGTTCCGGGGTTTTGTGGTGTATGTTTTAGTATGAGTAGGTTCTAGGTTAAGTTTTCCATGTGCAGATTTGGTTGCTGGACTCTCAATTGGAGGCAGGTGTTTCTAGTTGCCTCTGATTGGGAGTCCTATAAGTAGGTGTGTGTTTTGTTTGTCACTTGTGGGTAGTTGAATGTTAGCACTGCTTTTGTTTAGCCTGCTACACTGTTCCTGTCGTGAGTTTTGTTTATTGTTTTTTCCTCGTGTTCACATTCAAAATAAATGATGATGAGCACGCAATCCGCTGCATATTGGTCCACTTTGTCCGACAGCGATTTCAACATATCTTCTGACGAAGAGAATCGTGACATATCTAATGTTTGTTATGCGTTTCTGTGAATTACTTAGTAAGACAATTGATGTATGGATGACTCATAGTGAAGACTGGGTTCGTGCAGATAACCAACAATTTATAACGTTTGGAATGAGACTGGGTGAGGTAAATAATAATTCATTAATTCGAAGACTAATTGATCAGATATTAAAATATCTGAAAGTTATATTAGGAAAATTATAACTTTGTAATCTGAATATTTTCCTTGGTGCCCCGACTTCCTAGTTAATTACAGTTACATGATTAATCAGGTTAACCCCTGTGCGGCCGGGACGGACATCCAGCGAAAAATCATATCGCCATTAGCATAACAAAATGTAATAATTACATTTTTTTTAAAATTATATCGTTTTATAGATACACCTCTCCTGAATCGAACCACATTGTCCGATTTCAAAAATGCTTTACAGCAAAAGCAAAACATTAGATTATGTTAGGAGTATATCGTAAAAGTAGCCACATAGCCATTTTCCGACCAACCACATGCATCACAAATAACCAAAAAACAGCTAAATGCAGCACTAACCTTTGACAATCGTCATCAGATGACACACCTAGAACATCATGTTACACAATACATGCATTCTTTTGTTCGATAAAGTTCATATTTATATATAAAAACAGCATTTTACATCGGTGCGTAACGTTGACTAACTATTTTCCCTCAAATGCATCCGATGAAACAGAGCTACAATTTACTAAATTACTATTCGAAAACATTTTTAAAATGTAATATTGTCATTCTAAGATTTATAGATGAATATCTCTTGAAAGCACCTGTAATGACAGATTTAAAATTAACTTTACTGGGTAATCATACTTTGCGATGAAAGGGGATGCGATACTCTAAAAAAAAGGCTAACATTACAGGTCAGCGCCATCTTGGAACAATCGCATATCACATCTAGTCTTGTATACTATTGTCAATAATCCCTTACCTTTGGTTGTCTTCATCAGAAAGCACTTCCAGGAATCCCAGGTCCACAACAAATGTATTTTCGTACGAAAAAAATACTCCTTTATGTTCCAAGAGCTTGTTCTTGTTAGCGCGTCTGAAGGCTGCTCCAAAACTTCCGTCGACCACGGCACAGCCATTTTGAGAAAATGCATTTTTTTCCCATTTAGGTTCGTTCAAACATGTCAAACGTTGTATAACATAAATCTTCAGGGCGTTTTTCAACAAGAGAGCCAATAAGATTCGAGGGGGATGATTGCATTGTGTTTCAAAACGTTTCGAAAGGGGAGGGTAACCAGGGGCGTCGGCGTCATAATGGTGATGGCCCTCTCCGTGTGACCACGTTCCACAGCGTCTCATTCATTCAGTTTTGACAGTAGGAGACTCAAACCACTTTGTTTCGACTGGGGACATCTAGTGGAAGCAATAGGAAGTGGTCAATGAACCATAGCTCACGGTGTGATTAATAGGCAACGTGATGAATTTCAGTTCGCAATTCAGAATTCCACTTCCTGTTTCGATCTGTCTCGGGGTTTTGACTGCCATATGAGTTCTGTTATACTCACAGACACCATTCAAACAGTTTTAGAAACTTTAGGGTGTTTTCTATCCACAAGTATTAATTATATGCATATCCTAGCTTCTGAGTTTGAGTAGGAAGCCGTTTAAAATGGGCACGAATTTTTTTCAAAAATCGCTTTAGCGTCCCCTATCCTAGGGGAACGCCAAGAGGTTAATCGTGTAATAATAATTACAGAGTAATTTGATAAGTATGTCTTCAGTTTTAATGATGCCAAAGACACGACACTAGTTAAGCAACTTTGACTGTTGAAACATTCATATACTGTATAAGCCCCATCTATCAAACTGTCTAATCTAGACCATCCACACAGTCTGTGATTCGCCACAAAGTGGTGTCCCTCCCCACCACTTGTTTTGGTATACAGCTGAACATTGAACAGCTTCCCAAATCCCAGACTGTAGCTTTAACTAAAACATTATGCAGCTTGTCATGCAATGTCAGGCTAGAAGGAGAGCAGACTTAATAGACAACATTTTGATGTTATGAATGGGTATGGCAGATATACAGTTGAAGTCGGAAGTTTACATAAACTTAGGTTGGAGTCATTAATTAAAACTCGTTTTTCAACCACTCCACAAATTTCTTATTAACAAACAATAGTTTTGGCAAGTCGGTTAGGACATCTATTTTGTGCATGACACAAGTAATTTTCCCAACAATTGTTTACAGACAGATTATTTAAATTCACTGTATCACAATTCCAGTGGGTCATAGGTTTACATACACTAAGTTGACTGTGCCTTTAAACAGCTTGTAAAATTCTAGAAAATGATGTAATGTCTTTAGAAGCTTCTGATAGGCTAATTGACATAATTTGAATCAATTGGAGGTGTACCTGTGGATGTATGTCAAGGCCTACCTTCAAACTCAGAGCCACTTTGCTTGACATCATGGGAAAATCAAAAGAAATCAGGTTAGGCCTCAGAAAAAAAATGTAGACCCCCACAAGTCTGGTTCATCCTTGGGAGCAATTTCCAAACACATGAAGGTACCATGTTCATCTGTACAAACAATAGTTGGCAAGTATAAACACAATGGGACCACGCAGCCGTCATACTGCTCAGGAAGGAGACGCGTTCTGTCTCCTAGAGATTAAAATACTTTGGTGAGAAAAGTGCAAATCAATCCCAGAAACAGCAAAGGACCTTGTGAAGATGCTGGAGGAAACAGGTACAGAAGTATCTATATCCACACTAAAACGAGTCCTATATCGACATAACCTGAAAGGCCGCTCAGCAAGGAAGAAGCCACTGCTCCAAAACCGCCATAAAAAAGCCAGACTACGGTTTGCAACTGCACATAGGGACAAAGATTGTACTTTTTGGAGAAATGTCCTCTGGTCTGATTAAACAAAAATAGAACTGTGTGGCCATAATGACCATTGTTATATTTGGAGAAAAAAGGGGGAGGCTTGCAAGTCGAAGAACACCATAACAACCGTGAAGCACGGGGGTGGCAGCATCATGTTGAGGGGGTGCTTTTCTGCAGGAGGGACTGGTGCACTTCACAAAATAGATGGAATCATGAGGACAGAAAATTATGTGATATATTGAAGCAACATCTCAAGACATCAGTCAGGAAGTTAAAGCTTGGTCTCAAATGGGTCTTCCAAATGGACAATGATCCCAAGCATACTTCCAAAGTTGTGGCAAAATGGCTTAAGGACAACAAAGTCAAGGTATTGGAGTGGCCATCACAAAGCCCTGACCTCAATCCTATAGAAAATTTGTGGGCAGAATTGAAAAAGCGTGTGCGAGCAAGGAGGCCTACAAACCTGAGTCAGTTACACCAGCTCTGTCAGGAGGAATGGGCCAAAATTCACCCAACTTATTGTGGGAAGCTTGTGGAAGGCTACCCAAAACGTTTGACCCAAGTTAAACAATTTAAAGGCAATGCTACCAAATACTAATTGAGTGTATGTAAACTTCTGACCCACTGGGAATGTGATGAAAGAAATAAAAGCTAAAATCAATGACATTTCACATTCTTAAAATAAAGTGGTGATCCTAACTGACCTAAGACAGGGAATTTTTACTAGAATTAAATGTCAGGAATTGTGAAAAAACTGAGTTTAAATGTAGTTGGCTAAGGTGTATGTAAACTTCTGACTTCATCTGTACGTTCCAGACATTATCGTTGTGTTGGATAGTAGCGCTGGGAATTGCCAGGGACCTCACGATACGATGTTATCACAATACTTAGGTGCTGATATGATATGTATTATGATTCTCACAATTCTACATGTATTACGATTTTACACAGTAATTTTATTGTGATTCGATGTTCCAAATATATTGCTCACTATATGTGTCTGGCAGAGAGAATAGAAAGCATGAGAAAGTAATGGAAATAAAATTGCCATAAAAAAATGTGCTTCCTATTTTAAATGAAAATGATGAACAGTCTATGAAGGAGTTTTAGTGCAGGGACAGCCAACTAGCACAACAATAATTGTGTGATATTGTTGATGCGATACGACACGATATATCGTCGAAAAATAATATCCCGATATGTAACTATGGATTTTTTTCTCCTTCATTACTTATTGACACCATTGAGGTAGGGTTTGTTAAAATGACAGATTAGCTTATTGTACGCTCTGGTCACTACTGTATGTATTTTCTGATCATATTACTCCAGTGCTAGCCTCTCTACACTGGTTTCCTGTTAAGGCAAGGGCTGGTTTCAAGGTTTTACTGCCAACCTACAAAGCATTACATGGGCTTGCTCCTACCTATCTTTCCGATTTGGTCCTGCCGTACATTAACATTTTAGTCATTTAGCAGACACTCTTATCCAGAGCGACTTACAGTAGTGAATACATACATTTCATACCATTTCATGAATAAAAAAAAATAAATTGTACTGGCACCCAGTGGGAATCGAACCCACAACCCTGGCGTTGCACACACCATGCTGGCGTTGCAAACACCATGCTCTACCAACTGAGCCACAGCGAACATACCTACATGTACGCTACGGTCACAAGACGCAGGACTCCTTATTGTCCCGAGAATTTCTAAGCAAACAGCTGGAGGCAGGGCTTTCTCCTATAGAGCTCCATTTTTATGGAATGGACCAGGAGTGTGAAGGTGAACGGAAAGGCACTGGAGCAACGAGCCTGTCCGGTTCCCCTCTCTCCACTGGGATTCTCTGCCTCTAACCCTATTACAGGGGCTGAGTCACTGGCTTACTGGTGCTCTTTCATGCCGTCCCTAGGAGGGGTGCGTCACTTGAGTGGCTTGAGTCACTGACGTGATCTTCCTGTCTGGGTTGGCGCCTCCTCTTGGGTTGTGCCGTGGCAGAGATCTTTGTGGGCTATACTCAGCCTTGTCTCAGGATGGTAAGTTGGTGGTTGAAGATATCCCTCTAGTGGTGTGAGGGCTGTGCTTTGGCAAAGTGGGTGGGGTTATATCCTGCCTGTTTGGCCCTGTCTGGGGGTATTGTCGGATGGGGCCACAGTGTCTCCCGACCCCTCCTGTCTCAGCCTCCAGTATTTATGCAGCAGTAGTTTATGTGTCGGGGGACACATAAGTATCCTGTCTTATCCTGTGTGAATAAGTATTTTTTCTCTCTCTCTCTCTCTCTCTCTCGATGTGCTACTTGCCCCAGACCTGCGTTTTCAACTCTCTAGAGACAGCAGGAGCGGTAGAGATACTCTGAATGATCGGCTATGAAAAGCCAACTGACATTTACTCCTGAGGTGCTGATCTGTTGCACCCTCGACAACCACTGTAATTATTATTATTTGACCCTGTTGGTCATCTATGAACATTTGAACGTCTAATCTCCACCCGGCAAAGCCAGAAGAGGACTGGCCACCCCTCATAGCCGGGATCCTCTCTAGGTTTCTTCCTAGGTTCTGGCCTTTCTAGGGAGTTTTTCCTAGCCACCGTGCTTCTACACCTGCATTGCTTGCTGTTTGGGGTTTTAGGCTGGGTTTCTGTACTGTACTTTGAGAAATCAGCTGATGTAAGAAGGGCTTTATAAATACATTTGATTTGATTTGATCCTATCAAAAGGAACACAATGAAATATAATGATTAAAGATATGCTTTTTATTAAAATGTCCATAAGCAGATGTAGCAGAAAAGGAACAACAAATAACAAATGCAGCGTGTATAAAATAGTGAAGGTGAAGTACCCTGAGACGCTATTATCTCCCCATAATATTTGATTGTTCAATTAATCAAAGACATAATTAATCCTTTAAATTCCATATGATTCTTTTATTTATTGTGATAAATTGTGATAACCTCAAATGATGTGTAACAACGCATGTGGTCTGTGACCGACGCTGACAGGACTGCTGTAATATTCCTATCTGATGGGTGCTTCATGAGAATTTACACTGAATGAATTTGAATGTTTAGAAGTATTCTTGTACTGCTTCAAGTGAGGGATCACTTTAAAAATTCTTCCAAAATATTTGAAACATTCAAATTCATTCAGTTTCAATTCTCATGAAGCACCCATCAGATAGTGATATGAAAAACAGTTCTGTCAGCATCTATGTCAATCATCCGTCCAAACATATAGGGTCAGTTTCCTGGACCCAGATTAAGTCACTCCTGGACTAAAAAGCATGTTGAATGGAGAATCTCCATTGAAAGTAACTAGTCCAGGACTAGGCTTAATCTGTATCCGGGATACCATCCCAAAGAGCAAGACATACTTTTTAGGAGTAAGTAGGAGTTACTGTTTCCAGTGCTGTATCCAGAGTACTGTTTCCAGCCCGTTCCATGTACACCAATCCCCAGTGGGCTCCGATGGAGGTGATCCCGGCACCGTTGAAGCGACCGCTGAGCAGCCTCAGCTCATTTCCCATGTTGGCTGGGTAGAAGTTGAAGGAGACTTGGCTAGGCTGGCCGGCTGACAGAGTGCGCCCCATGTTGGTGGTTAACACCAGGTAGCAGATGTAGTCTGCTGGGTTGTACTTCCCAGACACCTCGACGATGGCCTCATCATTAAACAGCTCCATCTCCTGCTTTTCACCCCCTTCACGACCAAACACAGGGGACCAGGTGGAGCCGTATCTCAGCTGGAACCTAAAACAGAGGAAGCTTTTCACGTTGGTTGTGTTTTGATAAGGCACATTCAGACCGAGAGAGCATGTAGCGTCAGAGAATATCAAGGAATGACACTTTACATTGTACTCTGGGTTAGATAAGATAACAATATTGTCTGGTCATGTACTGAATATGTAATTTACACAACAATTAAATAAAGAAAGAAAGAAAGAAAGAAAGAAAGAAAGAAAGAAGAAAGAAAGAAAGAAAGAAAGAAAGAAAGAAAGAAAGAAAGAAAGAAAGAAAGAAAAAAAGAAAGTGTGTCTGTTGGGTAGTGTAGTTTGACTGAGTCAGTGGTGTCTGTTGGGTAGTGTAGTTGGACTGAGTCAGTGGTGTCTGTTCATGGGTCAGGGTCTGCTCACCCGCTGATGTAGGCGATGCTGTTGTAGTAGTAGTAGTAGTAGTAGTAGTAGTAGTTGTTGTTGGTCTCCCACACTCTGACTCCTGTGATGTGTCCCTCACCGTAGGAAGCAAATGGGGTGCCACCTCCTTGACCCACCGCAGAGGAATACGAGTACGGATCTTTGATGGCTAAAATAACATGGGAAATATGTTTACTATATTAATAATTCTATTTTTCTAGCTGCCACCGATCCACGTTTCTTTTTCCATTTGTTATGTCTTGATTGTTCACACCTGGTTCCCATTACATTACTATTATTTCCCTATTTAACCCTCTGGTTCTCATTATGTTTTGTGCGTGATTGTTTCCTGGTTTTTGTGTTAGGGTTTGTTATCCCTGCGTGGATTTATTGGCTGATTCTTTTTCCGAGTAAAGTACGTTATTTTACTCAGTTTTGTGTCCTGCGCCTGACTCCGTCCTCACCTCTGCACAACTGACACTTGACAGAATCACGCACCTTTTTTTATGGAGTCAGCAGGTGCACCCAGTCCTCCGGTACCAGTGGAGGAACGCGTCCAGCAGCACGCGATGATGCTCCAACATCTTGGCACAGCCATGGATTGCGTGCTGCTCACCATGGAGCAATGGGAAAAAGGGGTTTTTCCCACATCCCCATCAACTTCACTCCAACCCACACCACAACCCACACCGCTGTCCACCCCTCCGTCACCTGGACCCAGTGGGATTCGGCTCTCGCTCCCGAGCGCTTATGATGGGACGGCTGCCGGGTGCCAGGGGTTCCTGCTCCAGTTGGAGCCCTACCTGGCGACCATCCACCCGGCTCCCTCGGGATACTAGAGCGTGTCCACCCTCATCTCCTGTCTGTCGGGGAAGGCGCTTGAGTGGGCCAACGCGGAATGGGGAAGTATAGAAGCAACGTTGGTCCGCTATGAGGATTTCACCCGTCGCTTCCGGGCGGTCTTCGATCATCCACCTGAGGGGAGAGCAGCGGGGGAACGCTTGTTCCATCTCAGACAGGGGATGAGGAGCACACAGGAATTCGCACTGGACTTCAGGACCCTGGCTGCCAGCGCAGGATGGAATGAGAGGGCCCTGATTGACCATTACCGATGTAGACTACGTGAGGACGTTCATCGGGAGCTGGCCTGCAGGGACACCACCCTTACCCCCGACCATCTGGTGGATTTATGCATCCGGCTGGATAACCTGTTGGCCACCCGCGGACGTCCGGATCGGGGTCCGTCCATTCCATCCCCCAGCGCCTCCTGCACTACCTGTGGCCGCAGAGGACACACTGCTGGTCGGTGCTGGAGAGGTTCCCCAGGAAGTCGAGGCAGCAGGCAGGGCACTGGTGTATCATCCCAGGTGAGTATGCACCCAACTCACCCAGAGCTTCCTTTTGCGCACATGTATATATCTATAGAATTTCCTGAGTTTTCCCCGCATTCCCAGCATAAGGCGCTAGTAGATTCAGGCGCAGCTGGGAACTTTATTGACCGTTCATTTGTTCGTAGATTAGGGATCCCTATTGTTCCTGTTGATGTGCCCTTCCCTGTACATTCCTTAGATAGTCATCCTTTAGGGTCGGGTCTGATTAGGGAGGTCACAACTCCACTATGTATGATAATGCAGGAGGGTCATGAGGAGAGAATTAGTCTCTTCCTGATAGATTCTCCTGCGTTTCCTGTGGTGTTGGGGTTTCCCTGGTTGGCCCATCATGACTCGTGGCAACAGAGGGCTCGCAAGGTATGGTCACGTCAGTGTTCAGGGAGGTGTATAGGTGTTTCCATAGGTGCAACTACGGTGGAGAGTCCAAACCAGGTCTCCACCATGCACATCCCCCCTGAATATGCTGATTTGGGGCGACTCAACTACCACCCCATCGACGGAGGGATTGTGTGATAAATCTCCTGGTAGATGCAGCACTTCCCAGGAGTCATGTGTATCCTCTGTCACAGGAGGAGACGGCGGCTATGGAAACATGTCACCGAATCTCTGGGACAGGGATACATTTGGCCTTCCACTTCACCTGCCTCCTCAAGTTTCTTTTTTGTGAAGAAGAAGGATGGAGGTTTACGCCTGTGCATTGACTATAGAGGTTTAAATAAGATCATGGTGAAGTATATTTACCCTCTGCCTCTCATAGCCAGTGTGACTGAGTCATTGCATGGGGCGCGCTTCTTCACCAAATTGGATCTCAGGAGTGCTTACAACCTGGTTCGTATCCGGGAGGGGGATGAGTGCAAGACGGCATTTAGTACCACCTCTGTGCACTATGAGTACCTCGTCATGCCGTACGGGTTGATAAATGCTCCATCCGTCTTCCAATCCTTTGTAGACAAGATTTTCAGGGACCTGCACGGGCAGGGTGTAGTGGTGTATATAGATGACATTCTAATATACTCCGCTACACGCGCCGAGCATGTGTCTCTGGTGCGCAAGGTGCTTGGTCGACTGTTGGAACATGACCTGTACGTTAAGGCTGCGAAATGTCTGTTCTTCCAACAGTCCGTCTCCTTCCTAGGGTATCGCCTGTCCGAGTCAGCGATGGAGATGAAGAATGACTGCATTTCAGCCGTGCGTAATTGACCGACTCCAACCACGGTAAAGGAGGTGCAGCGGTTCTTAGGGTTTGCCAACTACTACTGGAAGTTTATACGGGGCTTTGGTCAGGTAGTGGCTCCCATTACCTCTTTGCTGAAAGGGGGACCGGTGCGACTGCAGTGGTCAGCTGGGGCGGACAGGGCTTTTGGTCACCTGAAGGCTCTGTTTACCTCGGCTCCTGTGTTGGCTCATCCTGATCACTCCTTAGCGTTCATAGTAGAGGTGGACGCGTCCGAGGCTGGGATAGGAGCTGTGCTGTCTCAGCGCTCGGGTACGCCACCTAAAACTGCACCCCTGTGCGTTCTTTTCGAAGAAGCTCAGCCCAGCGGAGCAAAACTATGATGTGGGGGACCAGGAGCTGTTGGCTGTTGTCGGGGCTCTGAAAGCGTGGAGGCATTTTCTTGAGGGGGCTAAACACCATTTTCTCATTTGGACTGACCACTGTCGTGTCTTTGGGATCATTAAAACGGAAGACATGTTTATCAAATAACTCTCTGTGATTATTATTACGCGATTAAACTGATTAATCGTGTAAATGTAATTAACTAGGAGGTCGGGGCATCAAGGAAAATATTCAGATTACAAAGTTATAATTTTCCTAATATAACTTTCAGATATCATACTATCTGATCTGAGTCTTCTGATTAATGATGTGTTATTTACCTCACGTCAGTCTCATTCCAAACGTTGTAAATTGTTGGTTATCTGCACGAACCCAGTTTTCACTATGAGTCATCCATACATCAATTGTCTTAAAATCGTTTATTTACTAATATAAGTAATTCACAGAAATGCATAACAATACAGATATGGTTACAAGGAAATGATAGGAGAATGTGCCCTAGTGGGCTAAACCGGCATGGCGGCTTGTTACACAAAGAAAGGGGTTTGGGCTTGAATGAAAGAGCGGGAAGATTGAGTAACCAAGAAAGCAGCTATGCTATCGTAAATACATTATCGTATGCATTCTAAATTACCGCCCATTTGGAAAAGGAAAATGCAATAAATATTTACTCTGAGCTGCGCTTTGGTAGGTTGGTCGTAGATGCTGGCCGTGTTGGCCAACAGAGATCTTCCTGTCCTCGGAAGAATATCACTGGTGGTAAAACGGATACGTTGTAGTATCTTCGTTGTGTGTTAGACTGGATACGTCGTCTGTCCTTTCCTAGCCCACGTCTACAGCGGCCGCTGCTAAGTATCACTTCTGTAGTGAATAAGGGTTCAAAGTTCATACCATTCGCAACCAAAACTCACGCTGAGGTTGGCTTAGTTCTGTACTTGACATGTTTGTCCTTTTAACGCAGAGGCTGCAGACCGCACGTACCCGGAACAGACTTGGTTACATTTCGTCACTGACTTATATAGTGGCGAGGGGTAGAAGGGTGTGTTTCATCGTTTATAACCCCTGTCTCTTCACAGGGGCGGGCCACTGATTGGTCAGGGCTCTTTCCTTATGAAATCCCAATTCTCTCATTTGGAAGCTAAAATTACATTTAATCTCCTAACAAACAGTTTCAATATCAAACATTTAAATTGCACAACAATTCCATGTGAATCTGATAACTAAAATGTGTAGACTTTCCCAGGTACAGTTTATGTCGTCCTGTCATCAGTCATAATGTCTCAGATGACAACCGAACTGACATTCATACTCATTAAGTACCTGGTAAATATGGTTCCTTCCCCCCCCCCCACTTGTTTGATGTTCCCAGACTCTCTATATTTAACCTCTCTAGGGTAGGGGGCAGTATTTTCACGGCCGGATGAAAAACGTACCCAAATTAAACGGCCTACTACTCGGGCCCAGGAACGAGAATATGCATATTATTAGTAGATTTGGATAGAAAACACTCTGAAGTTTCTATGATGTCTGTGAGTATAACAGAACTCATATGGCAGGCAAAAACTTGAGAAAAATCTAACCAGGAAGGGAGAATTCTGGTGCTTGTAGTCCTTTCAAGTCATTGCCTATCGAACACTCAGTGACTTAGGGTTCATTTTGCACTTCCTAAGGCTTCCACTACATGTCAACAGTCTTTAGAAAGTTGGTTGAGGCGTCTATGATGAACAGAGAGCGAACAGAGGAAGTTGGAAGTTGTTGACTCAGGAAGGTACTGGCGTTCATTGGCGCGCATTCACGTGAGAGTTAGCTGTGTTCCAAAATGTTTTTCAAGACAATGGAATCGTCCGGTTGGAATATTATTGAAGTTCTAAGTGATAAAGGCCCTAAAGATTGATGCTATACAACGTTTGACATGTTTGAACGAACGTAAATAGAACATTTTTTACTTTTCGTCGTGACATTTTCCGCGCGCTTCCTACACTTGGAGTAGCTTACTGAATGCGCTAACAACAAGGACCTATTTGGACATAAATTATGGACTTTATCGAACAAAGCAACATTTATTGTGGACCTGGGATTCCTGGAAGTGCCTTCTGATGAAGATCATCAAAGGTAAGTGAATATTTCTAATGCTATTTATGATTTTAGATGACTCCAAAATGGCGGGTATCTGTATTGCCTAGTGTATTTTTCTGAGCACAGTACTCAGATTATTGCAAAGTGTGCTTTCCCCGTGAAGCTTTTTTGAAATCTGTCACAGCGTTTGCATAAAGGAGATGTTCATCTATAATTCTTTGAATAACAGTTTAATATTTTATCAACGTTTATGGTGAGTATTTTTGTAAATTGTTGTGCTGCTCCACCGGCAGTATTGGAGGCAAAATATTTTCTGAACATCACGCACCAATGTAAAATGGAGTTTATGGATATAAATATGAACTTTATCAAACAAAAAATGCATGTATTGTCTAACATGAGGTCCTTGGAGTGTCATCTGATGAAGATCGTCAAAGGTTAGTGCATAATTTTAGCTGGTTTTCTGTTTTTTGTGATGCCTGTCCTTGCTAGGAAAATGGCTGTGTGCTTTTTCTTGTGTTGGAACTGTCCTAACATAATCTAACTTTATGCTTTCGCCATAAAGCCTTTTTGAAATCGGACAATGTGGTTACATTAAGGAGACGTGTACCTTTAAAATGGTGTAAAATAGTCCTTTGTTTGAAAACTTTGAATTATGACATTTTGTGGTTTTTAATTTGGTGCTCTGATTTTTCACTGGCTGTTGAAAAGTGTGAACCGTGGGTGGCGTCCCACCTGCCCAAGAGAGGTTAACAAAGGCTATTCAAATGTCCTTCAGTAGGGTCAGAGAGAGAGGGGAAGGGAGAAAGGTATTTATGGGGGGTAAACCCATAAACCTTTCTCACAGGCCAACGTCATGACACCACCGCAATCTGGAGTACATCTGGGCCAGCGAGGAGAATGAATCCTCGCCAGGCAAGGTGGGCCATGTTTTTCACCCGTTTTGTGTTCACTCTATCCTACAGACCAGGTTCCCAGAACGCCAAGGCAGACACACTGTCTCGGATATATGACACAGAGGAGCGGTCCACGGATCCCACTCCCATAATTCCTGCTTCTTGCCTGTTGGCACCGGTTGTATGGGAGGTTGACGCGGACATCGAGCGGGCGTTACGTGCGGAGCCCACTCCCCCCCAGTGTCCAGTTGGACGTAAGTGGGAGGGAGTGGGATTTATTGGCTGATTATTTTTCAGAGTAAAGTACGTTATTTTACTCACCTCTGCACAACTGACACTTGACATGGTGAAAGCACAAAAGCTATTTTATCATTATAATTCAGAATTGTTTTTTAATTACTCACGCATTGCCAAGCAGCTAGCCAAGAACACTGTGACAACCAGGATTGAGAACATTCTGCAAAAGGGAGGCATCATTACTTAAGACCTTTAATTTCAGTCAGTTTCACTCTCACTCCATTTCACTTTAAATGGTAAAACTTGAAATAATGTAGTTAATAATGTTTTTCATAGTAGTTTGTCAAAACAACTAAGTCCTTTTACCTGTCAGGTCAACCAGTGTTTCCTAGGAGGGAAAAGAAAATAACCTTTTGAATTGTGACGTAACAAACAACAAACCATTCTTGAATGTGAAATGTTATAAAACAGCTCTAAAAAGTTGAACCTAATCTTGTTTACTACAATCACTATTGTAGTGCTAAGCTACTGTCACATTCAAAATAATGTCAGATCATTGAATCTAAATTTAGAGGCAAAAGGGCCAACATGTTTGTGCCCAAGTACCAAGAGATAATGAGTATTAACTTCATAATATTTCCCACACCAGTATCATGCATTGAATACAAGTTTTCTATTTAGTTAGTTGTGTAGTTACCCACAGTGCTATCTTGAGATGTGTGTGAAAACCTGTGAAAGCTTGTTATCTCTGTCTCTGCAAGGTCCTTCTAGTCTACTGCTTCCTCTTAGAACTGCATTTATACCTGCTGAACATTCCATCAGCTCTAGATGGAAGGAGCATGACAAAGAACACCTTTAGTCAGTCACTATAGAGAAGTCAGACATTGTTTTCTAATTGGTCGAGGCTACTTTGGGAGGGAGTACCAAGGAAATACTAGAAGGAAACAAGCATCTTTCTGGTAAGAAGAAGGGCGGGGGTGTATGACTTATGATTAGCGAGACGTGGTGTGATCATAACAACATACAGGAACTCAAGTCCTTCTGTTCACCCGACTTAGAATTCCTCACAATCAAATGCCGACCGCATTATCTACCTAGAGAATTCTCTTCGATTATAATCACAGCCGCATATATCCCCCCTAAGCAGACACATCGATGGCCCTGAAACGAACTTCATTTGACTCTATGTAAACTGGAAACCACGTATACTGAGGCTGCTTTTATTGTAGCTGGGGATTTTAACAAGGCTAATCTGAAAACAAGGCTCCCTAAATTCTATCAGCATATCGATTGCGCTACCAGGGCTGGCAAAAAACCCTAGATCATTGCTATTCTAACTTCCGTGACGCATAAGGCCCTCCCCCGCCCTCCTTTCGGAAAAGCTGACCACGACTCCATTTTGTTGCTTCCAGCCTATAGACAGAAACTAAAACAGGAAGCTCCCGCACTCAGGTCTGTTCAACACTGGTCCGACCAATCGGATTCCACTCTTCAAGATTGCTTCGATCACGTGGACTGGGATATGTTCCGCATTGCGGCGAACAACTACATTGACAAATACGCTGAGTCGGTGAGTGGGTTTATTACCAAGTGCATCGGTGATGTTGTACCCACAGCGTCTATTAAAACATTCCCCAACCAGAAACCGTGGATTGATGGCAGCATTCGCGCAAAACTGAAAGCGAGAACCAGTGCTTTTAATCAGGGCAAGGTGACCAGAAACATGACCGAATACAAACAGTGTAGCTATACCCTCCGCAAGGCAATTAAACAAGCTAAGCGTCAGTATAGAGACAAAGTAGAGTCGCAATTCAACGGCTCAGACAGGAGAGGTATGTGGCAGGGTCTACAGTCAATCACGGACTATAAGAGAAAAACCAGCCTCGTCGCGGACCAGGATGTCTTGCTCCCAGACAGACTAAACAACTTCTTTGCTCGCTTTGAGGACAATACAGTGCCACTGACACGGCCTGCTACCAAAACCTGCGGGCTCTCCTTCACTGCAGCCGACGTGAGCAAAACATTTAAACATGTCAACCCTCGCAAGGCTGCAGGCCCTGACGGCATCCCCAGCCGCATCCTCAGAGCATGCGCAGACCAGCTGGCTGGTGTGTTTACGGACATATTAAATCAATCCTTATCCCAGTCTGCTGTCCCCACATGCTTCAAGAGGGCCACCATTGTTCCTGTTCCCAAGAAAGCTAAGGTAACTGAGCTAAATGACTACTGCCCAGTAGCACTCACTTCCGTCATAATGAAGTGCTTTGAGAGACTAGTCAGGGACCATATCACCTCCACCCTACCTGACACCCTAGACCCACTCCAATTTGCTTGCCGCCCCAATAGGTCCACAGACGACGCAACCGCAATCACACTACATACTGCCCTAACCCATCTTGACAAGAGGAATACCTATGTGAGAATGCTGTTCATCGACTACAGCTCAGCAGTTAACACCATAGTACGCTCCAAACTCGTCATCAAGCTCGAGACCCTGGGTCTCAACCCCGCCCTGTGCAACTGGGTCCTGTACTTCCTGACTGGCCGTCCCCAGGTGGTGAGGGTAGGTAACAACATCTCCACCCCGCTGATCCTCAACACTGGGGCCCCACAAGGGTACGTTCTCAGCCCTCTCCTGTACTCCCTGTTCACCCACGACTGCGTGGCCATGCACGCCTCCAACTAAATCATCAAGTTTGCAGACCACACTACAATGGTAGGCTTGATTACCAACAATGATGAGACGGCCTACAGGGAGGAGGTGAGGGCCCTCGGAGTGTGGTGCCAGGAAAATAACCTCACACTCAACGTCAACAAAACAAAGGCGATGATCGTGGACTTCAGGAAACAGCAGAGGCAGCACCCCCCTATCCACATCGATTGGACAGTAGTGGAGAGGGTAGAAGGTTTTAAGTTCCTTGGCATACACATCATGGACAAACTGAAATGGTCCAACCACACAGACAGCGTGGTGAAGAAGGCGCAGCAGCGCCTCTTCAACCTCAGGAGGCTGAAGAAATTTGGCTTGTCACCAAAAACACACAAACTTTTAGAGATGCACAATCGAGAGCATCCTGTCGGGCTGTATCACCGCCTGGTACGGCAACTGCTCCGCCCACAACCATAAGGCTCTCCAGAGGGTAGTGAGTTCTGCACAACGCATCACCGGAGGCAAACTACCTGCCCTCCAGGACACCTACACCACCCGATGTCACAGGAGGGCCAAAAAGATCATCAAGGACAACAATCACCCGAGCCACTGCCTGTTCACCCCGCTAACATCCAGAAGGCGAGGTCAGTACAGGTGCAGCAAAGCAGGGACCGAGAGACTGAAAAACAGCTTCTATCTCAAGGCCATCAGACTGTTAAACAGCCATCACTAACATTGAGTGGCTGCTGCCAACATACTGACTCAACTCCAGCCACTTTAATAATGTAAAAATGTATGTAATAAATATATCACTAGCCACTTCAAACAATGCCACTTCATATAACATTTACATACCCTACATTACTCATCTCATATGTATATACTGTACTCTATACCATCAACTGCATCTTGCCTATGCCGTTCTATACCATCACTCATTCATATATTTTTTTTATGTACATATTCTTATTCATTCGTTGACACTTGTGTGTATAAGGTAATTGTTGTGAAATTGTTAGGTTAGATTACTCGTTGGATATTACTGCATTGTCGGAACTAGAAGCACAAGCATTTCGCTACACTCGCATTAACATCTGCTAACCATGTGTATGTGACAAATAAAATTTGATTTGATTTGAAAAATACTAATTGTGTTCTTTTGAATTGTAACAAATGATCTGAAATAGAGATGAAAAACATATACAATCTAACAACCAAACAATTAAAAGAATGTACCAAAATTGTATGAATGTGTACAAAAATCGCTCAAAATCAGTCTCCCAATCTTCAGTTGTTTTATTACACCAAGAGGAACTCCTTCCCTTCAAACATTAACACTCTGAAAAAGACAAGTGGATCTGGTCATTAACAGGATGGTTAGTTCATTGGTTTGCTCAAATACCTACAGTATTTTATTGTAGAACATTTGTTTCAGTACATGTATTTCAATTTAATTCTAGATGTGCAGATGAGATTCCCTAAATTTTGTCTCCATTATTGTCCGACGTTTTCTTAATCTGTTACAATACTCACATCTTCATTAAATCACTGGCAACCTGTACATGTTACTACAGGAAAACAATATGATTTCATTTTTTGCAGATTAACCAGATAAATGTCCGTAGAAGTTACAAAGTGAGAAAATAAATAAAAGTTTACATACACATTACTAAGTGAAATACCCGGAGGCACTTGTTACTACCTATCTGTAAAATGTGATAGTTCAATTAACATATTGTTAGATTTCTTGTTAGATATTACTGCATGGTGGGAACTAGAAGCACAAGCATTTTGCTACACTCGCATTAATATCTGCTAACCATGTGTATGTTACCAATAACATTTGATTTGATTTGATAGTAATACAAATATGTAATGTAGGACCTTATTGATAAAAAATAAAATGTCAATGTAAAACACAATTGCTTTTGTGTATGTAGGTTGAGTTATCTATTTTATTTTAGCTGGGGAAGAATGTGAATTTATCTCAATAACTACCAATTGGGCACACACTGGTTGAATCAATGTTTTTTCCACATCATTTCATTTCACTTCAAAAGGTAAAACTTGAAATAAGTTTGTTAATAATGTTTTTCATAGTTCTTAAAAACAAGTCAGGTATTTTACCTGTCAGGTCAATCACCCCTAGGGGGGGGAAAGAAAATACACTTTATTGAATTGTGAAATGTGACGTAACAATCAACAAACCATTCTTGAATGTGAAATGTTTTAAAATGGCTTTAAAAGGTTAAACCTACTCTTGTTTACTACAATCACTCTTGTAGTGCTAAGCTACTGTCACGTTAAAAATAATGTCAGATAATTGAATTGAAATGTGAAGGCAATAGGGCCGAAATGTTTGTACCCAAGTACTAAGAGATAATGAGTATTAACTTTATAACATTTCCCACACAAGTATTATTTATTAAATACATGTGCACATTTTCTATTTTGTTAGTTGTGTAGTTACCCACAGTGCTATCTTGAGATGTGTGTGAAAACCTGTGAAAGCTTCCTATCTCTCTCTATCTCTGCCAGGTCCTTCTTGTCTACTGCTTCCTCCAAGAACTGCATTTATACCTGCTGAACATTCCATCAGCTCTAGATGGAAAGAGCATGACAAAGAACACCTTTATTAACTTACTATAAAATGAATCATGAAACAATTACAAAGATTTTACTGACTTACACTTCATATAAGGAAATAAATCAATTGAAATAAATAAATTAGGCCCTAATCTATGGATTTCACATGACTGGGAATACAGATATACATCTGTTGGTCACAGACACCTTGACAGAGTTGATCAGGCTGTTGACTGTGGAATGTTGTCGCACTTCTTTTCTATGGCTTCGCGGAGATGCAGGATTTTGGCGGGAACTGGAACACGTTGTCATGCATGTTGATCTGTGGCATTCCAAACATGCTCTGTGGGTGACATGTCTGGTGAGTATGCAGGCCATGGAAGAACTGGGACACCAGGAATTGTGTACAGATCCTTGCGACATGGGGCCGTGCATTATCATGCTGGAACATGAGGTGAAGTTTGCGAATGAATGTCGTTCACTCTGTTCACAACATTTACATCAGCAAACCACTCGCCCACACAATGTCATTCATGTGGTCTGAGGTTGTGAGTCCGGTTCGACGCACTGCCAAACGATCTAAAAACAACGTTGGAGAGGTAGAGAAATTAACATTACATTATCTGGAAATAAGCTCTGGTGGACATTCCTGCATATAGCATGCCAATTGCATGGTCCCTCAAAACTTGAGATTTTATTGTCCCCAGCACAAGGTGTATCTGTATAATGATCATGCTGTTTAAAACCTGTTTGGGATAGGGGACAGTATTTTCCCGGCCGGATAAAAAACGTACCCGATTTAATCTGTTTACTACTCCTGCCCAGAAACTAGAATATGCATATAATTAGTAGATTCGGGATAGAAAACACTCTAAAGTTTCTAAAACTGTTTTAATGGTGTCTGTGAGTATAACAGAACTCATATGGCAGGCCAAAACCTGAGAAGATTCCATACAGGAAGTGCCCTGTCTGACAATTTGTTGAAGTAGAAGTCCTGGGAGTGCATTCTGAAGAAGAACAGCAAAGGTAATCCAATTTTTCTAACTGTAATTCTGACTTTAGGTTGTCCCAAACTTGGTGGGTGTCAAAATAGCTAGCCGTGATGGCCGGGTACTCAGAATATACATAGGTACTCAGAATATTGCAAAATGTGCTTTCGCCGAAAAGCTATTTTAAAATCTGACACCGCGATTGCATAAAGGAGTTCTGTATCTATAATTCTTAAAATAATTGTTATGTATTTTGTGAACGTTTATCGTGAGTAATTTAGTAAATTCACCGTAAGTTTGCGGTGGGTATGCTAGTTCTGAACATCACATGCTAATGTAAAAAGCTGGTTTTTGATATAAATATGAACTTGATTGAACAAAACATGCATGTATTGTATAACATAATGTCCTAGGAGTGTAATCTGATGAAGATCAAAGGTTAGTGCTGCATTTAGCTGTGGTTTTGGTTTTTGTGACATATATGCTTGCTTTGAAAATGGCTGTGTGATTATTTTTGTCAGGGTACTCTCCTGACATAATCTAATGTTTTGCTTTCGTTGTAAAGCCTTTTTGAAATCGGAGAGTGTGGTTAGATAAAGGAGAGTCTTGTCTTTAAAATGCTGTGAAATAGTCATATGTTTGAAAAGTTGAAGTAATAGGATTTTTAAGGTATTTGAAAATCGCGCCACAGGATTCAACTGGCTGTTACGTAGGTGGGACGAATTCGTCCCGCCTGCCCTAGAGAGGTTAAATAAATATTCGTAAAATTAAACATTCATGAACATACAAGTGTCTTATATCATTTAAAAGCTTAACCTATTGTTAATCCAACTGTGCTGTCAGATTTCAAAAAGGCTTTACGGCAAAAGCATACCATGCGATTATCTGAGGACAGCGCCCCACATCAACACATTTTTCAACCAGCACAGGCTTCACAAAATCACAAATAGCGATTAAATAAATCACTTACCTTTGAAGATCTTCCTCTGTTCGCAATCCCAAGGGTCCCACCTACAACATGAATGGTTGTTTTGTTCAATAAAATCCTTCTTATATACCAAAAAGTCTGTTTAGTTGGCGCCATTGATTTCAGTAGTCCACTTGTTCAACATGCAGACGAAGTCCAAAAAGCTACCTGTAAACTTCGTCCAAACAAATCAAACAACGTTTATATTTAATCCTCAGGTAGTCTAAAATGCAAATAAATAATATTATTTCACACAGAAAATACTATGTTCAATAGGAGTGCCTTCTCCCGCGAGTGCCGAAAGACTGATTTAGTCCAGGTGCTCTCCCAACAAAAACTCCAAATACTTGTTCATTTTTCAATAAAAAAGCCTGAAACCTTGAATAAAGACTGTTGACATCTAGTGGAAGCCATAGGAATTGCAATTTGGTTGACGGACATAGGGGTTTCCAATAGGTTTACAAAATAAGAGCCTGGGAGACAAAAAATTATAATTCTGGTCGGATTTTCTTCAGATTTTCACCTGCCATGTCAGTTCTGTTATAGCCACATACATTATCTATCCAATGCTACCAATTTTATGCCTATACTGGCTTCTGTGCCTGAGTAACAGGCAGTTTACTTTGGGTACGTCAGACAGGCGGAAATTCAGGATGCTGCCCCCTAGCCCTAAGAAGATTTAAAGCCAGGTCTCGCAGCCCTTTGTCTACTGCAGTGGTTCCCAAACTTTTTTATAGTCCCGTACCCCTTCAAACATTCAACCTCCAGCTGCGTACCCCCTCTAGCACCAGGGTCAGCGCACTCTCAAATGTTGTTCTTTGCCATCATTGTAAGCATGCCACACACGCACACTATACGATACATTTATTGAACAAAAGAATGAGTGTGAGTTGTCACAGCCCGGCTCGTGGGAAGTGACAAAGAGCTCTTACAGGACCAGGGCACAAATAATAATATAATAATAATCAATAATTTTGCTCTTTATTTAACTATCTTGCATATAAAACCTTATTTGTTCATCGAACATTTTGAATAACTCACCACAGGTTAATGAGAAAGATGTGCTTGAAAGGATGCACATAACTCTGCAATGTTGGGTTGTATTGGAGAGTCTCAGTCTTAAATAATTTTCCACACACAGTCTGTGCCTGTATTTAGTTTTCATGCTAGTGAGGGCCGAGAATCCACCCTCACATAGTGTAGGTACGTGGTTGCAAAGGGCATCAGTGTCTTAACCTCTATGGGCTAGGTGGGACGCCTGCGTCCCACCTACTCAACAGCCAGTGTAATCCAATGCCTACCAATGTGAGAGACGCAGACTCAGTCTCAACCTTTAAGTCTTTACTGAAGACTTATCTCTTCAGTAGGTCCTATGATTAAGAAGTTGGAGTTCTTCTCTGTCTGCTTTAACAAGGACAACACACCGGTCTTCCTGTGCAAATTAACTCAAGCTTACGGACAATGTCAAATGTGATATAGCGAAGCACCTGAGTGAGTTGGGTGCACAATTACGCATGTACTTTCCCGAAATGGATGACACCAACAACTGGATTCATTATCCCTTTCATGCCCTACCTCCAGTCCACTTACCGATATCTGAACAAGAAAGCCTCATCGAAATTGCAACAAGCGATCAGAAGCCACTGCCAGATTTCTGGATTGGGCTGTGCTCAGAGTATCCTGCTTTGGCAAATCGCACTGTTAACCTGTTAGGGCTAGGGTGCAGTATTGACACGCCCGGATAAAAAATGTACCCGATTTAATCTGGTTACTACTCCTGCCCAGTAACTAGAATATGCATATAATTATTGGCTTTGGATAGAAAACACCCTAAAGTTTCTAAAACTGTTTGAATGGTGTCTGTGAGTATAACAGAACTCATATGGCAGGCCAAAACCTGAGAAGATTCCATGCAGGAAGTGGCCTGTCTGACAAGTTGTGTTTCATCTTGGCTCTTTTTATTGAAGTCTGAGGATCCTAGCAATAACGTGACACTTCCTACGGCTCCCATAGGCTCTCAGAGACCGGGAAAAAGGTGAAATATATCGATGGAAGCCTCTGGCTGAAACACATTATCGCGTTTGGCAAGTGGTAGATCAGAGTACTATGGGCTTAGGCGCGTGCCCGAGTCGACCCCATGCTTTATTTTCTTTCGTCTGTTTACCTAAACGCAGATTCCCGGTCGGAATATTATTGCTTTTTTATGAGAAAAATTGCATAAAAATTTATTTTAAACAGCGGTTGACATGCTTCGAAGTACGGTAATGGAATATTTAGAATTTTTTTGTCACGAATTGCGCCATGCTCGTCACCCTTATTTACCCTTTCGGATAGTGTCTTGAACGCACGAACAAAACGACGCTATTTGGATATAACTATGGATTATTTGGGACCAAACCAACATTTGTTATTGAAGTAGAAGTCCTGGGAGTGCATTCTGACGAAGACAGCAAAGTTAATAACATTTTTCTTATAGTAAATCTGACTTTGGTGAGTGCTAAACTTGCTGGGTGTCTAAATAGCTAGCCCTGTGATGCCGGGCTATCTACTGAGAATATTGCAAAATGTGCTTTCACCGAAAAGCTATTTTAAAATCGGACATATCGAGTGCATAGAGGAGTTCTGTATCTATAATTCTTAAAAGAATTGTTATGCTTTTTGTGAACGTTTATCGTGAGTAATTTAGTAAATTCATTGGCAGTGTTCGGTGGGAATGCTAGTCATATGCTAGTCACATGCTAATGTAAAAAGCTGGTTTTTGATATAAATATGAACTTGATTGAACAAAACATGCATGTATTGTATAACATAATGTCCTAGGGTTGTCATCTGATGAAGATCATCAAAGGTTAGTGCTACATTTAGCTGTGGTTTGGGTTTATGTGACATTATATGCCATTTTGAAAAATGGGTGTCTGATTATTTCTGGCTGGGTACTCTGCTGACATAATCTAATGTTTTGCTTTCGTTGTAAAGCCTTTTTGAAATCGGACAGTGTGGTTAGATTAAAATCCATTTTTATGCCATTTTTCTTGTAAACTAGCGATAATATTCCGACCGGGAATCTGCATTTAGGTAAACAGACGAAAGAAAATAAGCATGGGGTCGACTCGGGCACGCGCCTAAGTCCATAGTACTCTGATCGGCCACTTGCCAAAAGCGATAACGTGTGTCAGCCAGAGGCTGCCTCGATATCGTTCAGCTTTTTCCCGGGCTCTGAGAGCCTATGGGAGCCGTAGGAAGTGTCACGTTAGAGCAAAGATCCTCAGTCTTCAATAAAAAGAGCCAAGATGAACAACAACTTGTCAGACAGGCCACTTCCCATATAGAATCCTCTCAGGTTTTTGCCTGCCATATGAGTTCTGTTATACTCACCGACACCATTCAAACAGTTTTAGAAACTTTAGGGTGTTTTCTATCCAAAGCCAATAATTATATGCATATTCTAGTTACTGGGCAGGAGTAGTAACCAGATTAAATCGGGTACGTTTTTTATCCGGCCGTGTCAATACTGCCCCCTACCCCAACAGGTTAAAATGGTGTAAAATAGTCATATGTTTGAGAAATTGAAGTAATAGCATTTCTAAGGTATTTGAATATCGCGCCACGGGATTACACTGGCTGTTGCGTAGGTGGGACGATTTCGTCCCACCTAGCCCAGAGAGGTTAATCAAACACTTATTCAGTTCCGGATCCCATACAGACTCCCTTGGTTCCGGATCGCTGACAGACTCCCTCGGTTCCGGGTCGCAGGCAGACTCCTTCGGTTCCGGGTCGCAGGCAGACTCCCCCGGTTCCGGGTCGTAGGCAGACTCCCCCGGTTCCGGGTCGCAGGCAGACTCCCCCGGTTCCGGGTCACAGGCAGACTCCCCCGGTTCCGGGTCGCAGGCAGACTCCCCCGGTTCCGGGTCGCAGGCAGACTCCCCCGGTTCCGGGTCGCAGGCAGACTCCCTCGGTTCCGGGTCGCAGGCAGACTCCCTCGGTTCCGGACTGGACACTGTTGCCGGATACTCTGGACTGCACACTGGTGCCGGATACTCTGGACTGCACACTGGTGCCGGATACTCTGGACTGCACACTGGTGCCGGATACTCTGGAATGCACACTGTTGCCGGATTCTCGAGGCTGGGCTGATGCACTGGACGCCTGATGCGTGGGGCTGGTAGAGGAGGTACCAGGCTGAAGACACACACCCTAGGGCTAGTGCGGGAAGCAGGAACGGGCCGAGAGGAACTACTATTATGCACTTTAAGCCTAATGCGTGGTGCTGGAACTGCCAGTTTTAAACCATGCACCCCATGGCTAGTGCGAGGAGCGGGAACAGGCTGACTAGGACTAGGCTGACCCATGGGAAGGTTAATCTGTGGTGCTGGTACTGGTCGTGCCAGACTGGAGGTACTCACTTCCGGGTCAGCACGAGAGGCAGGAACCGGAAAGACTGGGCCATGGAGGCGCACAGGTGGCCTTGACCGCACCTCCTGCACAACCGTCCTGGATGGATGGAACTAGCAGCCCTGCACGAGCGGGGTGCTGGTACAGGGCGAACTGGGCTGTGCAGGGGCTTGATGGTTACCGTGCGTAGAGCGGCCGTAGGGTAGCCTGGTCTGAGGAGGTGTACCGGCGACCAGACGCGCTGCGCAGGCATCCTTCTACCAGGCTGGATGCCCACTCTAGCACGGCATCTGCGAGGGGCTGGAATAGCGCGCACCGGCCTGTGCGTGCGTATGGACGAGATTGTGCGTACCTCAGCAAAACACGGCGCCCTCCACTCCATACGCTCCTCCACATACTCACGGGTAGCTGGCTTATGGCTCTTCCTTGGCCTAGCCAAACTACCCGTGTGCCCCCCCCAAAAAAATTATTGGGGGTTCCTCTCCGGCTTCCTCGCCAGATGTGTGTTCCCGGGTCCTCACCAGCCTTCCTCCACGGGCCCTCTCCGGCCAGAATCTGTTCCCAACTCCATCTCTCACGATAGTCCATATCCTGAACCTGCCGCCCCTTTCTCCGCTGCTTGGTCTTGGTTTTGTGGGTTGTTCTGTCACAAACTTCGTCATCTGACGATAAGGAGAAATCACTGTCAGACCAATACGCAGCGGGTTGCGTGTTCCACATCATTTTAATAAGTTTGATGCACACGGAAAAACAATAAACTAGAAAGACAGGAGACAGTTTCACAGGCTATAACTATACGTAGCAGTGCGAAATAAAACAACCCACAAAAACCAGGTGACAAACACACTCCTAATATATGACTCCCAATCAGGAACAACGATAACCAGCTGTCCCTGATCGGGAGCCACACAGACCAACATAGAAACAGAAATACCAGAAAAACACATACAACACAGTACTTCTGCCACGTCTTGACCAAAAATACTAAACAACTACTCCCTCTGCTGGTCAGGACGTGACACCAGCTCTGTTTTAATCCAGCTCTGTTTTTTTACCCAGTTCCGTTTTTTTACCCAGCTCTGTTTTATATCCAGCTCTGTTTTTTATCCAATTCTGTTTTTTTATACTCAGCTTTATTTTTTTTTATCCAGATCTGTTTTTTTACCCAGCTCTGTACAGGCATTAGGCACAGTGTCACAGTATCCACAGAAAATGGTGCCCCTCCTCGGCCGGGCGTCGCTCGCCGGTCGTCGTCGCCGGTCTACTAGCTGCCGCCGATCTGTGTTTCTGTGTTCATTGTGTTTTGTCTGTCTAGGTCCGCACCTGTTGTCATTTCTGTCAGTAGTGGGGGGGTATTTAGTTTGTTCCTTTGGGGTTGTGTGTTGTGCGGGATTGTTTGTTTGTCAGCGGGTTTACGCTGTGGCCGTTTCTTCTCTATCGTTTTTATATTGGAGGATTTATTTTCTCGCCGGGCTGCGCCCCGTGCGTGATTTTCCCTTTGTGGATTACCTGTTTCCCTTTTGGGTATTGTGCACTCCCAGTGCCTTTTGATCACCTAGTGTGTGGGTGTGAATAAACTTTGAGCTACTGGACGATATCTCCTGCATTTGACTCTACTCCTTCCTCCTGCCCTAAGTACCCGTGACAGAATCCCGCACCACCAATTATTATGGAGTCAGCAGGACCCGAAGCAACTTCAGTAGCTGAGCAGGTGTCGCAGCACGCCAGCCTCCTCCACCGCCTAGGCTCGGCGATAGACCAAGTACTGACCCGACTGGAGAGCTGGGAGAGAGGTACCTCCTCCCCCAGACCAGCTCCAGTGGCTCAGCTGGCGCCCCTACCGACACCCCCTGAAGTGCGCTCGAGTGGGATTCGGATTACGCCACCGAGGGAATTTGATGGGACGGCCGCTGGGTGTAAGGGGTTCTTACTCCAAATCGAACTGTACCTGGCGACCGTCCGCACCTCTCCCTCCGATGAGGAGAAAGTGAGCGTCCTTGTCTCCTGTCTTACGGGTAGAGCCCTGGAATGGGCCAACGCGGTTTGGGAGGGCCCAGACTCGGCTCGGGACGACTACCTGGAGTTCACCCGTCGCTTCCGGGCGGTATTCGATCATCCCCCGGAGGGCAAGGCGGCGGGTGAGAGACTGTTTCATTTGAGACAGGGGACGAGGAGCGCTCAGGACTTCGCCTTGGAGTTCCGGACTCTCGCCGCGGGATCGGGGTGGAATGAGCGGGCCCTGATGGATCACTATCGCTGCAGTCTAAATGAGGATGTCCGTCGGGAGCTGGCTTGTAGGGACCACGCCATCACCCTCGACCAGCTGGTGGATTTATCCATCAGGCTGGACCACCTACTGGCTACCCGGGGACGTTCTAGTCGGGGTCTGTTCATTCCACCTCCCAGCCCTCCTGCTCCACTGCCCATGGAGATAGGAGGAGCTGCTCCGAGGAAGACCGGAGGGGGGGGCCTCTCCTGCACCCACTGTGGACGCAGAGGACACACTGCGGACCGGTGCTGGAGGGGTCCCCCCAGGAGTCCAGAGGGCAGGCAGAGCACTACATCAACCCCCCAGGTGAGTCAGCACCAGACACACCCAGAGCCCCCTGTCGACCACATGTACACTTCTGTTTGTTTTCCCGATTTTTCCCCTCACTCCCAGTATAAGGCACTAGTCGATTCAGGTGCAGCTGGGAGTTTTATGGACCGTGGGGTCGCTAATAGGTTAGGGATTCCCCTGGTTCAGCTGGACCACCCCTTCCCTGTGCACGCCCTAGATAGTCGACCGCTAGGGTCCGGCCAAGTGGGGGAGGTTACTGTGCCACTGGTTATGACGACGTGGGGGGGTCATGTGGAACGTATCGGCGTTTCCGGTGGTACTGGGACTCCCCTGGCTAGCCACTCACAACCCTCAGATTTTGTGGAGACAGAGGGTTCTTAAGGGGTGGTCAAGGGAGTGCTCAGGTAGGTGTGTAGGAGTTTCCATCGGTGCAACCACGGTGGAGAGTCCAGACCAAGTCTCTACCGTGCACATTCCTTCTGAATATGCCGATTTGGCTATTGCCTTCAGTAAAACGAAGGCGACTCAATTACCACCCCATCGACAGGGGGATTGTGCGATAAATCTCCAAGCTGACGCGGTCCTTCCTAGGAGTAGTGTGTATCCTCTGTCTCAGGAGGAGACGGTGGCTATGGAGACATACGTCACGGAGTCCTTGAGACAGGGATACATACGGCCATCTAAATCACCCGTCTCCTCGAGTTTCTTTTTTGTGAAGAAGAAGGGGGGAGGCCTGCGCCCGTGCATTGACTATAGAGGTCTAAATTCCATCACAGTGGGGTTCAGTTACACACTACCTCTCATTGCTACGGCAGTGGAGTCATTCCACGGGGCGCACTTCTTCACCAAACTAGATCTCAGGAGTGCGTATAATCTGGTGCGTATCTGAGGGGGAGACGAGTGGAAAACCGCATTTAGTACCACATCAGCCATTATGAGTACCTCGTCATGCCGTATGGGTTAAAAAATGCTCCCGCTGTCTTCCAATCCTTTGTGGACGAGGTTCTCCGAGACATGCTCGGACAGGGGGTGGTGGTGTACATCGATGACATCTTGATCTACTCCGCCACCCGTGCCGAGCATGTGGCTTTGGTGCGCAGAGTGCTTGGGCGGCTGCTGGAGCATAACCTATACGTCAAGGCTGAGAAATGTGAGTTCTCCAAACGAGCCGTCTCTTTCCTAGGATATTGCATTTCCACCACAGGGGTGGTGATAGAATGGGACCGCGTTACGGCTGTGCGTAATTGGCCTACCCCTACCACGGTGAAGGAGGTGCAACGGTTTTTGGGGTTCGCCAATTATTACCGGAGGTTCATCCGGGGTTTTGGTCAGGTGGCAGCTCCCATTACCTCACTGCTGAAGGGGGGTCCGGTGCGGCTGCGGTGGTCGGCGTAGGGCGGACAGGGCCTTCCGTCATCTGAAGGTTCTGTTTACTGACACTCCGGTGCTGGCGCATCCGGATCCCTCTTTGCCATTCGTGGTGGAGGTGGACGCGTCCGGAGCTGGGGTAGGAGCAGTTCTGTCACAGCGTTCGGGCGCTCCTCTGAAGCTCCGCCCCTGCGCTTTCTTTTCTAGGAAGCTAAGCCCGGCGGAGCGCAACTACGATGTGGGGGACAGGGAGTTGTTAGCTGTGGTCAAGGCTTTGACAGTGTGGAGGCCAACTAGTCTCAAGAAAAACATGACCTTCAGCATCTGACAACACATTATCTAGTCAGCAATCAAAGAAGAAGACAGATGATTGTAACTTTCAATTTCACCTGGTTGTTTGCTATAAAAACACATGTACCAGGAACTGCCATTACTTCCCCAATCCTTTCCTGATGAGCAAAGATGTCACGCATGTTTTCTTCTAAAGACAGGTGTAGAAGAGGCATACAGAAACAGTCATACACTGTTATAAATGACCATAGGTCCACAAGTGACTTGGTTGCAATACTGGTTGAATGATGGTTAACTGACAGATGGCAGCAATTTTCTGCTACCTCTAACATTTGATGTGAATGTTTCACTACTCTAAGACACACCTGTGTGTGGAGATATATCTCTCTCCTGTCTGGCAAGAGAAACAGATTCTGACGATTAAAACAGTTTCCCGCAACCTGCCTGCCTGCTGAATAGAATGGAATGGGGATATATCTGTCTGTCACTGAACTTAATCATCATAACAACAGGAAAGTCCAACCCAGAGCCAGAAATTGTCACCTAAGTTCATGATCTCACTGCAGTGTCTAGCCTCTTTGACTACTTTATGGAGCAGAAAAATGCTTGGCATTGCTTTTCGGGGGAATATTTTGATCGGGCCAACAAAAAAAACGGTACTTTGTCATTGACACAAAGTTCAACAAAGGCCCCAATAGATGCTGCATATTATTCCAAATCTAGGAGGGGTAATAGACATACATTATTTATCTCTATTAAATATTACAGTGTGGTGAGACACACTTAAAAACACTGCCTTAAACATATTGATTTAAAAAACACAACACACAACAAACACACACGCATGCACGCACCCACACACACACACACACACACACACACACACGCTGGAATGATGATATGCTAAAAACTCTGTCACGCAAAACTTTGAACAGCAATCCACTTTATAGGCCAATAATATGCGTAACATTGTCTACATGGTGTTTCAATGTTGTACAGGAAGAAAACAACAAGTGTTCTGAAGTGTATCCAGACTAGGCATCAGGCTTCTCTGCCCACTGTGCAGACTAAGAGAGCAGTACTCTGATTCACAACATGTTAACAGATTGCAAAGGAATACCTTACCCATACAAGAACAATACACAACAGAGACAAATGAAAAGAGAGAAATGAAAAGAGAATAATGAAAGAGACAAATTAAAGTATTTCAAAAGCACCACGTCTTCCTTCAAAGAAAATTGTTTTTAGGCTTGATGATGATACACTATCATCGAATCTATTAAAATTATGAAACATTGAGAAACGAAAGACACATTATTTTACATCTTTCTTTTTTTCTTGGTCAATTTTTTGGGGGAAGCCTGGCTTCCCTTGGCATCCATGAATACACACCACTGATAGGAATTTTATAAAGACATACACTAATCAAAATAACAAATAAATTAATATACCAAAATCCAGATGAATTCAAAATTCACATTTGTTTATATTTTTTATTTGACCAAATTAGTCTTATTGAGAAAAATAAAAAAATTAAAATGAAGAGAGACTTGGCCAAAATAGCAGCACATAAAGTTTCTGTCACGTCCTGACCAGTAAAGGGGTTATTTGTTATTGTAAGTTTGGTCAGGACGTGGCAGGGGGTGTTTGTTTTATGTGTTTTCTGGGTTTTTTGGTTAATGTTCTATTTTAGTCTATTTCTATGTCTGTGTCTAGTTATTCTTGTTCTATGTTCAGTTTATTGGGTTGACCTTCAATTGGAGGCAGCTTTCCTCGTTGCCTCTAGATGAAGGTCCTATTTAGTAGGGGTGTTTTTTCATGGGTTTTTGTGGGTAGTTGTTACATGTTTAGCTGTATGTCTCACAGGACTGTTTTTTCGTCGATGTTGTTTTGATTAAGTGGTTTGTTTTGTTTTCTTCTCAATAAACAAGAAGATGAGCATACACATTCCCGCTGTGCCTTGGTCCCATCTTTACGACGAACGTGACAGTTTCATACAAAGACACATTTACAACATAAAACATCAATATACACCATTGAGCAGACAAGATGCTTTGGTAGGGGTGTAGTGCATCTACAGGCAGGTGTCAACACATTGACTGCCCCCCCACCTTCATTGTTCACCATAGTTTTTACCCTAGCTTTAAAGTCATTGAAAGAGATGCGCGTTCCATGTGGAAGGGGCAGAAAACTGGAACACTTTTTTACCCAGCCCTGTACAGGTCAACAAGATACAATCATGTGAGATTACACGGAAGTTCTCATTGGTCTGCTGGACAACATAAGAACATTTTTGAATTCAAATTATTATGTTTTAGAATCAGTCTCCCCATCTTTAGTTGTTTCCAACAGAGAATTTGCAGAACTATGAAACCATGTCGTTTTTTTGTGTGTCTTTTCTTGTGTTGAAATGTAGTTTCTTGAGTTCAGGTCGAGGTAGCTATATTCGTCTATAGACGTAGTCTTTCATCCTATAATCGTCTGTTCCATACACTTGAACTTGACTGAACTGACTGTAAAACACTCTAACCACTAGCATACATTTCTCCACTTTTTAAACAATCACCATTCAGAATTAGACCCACCTGTTGCATTGTTAACCACTAAGCCACGAGGGGGTGTGGTATATGGCCAATATACTACGGCTAAGGGCTGTTGTTGCGCACGACTCAACGCGGAGTGCCTGGATACGGCCCTTAGCCGTGGTATATTGGCCATATGTCATAAACCCCTGAGGTGCCTTATTGCTATTATAAACTGGTTACCAACATAATTAGAGCAGTAAAAATACATCTTTTGTCAAATGCGTGGTATACGGTCTGATATACCACAGCTGTCAGCCAATCAGCATTCAGGGCTCAAACCACCCAGTTTATAATCATAAAGAAACAATGCGAACAACAAAGTGGATGTGTGTTTGATGATGGTTACTATGGAGTGTCCCAGTGATCTTTTGGCCTTCATACCATGTGGGTGTATAATGGACTTTAAACAAAAAAATATCATTATGAATATTCTACAGGACAACGTCACAAGAGATACCCTCCTGGAGGTTTTCACTCCAACCCCAGTTGTAACTAACCTGATTTATTCTTATAAACCAGTGAATTATTAGAATCAGGTGTGCTAGATTAGGGTTGGAATGAAAAGCTACATGATGGTAGCTCTCCACGAACAGGGTTGGAGAGCCCTCTTCTATTGAGACTATGGTACATTGTTTGATGGAGAATAGTTGTGTGTTGATAGGTTTGATGAATAAGTTCTGTTAGCAGGACTAATTGAGCCCATAATTTGATTTCAAGGTTTTACTGCTAACCTACAAAGCATTACATGGGCTTGCTCCTACCTATCTTTCCGATTTGGTCCTGCCGTACATCCCTACACGTACGCTACGGTCACAAGACACAGGCCTCCTAACTGTCCCTAGAATTTCTAAGCGAACAGCTGGAGGCGGGGCTTTCTCCTATAGAGCTACATTTTTATGGACTTGTCTGCCTACCCATGTGAGAGACGCAGACTCGGTCTCAACCTTTAAGTCTTTACTGAAGACTCATCTCTTCAGAAGGTCCTATGATTGAGTGTAGTCTGGCCCAGGAGTGTGAAGGTGAACGGAAAGGCACCGGAGCAACGAACCGCCCTTGCTGTCTCTGCCTGGCTGGTTCCCCTCTCTCCACTGGGATTCTCTGCCTCTAACCCTATTACAGGGGCTGAGTCACTGGCCAACTGGTGCCCTTCCATGCTGTCCCTAGGAGGGGTGGGTCACTTGAGTGGCTTGAGTCACTGACGTGATCTTCCTGTCTGGGTTGGCGCCCCCCCTTGGGTTGTGCCGTGGCGGAGATCTTTGTGGGCTATACTCGGCCTTGTCTCAGGATGGTAAGTTGGTGGTTGAAGATATATCCTGCCTGTTTAGCCCTGTCCGGGGGTATCGTCGGACGGGGCCACAGTGTCTCCCGACCCCTTCTGTCTCAGCCTCCAGTATTTATGCTGCAGTAGTTTATGTGTCGGGGGGCTAGGGTCAGTCTGTTATATCTGGAGTATTTCTCCTGTCTGATCCGGTGTCCTGTGTGAATTTAAGTATGCTCTCTCTATTTATTTCTTTCTTTCTCTCGGAGGACCTGAGCCCTAGGACCATGCCTCAGGACTACCTGGGCCTGATGACTCCTTGCTGTCCCCAGTCCACCTGGCCATGCTGCTGCTCCAGTTTCAACTGTTCTGCCTGCGGCTATGGAACTCTGACCTGTTCACCAGACGTGCTACCTGTCCCAGACCTGCTGTTTTCAACTCTCTAGAGACAGCAGGAGCGGTAGAGATACTCTGAATGATCAGCTATGAAAAGCCAACTGACATTTACTCCTGAGGTGCTGAACTGTTGCACCCTCGACAACCACTGTGAGTATTATTATTTGACCCTGCTGGTCATCTATGAACATTTGAACATCTTGGCCATGTTCTGTTATAATCTCCACCTGGTACAGAAGTGGACTGGCCCCCCTTCATAGCCTGGTTCCTCTCCAGGTTTCTTCCTAGGTTCTGACCTTTCTAGGGAGTTTTTCCTAGCCACCGTGCTTCTACACCTGCATTGCTTGCTGTTTGGGGTTTTAGGCTGGGTTTCTGTACAGCACTTTGAGATATCAGCTGATGTAAGAAGGGCTTTATAAATAAATTTGATTTGATTTGTGATTTAATGTGGCCAATATAGGAGAGATATGTTATCATAACAAGAAAAAAGCATCAATACATACCATTATGCATATTATTAACTAATTATAAACTCAACGGCCAGTTTATTAGGCACCCCCATCTAGTCCCGGGTTGGATCCCCTCTTTGCCTCCATAACAGCATGAATTATTTGGGGCATGGATTCTACAAGTCGGAAACATTCCACAGGGATGTTGGTCCATGCTGACGCAATGGCATCACACAGTTGCTGCAGATTGGACAGCGGTACTCCCACCGCCACCAGCATGTACCGTTGACACCAGGCAGGATGGGTACATGGACTCATGCTGCTTACGATAGTGTAATGTTAGAATATGAAA
Source organism: Salmo salar (assembly GCF_965601325.2). Classification (NCBI taxonomy): domain Eukaryota; kingdom Metazoa; phylum Chordata; class Actinopteri; order Salmoniformes; family Salmonidae; genus Salmo; species Salmo salar. Next base: position 82,845,973 of record NC_138295.1, read on the forward strand.
AATAAAATAGTCACCTTTAGTCTTGTGAGTCAACTCTGATGATGAGTCTGTAGCCGCTCTTCCATTTGAGATGAGAGTGAGTTATGATTATACCTCGACGTATGTATTTTCTTAAAGTAATCCTACGTACTATTGCACCCTGCCTCGTAAGCCCTCCTATCTGTAGATGTACAGTACCTACAAGATTCCCAAAACAATATTTTTTTACTGTCTTACATGAACCATGTACTGGTTTGACATCTTTTGGCAGGATTATCTTAGCCAACCCCAGTTAAACTTATTGGCCAACTAGTCTCAAGAAAAACATGACATTCAGCATCTGACAACACATTATCTATCCATCATTCAAAGAAGAAGACAGATGATTGTAACTCTTTCAACTTCACCTGGTCGGTGGCTATAAAAACACATGTACCAGGAACTGCCATTACTTCCTCAAGCCTTTGCTGATGAGCAAATGATGTCACTAGGGTTGCACCTTTTGGGGAATATTCAGAGGTGGAAACTTTCCGTGGGAATTAACGGGAATATATGGGAATTAACAGAAATATATGTAAAGTAATGTCACGTCTTCCGCCGAAGTTGGTCCCTCTCCTTGTTCGGGTGGCGTTCGGCGGTCGACGCCGCCGACCTTCTAGCCATCGCCGATCCATTTTTCATTTTCCATTGGTTTTGTCTTGTCTTCCATCAGACCTGGTTCCAATTCCATTCAATTACATGTTTTGTATTTAACCCTCTGTTCCCCCCCATGTCCTTGTCCTTAATTGTTTTTTGTAGTGCTTGTGCACAGTGTGCTGGTATTTACCAGGTTTTGTTTGACCCATTTATTGTATTGTTATTGTATTGTTCTGTTGACGGTGGTTTATGGTTATTAAACACAACCGTTGTAAACCAGTTTTCGCTCTCCTGCGCCTGACTTCTCTGCCACCAGTAGCATTGCATTACAAGTAATATGCATTGGATATATTTACCATATCATATGGACATTTAACATTTACATTTAACCTGTTGGGTCTAGGGGGCAGCATTTGCACGTCTGGATAAAAAAAATGTACCCGATTTAATCTGGTTACTAATCCTACCCAGTAACTACAATATGCATATACTTATTATATATGGATAGAAAACACTCTAAAGTTTCCAAAACTGTTTGAATGGTGTCTGTGAGTATAACAGAACTCATTTGGCAGGCAAAACCCTGAGACATTTTCTGACAGGAAGTGGATACCTGATGTGTTGTATTGACTTTAAACCTATCCCATTGAAAAACACAGGGGTTTAGGAATATTTTGGCACTTCCTATTGCTTCCACTAGATGTCACCAGCCTTTACAAAGTGTTTTGAGTCTTCTGGAGGGAGATCTGACCGAACAAGAGCCATGGAACGATGATGTCCCATTAGACACCTGGCGCGCTACTTCATGTTGGGTACCCTCGTTCCAATACGTTATAAAAGAGTATGCATTCGTCCACCTTGAATATTATTCATGTTCTGGTTAAAAAAGGCCCTAATGATTTATGCTATACAACGTTTGACATGTTTGAACGAACGGAAATATATTTTTTCCCCTCGTTCATGACGAGAAGTCCGGCTGGCTTACATCATGTGCTAACGAGACGGAGATTTTTGGACATAAATGATGAGCTTTTTTGAACAAAACTACATTCGTTATGGACCTGTGATACCTGGAAGTGACATCTGATGAAGAGAATCAAAGGTAATGGATTATTTACATAGTATTTTCGATTTTAGATCTCCCCAACATGACGTCTAGTCTGTATCGCAACGCGTATTTTTCTGGGCACAGTGCTCAGATTATTGCAAAGTGTGATTTCCCAGTAAGGTTATTTTTAAATCTGGCAAGTTGATTGCGTTCAAAAGATGTAAATCTATAATTCTTTAAATGACAATATAATATTTTACCAATGTTTTCTAATTTTAATTATTTAATTTGTGACGCTGACTTGACTGCCGGTTATTGGAGGGAAACGATTTCCTCAACATCAATGCCATAGTAAAACGCTGTTTTTGGATATAAATATCAACTTGATAGAACTAAAAATGCATGCATTGTCATTGAACCTGGTTGGTTAGCTACCTGCAGATTCATGCAGGGTAGTAATGTCATGAGTTGGGATTATGGTTCATTGTTTAGCTAGCTACGAGTTTGCTACACTGAACAAAAATATAAATGCAACATGGAACAATTTCAAAGATTTTACAGAGTTACAGTTCATATAAGGAAATCAGTCAATTGAAATAAATTAGGCCCTAAGGATTTCTCATGACTGGGAATACAGATATTCATCTGTTGGTCACAGATACCTTAAAAATGTAGAGGTGGGAATCAGAAAACCAGTCAGTATCTGGTGTGACCACCATTTGCCTCATGCAGCGTGACACATCTCCTTCACATAGAGTTGATCAGGCTGTTCATTGTGGCCTATGAAATGTTGTCCCACTCCTCTTCAATGGCTGTGCAAAGTTGCTGGATATTGGAGGGAACTGGAACACGCTTTCGTCCACGCTGGTCCAGAGCATTCCAAACGTGCTCAATGGGTGACATGTCTGGTGAGTATGCAGGCCATGGATAAACTAGGACATTTTCAGCTTCCAAGAATTGTGTACAGATCCTTGCGACATGGGGCTGTGCATTATCATGCTGAAACAGAAGGTGAAGGTGGTGGATGAATGGCACAACAATGGTCCTCAGGATCTCGTCATGGTATCTCTGTGCATTCACATTGCCATTGATAAAAATGGAATTGGGTTCGTTGTCTGCTTATTCCTGCCCATATCATATCCCTACCGCCACCATGGGGCACTCTGTTCACAATGTTGACATCAGCAAACCGCTCACCCACACGACGCCATACTGCCATCTGGCCGGTATAGTTGAAACCGAGATTCATCTTTGAAGAGCACACATCTCCAGAGTGCCAGTGGCCATTGAAGGTGAGCATTTGCCCACCGAAGTCAGTTACGATGCCAAACTGCAGTCAGGTCAAGACCCTGGTGAGAATGACGAGCAAGCAGATGAGCTTCCCTGAGATGGTTTCTGACAGTTAGTGCAGGAATGATTTGGTTTTGAAAAACCACAGTTTCGTCAACTGTCCAGGTGGCTGGTCTCAGATGATCCCTCAGGGGAAGAAGACAGATGTGGAGGTCCTGGGCTGGCGTGGTTACAAGTGGTCTGCGGTTATGAGGCTGGTTGGAAGTACTGCCAAATTCTCTAAAATGGCGTTGGATGGTAGATGGTAGAGAAATGAGCATTATCTTTTCTGGCAACAGCACTGGTGGACATTCCTGCAGTCAGCATGTCAATTGCACGCTCCCTCAACGTGAGACATCTGTGGCATTGTGTTGTGTGACACAACTGCACATTTTAGATTGGCCTATTAATGTCCCCAGCGAAAGCTGCACCTGTGTAATGATCATGCTGTTTATTCAGCTGCTTGATATGCCACACCTGTCTTGGTAAAGTTGAAATGCTCACTAACCGATGTAAACAAAGCAAATTTGAAATAATGTAAACAAAGCAGCATCCACATTACATTAAATCCAAATAGATAAAATCCATTTAATTTTTGCCCCATTTAAATCGATGTCTGTTCCTCAAATTAGCTCGGACTTACTGGGATTTAGACAATGTTTCAATGAACCACAGACTTATTCTGTAAAACAAAGACAATAAAAAGCATTTCCTAATTTTATTCTATCTCACCAAAACTAGTTAAGCAGCTTTGACTGTTGCACCATGCAAATACTGTATAAACCCCATCTATCAAACTGTCTAATCTACACCATCCACACAGTTAAAGCTACATTCTGTGATTAGCAACAAAGTGGTGTCCCTCCCCACCACTTGTTTTGGTGTACAGCTGAACATTGAACAGCTTCCCAAATCTCAGACTGTAGCTTTAACTAAAACACGATGCCGCTTGACATGCAATGCCAGGCTAGAAGGGGAGCAGACTTCATAGACAAAATGTTTGATGTTATGAATGGGTATGGCAGATATACATTCCAGACATTATTGTTGTGATGGATAGTAGCTCTGGGAATTGCCAGGGACCTCACGATACGATATTATCACAATACTTAGGTGTTGATATGATATGTATCACGATTCCCATGATTCTACACATATTGCGATTCTATACTATGATTTTATTGTGATTCGATGTTCCAAACATTGCTCACTGTATGTCTTTGTCAGAGAGACTAGAAAGCATGATAAAGTAATGGAAATAAAATTGCCCCCCAAAAATGTGCTTCCTATTTAAAATGAAAATGGTGAACAGTCTATGAAGGAAAATAGAGTTTTAGTGCAGGGACAGCCAACTAGCACAAAAATAATCGTTTGATATTGTTGATGCTATACGACACGATATATTATCGAAAAGAATATCCCGATATGTAACTACCGATTTTTTTTTTTTCCTTCATTACTATTGGATAAGCATTTTAACGGTCTTGCTGTTATAAATTTAGTTCCTTATTGACACCATTGAGGTAGGGTTTGTTAAGATGACAGGTTAGCTTATTGTTGCTTCTGGTCACTACTGTATGTATTTTCTTATCAAAAGGAATACAATGAAATATAATGATTAAAGATATGCTTTTTATTAAAATGTCCATAAGCAGATGTAGCAGAAAAGGAACAACAAATAACAAATGCAGCGTGTACAAAATAGTGAAGGTGAAGCACCCTGAGACGCTTTTATCTCCCCATAATATTTGATTGTTCAATTAATCAAAGATATAATTAATCCTTTATATCCCAAATTATTCTTTCATTTATTGTGATAAATTGTGATAACCTCAAATGATGTGTAACAATGCATGTGGTCTGTGACCCACGCTGACAGGACTGTTTTAATATCATGATCTGATGGGCGCTTCATGAGAATTTGAACTGAATGAATTTGAATGTTTAGAAGTATTTTTGTACTGCTTCAAGTGAGGAATCACCTCAAAAATATTTCCAAACTATTCAAAACATTCAAATTCATTCAGTTTAAATTCTCATGAAGCACCCATCAGATAGTGATATGAAAAACAGTTTTGTCAGCGTCTATGTCAATCATCCGTCCAAACATATAGTGTCAATTTCCTGGACCCAGATTAAGTTACTCCTGGACTAAAAAGCATGTTGAATGGAGAATCAACATTGAAATTAACTAGTCCAGGACTAGGCTTAATCTGTATCCGGGATACCATCCCAAAGAGCAAGACATACTTTTTTATTTTCTTCAAATAATAGGAGTTACTGTTTCCAGTGCTGTTTCCAGAGTACTGTTTCCAGCCCCTTCCATGTACACAAATCCCCAGTGGGCTCCGATGGAGGTGATCCCGGCACCGTTGAAGCGACCGCTGAGCAGCCTCAGCTCATTGCCCATGTTGGCTGGGTAGAAGTTGAAGGAGACTTGGCTAGGCTGGCCGGCTGACAGAGTGCGCCCCATGTTGGTGGTTAACACCAGGTAGCAGATGTAGTCTGCTGGGTTGTACTTCCCAGACACCTCGACGATGGCCTCATCATTAAACAGCTCCATCTCCTGCTTTTGACCCCCTACACCACCGAACACAGGAGACCAGGTGGAGCCGTATCTCAGCTGGAACCTAAAACAGAGGAAGCTTTTCACGTTGGTTGTGTTTTGATAAGGCACATTCAGACCGAGAGAGCAGGTAGCGTCAGAGAATATCAAGGAATGACATTGTACTCTGGGTCAGATAAGATAACAATATTGTTTGGTCATGTACTGAATATGTAATTAACACAACAAATAAATAAATAAATAGACAGAAAGAAAGAAAGAGAAAGAAAGAAAGAAAGAAAGAAAGAAAGAAAGAAAGAAAGAAAGAAAGAAAGAAAGAAAGAAAGAAAGAAAGAAAGAAAGAAAGAAAGAAAGAAAGAAAGAAAGAAAGAAAGACAGGAGGACGAAGAGAGAGAGAAAGAACGAGCAGTGGGCTGTTGGGTAGTGTAGTTTGACTGAGTCAGTGGTGTGTGTTGGGTAGTGTAGTTGGACTGAGTCAGTGGTGTCTATTGGGTAGTGTAGTTGGACTGAGTCAGTGGTGTCTATTGGGTAGTGTAGTTGGACTGAGTCAGTGGTGTCTATTGGGTAGTGTTGTTGTACTGAGTCAGTGGTGTCTATTGGGTAGTGTAGTTGGACTGAGTCAGTGGTGTGTGTTGGGTAGTGTAGTTGGACTGAGTCAGTGGTGTCTGTTCATGGGTCAGGGTCTGCTCACCCGCTGATGTAGGCGTTGCTGTTGTAGTAATAGTAGTAGTAGTAGTAGTAGTAGTTGTTGTTGGTCTCCCACACTCTGACTCCTGTGATGCGTCCCTCACCGTAGGAAGCAAATGGGGTGCCACCTCCCTGACCCACCGCAGAGGAATACGAGTACGGATCTTTGATGGCTAAAATAACATGGGAAACATGTTTACTATATTTACTATATTAATAATACATATTTATAATACATCGTTTTAATTTTACCAACACATTACTGAAAGATCTTTAAATTATGAATAAAGTGCAAATGAATTAACTAAAATACATTCTGCAATTATTTAATCCATCAGCTTTTGTCTCAAAGAAGAGCTCCTAAGTCTAACTGAAAAAGACAAGTTTGTGTGTCACGACTTCCACCGAAGTTGGTGCCTCTCCTTGAAAGTCGTCGTCGCCGGCTTTCTAGCTGCCACCGATCCACGCTTCTTTTTCCATTTGTTATGTCTTGATTGTTCACACCTGGTTCCCATTACGTTATTATTATTTCCATATTTAACCCTCTGGTTCTCATTATGTTTGGTGCGTGATTGTTTCCTGGTTTTTGTGTTAGTCTTTTGTGTTAGGTTTTTTTATCGGCTGATTATTGGCTGATTCTTTTTCAGAGTAAAGTACGTTATTTTACTCAGTTCTGTGTCCTGCGCCTGACTCCGTCCTCACCTCTGCACAACTGACACTTGACATGGTGAAAGCACAAAAGCTATTATCTTATCATTATAATTCAGAATTGTATTTTTATTACTCACGCATTGCCAAGCAGCTAGCCAAGATCACTGTGACAACCAGGATTGAGAACATTCTGCAAAAGGGAGGCATCAATACTTAAGACCTTTATTTTCAGTCAATTTCATTCTCACTCCATTTCACTTTAAATGGTAAAACTTGAAATAATGTTGTTAATAATGTTTTTCATAGTAGTTTGTCAAAACAACTAAGTCCTTTTACCTGTCAGGTCAACCAGTGTTTCCTAGGAGGGAGATAAAAATAACCTTTTGAATTGTGACGTAACAAACAACAAACCATTCTTGAATGTGAAATGTTATAAAACAGCTCTAAAAAGTTGAACCTAATCTTGTTTATTACAATCACTCTTGTAGTGCTAAGCTACTGTCACATTAAAATAATGTCAGATCATTGAATTTAAATTTAGAGGCAAAAGGGCCAACATGTTTGTGCCCAAGTACCAAGAGATAATGAGTTTTAACTTCATAACATTTTCCAAACCAGTATCAGGCATTGAATACAAGTTTTCTATTTAGTTAGTTGTGTAGTTACCCACAGTGCTATCTTGAGATGTGTGTGAAAACCTGTGAAAGCTTCTTATCTCTCTGTCTCTGCAAGGTCCTTCTAGTCTATTGCTTCCTCTTAGAACTGCATTTATACCTGCTGAACATTCCATCAGCTCTAGATGGAAGGAGCATGACAAAGAACACCTTCAGTCAGTCACTATAGAGAAGTCAGACATTGTTTTCTAATTGGTCGAGGCTACTTTGGGAGGGTGTATCAAGGAAACAAGCATCTTTCTGGTAAGAAGAAGGGCGGGGGTGTATGATTAACGAGACGTGGTGTGATCATAACAACATACAGGAACTCAAGTCCTTCTGTTCATCCGACTTAGAATTCCTCACAATCAAATGTCGTCCGCATTATCTACCTAGAGAATTCTCTTCGATTATAATCACAGCCGCATATATCCCCCCAAGCAGACACCGATGGCCCTGAACGAACTGCATTTGACTCTGTGTAAACTGGAAACCACATATCCTGAGGCTGCATTTATTGTAGCTGGGTATTTTAACAAGGCTAATCTGAAAACAAGGCTCCCTAAATTCTATCAGCATATCGATTGCGCTACCAGGGCTGGCAAAACCCTGGATCATTGCTATTCTATCTTCCGCGACGCATTTAAGGCCCTCCTCCGCCCTCCTTTCGGAAAAGCTGACCACGACTCCATTTTGATGCTTCCAGCCTATAGACAGAAACTAAAACAGGAAGCTCCCACGCTCAGGTCTGTTCAACACTGGTCCGACCAATCGGATTCCACCCTTCAAGATTGCTTCGATCACGTGGACTGGGATATGTTCCGCATTGCCGCGAACAACAACATTGACGAATATGCTGAGTCGGTGAGCGGGTTTATTAGCAAGTGCATCGGCGATGTCGTACCCACAGCGACTATTAAAACATTCCCAAACCAGAAACCGTGGATTGATGGCAGCATTCGCGCAAAACTGAAAGCGCGAACCACTGCTTTTAATCAGGGCAAGGTAACCGGAAACATGACCGAATAGAAACAGTGTAGGTATTCCCTCCGCAAGGCAATCAAACAAGCTAAGCGTCAGTATAGAGACAAAGTAGAGTCGCAATTCAACGGCTCAGACACGAGAGGTATGTGGCAGGATCTACAGTCAATCACGGACTATAAAAGGAAAATCAGCCCCGCCGCGGACCAGGATGTCTTGCTCCCAGACAGACTAAACAACTTCTTTGCTCGCTTTGAGGACAATACAGTGCCACTGACAAGGCCCGCTACCAAAACCTGTGGGCTCTCCTTCACTGCAGCCGACGTGAGCAAAACATTTAAACGTGTCAACCCTCGCAAGGCTGCAGGCCCAGACGACATCCCCAGCCGTTTCCTCAGAGCATGCGCAGACCAGCTGGCTGGTGTGTTTACGGACATATTCAATATATACTTATCCCAGTCTGCTATCCCCACATGCTTCAAGAGGGCCACCATTGTTCCTGTTCCCAGAAAGCTAAGGTAACTGAGCTAAATGACTACCGCCCCGTAGCACTCACTTCCGTCATAATGAAGTGCTTTGAGAGACTAGTCAAGGACCATATCACCTCCACCCTACCTGACACCCTAGACCCACTCCAATTTGCTTACCGCCCCAATAGGTCCACAGACGACGCAATCGCAATCGCAATCACACTGCACACTGCCCTAACCCATCTGGACAAGAGGAATACCTATGTGAGAATGCTGTTCATTGACTACAGCTCAGCATTTAACCTGTTGGGTCTAGGGGGCAGCATTTGCACGTCTGGATAAAAAAAATGTACCCGATTTAATCTGGTTACTAATCCTACCCAGTAACTAGAATATGCATATACTTATTATATATGGATAGAAAACACTCTAAAGTTTCTAAAACTGTTTGAATGGTGTCTGTGAGTATAACAGAACTCATTTGGCAGGCAAAACCCTGAGACATTTTCTGACAGGAAGTGGATACCTGATGTGTTGTATTGACTTTAAACCTATCCCATTGAAAAACACAGGGGCTTAGGAATATTTTGGCACTTCCTATTGCTTCCACTAGATGTCACCAGCCTTTACAAAGTGTTTTGAGTCTTCTGGAGGGAGATCTGACCGAACAAGAGCCATGGAACGATGATGTCCCATTAGACACCTGGCGCGCGAGTTCATGTTGGGTACCCTCGTTCCAATACGTTATAAAAGAGTATGCATTCGTCCACCTTGAATATTATTCATGTTCTGGTTAAAAAAGGCCCTAATGATTTATGCTATACAACGTTTGACATGTTTGAACGAACGGAAATATATTTTTTCCCCTCGTTCATGACGAGAAGTCCGGCTGGCTTACATCATGTGCTAACGAGACGGAGATTTTTGGACATAAATGATGAGCTTTTTTTAACAAAACTACATTCGTTATGGACCTGTGATACCTGGAAGTGACATCTGATGAAGAGAATCAAAGGTAATGGATTATTTACATAGTATTTTCGATTTTAGATCTCCCCAACATGACGTCTAGTCTGTATCGCAACGCGTATTTTTCTGGGCGCAGTGCTCAGATTATTGCAAAGTGTGATTTCCCAGTAAGGTTATTTTTAAATCTGGCAAGTTGATTGAGTTCAAGAGATGTAAATCTATAATTCTTTAAATGACAATATAATATTTTACCAATGTTTTCTAATTTTAATTATTTAATTTGTGACGCTGACTTGACTGCCGGTTATTGGAGGGAAACGATTTCCTCAACATCAATGCCATAGTAAAACGCTGTTTTTGGATATAAATATGAACTTGATAGAACAAAAAATGCATGCATTGTCTAACATAATGTCCTAGGAGTGTCATCTGATGGAGATTGTAAAAGGTTAGTGCATCATTTTAGCTGGTTTTATGGTTTTGGTGACCCTGTCTTTGACTTGACAAAACATTACACACAACTCTTGTAAATGTACTGTCCTAACATACTCTAAATTTATGCTTTCGCCGTAAAACCTTTTTGAAATCGTAAAACGTGGTTAGATTAAGGAGATGTTTATCTTTCAAATGGTGTAAAATAGTTGTATTTTTGAAAAATTTGAATTTTGACATTTATTTGGATTCAAATTTGCCGCTCTTGAAATGCACCTGCTGTTGATGGAGTGCACCACGGGTGGCACGCTAGCGTCCCACCTAGCCCCAAGAGGTTAACACCATAGTACCCTTCAAACTCGTCATCAAGCTCGAGACCCTGGGTCTCGACCCCGCCCTGTGCAACTGGCTCCTGTACTTCCTGACGGGCCGCTCCCAGGTGGTGAGGGTAGGTAACAACATCTCCACCCCGCTGATCCTCAACACTGGGGCCCCACAAGGGTACGTTCTCAGCCCTCTCCTGTACTCCCTGTTCACCCATGACTGCGTGGCCATGCACGCCTCCAACTCAATCATCAAGTTTGCAGACGACACTACAGTGGTAGGCTTGATTACCAACAACGACGAGACGGCCTACAGGAAGGAGGTGAGGGCCCTCGGAGTGTGGTGTCAGGAAAATACCCTCACACTCAACGTCAACAAAACAAAGGAGATGATCGTGGACTTCAGGAAACAGCAGAAGGAGCACCCCCCTATCCACATCGACGAAACAGTAGTGGAGAGGGTAGAAAGTTTTAAGTTCCTCGGCGTACACATCATGGACAACCTGAAATTGTCCAACCATACATACAGCGTGGTGAAGAAGGCGCAGCAGCGCCTCTTCAACCTCAGGAGGCTGAATAAATTTGGCTTGTCACCAAAAACACTCACAAACTTTTACAGATGCATAATTGAGAGCATCCTGTCGGGCTGTATCACCGCCTGGTACGGCAACTGCTCCGCCCACAACCGTATGGCTCTCCAGAGGGTAGTGAGGTCTGCACAACGCATCACCGGGGGCAAACTACCTGCCCTCCAGGACACCTACACCACCCGATGTCACAGGAAGGCCAAAAAGATCATCAAGGACAACAACCACCCGATCCACTGCCTGTTCACCCCGCTATCATCCAGAAGGCATGGTCAGTACAGGTGCAGCAAAGCAGGGACCGAGAGACTGAAAAACAGCTTCTATCTCAAGGCCATCAGACTATTAACCTGTTGAGGACAGACGTTCCGCTAGCGGAACCCCGTTCCGCCTGCGGAACCCCTAGCCAACAGCCAATGGCATTGCATGGCGCGAAATACAAAACCAACTAAAATACCACAATTCAATTTTCTCAAACAATCAACTATTTTACACCATTTTATAGATAAGACTCTCGTTAATCTAACCACATTGTCCAATTTCAAAAAGGCTTTACAGCGAAAGCAAAACATTAGATTATGTTAGGAGAGTAAATAGACACAAATAATCACACAGCCATTTTCAAAGCAAGCATATATGTCACATAAACCCAAACCACAGCTAAATGCAGCACTAACCTTTGATCTTCATCAGATGACACTCCTAGGACATTATGTTATACAATACATGCATGTTTTGTTCAATCAAGTTCATATTTATATCAAAAAACAGCTTTTTACATTAGCATGTGATGTTCAGAACTAGCATACCCACCGAACACTTCCGGTGAATTTACTAATTTACTCATGATTAACGTTAACAATATACATATCAATTATTTTAAGAATTATAGATACAGAACTCCTTTATGCAATCTCTATGTCCGATTTTAAAATAGCTTTTCGGCGAAAGCACATTTTGCAATATTCTGAGTACATAGCTCGGCCATCACGGCTAGCTAATTTGACACCCACCAAGTTTGGGACAACCTAAACTGAGAATTACTATTAGAAAAATTGGATTACCTTTGCTGTTCTTAGTCAGAATGCGCTCCCAGGACTTCTACTTCAACAACAAATGTTGTTTTAGTTCCAAATAATCCATAGTTATATCCAAATACCTCTGTTTTGTTCGTGCGTTCAGATCACTATCCGAAGGGTGATGCGCTAGCGCATTTCGTGACAAAATATTTCAAAATATTCCATTACCGCACTTCGAAGCATGTTAAACGCTGTTTAAAATACATTTTTATGCTATTTTTCTCGTAAAATAGCGATAATATTCCAACCGGGCAATGTTGTATTCATTCAAAGGCTGAAAGAAAAAAATTGAGAAGTCTTGTGACCGCACATCTCCAGTCTCACTGTCCCCAGGCTGACCACTCACAAACAGAGCTGCTGTACTTTTCCCAGAGACAGCAGACACCCCGTTCCACTTTCTGGCGGCTTTAGAGGGCCAATGGAAGACTTAGAAAGTGTCATGTTACAGCACAGATGCTGTAATGTCGATAGAGATGCAACAGAAGGACAACAAATTGTCAGACAGGGCACTTCCTGTATGGAATCTTCTCAGGTTTTGGCCTGCCATATGAGTTATGTTATACTCACAGACACCATTCAAACAGTTTTAGAAACTTTAGAGTGTTTTCTATCCGAGTCTACTAATTATATGCATATTCTAGTTTCTGGGCAGGAGTAGTAACCAGATTAAATCGGGTAAAAAAAAATTATACGGACGTGAAAATACTGCCCCCTATCCGAAAGAAGTTAAACAGCCATCACTAGCATTGAGTTGCTGCTGCCAACATACTGACTCAACTCCAGCCTCTTTAATAATGGAAAATGTATGTAATAAATGTATTACTAGCCACTTCAAACAATGCCACTTCATATAACGTTTACATACCCTACATTACTCATCTCATATGTATATACTGTACCCTATACCATCTACTGCATCTTGCCATCTTGATGTAATGTATCACTAGCCACTTTAACCTCTATGGGCTAGGTGGGACGCTTGCGTCCCACCTACTCAACAGCCAGTTGAATCCTGTGGCACGTTATTCAAATCCTTAGATATGCTATTACTTCCTTTTTTTTTAAATATGACTATTTTACACCATTTTAAAGATAAGACTCTCGTTAATCTAACCACACTGTTCGATTTCAAAAAGGCTTTACAACGAAAGCAAAACATTAGATTATGTCAGCAGACTACCCAGCCAGAAATAATCAGACACCCATTTTTCAAGCTAGCATATAATGTCACATAAACCCAAACCACAGCTAAATGTAGCACTAACCTTTGATGATCTTCATCAGATGACAACCCTAGGACATTATGTTATACAATACATGCATGTTGTGTTCAATCAAGTTCATATTTATATCAAAAACCAGCTTTTTACATTAGCATGTGACTAGCATGTGACTAGCATTCCCACCGAACACTGCCGGTGAATTTACTAAAAAAGCATAAAAATTATTTTAAGAATTATAGATACAGAACTCCTCTATGCACTCGATATGTCCGATTTTAAAATAGCTTTTCGGTGAAAGCACATTTTGCAATATTCTCAGTAGATAGCCCGGCATCACAGGGCTAGCTATTTAGACACCCAGCAGGTTTAGCACTCATCAAAGTCAGATTTACTGTAAGAAAAATGTTCTTACCTTTGTTGTCTTCTTTAGAATGCACTCCCAGGACTTCTACTTCAATAACAAATGTTGGTTTGGTCCAAAATAATCCATCGTTATATCCAAACAGCGGCGTTTTGTTCGTGCGTTCTAGACACTATCCTAAAGGCTAAATAAGGGTGACGAGCATGGCGCAATTCGTGACAAAAGACTTCTAAATATTCCATTACCGTACTTCGAAGCATGTCAACCGCTGTTTAAAATCATTTTTTATGCCATTTTTCTCATAAAAAAGCGATAATATTCTGACCGGGAATTTGCGTTTAGATAAACAGACAAAGGAAAAGAAACCATTCGGTCGAAGCGGGCACGCGCCTAAGCCCATAGTACTCTGAGTGGCCACTTGCCAAAAGCGATAAAGTGTTTCAGCCAGAGCCTGCCTCGATATCGTTCAACGTTTTCCCGGGCTCTGAGACCCTATGGAAGACGTAGGAAGTGTCACGTTATTGCACAGATCCTGAGTCTTCAATAAAAAGAGCCAAGATGAAACACTACTTCTCAGACAGGCCACTTCCTGCTTGAAATCTTCTCAGGTTTTGGCCTGCCATAGGAGTTCTGTTATACTCACAGACACCATTCAAACAGTTTTAGAAACTTTAGAGTGTTGTCTATCCAAAGCCAATAATTATATGCATATTCTAGTTTCTGGGCAGGTGTAGTAACCAGATTAAATCGGGTACGTTTTTTTATCCAGCCGTGCAAATACTGCCCCCTATCCCCAACAGGTTTTAAACAATGCCACTTTTATATGTTTACATACCCTACATTACTCATCCCATATGTATATACTGTACTCTATACCATTTACTGCATCTTGCCATCTTGATGTAATGTATCACTGTCCACTATAATCAATGCCACTTTTATATGTTTACATATCCTACATTACTCATCTCATATGTATATACTGTACTCTATACCATCAACTGCATCTTGCCTATGCCGTTCTATACCATCACTCATTCATATATTTTTTTATGTACATATTATTTTTCATTCCTTTACTCTTGTGTGTATAAGGTAATTGTTGTAAAATTGTTAGGTTAGATTACTCGTTGGATATTACTGCATTGTCGGAACTAGAAGCACAAGCATTTCGCTACACTCGCATTAACATCTGCTAACCATGTGTATGTGACAAATAAAATTTGATTTGATTTCAAAAATACTCATTGTGTTCTTTTGAATTGTAACAAATGAATGATCTGAAATAGGGATTAAAAAAATATACAATCTAACATCCGAACAATTAAAAGAATGTACCAAAATTGTATGAATGTTTACGAAAATCACTCAAAATTAGTCTCCCAATCTTCAGTTGTTTTATTACACCAAGAAGAACTCCTTCCCTTCAAACATTAACACGCTGAAAAAGACAAGTGGATCTGGTCATTAACAGGATGGTTAGTTCATTGGTTTACTCAAATACCTACAGTATTTTATTGTAGAATATTTGTTTCAGTACATGTATTTCAATTTAATTCTAGATGTGCAGATGAGATTCCCTAAATTTTGTCTCCATTATTGTCCGACGTTTTCTTCATCTGTTACAATACTCACATCTTCATTAAATCACTGGCAACCTGTACATGTTACTACAGGAAAACAATATGATTTCATTTTTTGCAGATTAACCAGATAAATGTCCGTAGAAGTTACAAAGTGAGAAAATAAATAAAAGTTTACATACACATTACTAAGTGAAATACCCGGAGGCACTTGTTACTACCTATCTGTAAAATGTGATAGTTTAATTAACATATTGTTAGATTTCTTGTTAGATATTACTGCATGGTGGGAACTAGAAGCACAAGCATTTTGCTACACTCGCATTAATATCTGCTAACCATGTGTATGTTACCAATAACATTTGATTTGATTTGATAGTAATACAAATATGTAATGTAGGACCTTATTGATAAAAAATAAAATGTCAATGTAAAGCACAATTGCTTTTGTGTATGTAGGTTGAGTTATCTATTTTATTTTAGCTGGGGAAGAATGTGAATTTATCTCAATAACTACCAATTGGGCACACACTGGTTGAATCAATGTTTTTTCCACATCATTTCATTTCCCTTCAAAAGGTAAAACTTGAAATAAGTTTGTTAATAATGTTTTTCATAGTTCTTAAAAACAAGTCAGGCATTTTACCTGTCAGGTCAATCACCCCTAGGGGGGGGGGAAGAAAATACACTTTATTGAATTGTGAAATGTGACGTAACAATCAACAAACCATTCTTGAATGTGAAATGTTTTAAAACGGCTTTAAAAGGTTAAACCTACTCTTGTTTACTACAATCACTCTTGTAGTGCTAAGCTACTGTCACATTAAAAATAATGTCAGATAATTGAATTGAAATGTAAAGGCAATAGGGCCAAAATGTTTGTACCCAAGTACTAAGAGATGATGAGTATTAACTTTACAACATTTCCCAAACAAGTATTATTTATTAAATACAAGTGCACATTTTCTATTTTGTTAGTTGTGTAGTTACCCACAGTGCTATCTTGAGACGTGTGTGAAAACCTGTGAAAGCTTCTTATCTCTCTCTCTGCCAGGTCATTCTAGTCTACTGCTTCCTCTAAGAACTGCATTTATACCTGCTGAACATTCCATCAGCTCGAGATGGAAAGAGCATGACAAAGAACACCTTTATTAACTTACTATAAAATGAATCATGAAACAATTAAAGATTTTACTGACTTACACTTCATATAAGGAAATAAATCAATTGAAATAAATAAATTAGGCCCTAATCTATGGATTTCACATGACTGGGAATACAGATATACATCTGTTGGTCACAGGCACCTTGACAGAGTTGATCAGGCTGTTGACTGTGGAATGTTGTCGCACTTCTTTTCAATGGCTTTGCAGAGATGCAGGATTTTGGTGGGAACTGGAACAAGCTGTCATGCATATTGATCTGGAGCATTCCAAACTTGCTCTGTGGGTGACATGTCTGGTGAGTATGCAGACCATGGAAGAACTGTAACACCAGAAATTGTGTACAAATCCTTGCGACATGGGGCCTTGCATAATCATGCTGGAACATGAGGTGAAGTTTGCAGATTAATGTTGTTGTCCATAGCTTATGCCTGCCCATACCATAAATCCACACACACAATGTGTAACGCTTTTGGTTTGGAGACATAGCGGAGTCAGGTGCAGGACACAGGTTGAGTGAAAACAGTCTAGTTTACTCAAAAAACACAAGCAAAAGCTCCAACAGCAAAACAACAGTGTGAGGAGAAACACCTCCAACAACCACTGACAACGAACAACCGCGGACAACACAGAAAGGTATGTGAGAGGGTTAAATAAGGAACATAATAAGGGAATTGAAACCAGGTGTGCGTAATCAAGACAAAACAAAACGAAAAGGGAAACAAGGATCGGTGGTGACTAGAAAGCCGGTGACGTCGACCGCCGAACGCCGCCCGAACAAGGAGAGGGGCCGGAAGTCGTGACACAATGGGGCACTCTGTTCACAACGTTTACATCAGCAAACCACTCGCCCACACGACGTCATACATGTGGTCTGTGGTTGTGAGTCCGGTTCGACGCACTGCCAAACGATCTAAAAACAACGTTGGAGGCGGCTTATGGTAGAGAAATTAACATTACATTATCTGGAAATAAGCTCTGGTGGACATTCCTGCATTTAGCATGCCAATTGCATGGTCCCTCAAAACTTGAGACTTCAGTGACATTGTGTTGTGTGACAAAACTGCAGATTTTAGAGTGTCATTTTATTGTCCCCAGCACAAGGTGTATCTATATAATGATCATGCTGTTTAATCAGCTTATTGATATGCCATAGCTGTCACATGGATGAATTATCTTGGCAAAGGAGAAATGCTCACTAACAGGGATGGAAACAAATTTGTGTGCAACGTTTTAGAGAAGTAAGGAACATTTATGGGATCTTTGATTTCAGCTCATGAAACATGAAACCAACATTTTACATGTAGCATTTATATTTTTTGTTGAGTGTAAAGTAGTTAGTTCACATAAAGATGTATGTAATTCATATGAATAAAATCGTCAACATGTATTGATCACATCTTTACTAATGCTGCAGAAATGAACTTTAAAGCAGTATCCAAATCCATATGATGTAGTGATCACAATATAATAGCCATATCTAGGAAAAACCAAAGTTCCAAAGGCTGGGCCTAATATAGTGCATAAGAGGTCATAGAATATGTTTTGTAGTTATTCATATGTTGATGATGTAAAGAATATTTGCTGGTCTGTGGTGTGTAATGAGGAGCAAACAAATGCTGCACTTGACACATTTATGAAATTGCTTATTCCAGTTACTACTAAGCATGCACCCATTAAGAAAATGACTGTAAAAACTGTTAAATCCCATTGGATTGATGAGGAATTGAAAAATTGTATGGTTAAGAGGGATTAGGCAAAAGGTATGGCAAATAAGTCTGTCAACCCAACTGATTGGCAAACGTACTGTAAATGAAGAAATCATGTGACTAAGCTTAACAAAAATAAAAATAAACTATTCCATGAAAGAAAGATAAATGATACACTGCTCAAAAAAATAAAGGGAACACTTAAACAACACAATGTAACTCCAAGTCAATCACACTTCTGTGAAATCAAACTGTCCACTTAGAAAGCAACACTGATTGACAATAAATTTCACATGCTGTTGTGCAAATGGAATAGACAACAGGTGGAAATTATAGGCAATTAGCAAGACACCCCCAATAAAGGAGTGGTTCTGCTGGTGGTGACCACAGACCACTTCTCAGTTCCTATGCTTCCTGGCTGATGTTTTGGTCACTTTTGAATGCTGGCGGTGCTTTCACTCTAGTGGTAGCATGAGACGGAGTCTACAACCCACACAAGTGGCTCAGGTAGTGCAGCTCATCCAGGATGGCACATCAATGCGAGCTGTGGCAAGAAGGTTTGCTGTGTCTGTCAGCGTAGTGTCCAGAGCATGGAGGCGCTACCAGGAGACAGGCCAGTACATCAGGAGACGTGGAGGAGGCCGTAGGAGGGCAACAACCCAACCAATTGTTCTTATTGTAAATCTGAGTTTGGTGAGTACCAAACTTGGTGGGTGTCAAAATAGCTAGCCATGATGGCCGGGCTATCTACGCAGAATATTGCAAAATGTGCTTTCACCGAAAAGGTATTTTAAAATCGGACACCGCGATTGCATAAAGGAGTTCTGTATCTATATTTCTTAAAATAATTGTTATGTTTTTTTGTGAACGTTTATCGTGAGTAATTTAGTAAATTCACCGGAAGTGTTCGGTGGGAATGCTAGTTCTGAACATCACATGCTAATGTAAAAAGCTGGTTTTTGATATAAATATGAACTTGATTGAACAAAACATGCATGTATTGTATAACATAATGTCCTAGGAGTGTCATCTGATGAAGATCATCAAAGGTTAGTGCTGCATTTAGCTGTGGTTTTGTTTTTTGTAACATTATATGCTAGCTTGAAAAATGGGTGTCTGATTATTTCTGGCTGGGTACTCTGCTGACATAATCTAATGTTTTGCTTTCGCTGTAAAGCCTTTTTGAAATCGGACAGTGTGGTTAGATAAAGGAGAGTCTTGTCTTTAAAATGGTGTAAAATAGTCATATGTTTGAAAAATGGAAGTTTGGGGATTTTTGAGGAATTTGTAATTCACGCCACGCCTATCATTGGATATTGGAGCAGGTGTTCCGCTAGCGGAACGTCTAGATGTAAGACCCACTGTTCCCCGGTAGGCCATCATTGTAAATAAGAATTTGTTCTTAACTAACTTGACTAGTTAAATATAATGATATGTCACAGTAAACAAATTGACAACAGACTTTCAGCATGCATATAGGGAAGGACACTCAACAAGCACGGCACTTACACAAATGACAGATGATTGGCTCAGAGAAATTGATGGTAAAATGATTGTGGGGGCTGTCTTGTTTTGACATTATCGATCATAGTCTGCTGCAGAAAAATGTATGTGTTATGGCTTTACACCCCCTGCTATAACGTGGATAAAGAGTTACTGTCTAACAGAACACAGAGGGTGTTCTTTATTGGAAGCCTCTCAAACATAGAAGTGGATAGAAGCAGGAATTCCCCAGGGTAGCTGTTTAGGCCCCTTGCTTTTTTCAATCTTTACTAATGACATGCCACTGGCTTTGAGTAAGGCCAGTGTGTCTATGTATGCAGATGGCTCAACACTATACACGTCAGCTGCTACAGCAACTGAAATGACTGAAACACTTAACAAAGAGCTGCAGTTAGTTTCGGAATGGGTGGCATAATAAGTTAGTCTTAAATATTTCTGAAACTAAAAGTTTTGTATTTGGGACAAATCATTCACTAAACGCTAAACCTCAACTACATCTCATAATGAATCATGTGGAAATTGAGCAAGTTGAGGTGATTAAACTGCTTGGAGTAACTCTGGATTGTAAACTGTCATTGTCAAAACATATTGATACAACGGTAGCTAAGATGGAGAGAAGTCTGTCTATAATAAAGCGCTGCTCTGCCTGCTTTAAAAAAAAGATTTAACCTTTATTTAACCAGGTAGGCAAGTTGAGAACAAGTTCTCATTTACAATTGCGACCTGGCCAAGATAAAGCAAAGCAGTTCGACACATACAACAACACAGAGTTACACATGGAGTAAAACAAACATACAGTCAATAATACAGTAGAAAATAAGTCTATATACAATGTGAGCAAATGAGGTGAGATAAGGGAGGTAAAGGCAAAAAACAGGCCATGGTGACGAAGTAAATACAATATAACAAGTAAAACACTGGAATGTTAGATTTGCAGTGAAAGAAAGTGCATAGTAGAAATAGAAATAATGGGGTGCAAAGGAGCAAAATAAATAAATACAATAGGGGAAGAGGTAGTTTGTTTTTGCTAAATTATAGATGGGCTATGTACAGGTGCAGTAATCTGTGAGCCGCTCTGACAGCTGGTGCTTGTCACGAATTGCGCCATGCTCGTGACCCTTATTTACACTTCGGATAGTGTCTTGAATGCACGAACAAAACGCCGCTATTTGGATATAACGATGGATTATTTTGAACCAAACCAACATTTGTTATTGAAGTAGCAGTCCTGGGAGTGCATTCTGACGAAGAACACCAAAGGAAATCAAACTTTTGTAATAGTAAATCGGAGTTTGGTCAGGGCTAAACTTGGTCGGTGTCTAAATGGCTAGCCGTGATAGCTGGCCTATCTACTGAGAATATTGCAAAATGTGCTTTCACCGAAAAGCTATTTTAAAATCGGACATATCGAGTGCATAGAGGAGTTCTGTATCTATAATTCTTAAAATTGTTATGTTTTTTGTGAACGTTTGTCGTGAGTAATTGAGTAAATTCACCGGATGTTTGCGGGGGGGTATGCTAGTTCTAAACGTCACATGCTAATGTAAAAAAGCTGGTTTTTGATATAAATATGAACTTGATTGAACAAAACATGCATGCATTGTATAACATAATGTCCTAGGGTTGTCATCTGATGAAGATCATCAAAGGTTAGTGCTGCATTTAGCTGTGGTTTTGTTTTTTGTAACATTATATGCTAGCTTGAAAAATGGATGTCTGATTATTTCTGGCTGGGTACTCTGCTGACATAATCTAATGTTTTGCTTTCGCAGTAAAGCCTTTTTGAAATCGGACAGTGTGGTTAGATTAACGAGAGTCTTGTCTTTAAAATGCCGTAAAATAGTAATATGTTTGAAAAATGGAAGTTTTCGGATTTTAGAGGAGTTTGTATTTCGCGCCACGCCCATCATTGGATATTGGAGCAGGTGTTCCGCTAGCGGAACGTCTAGATGTAAGAGGTTAAAATCCATTTTTATGCGATTTTTCTCGTAAAATAGCGATAATATTCCGACCGGGAGTCGTTGTTTTCGTTCAAAGACTGAAAATGCAAAATGGACTCTTCACGTGCACGCGCGCACCCGTCTCATTGTTCTCAGATCGACCACTATCCAAATGCGCTTCTGTTTTTCAGCCATGGACTGCAAAGTCATCATTCAACGTTCTTGCGCCTTCTGAGAGCCTATGGGAGCCTTAGAAAGTGTCACGTTACAGCAGAGATCCTCTGTTTTCAATAAAGAGAATAAAGAAGGCCAAGAAATGGTCAGAGAGGGCACTTCCTGTTTGGAATCTTCTCAGGTTTTCGCCTGCCATATGAGTTCTGTTATACTCTCAGACACCATTCAAACAGTTTTAGAAACTTTAGGGTGTTTTCTATCCAAATCAAACAATTAAATGCATATTCTAGTTTCTGGGCAGGAGTAATAAACAGATTAAATCGGATACGTTTTTTATCCGGCCGTGAAAATACTGCCCCTATCCATAACAGGTTAACGAGATTCTTATCTTTCAAATGGTCCTATGTTTGAGACCTTTGAATTATAACATTTTGTGGTTTTAAATTTGGCGCTCTGATTGGTCACTGGCTGTTGAATAGTGTGGGACGATTTCGTCCCACATACCCTAGAGAGGTTAATTTTACTAATATTTATTTAAATTGAGTGCCCTCCAATTTCGCAGGATGTTGTCAGCTTCTATCCCGCTAGCGGGACACCGAGCCCCAAGAGGTTTTAACTCAAGACACATGGAAGGTGGGATGTATACGGAAGGTACGGGGCAACTGAAGACAAGCAGCAGAAGGGCTAATGACCTTGGAGATGGGAAAAGGGCCGATAAACCGGGGGGAGAGTTTGCGGGATTACAACTGGAGGGGCACATCCTGGGTGGACAGCCATACCTTCTGTCCGAGATGATACCTGGGAGCTGGAGTTTGGTGGTGATCCGCTTGTCTTTGATACCTGGAAGCTGTCTTGAGGGCCGACCGGACTCTCCTCCAGGTACAACGACAGCGGCAGACAAATATCTGGGCCGAAGGTATGCCGACCTCTTCATCTTGCTCAGGGAAGAGCGGGGGCTGATACCCCAGGGAACACTCCAAAGGAGATAGGCCCGTGGCATAGCAGGGAATGGTGTTGCGGGCATATTCGACCCGCACCAGCTGCTGGCTCCAGGTGGTGGGGTTGGCGGAGACCAGGCAGCGCAGAGTAGTCCCAAGGTCTTGGTTGGCTGGTTCCGACTGGCCATTGGACTGGGCGTGGATCCTAGAGGACAGGCTGGTTGACGACCCAATGAGGGTGCAGAATTATTTTCCAGAACCGGGACGAGATCTGAGGGCTCCAGTCAGAGACCATGTCGATTGGTAGTCTATGGAGCTGTAAGATGTGCTGCACCACGAGCTGGGCCACCTCTTTGGCAAAGGGTAGTTTGGGGAGAGGAATGAAGAGGGCGGGTTTGGAAAACCGATCCACCACAGTCAGGATTACTGTGTTGCAATCAGATGGGGGATGACCCGTGACAAAATCCAGGGAGATGTGAGACCAGGGACGGTGAGGGACAGGCAGAGGTCGGAGGAGACCAGCTGGAGCTTGTTGAGGAGACTTGTTTTGTGCACAAACTGTGCAAGCGGCGACAAATGCAGAGACGTCAGGGACCATGGTAGGCCACCAAAAGCGTTGTTGCACAAATGCCAGGGTCCGATGGGAGCCCGGGTGGCAAGCCAGTCTGGAGGAGTGGGCCCACTCCAGGACTGCAGAGCGGTCAGGCACGTACATCCGGTTATCTGGACCCCCGGGGTTTGGCTGGGAACGCTGCGCCCCGTAGACCTGCTTCCCTATACCTCAGCTGAGTGCCGTCACAAGGAACGAGGTGGGAAGGATGATTTCGGGCTCCGGGGTAATAGCCGTGGGGCTATAGTGGTGAAACAGTGTATCCAGCTTGACATTTTTGGATCCCGGACAGTATGAGAGGGAGAAGTTGAACCAGGTGAACATTAGGGCCCACCTAGCTTGCCTCGAGTTAGGGCGTTTGGCGGTGCGGAGGTATTCCAGGTTTTGGGGTCGGTCCATACAATAAATGGATGTTCCGTCCCTTCCACCCAGTGCCTCCATTACTCCAACGCCATCTTCACTGCGAGAAGCTCACGATTCCCCACATCGTAGGTTTTCTCCGTAGCGTTGATGCGGTGGGAGAAGAAGGTGCAGGGATGTAGCTTCAGGTTCAGGGCAGAACACTGGGACAGGACCGCCCCCACTCCTAGATCAGAAGCATCGGCCTCCACCACGAACTGACGGGAAGAGTCAGGATGAACCAAGATGGGAGCAGTGGTGAAGTGGTGTTTGAGGTCCTGGAATGCCCGGTCAGCAGCAGGGGACCACGTGAACAAACTTTGGGAGAGGTGAGTGCTGACAGTGGGGAAGCCAGGGTGCTGTAACCCCAGATGAAACAGCAATAAAAGTTGGTGAACCCCAGGTAACGTTGCAGTTGCACCCTGGACATAGGCTGGGGCCAATCCACTGCTACTCTCACCTTCCCGGGATCCATCTGGACTCTCCCATTGGAGATGATGTATCCCAGAAAGGAGATGGTTGAACTCGCAATTCTCTGCCTTCACATTCTCCAGGAGGCATTGAAGGACCTGTCAGACGTGGAGCACATGTTCTTGGGAGGAGCAGGAGAAGACAAAGATGTCATCAATGTAGACGAAGACGAACCGGTTCAACATGTTGTGGAAAACACAATTTACCAGAGCCTGAACACAGCAGGGGTGTTGGTGAGTCCAAATGGCATGACCAAATACTCATAGTGGCCACTGGCTGTGTTGAAGGTGGTCTTCCACTCATCCCTCTCCCCTATCCGCACCAGGTGTTAGGCGTTCCGTAGATCAAGCTTGGAAAACACGGTGGCCCCCTGGAGCGGCCCGAAGGCTGAGGTTCTTCACCGCTATGTAATTGAGTCCCCGGTAGTCAATGCACGGGCGCAGGGTCTTGTGGGAGAGGACGAGGGACAGATAAATCCTGCAGCTAGGGAGTCCCCAATGTAGGTCCTCATATCCTTGGTCTCCGGTCCCGACAGCGAGTACAGTCATCCCAGGGGCGGAGTGGTGCTGGGGAGAAGGTCAGATGCAGACAATGTCGAAGTAACAACAGCTTATTAACCTCTTGGGGCTAGGTGGGACGCTAGCGTGCCACCCGTGGTGCACTCCATCAACAGCAGGTGCATTTCAAGAGCGGCAAATTTGAATCCAAATAAATGTCAAAATTCAAATTTTTCAAAAATACAACTATGTTACACCATTTGAAAGATAAACATCTCCTTAATCTAACCACGTTTTACGATTTCAAAAAGGTTTTACGGCGAAAGCATAAATTTAGAGTATGTTAGGACAGTACATTTACAAGAGTTGTGTGTAATGTTTTGTCAAGTCAAAGACAGGGTCACCAAAACCATAAAACCAGCTAAAATGATACACTAACCTTTTACAATCTCCATCAGATGACACTCCTAGGACATTATGTTAGACAATGCATGCATTTTTAGTTCTATCAAGTTCATATTTATATACAAAAACAGCGTTTTACTATGGCATTGATGTTGAGGAAATCGTTTCCCTCCAATAACCGGCAGTCAAGTCAGCGTCACAAATTAAATAATTAAAATTAGAAAACATTGGTAAAATATTATATTGTCATTTAAAGAATTATAGATTTACATCTTTTGAACGCAATCAACTTGCCAGATTTAAAAATAACCTTACTGGGAAATCACACTTTGCAATAATCTGAGCACTGTGCCCAGAAAAATACGCGTTGCGATACAGACTAGACGTCATGTTGGGGAGATCTAAAATCGAAAATACTATGTAAATAATCCATTACCTTTGATTCTCTTCATCAGATGTCACTTCCAGGTATCACAGGTCCATAACGAATGTAGTTTTGTTCAAAAAAGCTCATCATTTATGTCCAAAAATCTCCGTCTCGTTAGCACATGATGTAAGCCAGCCGGACTTCTCGTCATGAACGAGGGGAAAAAATATATTTCCGTTCGTTCAAACATGTCAAACGTTGTATAGCATAAATCATTAGGGCCTTTTTTAACCAGAACATGAATAATATTCAAGGTGGACGAATGCATAGCCTTTTATAACGTATTGGAACGAGGGTACCCAACATGAAGTAGCGCGCCAGGTGTCTAATGGGACATCACCGTTCCATGGCTCTTGTTCGGTCAGATCTCCCTCCAGAAGACTCAAAACACTTTGTAAAGGCTGGTGACATCTAGTGGAAGCAATAGGAAGTGCCAAAATATTCCTAAACCCCTGTGTTTTTCAATGGGATAGGTTTAAACTCAATACAACACATCAGGTATCCACTTCCTGTCAGAAAATGTCTCAGGGTTTTGCCTGCCAAATGAGTTCTGTTATACTCACAGACACCATTCAAACAGTTTTGGAAACTTTAGAGTGTTTTCTATCCATATATAATAAGTATATGCATATTCTAGTTACTGGGTAGGATTAGTAACCAGATTAAATCGGGTACATTTTTTTTATCCAGACGTGCAAATGCTGCCCCCTAGACCCAACAGGTTAATACAACAGGGGCAGGCAAAAGAATTGTGAGACAGGAGCAGAGGGAAAATGCTGGTAGGCTTGATGAAACAACTAACTGGCAACAGACAAACTGACAACACCAGGGGAAAAGGGGGAAGATGGGTGACACCCGGAGGGGTTGGAGACAATCACAAAGACAGGTGAGACAGATCAGGGTGTGACATTTATGAACAGACCTCTCCCAATCCTTACAACCATTGAATCTATATATTTTGACAATGACTGTTCACAATCTAAGGTAACACCAAGTAATTTAGTCTCCTCAACTTGTTAACCTGTTAGGGCTAGGGGGCAGTATTGACACGGCTGGATAAAAAACATACCCGATTTAATCTGGTTACCACTCCTACCCAGTAACTAGAATATGCATATACTTATTACATATGGATAGAAAACACCCTAAATTTTCTAAAACTGTTTGAATGGTGTCTGTGAGTATAACAGAACTCAAATGGCAGGTCAAAACCTGACAGATTCCTTTACAGGAAGTGGCCTGTCTGACCATTTGTTGAACTTCTTTTCCATCTCTATCATTTACTAAGGATCTCTGCTCTAACGTGACACTTCCCACGTCGTCCATAGGCGCTCAGAGCCCGGGAAAAAACAGAATGTCGTCATTCCAGCCCCAGGCTGAAACACATTATCGCCTTTCTCAAGTGGCCGATCAAGGGACACGGGCTTATGCGCGTAACCCCGACCGCCCCCGCCTTTGGGATTTTTTCCTCTGTTTGCCGAAAAGGAGATTCCCTGTCGGAATATTATCGCTTTTCTACGAGAAAAGTGTCGTAAAAATTGATTTTAAACAGCGGTTGACATGCTTCGAAGGTCTCCGCCAACCCCACCACCTGGAGCCAGCAGCTGGTGCGGGTCGAATATGCCCGCAACACCATTCCCTGCTATGCCACGGGCCTATCTCCTTTGGAGTGTTCCCTGGGGTATCAGCCCCCGCTCTTCCCTGAGCAAGATGAAGAGGTCGGCATACCTTCGGCCCAGATATTTGTCTGCCGCTGTCGTTGTACCTGGAGGAGAGTCCGGTCGGCCCTCAAGACAGCTTCCAGGTATCAAAGACAAGCGGATCACCACCAAACTCCAGCTCCCAGGTATCATCTCGGACAGAAGGTATGGCTGTCCACCCAGGATGTGCCCCTCCAGTTGTAATCCCGCAAACTCTCCCCCCGGTTTATCGGCCCTTTTCCCATCTCCAAGGTCATTAGCCCTTCTGCTGCTTGTCTTCAGTTGCCCCGTACCTTCCGTATACATCCCACCTTCCATGTGTCTTGAGTTAAAACCTCTTGGGGCTCGGTGTCCCGCTAGCGGGATAGAAGCTGACAACATCCTGCGAAATTGGAGGGCACTCAATTTAAATAAATATTAGTAAAATTAACCTCTCTAGGGTATGTGGGACGAAATCGTCCCACACTATTCAACAGCCAGTGACCAATCAGAGCGCCAAATTTAAAACCACAAAATGTTATAATTCAAAGGTCTCAAACATAGGACCATTTGAAAGATAAGAATCTCGTTAACCTGTTATGGATAGGGGCAGTATTTTCACGGCCGGATAAAAAAACGTATCCGATTTAATCTGTTTATTACTCCTGCCCAGAAGCTAGAATATGCATTTAATTGTTTGATTTGGATAGAAAACACCCTAAAGTTTCTAAAACTGTTTGAATGGTGTCTGAGAGTATAACAGAACTCATATGGCAGGCGAAAACCTGAGAAGATTCCAAACAGGAAGTGCCCTCTCTGACCATTTCTTGGCCTTTATTCTCTTTATTGAAAACAGAGGATCTCTGCTGTAACGTGACACTTTCTAAGGCTCCCATAGGCTCTCAGAAGGCGCAAGAACGTTGAATGATGACTTTGCAGTCCATGGCTGAAAAACAGAAGCGCATTTGGATAGTGGTCGATCTGAGAACAATGAGACGGGTGCGCGCGTGCACGTGAAGAGTCCATTTTGCATTTTCAGTCTTTGAACGAAAACAACGACTCCCGGTCGGAATATTATCGCTATTTTACGAGAAAAATCGCATAAAAATGGATTTTAACCTCTTACATCTAGACGTTCCGCTAGCGGAACACCTGCTCCAATATCCAATGATGGGCGTGGCGCGAAATACAAACTCCTCTAAAATCCGAAAACTTCCATTTTTCAAACATATTACTATTTTACGGCATTTTAAAGACAAGACTCTCGTTAATCTAACCACACTGTCCGATTTCAAAAAGGCTTTACTGCGAAAGCAAAACATTAGATTATGTCAGCAGAGTACCCAGCCAGAAATAATCAGACATCCATTTTTCAAGCTAGCATATAATGTTACAAAAAACAAAACCACAGCTAAATGCAGCACTAACCTTTGATGATCTTCATCAGATGACAACCCTAGGACATTATGTTATACAATGCATGCATGTTTTGTTCAATCAAGTTCATATTTATATCAAAAACCAGCTTGTTGGGGAGATCTAAAATCGAAAATACTATGTAAATAATCCATTACCTTTGATTCTCTTCATCAGATGTCACTTCCAGGTATCACAGGTCCATAACGAATGTAGTTTTGTTCAAAAAAGCTCATCATTTATGTCCAAAAATCTCCGTCTTGTTAGCACATGATCTAAGCCCGCCGGACTTCACTTCATGAACGAGGGGTAAAAATATATTTACGTTCGTTCAAACATGTCAAACGTTGTATAGCATAAATCATTAGGGCCTTTTTTAACCAGAACATGAATAATATTCAAGGTGGACGAATGCATTCTCTTTTATAACGTATTGGAACGAGGGTACCCAACATGAACTCGCGCGCCAGGTGTCTAATGGGCCATCATCGTTCCATGGCTCTTGTTCGGTCAGATCTCCCTCCAGAAGACTCAAAACACTTTGTAAAGGCTGGTGACATCTAGTGGAAGCAATAGGAAGTGCCAAAATATTCCTCAGCCCCTGTGTTTTTCAATGGCATAGGTTTAAAGGTAATACAACACATCAGATATCCACTTCCTGTCAGAATCTGTCTCAGGGTTTTGCCTGCCAAATGAGTTCTGTTTTACTCACAGACACCATTCAAACAGTTTTAGAAACTTTAGGGTGTTTTCTATCCATATATAATAAGTATATGCATATTCTAGTTACTGGGTAGGATTAGTAACCAGATTAAATCGGGTAAAATTTTTTATCCAGCTGTGCAAATACTGCCCCCTAGCCCTAACAGGTTAACGAGAGTCTTGTCTTTAAAATGGTGTAAAATAGTCATATGTTTGAAAAATTGAAAAAAGTGTCATCTGATGGAGATTGTAAAAGGTTAGTGCATCATTTTAGCTGGTTTTATGGTTTTGGTGACCCTGTCTTTGACTTGACAAAACATTACACACAACTCTTGTAAATGTACTGTCCTAACATACTCTAAATTTATGCTTTCGCCGTAAAACCTTTTTGAAATCGTAAAACGTGGTTACATTAAGGAGATGTTTATCTTTCAAAGGGTGTAAAATAGTTGTATGTTTGAAAAATTTGAATTTTGACATTTATTTGGATTCAAATTTGCCGCTCTTGAAATGCACCTGCTGTTGATGGAGTGCACCACGGGGGGGGGGGACGCCTGCGTCCCACCTAGCCCATAGAGGTTAATCTAACCACACTGTCCGATTTCAAAAAGGCTTTACAACGAAAGCATATTCTAGTTTCTGGGCAGGAGTAGTAACCAGATTAAATCTGCCCAAATACTGCCCCCTATCCCCAACAGGTTAGGCTATATTTTAAATCACGTGTTCCCCTGATTGAACATCTATCCTAAGTGTTACTATTACAGACCTCCAGACTAACATTTTCCTCTGGTGTCACGACATTTGAGAGTTGGGGGCACCAGCCCCGAGTAATCATCTTATTAAGTCATTCTTATTGCTTTATTAAGAAGTATAAATAATAAACTACTGAGGTATTCAAGTTGTTTCATCTAACATGTCCAAGCAGGAATGCGTGATGCAACCTAATCCAGTGATTGTCATGAACTTTGGGTTGACAACAGACTATACTTATATTTTACTGTCAAAGTAGGACTCCAGAATGTCCAGATTTTGTTGTTTTGTTTAATAGAGATGAATTACATACATCGTCATGTGAACTAACTACTGTACACTGAACAAAAGAAATATAAAAGCAACATATAAAATTTGGTTCCATGTTTCATGAGCAGAAATAAAACATCCAAGACATTTTCCATACGTTCAGAAATAGTATTTCTCAAACATTTGTGCTCAAATGTGTTTACATCCCTGTTAGTGAGCATTTCTCCTTTGCCAAGATAATCCATCCATGCGACCCGTTTCACATATCAAGAAGCTGATTAAACAGCATGATCATTATACAGATACACCTTGTGCTGTGGACAATAAAAGGCCCCTCTAAAATGTGCAATTTTGTCACACATCACTGAAGTCTCAAGTTTTGAGGGAGTGTGCAATTGGCATGCTAAATGCCGGAATGTCCACCAGAGCTGTTGCCAGATAATTTAATGTTAATTTGGCAGTACGTCCAACCGGCCAACAACCACAGACCACGTGTATGGCGTCGTGTGGGCAAGTGCTTTGCTGATTGTGATCAGAGTGCCCCATGGTGGCAGTGGGGTTATGGTATGGCAGGCATAAGCTATGGACAGTGAACACATTTGCATTTTATCATTGGCAATTTGAATGCACAGAGATACCGTGACAAGATCCTGAGGACCATTGTCGTGCCATTCATCCAGCGCCTTCACCTCATGTTCCAGCATGATAATGCACAGCCCCACGTCGCAAGGATCTGTACACAATTCCTGGGAGCAGAAAATGGCCCAGTTCTTCCATTGCCTGCATACTTACTAGACATGTCACCCACTGAGCATGTTTGGAATGCTCCGGATCAATGTGTATGACAGCGTGTTCTAGTTCCCGCCAATATCCAGAAACTCCGCACAGCCATTCAAAATGAGTGGGACAACATTCCACAGACAACAGCCTGATCAACCCTGTCACACCAGACACTGTGTAATGGTCATCGTACGCAGTGGACCAAGGCACAGCGGGTTGAGTGCTCATAATGACTTTTATTGAACACAAACAAAGCAAAACAAGAAAACGATCGAACGAACAGTGTTGCAGGCTAACACACAGCAGTACAACAACAACTTCCCACAAAGGGACAGGTGAAAACAGGCTACCCCAAAACCCCGGAACACATAAATCAAACACCCCTCTCACATAAATACATATCCCATTAAACCCCGAACCACATAAAACAAATACCCCCTGCCACGTCCTGACCAAACTACAATAACCAATGACCCCTTATACTGGTCAGGATGTGACAGTACCCCCCCCCCCCCCCCCCCCCCAAAGGTGCAGACCCCGGATGCACCTCACACAAAAAATAAACACAAAAAAAAAGAAAAACTAAAGGGAGGGAAGGGAGGGTGGCTGCCGTCACCAACGTTTCCCATGCTACACCCCCACCTCCCCAATCAGCCTACTGTGGAGGTGGCTCACGCTCTGGCCTTAGTCCCCCACCTAACTTGTCCACCCCCGCTAAATACCTCTGGCTGAGGCACGTTGCTGTAGACCTCGGGCTGAAGGACGATTCTGGGAGCTCCGGACTGTAGGGCGACTCTGGGAGCTCTGGACTGTAGGGCGACTCTGGGAGCTCTGGACTGTAGGGCGACTCTGGGAGCTCTGGACTGTAGGGCGACTCTGGGAGCTCTGGACTGTAGGGTGACACTGGCTGTGCCGATTCCGGACTGTAGGTCGTCTCACTCGGTTCCGGACTGTAGGTCGTCTCACTCGGTTCCGGACTGTAGGCCGTCTCACTCGGTTCCGGACTGTGGGCCGTCTCTCTTGGTTCCGGACTGTGGGCCATCTCTAGACGGGGCACTGTCGCCGGACACGCTGGACAGGGCACTGTCGTCGGACACTCTGGACGGGGCACTGTTTCCGGACACTCTGGACGGGGTACTGTCATCGGAAGCTCTGGACGGGGACTGCGCACTGAAAGCCTGATGCGTGGGGCTGGTAGTGGAGGTACCAGACTGGAGACACGCACCCCAAGGCTAGTGCGAGGAGCAGGAACAGGACGAGTTGGACTGGGCTGACGCACTGGAGGCCTGGTGCGTGGGGCTGGTACTGGAGATGCCAGACTGGAGACACGCACCTCAGGGCTAGTGCGGGGAGCGGGAACAGGCCGAGTCGGACTGGGTTGATGCACTAGAAGCCTGATGCGTGGGGCTGGTACTGGACGTGCCAGCCTGGAGACACGCACCTCAAGGCTAGTGCGTGTAGCGGGAAACACTGGACCGTAGAGGCGCACTGGCCGTCTCGAGTGCAGGGCTGGCATCACCCCTACTGGCTGGATGCCCACTTTCCCCTGGCACATGTGGGGCGCTGGTACTGCGCGTACAGGCCTGAAAATACCCAGCCTCGCCACAGCACCCATCACCCCAAAGCATGGGACCTGTCCAGTATGTCTCTGCCCAAAAAGGGTACGGGGAGCTGGCCTGGGGCTCCATCCTCGCCCTGCCAAACTGCCCTTGTGCCCCCCCCCAAAAATTATTGGGGCTGCCTCTCGGGCTCCCTTACAAGCCGTGTTCCCCGGTCCTCGCCAGATTTCCTCCGCTGCTTGGTCCTGTTGTGGTGGGTAGTTCTGTCATAGTAGCAGCCGTGTTGAATGGACCAAACTGCAGCAGGTGGAATGTGGATACTCATCTTTTAGTATTCTAACCTCTATGGGCTAGGTGGGACGCTAGCGTGCCACCCGTGGTGCACTCCATCAACAGCAGGTGCATTTCAAGAGCGGCAAATTTGAATCCAAATAAATCAGACAGACAGAGAGACAGAGAACAAGAAGAAGCACAGAGTGACAGCAGAGAAGATGCTGAGACAGATAGACAGCACAACAGGGAGGCAAACCAAATGTGACACACCACCTGGATTCGGTCTTATGTAGCAACATTTGAAATTGGGCTTTTTACATTGGTAAAAAGTAGAGACTCAGAGCTACAAAATGGTATATCATACACTGCACTTCTGAGGAATAATAGGAAAGTAATTCTGCTTTGAATGTTGATAAACTTGTTAACTCACTTTTGAGAAAAGGGCCTTTGAATGTTTTGGTACCTACTGGAGAACTCTCCTTTGTCTACACCCATTCAGCATTGTTCACACACTCTTAAGCCAGCCCCACCCATCTATTTAAGGATTCATATGTGAGGTCATATGCTAAACAGTGAGTAGTGTAGTAAAGATTAAGACTAAAAGTGGTAGTAGCCTACAATAAGGAAAAATTCCAGGTAAACAGAAAGCGTCCAGATAAAAAATACTTTATCAATATTAGATGACGCTTACCCAGACACATTTGTCTAAATTGATGGGTCATGTGAAAGAAATGCTATAACCGCCAGCCACATCCAGTGGTGGAAAAAGTATTAGTGTCATACTTGAGTAAATGTAATGATACCTTAATAGAAAATGACAGAAGTAAAAGTAAAAGTCACCCAGTAAAATACTACTTGAGTAAAAGTCTAAAAGTATTTGGTTTTAAAAATACTTAAGTATCAAAAGTCAAAATATAAATCATTTTAAATTCCATATATTTAACCAGACGGCCCAATTTTCTTTCTTTTTTATTGGCGGATAGCCAGGGTCACACCAACACTAATTTACAAATGAAGCATTTGTGTTAAGTGATTCAGCCAGATCAAATGCAGGTTAAGTCAATCAATAGTTGACTTGTTGTGGTATTCCTGCACAGCAGACACCAAACAAGCCACACTTGCGAGGAGTTAAAAAGTAGATGGAACTTGGCTGCATAGGGTCAGAAGGATAGTGCGCCTGCAAACAACAAAATAACATTATGATAAATTACAATTAATTGTCTCACCCCTGTCAATCTGTCTTTACAAAGCTCAGTGAAAGGTATTTGCCTGCCTCCCATATATATATAATTATATATATTATTATTATTATTCGATTTTTTTTTGTTTTGTGTGTATATCTATCTAGCCATCTATGTCCTTAATCAGTATGAAGGAGGAAATGTTGATTACTTGTTGCTTACTTACATGCAAAATCAAGGCTGTAATGCATCCTGATCACTTTGCTTGCTGGTTCAGTAGGGGACTGCCAGAGACAACTGCAGGTCTTGACAGGTGGTCTTGCAGTCAGCAACCATCTTCTGGTAGACAGACCACTCACTCTGAACAAGCAGGAGATGCTGATCTTGCTTCTTCAACTTGGCTGATTTAACAGCTTCTGGGAGATTGGCAGATCTGAAGACCTGATAGTTGTTCATCTGACACTGCCAGTACAGGTCTGTCCTGGTCTTATTGCTCGAGATGTGGGGCAGCAATTTTCTCCACAGATCCATGAAGGAAGACAGCCCGACTACACGTATCGCTGGAAAATACTGAAATAATGTGAGTTCAATAAAAGTAATGCCAATCATGTTGGAGGTCAATTAAATAATCAAAATGTGTTTATGCTTTACATACCAAGTATTGTCATCGAATCCTTTTAGAGACGCCACACTGCTGCTTTTGTCACATGGGATCGCAGCAGCTTTCCACCAAAGTGTTTGTGTCCTGGCTGGCATCCTGGAAATGCTATTGCATTATCCTCTGTGTAGTTGTTGATGAAGTTCACCACTCTGCAAGTCCTCATGCTTCAGGTGTCACCTGTGCTTGCTTGAGGCCAGCTCTCTTTTTGATGGGAGGCATTAGACTATTCTCCTTGTATGACTAGTGGAGGAGAGTCCGTCTTATTCTACTGATGCTGAAAGACAAATTCCAGATACAAATATTTCAACATTATTATACAATAGATGCAAAATGGCATTCTGAGATAACATCACTACACACAGCTCATACACGTAATATTAGCTAGCTAGCCAGTCATCGAGCTTCAGCTGGCTAGCTAACAGGAAGCTTTAACTAGCAATACAAACTGATTGTCATAGCTAGCTAAAGTTAACCAATTAGGTTCAATGTTAGCTAGTTAGCTAGCTAACATTAGGCTATAACTAGCAATGCGAAATGGCATTCTGAGAAAACATTGCTAACATTACACACACTTCATACATGTAAGTCAATGTTAGCTAGCAAGCCAGCCATCTAACCTCCGCTAACGTTAGCTAGCTAACAGCAAGCTTTAACTTGGGGTCTTTTGTTAGACATGTAACGTTAACGTTAGCTAGCTAGATAAAAAATGATCTAAAATCCCAATCCATAGAGTAACGTTACTATCAATACAAACCGATTGTCAATGCTAGCTAAAGTTAACCAGATAGGTTCAATGTTAGCTTGCAAGCCAGCCATCAAACTTCATCTGGCTAGCTAACAGCAAGCTTTTACTAGCAAACTCGGTCAACTTCTTCCGTGACAACAACACTGTTGATTGCCGTTTCTTCCCCATCACTGTCATCAGAAGACTCTACAATGTCTTCTTCAATGAAAATGTTTTTACCTAAATCAGGGATTTCCTCATCGTCTGATTCATTTTCAGAGTCAGAGAGAGTCAGCATGGCACAATCATCCTCCAGAAAGTAGTCATTCACAACTTTTTCCCACTGACTTTTGTTGATAGTGCCTGATAAATTGATAGTGCCTGATAAATTCAGGGCAGCAATGTTATTGAGAGCAGTAGCAACATATTTGCAGGTCTCCATGGCTAAAATTCGATCTTTTGAATAAACTGCAGTAGAAAGGATTATCTACGCATAACGAGCAGCTCATTTTAGAGACACCAAGATGCTACACCGCAGACCAATCCAAACTCATCTCTCGGCATGTCCAGTCCACTCATTATCCCAGCCATTCACGGCTAGCTGAGAAGGTTGATGGCTTTTTCTGTGGCTAAACCAACTAGGCTCGTATTTTAACAATTATATTCATATTTACAGATGGCATACAAGTGTTTTATTAAGGCACATGAAAGTTCACATGTTTGAGAAACATTTGGCAAAAAAAAAAGTTTTATGTTCAAACGGCACTCCTGTGAAGTCATGACTTGAGACATATGCCTAGTTACCTGAATCGGGTCACAAATAGCTCGAGCAGAGGACCAGTTAGAGTGGTGAGTTGTGTCTCCAGTGGGGTTTTACATATTGTATTTGTATTTGTTTTAAACATCAGAATGTTAAGAAAGAGGAGGAGGACCATGTCTTGTAAGTCACTGGTACAGAAATGGTTAAGAAACACTGTACTGTACTGCCAGTGTTACATGTCAGCACCAGTGCCTGTGTGTAAGTACGATGTGTAGGGTCAGGCGGGGTAGGGTGTGTGTGTGGAGTTGGCATTGTTAACCATTTCCGCGTGGTCTTTAGTTTTAGTTTTTCTCCATGCTCTCTGGTCTAATGAACATTTTGTAAGAAGTGGGTTTAATGTACTCTGGGAAGAGGGGGAGTTCCATGACACTGACGTAATGTCTGTCCTCACGTGGGTTTGGTAACTGACTAGTTAAGACTTTATATGAAAAGCAATTCTCTCATTTAGAAGACTAACGACACATTTCATATTTAATCATATAAGTTCCACAACATCTAGATGTGAATCTGATCACTGGGAAATATACACATTCAAAGATACAGTTATGCTGTTCTACTGTCCATCACCAATTAGCAATGCATTTGACAGGATTGGTCTTTAAGTACCGACGGACCTTTCCAACTGTTTTGGATTACAGAAATATTGTTTCATTATTCAACCTTTTGAGTTACCGTTTTGGCGGTAACTCACAATAGATTTGTCATCTATGATCCTCACCCCCAACATGGCAAGTCATGACAACAGTTACAGAGTTTAAAACCCCCTTGGGTCTACTGTAACATTATTTTTAAAAATCCCTATCAAAATATGTCAGTTTAAGATAGAGACATCTGTTTTGCATGGGCTGCATCTCAATCCACCACATCTGCCTATGGTAGCCTTCCACATCTGCTGTGGAAAGATGAACCTTATTTCTAAGGCTACATACAGTACAGTATATTAATATGGGCTATTTTCAGCCCTTTCCTGGGTAGCTTATCAGAGATAGACATAATATAGGAAAGATCAAACAAAGCAATAGAAAAAATACATTCAGCAGCCCATTAATCAGTTTGTGTGTGTGCGTGTGCGTGTGGGTGTGTGTGTGTGTGTGTGTGTTGAAGATAATTTCCTATTGAGCTCACATATGCAGTTTTTCCCTTGAATGCAGTCTCCACCAACGCGAGAACATTGCCATTACATTTCAATCACGCTATAAAGGGGAACTTCCGTGATACAGATTGAATTGAACCCTAACTGAAAAAGACAATTTGAAGTGAAAACCTAAAACGAATTAATTCATTATTACAATTCAGAATTGTATTGTTATTACTCATGCATTGCCAAACAGCTGGCCAAGAACACTGACAAACAGGTTTGAGAACATTCTGTTATCAGGTATGACTCAGATGCAGACAGTGTAAAAATAAAAACAGGGAACACTCAAAAGGTGATAGGCCTGTGGCAGAGCAGGGAAGGGTGTTGCAGGCTTTTTTGACCCACATGTGTTCTTGGGTGGAGCAGGAGAGGACGAGGATGTCATCGAGATAGATGAAGACAAACCAGCTCTACATGTCGCAGAGAACATCATTAACCAGAGCCTGGAGCACAGCAGGGGCGTTGCTGAGGCCAAATGGCATGACCAGATACTTGCAGTGACCGCTGGTCGTGTTGAAGGCAGTTTTCCACTCGTGCCCTTCCAGAATCCACACTAAGTGGTAGGCATTCCATATGGGGAGGCAGAAGGACAGAAAATTTAGAGGCAATAGGGCCAAAATGTTTATTTCTTTCGAGTCTAAAACAATGGGTGGGGGGTGTAAACTGACATATGGAATTGTTTTAAGGTGGTCATTCTATGGATCATTTAGCTATTTGATTTAGAATTTTAGGACCCCTTTAGGTATCCCCACATTTTGTAAACCATTATTTGATAGAATTATACAAAAATGTCAAAATCAGAAGAATTTGAAATATATTGTCTGTGTATTTTTTTATTGACCTTTATTTGACCAATTTATTCTTATCAAGATAATTAAAAGAAATCACGAGAGACCTGGCCAAAATAGCAGCACGTAACGTTTCATATAAAGACACGTTGACAACATAAAAACACCAACCACAACAACATAAAAACATCAATATACACATTGAGCAGATAAGATTTTTGGAGGGGTGTGGTGCATCTATCTACAGGTAGGGCCGGGAAAACACAGTGACCCCCCCCCCCCACATATTTCATTCTTCACCATAGTTTTTACCCTAGCTTGAAAGTCATTGAAAGAGACGCTCCTGTAATTTCAAGTCCTATTGTCGCTTGTTCCAAGTGGACGAGGCAGACAACTGGAAGAATATTTTACCCAGCTCTGTACAGGCATTATTTTTTTTAATTTTACTAGGCAAGTCAGTTAAGAACAAATTCTTATTTTCAATGACAGCCTAGGAACAATGGGTTAACTACTTGTTCAGGGGAAGAACAACATATTTGTACCTTGTCAGCTCGGGGATTTGAATTTGCAACCTTTCAGTTACTAGCCCAACACTCTAACCACTAGGCTACCCTGCCGCCCCGTTAGGCACAGACAGCAAGATACAGTCATGTGATTGTACGCGATAGTTGTCATTTGTCTGTTGGATCATGTAGGTACACAGGAAAAATGTAAATCTAAATCTTATTAGAATGTTTATTATTATATTTTAGAATCAGTCAGTCTTGTCATCTTTAGTTGTGACTTCATATGGATTGGGTCATTAATAGGGTGGTTAGTTCATTGGCTCAAATACCTATTTTATTGTAGAATATTTGATTCAGTACATGTATTTCAGTTTAATTCTAGCGGGCCAGATGAGATACTACATTTTCTGTTTCTATTATTGTCTGAAGTTTGCTGCAGTCTGTTACAAAACTCACATAGTCTTATCCAGAGCGACCAACAGTTAGTGCATTCATCTTAAGGTAGCTAGGTGGGACAACCAAATATCACACAGTCATAGTAAGTACAACTGCTCCTCAGTAAAGCAGCTATCAGCTATTTAATCAAAGGGAAAGAAGCTGGTTTTAGCCCAACCAATGGACTGTACCAGGGAAGTTTGCTCTAAAAAACAGACATTGACGTGAAGACGGATAAATGCAGTACTTCCCGATGATCTCATGACAACAGAGAAG
Organism: Salmo salar; assembly: GCF_965601325.2. Taxonomy (NCBI): domain Eukaryota; kingdom Metazoa; phylum Chordata; class Actinopteri; order Salmoniformes; family Salmonidae; genus Salmo; species Salmo salar. The sequence continues at coordinate 82,885,721 of NC_138295.1, forward strand.
TATACTTAGACTTTTCCATTAGTAATACTTTATTTGAAGGGGGTCTTACATATTATTAGGGATTCATTACACCTTTATGAAACCAGCCATCACATAATGCATGAGTATTGCAGTACTCCTGTCCCTCAGACCAGTAAGGGTTTCTTCTCTCCTAGCCAATAGCAGCCAATTAGAAGTTGTACTGGCTTTGGGCTGTGAGGACAATACAAACATGTAATTATTTCTTACTATCATCATTATAAGTGATATATTCCCGTAAGTGCTTTGTGATATGCAACCTCAATGTTCAAATGGCACTATTTTTTACATATTCTAATGCAGGACTCTCCATCCCTGTTCCTGGAGAGCTACCCTCCTGTAGGTTTTCACGCCAACCCTGTTCCTGGAGAGCTACCCTCCATAAGGTTTATACCAGGACTCTACAACCCTTTTCCAGGTGAGCAACCCTCCTGTACTGTAGGTTTACACCAAGACTCTCCAACCCTGTTCCTGGAGAGATACCCTCCTGTAGGTTTACAACAGGACTCTCCATCCCTTTTCCTGGAGAGCAACCCTTCTGTAGGTTTACACCAGAACTCTCCAACCCTGTTCCTGGAGAGCAACCCTCCTGTAGGTTCACAACAGGACTCTCCATCCCTGTTCCTGGAGAGCAACCCTCCTGTAGGTTTATACCAGAACTCTCCATCCCTGTTCCTGGAGAGCTACCCTCCTGTAGGTTTACACCAGAACTCTCCAACCCTGTTCCTGGAGAGCAACCCTCCTGTAGGTTTACAACAGGACTCTCCATCCCTGTTCCTGGAGAGCAACCCTCCTGTAGGTTTATACCAGAACTCTCTATCCCTGTTCCTGGAGAGCTACGCTTCTGTAGGTTTTCACTCCAACCCTGTTCCTGGAGAGATAACCTTCTGTAGGTTTTCACTCCAACCCTGTTCCTGGAGAGCGACCCTCCTGTAGGTTTTCACTCCATCCCTGTTCATGGAGAGCTACCCTCCTGTAGGTTTTCACTCCAACCCCAGTTGTAACTAACCTGATTTATCTTATAAACCAGTGAATTATTAGAATCAGATCTGCTAGATTAGAGTTGGAATTGAAAAGCCACAGGATGATAGCTCTCCAGGAACAGGGTTGGAGAGCCCTGTTCTAATAAGACTATGGTGCATTGTTTTATGGAGAATGTTTATTAGGCACCCCCATCTAGTTCCGGGTTGGATCCCCCTTTGCCCTACAATAGCCTGAATTCTTTAGGGAATGGATTCTACAAATCGGAAATATTCCACAGGGATGTTGGCCCATGCTGGCATGGACCAACATGGCATCACGCAGTTGCTGCAGATTAGACAGCGATACTCCACTGCCACCAGCCTGTACCGTTGACACCAGGCAGGATGGGTACATGGACTCATGCTGCTTATGATAGTGTAATGTTAGAATGTGAAAAATAAAATAGTCACCTTTAGTCTTGTGAGTCAACTCTGATGATGAGTCTGTAGCCGCTCTTCCATTTGAGATGAGAGTGAGTTATGATTATACCTCCACATATGTATATTCTTAAAGTAATCCTACGTACTATTGCACCCTGCCTCGTAAGCCCTCCTATCTGTAGATGAACAGTACCTACAAGATTCCCAAAACAATATTTTGAACTGTCTTACATGAACCATTTACTGGTTTGACATATTTTGGAAGGATTATCTTAGCCAACCCCAGTTAAACTTATTGCCCAACTAGTCTCAAGAAAAACGCATCTGACAACACATTATCTATCCATCATTCAAAGAAGAAGACAGATGATTGTAACTCTTTCAACTTCACCTGCTCGGTGGCTATAAAAACACATGTACCAGGAACTGCCATTACTTCCTCAAGCCTTTGCTGATGAGCAAATGATGTCACTAGGGTTGCACCTTTTGGGGAATATTCAGAGGTGGAAACTTTCCGTGGGAATTAACGGGAATATATGGGAATTAACAGAAATATATGTAAAGTAATGTCACGTCTTCCGCCGAAGTTGGTCCCTCTCCTTGTTCGGGTGGCGTTCGGCGGTCGACGCCGCCGACCTTCTAGCCATCGCCGATCCATTTTTCATTTTCCATTGGTTTTGTCTTGTCTTCCATCAGACCTGGTTCCAATTCCATTCAATTACATGTTTTGTATTTAACCCTCTGTTCCCCCCCATGTCCTTGTCCTTAATTGTTTTTTGTAGTGCTTGTGCACAGTGTGCTGGTATTTACCAGGTTTTGTTTGACCCATTTATTGTATTGTTATTGTATTGTTCTGTTGACGGTGGTTTATGGTTATTAAACACAACCGTTGTAAACCAGTTTTCGCTCTCCTGCGCCTGACTTCTCTGCCACCAGTAGCATTGCATTACAAGTAATATGCATTGGATATATTTACCATATCATATGGACATTTAACATTTACATTTAAGTCATTTAGCAGACGCTCTTATCCAGAGCGACTTACAAATTGGAGACAGAAACATAAACCTTTACCTTATCATAAGTAGACATAATGGTAAATTATTAAATATTTCCAATGGAAATAAAAAAATATATATTTAGTTACGAATTGAACTTTAATTAAATGAGTTGACTCTTCACATGGGATGATTTCTGTCACGTTCGTCGTAAGGATGGGACCAAGGCGCAGCGGGAATGTGTAAACTCATCTTCTTATTTATTGAGAACAAAACAAAACAAAACACTTGAACAAAAACAACGACGAAGAAACAGTCCTGTGAGGCACACAGCTACACATGGAACATAACCCAAACAACCTATCTAATATCTAATGATCCCCAATGATCCATCGTGTTTCCCAAAAACGTTTTCAACATACATCTGTAAAATGATAGTCTGGAAACTAAAGCTTTGGTTGTCTTCCTCTCAGGCTTCCATGTCTTCTCCCTGGACCTCCTCAATGTCCACCTCTTGAACATCAGACTCTGAGGCCTCATCTTCACTGTCACTTTCCAACCTTGTTGGGGATGACTCGTTGTCAGGCTCAAAAAGCCTCATATTTGATCGGATGGCCACCAATTTTCAATCCTTGTATTGGTCAGCCTGTTGTGTGCTTTGGTGTGTGTGTTCCCAAACAAGGACCAATTGCGCTCTGAGGCGGCTGATGTTGGTGGGATTTGGAGGATGATGGAGGCAACAGGGGAAAGAGCCTCAGATCCTAATGTCCCTTCCAGCAGGTGGGTGATGAGATAAGCTTGCACGGCTGCCATATTGCATCTCCATCCCAAAGCCCTTGCTTGGAAGTGTACTTTGCCAGACTGCCAAGAACCTTGCCCTCATCCAGGCCAAGGTGGCGAGACACGGTAGTGATGACACCATAGGTCTTGTTGACCTCTGTACCAGACAGGATGCTCTTGCCAGCATACTTGGGGTCCAACATTTACGCTGTGGCATGTATGGGCTTCAGGCAGAAGTCTTCATGCTTTTTGATGTATTTCAGAACTGCAGTTTCCTCTGCTTGGAGTAACAGTGAAGTGGACAGGGCAGAACGGATTTCTTCTCTTACATCTGCAAGCAGAGTCTAAACATCAGACAGGATGGCATTGTCTCCCTCAATCCGTGCAATGGCTACTGCTATAGGTTTCAGGAGTTTCAGGCTGCTTACCCCTCTCTCCCAAAATACATCATCCAGGAGGATCCTCTTGATGGGGCTGTCCATATCGGCAGACTGTGATATGACAATTTCTTGGAGAGACTCCTTCCCCTCCAGGAGACTGTCAAACATGATGACAACACCACCCCAACAAATGTTGCTGGGCAGCTTCAATGTGGTGCTCTTATTCTTCTCATTTTGCTTGGTGAGGTACAGTATATTGCTGCTATAACTTGATGACCCTTCACTTACCTAACCATTTCCTTGGCTCTCTTGTAGAGTGTATACATTGTTTTCAGTGCCATGATGTCCTTGAGGAGCAGATTCAATGCATGAGCAGCACAGCCAATGGGTGTGATGTGAGGGTAGGACTCCACCACTTTAGACCAAGCAGCCTTCATGTTCGCAGCATTGTCTGTCACCAGTGCAAATACCTTCTGTGGTCCAAGGCCATTGATGACTGCCTTCAGCTCATCTGCAATGTAGAGACCGGTGTGTCTGTTGTCCCTTGTGTCTGTGCTCTTGTAGAATACTGGTTGAGGGGTGGAGATGATGTAGTTAATTATTCCTTGCCCACAAACATTCGACCACCCATCAGAGATGATTGCAATACAGTCTGCTTTCTCTATGCTTTGCTTGACCTTCCCTTGAACTCTGTTGAACTCTGCATCCAGCAAATGAGTAGATAAAGCATGTCTGGTAGGAGGGGTGTATGCTGGGCGAAGAACATTCAGAAATGCCTCTTCCAATACACATTGCCAGTGAGCATCAGAGGTGAACCAGTTGCATACACAGCTCAAGCAAGACATTCAGCAGCATTTCTCTGACTACGTTCCTCCATTGACTCAAAAAAACTTCTGATTCCAGGAGGACCATGAGCTGTTGCTATCGATAAGCTTTCTGATTCATCATTTTCACCTCGAATAGAGGTAGAGGGACTTTTGTCAGAGGTTGCTTGTTGTGAGCGCTGAGGGAACTTTATGCACTTCGTTGTGTATGGATCTGTTGGGGCGGTATGCAAATTGGGAGTGGGTCTAGGGTGTCTGGGATGATGGAGTTAATGTGTGCCATAACCAGCCTCTCAAAGCACTTCATTATTAAAGAAGTTTGTGCTACAGGGCGGTAGTCATTGTGGCGTGAAGCCTTAGAGTTCTTGGGAACAGGAGTGATGGTGGTCAGTTTAAAACATGTGGGGATGACAGACTAGGACAAGGAGAGGGTGTAAGCACCATGATAAAGGCATATATCATATTTCAGATTAATACTAAAGAGGCATTTTCTATTGAACTGCCATTGTCCTCTGAGGGGGGTCTCTTGCACATCTATTTTAAAGGGGAAATTTACAGCTGCTGAAACTCCAGTGGCCGCCCCACTGCTTGGAGGGGGGGTTGAGAACGGAGCAGAAGACACATTTCCGTTGTTCGCTGTAACACGTGGACAATAATATATACGGTAACAATAATAATATGGACAATAAAGTTATATTCCAGGTTGAACAAAAACATGAGGGCTGGCCTTTTGTGTCATGCTCCTTGTTTGGACTACAAGGCCCTGTAGCAACACAGTAGCCTATATTTCCCCCTACAGGCTCCATCTACCCTCCATAGTTCCCCGGGTGGTCTCTGTGAGCTGTGGCATTAGAAGGAGACGAGAGTAAAGTCCATACCATACAGGGAGCCAGGCTGGGCATTGTGAGGAGCAATGTGATGATCCTGAGGAGACTGAGTGACTGGCTTGCTGTGTGTGTCCTTTAATGCTGTTGCATCTCACATCTTTCATTGACCACAACATTCCTCCAGCTGAAAACTAAGCCTTTTCTTTTAATGGCTTTGAAATCTCTTGCTTTGACCAAGAATTGTTAAACAAATACCACAGATCAGTGTCACTGATTGGGGGTGGGGTGTGTGTGTGTGTGTGTGTGTGTGTGTGTGTGTGTGTGTGTGTGTGTGTGTGTGTGTGTGTGTGTGTGTGTGTGTGTGTGTGTGTGTGTGTGTGTGTGTGTGTTTGTGTGCATGCGTGTGTGGGGACAAGTGAGTCACAGTACAAAATCTGATTTGATCCATTTGGCCCCAACGGCATTACCATGAACCAAGGGCTCAAACAAAACCCCTGCTTCTACAGTACAGTAGAACTGGTCATGTCCAGTACATGGAGCACCATACCTCCACCATCACCATCCTTTACTGTGGAGTTAGTGCTCAGGTACAACACCTGCTGCCTCTGGAGCCTGTATGGCCATGTCCCGAATAGCACCCTATTCTCTACATAGTGCACCTATGAGCCCTGGTCAAAAGTACTGCATTCTATAGGGAATAGGGTGACAACTGGTACGCATCCAGTATCTATCCTATAGTCTGTGGGGACCCAAGCAGATTCCCACTGACTCTCTCCCTCAGTCCCACGGCTCTGCTCTACACTCCTACATCCTCATTAAGACCTGCTACTGCTGGAGCTGCTGCTTCCTCCCTGGATTAAAGCTTCCTTTCCTCTCATCCTCTGCCTACTGTACCAGCTCACACAGAACTATCCAGCCCCCTCAAAAAAATACATCAAGGCTTTGCCTGGGTTTAATATATGCTGCGTTTACACTACCCCTGGAGGATGCAGTTTGAAGGAGAGCAAGAACCTCTAAATAGATGAAGACAGAAGGGAAGACATCCCCAGTGTTATTCTGTTCTGGCTTTTCTAAAGCATCAGGACTCATGATACATACTGGTATCCAGGGAGAGAGTAGAGCAACTGCCACCGCTGCTGTTTCTGTTGCTGCTGCTAGTTCTGTTTCTGTTTCTACTGCTGCTGCTAGTTCTGTTTCTGCTGCTGCTAGTTCTGTTTCTGTTTCTACTGCTGCTGCTAGTTCTGTTTCTGTTGCTGCTGCTAGTTCTGTTTCTGTCTCTACTGCTGCTGCTAGTTCTGTTTCTGTTGCTGCTGCTGCTGTCTCTGTTGCTGCTGCTGCTAGTTCTGTCTCTGTTGCTGCTGCTGCTGTTTCTGTTTCTGCTGCTGCTAGTTCTGTTTTCTGTTGCTGCTGCTGCTAGTTCTGTTTCTGTTGCTGCTAGTTCTGTTTCTGTTGCTGCTGCTGCTAGTTCTGTTTCTGTTGCTGCTAGTTCTGTTTCTGCTGCTGCTAGTTCTGTTTCTGTTGTTGATGCTGCTAGTTATGTTTCTGCTGCTGCTAGTTCTGTTTCTGTTGTTGATGCTGCTAGTTATGTTTCTGCTGCTGCCAGTTCTCTTTATGTTGCTGCTGCTGCTAGTTCTGTTTCTGCTGCTGCTGCTGTTTCTGCTGCTGCTAGTTCTGTTTCTGCTGCTGCTAATTCTGTTTCTGCTGCTGCTAGTTCTGTTTCTGCTGCTGCTAGTTCTGTTTCTGTTGCTGCTGCTAGTTATGTTTCTGTTGTTGATGCTGCTAGTTATGTTTCTGCTGCTTCTAGTTCTGTTTATGTTGCTGCTGCTGCTAGTTCTGTTTCTGCTGCTGCTGCTGCTGCTGCTAGTTCTGTTTCTGTTGTTGATGCTGCTAGTTATGTTTCTGCTGCTGCTAGTTATGTTTCTGTTGCTGCTGCTGCTGCTAGTTCTGTTTCTGCTGCTGCTGCTGCTAGTTCTGTTTCTGTTGTTGATGTTGCTAGTTATGTTTCTGCTGCTGCTAGTTCTGTTTATGTTTCTGCTGCTGCTAGTTCTGTTTCTGTTGTTGATACTGCTAGTTCTGTTTCTGCTGCTGCTGCTGCTAGTTCTGTTTCTGCTGCTGCTAGTTCTGTTTCTGCTGCTGCTAGTTCTGTCTCTGTTGCTGCTGCTTCTGTTTCTGTTGCTGCTGCTGCTAGTTCTGTTTCTGCTTGCTGCTAGCTGTCTAGTTTCTGTTGCTGCTGCTGCTAGTTCTGTTTCTGCTGCTGCTAGTTCTGTTTCTGTTGCTGCTGCTGCTAGTTCTGTTTCTGCTGCTGCTAGTTCTGTTTCTGTTGTTGATGCTGCTAGTTATGTTTCTGCTGCTGCCAGTTCTCTGTTATGTTGCTGCTGCTGCTAGTTCTGTTTCTGCTGCTGCTGCTGTTTCTGCTGCTGCTAGTTCTGTTTCTGCTGCTGCTAATTCTGTTTCTGCTGCTGCTAGTTCTGTTTCTGCTGCTGCTAGTTCTGTTTCTGTTGCTGCTGCTAGTTATGTTTCTGTTGTTGATGCTGCTAGTTATGTTTCTGCTGCTTCTAGTTCTGTTTATGTTGCTGCTGCTGCTAGTTCTGTTTCTGCTGCTGCTGCTGCTGCTGCTAGTTCTGTTTCTGTTGTTGATGCTGCTAGTTATGTTTCTGCTGCTGCTAGTTATGTTTCTGTTGCTGCTGCTGCTGCTAGTTCTGTTTCTGCTGCTGCTGCTGCTAGTTCTGTTTCTGTTGTTGATGTTGCTAGTTATGTTTCTGCTGCTGCTAGTTCTGTTTATGTTTCTGCTGCTGCTAGTTCTGTTTCTGTTGTTGATACTGCTAGTTCTGTTTCTGCTGCTGCTGCTGCTAGTTCTGTTTCTGCTGCTGCTAGTTCTGTTTCTGCTGCTGCTAGTTCTGTCTCTGTTGTAGGTGGGACGCAGGCGTCCCACCCGTGGTGCACTCCATCAACCAGCAGGTGCATTTCAAGAGCGGCAAATTTGAATCCAAATAAATGTCAAAATTCCAATTTTTCAAACATACAACTATTTTACACCCTTTGAAAGATAAACATCTCCTTAATCTAACCACGTTTTACGATTTCAAAAAGGTTTTACGGCGAAAGCATAAATTTAGAGTATGTTAGGACAGTACATTTACAAGAGTTGTGTGTAATGTTTTTGTCAATTCAAAGACAGGGTCACCAAAACCATAAAACCAGCTAAAATGATGCACTAACCTTTTACAATCTCCATCAGATGACACTCCTAGGACATTACGTTAGACAATGCATGCATTTTTAGTTCTATCAAATTCATATTTATATCCAAAAACAGCGTTTTACTATGGCATTGATGTTGAGGAAATCGTTTCCCTCCAATAACCGGCAGTCAAGTCAGCATCACAAATTAAATAATTAAAATTAGAAAACATTGGTAAAATATTATATTGTCATTTAAAGAATTATAGATTTACATCTCTTGAACGCAATCAACTTGCCAGATTTAAAAATAAACCTTACTGGGAAATCACACTTTGCAATAATCTGAGCACTGCGCCCAGAAAAATACGCGTTGCGATACAGACTAGTCGTCATGTTGGGGAGATCTAAAATCGAAAATACTATGTAAATAATCCATTACCTTTGATTCTCTTCATCAGATGTCACTTCCAGGTATCACAGGTCCATAACGAATGCTAGCTTTTGTTCAAAAAAGCTCATCATTTATGTCCAAAAATCTCCGTCTTGTTAGCACATGATCTAAGCCCGCCGTTGACTTCACTTCATGAACGAGGGGAAAAAAATATATTTACGTTCCGTTCAAACATGTCAAACGTTGTATAGCATAAATCATTAGGGCCTTTTTTAACCAGAACATGAATAATATTCAAGGTGGACGAATGCATACTCTTTTATAACGTATTGGAACGAGGGTACCCAACATGAACTCGCGCGCCAGGTGTCAAATGGGCCATCATCGTTTCCATGGCTCTTGTTCGGTCAGATCTCCCTCCAGAAGACTCAAAACACTTTGTAAAAGGCTGGTGACATCTAGTGGAAGCAATAGGAAGTGCCAAAATATTCCTCAGCCCCTGTTTTTTTTCAATGGCATAGGTTTAAAGGTAATACAACACATCAGGTATCCACTTCCTGTTCAGAAAATGTCTCAGGGTTTTGCCTGCCAAATGAGTTCTGTTATACTCACAGACACCATTCAAACAGTTTTAGAAACTTTAGAGTGTTTTCTATCCATATATAATAAGTATATGCATATTCTAGTTACTGGGTAGGATTAGTAACCAGATTAAATCATCAGAGGTGAACCAGTTGCATACACAGCTCAAGCAAGACATTCAGCAGCATTTCTCTGACTACGTTCCTCCATTGACTCAAAAAAACTTCTGATTCCAGGAGGACCATGAGCTGTTGCTATCGATAAGCTTTCTGATTCATCATTTTCACCTCGAATAGAGGTAGAGGGACTTTTGTCAGAGGTTGCTTGTTGTGAGCGCTGAGGGAACTTTATGCACTTGGCCAGATGATTCTGCATCTTTGTTGCATTCTTCACATATGATTTGGCACAGTATTTGCAAATGTACACAGCTTTTCCTTCTACATTAGCTGCAGTGAAATGTCTCCACACAGCATTTTCCTGTAAAGAATAGAAAAACATTTGAAAAAACAACAACAAATACAATTCCAATTACAGATAAATAGTTAATGTTTTAAAATGAGACAAGCAAGCTAGAAACCCACATGGTAGCAAAAACTAACTAGCAGAAATTGTTAACAAGTTATAAATGATTTAAACACACTTTGCTGTAGGCTACTATTTACTAGTTTAAAAAAAATCATGTATGTCATATAAAATATATTCACCCCACCCAGTATTGTAATCAAAATTTACCAGAAGGCATGTAGTCCTTGGCTCAGACAGTGTAGTAGTGTGGGCTCAATAGCATCTCATTAGTGTGCAGGATTTTGAAAATCAGCTGTACATGTGATGGAAGAATGCACTGTGCATGCAGATGGTTGCAATTCCATTGAATTGGGGATAGTTTAACCAAAATATGCCAGAAGACCTAGAATTGCCTTATGTGTGTCCCACAAAAAACGTTCACTGTTGTAAGCTCACTTTTTTGATGAATTTAAGCAAAATTCCCGGGCTTAACTTCCCATGGAAAATTTTCTGAAAATGTACGGAAATTTACAGGGAATATTCCGACCCTTTGAAACCCTAGATGTCATGCATGTTTTCTTCTAAAGACAGAAGTAGAAGAGGCAGACTGTAACGACCATCAAAAGGAGTAGACCAAGGTGCAGCGTGGTAAGTGTTCATCTTTACATTTATTTTAAATCAGAACACTAAAAACAAAATAATAAACAATGATAACGACTGTCACGTCTTGCAGGCTTTACAAGCAGTACAAAAATAAGATCCCACAACTCAAGGAGGGAAAAAGGGCTGCCTAAGTATGGTTCCCAATCAGAGACAACGATCGGCAGCTGCCTCTGATTGGAAACCACACCTGGCCAAATATAGCGTTATAAAGCATAGAATGCCCACCCCAGACCCTGACCTAACAACATAGAGAAATACACCGTCTCTCTCTCAGGTCAGGGTGTGACACAGACAGAAACATTTATACACTGTTATTGACTTGGTTGCAAAACTGATGTTTAACTGACAGATGGCAGCACTTTTCTGCTATCTCTAACATTTAATGTGAACGTTTCATAACTCTAAAACACACCTGTGTGTGGAGATATATCTCTCTCCTGTCTGGCAAGAGAAACAGATTCTGATGATTAGAACAGTTTCCCACAACCTGCCTGCCTGCTGAATAGAATGGAATGGGGATATATCTGTCTGTCACTGAACTTAATCATCATAACAACAGGAAAGTCCAACCCAGATCCAGAAAGTGTCGCGTACGTTCATGAACTCACTGCAGTGTCTAGCCTGTTTGACTACTTTATGGAGCAGAACAATTATTGGCATTGCTTTTAGGGAGAATATTTTGATCGGCCCCCAAAAAACAGTACTTTTGTCATCGACACAAAGTTCAACAAAGGCCCCAATAGATGCTGCATATTAGTCCAAATCTAGGAGGGGTATAAGACATACATTATTTATCTCTATTAAATATTAAAGTGTGGTGAGACACACTTAGAAACCTTGCCTCAAACATAATGATTTAAAACACAGTACACTCCACACACACACACACACACAGGAATGATACGCATAACATTTTCTGCATGGTGTTTCAAAGTGGTACAGGAAGAAAAGAACAACAAGTGTTCTGAAGTGTATCCAGTCTAGGCATCAGGCTTCTCTGCCCACTGTGCAGACTAAGAGAGCAGTAGACTGATTTGCAATGTGTTAACAGATTGCAAAGGAATACCTTACCCATACAAGAACAATACACAACAGAGACAAATGAAAAGAGAGAAATGAGAACAGAATAATGAAAGAGACAAATTAAAGTATTTAAAAAGCACCAAGTCTTCCCTTCAAAGAAAATTGTTTTTAGACTTGATGATGATACACTATCAGCAAAACTATCAAAATTATGAAACACAGACAGACGAAAGATATAAAATAATGTATCTTTCTTTCTTAGAATTTCTTTTGGGGAAGCCTGGTTGCCCTTGGCATCCATGAATACGCGCCACTGATAGGAATTTTAAAAAGATATACACTAAACAAAATACCAATTACATGAATATGCCAAAATCCAGATGAATTCGAAATTCCCATTTGTTTATATTTTTTATTTTACCAAATGAGTCTTATTGAGATAAAATATATATATATATATTATGAGAGAGACCTGGCCGAAATAGCAGCACATAAAGTTTCATACAAAGACACGTTTACAACATAAAAACACAAATCACAACCATATAAAAACATCATCATGTAGCTAGGGGTGAAGTGACATGCATAGATAATAACTTCTATGGGCTACGTGGGACGCTAGCTGCGGGACACAGCCAGTGAAATATCAGGGCGGCAAATTCAAAAACAAAATGTCATAATTCAACTTTCTCAAACATACACTTCTCGTTAATCTAACCACATTGTCCGATTTCAAAAAGGCTTTACAGTGAAAGCAAAACATTAGATTATGTTAGGAGAGTACATAGACAAAAATAATCACACAGCCATTTTCCAAGCAAGGACATGTGTCAATGAAACGCAAAAGACAGCTAAATGAAGCACTAACCTTTGACGATCTTCATCAGATGACACTCCTAGGACATTACGTTACACAATACATGTATGTTTTGTTCGATAAAGTTCATATTTATATCCAAAAACAGCATTTTACATTGGCGCGTGACGTTCAGAAAATGTATTCCCACCAAGACCCCTGGTAAATGTGCACATCAATTTACAAAAATACTCATCATAAACGTTGACAAAATATATAACAATTGTTTAAAAATTATAGATAGACTACTCCTGGATGCAACCGCTGTGTCAGATTTTAAAATAGCTTTACGGAGAAAGCACATTTTCCAATATTCTGAGTACATAGCTCAGCCATCACAGCAAGCTATACAGACACCCGCCAAGTTCGGGGCCACCTAAACTCAGAATTAGTATTAGAAATATTCTCTTTACCTTTGCTGATCTTCATCAGAATGCACTCCCAGGACTGCTACTTCCACAATAAATTTTGTTTTTGTTCGAAATAATCCATATTTATGTCCAAATACCTCTGTTTTGTTCGTGCGTTCAGAGCACTATCCAAAGGCATAACGCACGAGCGCGGTACCAGAGATGAAAAGTCAAAATGTTCCATTACCGTACTTAGAAGCATGTCAAACGCTGTTTAAAATCAATCTTCATGGTATTTTTAACGTAAAATTGCGATAATATTCCAACCGGACAATAGCGTATTCATTCAAGGAGAAAAAGAAGGAACGGCGTGCTCGCGGGATCGAGCATATCCAATCCCTTTGTTGCCAGGCAGTCCACTCAGTAACTGAGCTCCTATTATCTGCCCAGTGACAGGAGAATGCTGAAACAACTTTCTGAAGGCTTTTGACAGCCAATGGAAGCCTTAGGAAGTAGATACTGTAGTTTCGAAAGGGACTAGAAAGAAGAACTACAATTCTCAGATCCTCCACTTCCTGGTTTAATTTTTCTCAGGTTTTTGCCTGCCATATGAGTTCTGTTATACTCACAGACACCATTCAAACAGTTTTAGAAACTTCAGAGTGTTTTCTATCCAAATCTACTTATAACATGCATATTCTAGTTTCTGGTCCAGAGTAGTAACCTGTTTAAATTGGGTACATTTTTCATCCTGCCGTGAAAATACTGCCCCCTAGCCCAGACAGGATAAACAATGAGTAGCGGCAGTGTACTAAAGGGCGGGGGGGGTCAATGTAAATCGGCGATGTTAAATGGGGGCCTGTTGAGCCCGTCTTTTCCTGTAGTCCACGATCAGCTCATTTGTCTTGCTCAAATTGAGGTAGCGGTTGTTGTCCTGGCACCACACTGCCCATTCTATGCCCCCCTACCTATAGGCCGTCTCATTGTTGTCAGTGATCAGGTTGTGTCGTCAGCAAACTTAATGATGGTGTTGGAGTCATGTTTGGCCACACAGTCGTGGGTGAACAGGGTGTACAGGAGGGGACTAAGTACACACCCCTGAGGGGCCCCAGTGTTAAGGATCAGCGTGGCAGACGTGTTGTTGCCTACTCTTACCACCTGGGGGCGGCCCTTCGGGAAGTTCAGGATCCAGATGCAGAGGAAGGTGTTTAGTTGCAGAGTCCTTAGCTTAGTGATGAGCTTTGTGGGCTCTATTTACATTTACATTTAAGTCATGTAGCAGACGCTCTTATCCAGAGCGACTTACAAATTGGTGCATTCACCTTATGATATCCAGTGGAACAACCACTTTACAATAGTGCATCTAAATCTTTTAGGGGGGGGGGGGTTAGAAGGATTACTTTATCCTATCCCAGGTATTCCTTAAAGAGGTGGGGTTTCAGGTGTCTCCGGAAGGTGGTGATTGACTCCGCTGTCCTGGCGTCATGAGGGAGCTTGTTCCACCATAGGGGTGCCAGAGCAGCGAACAGTTTTGACTGGGCTGAGCGGGAACTGTGCTTCCTCAGAGGTAGGGGGGCCAGCAGGCCAGAGGTAGATGAGCGCAGTGCCCTCGTTTGGGTGTAGGGACTGATCAGAGCCTGAAGGTACGGAGGTGCCGTTCCCCTCACGGCTCCGTAGGCAAGCACCATGGTCTTGTAGCGGATGCGAGCTTCAACTGGAAGCCAGTGGAGAGAGCGGAGGAGCGGGGTGACGTGAGAGAACTTGGTAAGGTTGAACACCAGACGGGCTGCGGCGTTCTGGATGAGTTGTAGGGGTTTAATGGCACAGGCAGGGAGCCCAGCCAACAGCGAGTTGCAGTAATCCAGACGGGAGATGACAAGTGCCTGGATTAGGACCTGCGCCGCTTCCTATGTGAGGCAGGGTCGTACTCTGCGAATGTTGTAGAGCATGAACCTACAGGATCGGGTCACCGCCTTGATGTTAGTGGAGAATGACGGTGTTGTCCAGGGTCACGCCAAGGTTCTTAGCACTCTGGGCGGAGGACACAATGGAGTTGTCAACCGTGATGGCGAGATCATGGAACGGGCAGTCCTTCCCCGGGAGGAAAAGCAGCTCCGTCTTGCCGAGGTTCAGCTTGAGGTGGTGATCCGTCATCCACACTGATATGTCTGCCAGACATGCAGAGATGCGATTCGCCACCTGGTTATCAGAAGGGGGAAAGGAGAAGATTAATTGTGTCGTCTGCATAGCAATGATAGGAGAGACCATGTGAGGATATGACAGAGCCAAGTGACTTGGTGTATAGCGAGAATAGGAGAGGGCCTAGAACAGAGCCCTGGGGGACACCAGTGGTGAGAGCACGTGGTGCAGAGACAGATTCTCGCCACGCCACCTGGTAGGAGCGACCTGTCAGGTAGGACGCAATCCAAGCGTGGGCCGCGCCGGAGATGCCCAACTCGGAGAGGGTGGAGAGGAGGATCTGGTGGTTCACCGTATCAAAGGCAGCAGATAGGTCTAGAAGGATGAGAGCAGAGGAGAGAGAGTTAGCTTTAGCAGTGCGGAGAGCCTCCGTGACATAGAGAAGAGCAGTCTCAGTTGAATGACCAGTCTTGAGACCTGACTGATTGAGCTGTAGTCAATGAACAGCATTCTCACATAACTGTTTCTTTTGTCCTGGTGGGAAAGGGCAGTGTGGAGTGCGATTGAGCTTGCGTCATCTGTGGATCTGTTGGGGCGGAATGCGAATTGGAGTTGCTCTAGGGTGTCGGGGAGGATGCTGTTGATGTGAGCCATGACCAGCCTTTCAATGCACTTCATGGCTACCGACGTGAGTGCTACGAGGCAGTAATCATTTACGCAGGTTACCTTCACTTCCTTGGGCACAGGGACTATGGTGGTCGGCTTGAAACATGTAGGTATTACAGACTCCGTCAGGGAGAGGTTGAAAATGTCAGTGAAGACACTTGACAGTTGGTCTGCGCATGCTTTGAATACACGTCCTGGTAATCCGTCTGGCCCAGCGGCTTTGTGAATGTTGACCTGTTTAACCTCTATGGGCTAGGTGGGACGCTTGCGTCCCACCTACTCAACAGCCAGTGTAATCCCGTGGCGCGTTATTCAAATTCCAAAAAAATGCAAAAACTTCAGTTTTTCAAACATATGACTATTTTACACCATTTTAAAGACAAGACTCTCGTTAATCTAACCGCACTGTCCGATTTCAAAAAGGCTTTACAACGAAAGCAAAACATTAGATTATGTCAGCAGAGTACCCAGCCAGAAATAATCAGACACCCATTTTTCAAGCTAGCATATAATGTCACATAAACCCAAACCACAGCTAAATGTAGCACTAACCTTTGATGATCTTCATCAGATGACAACCCTAGGACATTATGTTATACAATACATGCATGTTTTCTTCAATCAAGTTCATATTTATATCAAAAACCAGCTTTTTACATTAGCATGTGACTAACATGTGACTAGCATTCCCACCGAACACTGCCGGTGAATTTACTAAATTACTCACGATAAACGTTCACAAAAAGCATAACAATTATTTTAAGAATTATAGATAGAGAACTCCTCTATGCACTCGATATGTCCGATTTTAAAATAGCTTTTCGGTGAAAGCACATTTTGCAATATTCTCAGTAGATGTTAGCACTCACCAAAGTCAGATTTACTATAAGAAAAATGTTATTACCTTTGCTGTCTTCGTCAGAATGCACTCCCAGGACTTCTACTTCAATAACAAATGTTGGTTTGGTCCCAAATAATCCATAGTTATATCCAAATAGCGGCGTTTTGTTCATGCGTTCAAGACACTATCCGAAAGGGTAAATAAGGGTGACGAGCATGGCGCAATTCGTGACAAAAAAATTCTAAATATTCCCTTACCGTACTTCGAAGCATGTCAACCGCTGTTTAAAATCAATTTTTATGCCATTTTTCTCATAAAAAAGCGATAATCTTCTGACCGGGAATCTGCGTTTAGGTAAACAGACGAAAGAAAATAAAGCATGGGGTCGACTCGGGCACGCGCCTAAGCCCATAGTACTCTGATCGGCCACTTGCCAAACGCGATAGTGTTTCAGCCAGAGGCTGCCTCGATATCGTTCAGCTTTTTCCCAGGCTCTGAGAGCCTATGGGAGCTGTAGGAAGTGTCACGTTATAGCAAAGATTCTCAGTATTCAATAAAAAGAGCCAAGATGAAACACAACTTGTCAGACAGGCCACTTCCTGCATGGAATCTTCTCAGGTTTTGGCCTGCCATATGAGTTCTGTTATACTCACAGACACCATTCAAACAGTTTTAGAAACGTTAGGGTGTTTTCTATCCAAAGCCAATAATTATATGCATATTCTAGTTACTGCGCAGGAGTAGTAACCAGATTAAATCGGATACGTTTTTTATCCGGCCGTGTCAATACTGCCCCCTAGCCCTAACAGGTTAAAGGTTTTGTTCACATCGGCTACCGAGAGCGTTATCGCACAGTCATCCAGAACAGCTGGTGCTCTTGTGCATGCTTCAGTGTTGCTTGCCTTGAAGCGTGCATAAAAGGCTTTTAGCTCGTCTGGTAGGCTCGCGTCACTGGGCAGCTCGCATCTGAGTTTCCCTTTGCAGTCCATAATAGTGTTCAAGCCCTGCCACATCCAAAGAGCCAGTGTAGTAGGATTCAATCTTAATCCTGGATTGACGCTTTGGCTGTTTGATGGTTCATCTGAGGGCATAACGGGATTTCTTATAAGCATCTGGTTTCGTGTCCCGCTCCTTGAAAGCAGAAGCTCTAGCATTTAGCTCGGTGTGGATGTTGCCTGTAATCCATGGCTTCTGGTTATGGGATATATACGTACGGTCACTGTGGGGATGATGTCGTCGATGCACTTATTGACGAAGCCGATGACTGAGGTGGTGTACTCCTCAATGCCATTGGATGAATCCCGGAACATATTCCAGTATGTGCTAGCAAAACAGTCCTGTAGTGTAGCATCTGCGTCATCTGACCACTTCTGTATTAAGCGAGTCACTGGTACTTCCTGCTTTAGTTTTTGCTTGTAAGCAAGAATCAGGAGGATATAATTATGGTCAGATTTGCCAAATGAAGGGTGGGGGAGAGCTTTGTATGCATCGCTGTGTGTGGAGTAAAGGTGGTCTAGGATTTTCTTTCCTCTGGTTGCACGTGACATTCTGGTAACAATTTGGTGAAACTGATATAAGTTTGCCTGCATTAAAGTCCCCAAACAGTAGGAGCACCACTTCTGGGTGAGCATTTTCTTCTTTACTTATGGCCTTATAGAGTTGGTTGAGAGCTGTCTTAGTACCAGCTTCGTTCTGTGGTGGTAAATAGACGGCTACGAATAATATAGATGAGAACTCTCTTGGTAGATAGTGTGGTCTACAGCTTATCATAAGGTATCATAAGACCAGCTTCTCTGTTCTGTTGGTGCATGGAAAATCCCTCCAGCTCTATATTATCCATATCATTATTCAGCCATGTCTCGGTGAAACATAAGATATTAGAGTTTTTAATGTCCCGTTGGTAGGATAATCTTAAAAATCCTATTACTTCAATTTCTCAAACATATGACTATTTTACAGCCATTTAAAGATAAGACTCTCGTTAATCTAACCACACTGTCCGATTTCAAAAAGGCTTTACAACGAAAGCAAAACATTAGATTATGTCAGCAGAGTACCAAGCCAGAAATAATCAGACACCCATTTTTCAAGCCAGCATATAATGTCACCAAAACCCAGAAGACAGCTAAATGCAGCACTCACCTTTGATGATCTTCATCAGATGACAACCCTAGGACATTATGTTATACAATACATGCATGTTTTGTTCAATCAAGTTCATATTTATATCAAAAACCAGCTTTTTACATTAGCATGTGACGTTCAGAACTAGCATACCCCCCGCAAACTTCCGGGGAATTCGCTAACATTTTACTAAATTACTCACGATAAACGTTCACAAAAAGCATAACAATTATTTTAAGAATTATAGATACAGACCTCCTCTATGCACTCGATATGTCCGATTTTAAAATAGCTTTTTGGTGAAAGCACATTTTGCAATATTCTAAGTACATAGCCCAGGCATCACGGGCTCGCTATATAGACACCCGGCAAGTTTAGCACTCACCATAATCATATTTACTATTATAAAAATGTCATTACCTTTTGTTGTCTTCGTCAGAATGCACACCCAGGACAGCTACTTCAATAACAAATGTTGGTTTGGTCCAAAATAATCCATCGTTATATCCGAATAGCGGCGTTTTGTTCGTGCGTTCCAGACACTATCCGAAATAGTAAAGAAGTGTCACGCGCTTGGCGCAATTCCTGACAATAAAATTCAAAGTATTCCATTACCGTACGTCGAAGCATGTCAACCGCTGTTTAAAATCAATTTTTACGTCATTTTTCTCGTAGAAAAGCGATAATATTCCGACAGGGAATCTCCTTTTCGGCAAACAGAGGAAAAAATCCCAAAGGCGGGGGCGGTCGGGGTCACGCGCATAAGCTAGTGTCTCTTGATGGGCCACTTGAGAAAGGCGATAATGTGTTTCAGCCTGGGGCTGGAATGACGACATTCTGTTTTTTCCCGGGCTCTGAGAGCCTATGGAAGACGTGGGAAGTGTCACGTTAGAGCAGAGATCCTTAGTAAATGATAGAGATGGAAAAGAAGTTCAACAAATGGTCAGACAGGCCACTTCCTGTAAAGGAATCTCTCAGGTTTTGACCTGCCATTTGAGTTCTGTTATACTCACAGACACCATTCAAACAGTTTTAGAAAATTTAGGGTGTTTTCTATCCATATGTAATAAGTATATGCATATTCTAGTTACTGAGTAGGAGTGGTAACCAGATTAAATCGGGTATGTTTTTTATCCAGCCGTGTCAATGCTGCCCCCTAGCCCTAACAGGTTAATCGTCGGTGATCAATTTTATTTTCCAATGGTTGCACGTTAGCAAGAACAACGGATGGCAGTGGGAGTTTTATCACTCACCTACGGATTCTCAGAAGGCAGCCCGATCTGCGGCCACTTTTCCTGCCTCTTTTCTTCAAGCAAATTACGGGGATCTGGGCGTGTTCCAGAGAAAGAGGAAATAACAACGATTCCAGACCCATCCTTTCTCTCCATCCTCCTCTCTTCTAAATCAGCCGCTCCAGAGACCATAAAAGACCTTAAAAAATATATAATTCTGCTAGTTTAATTTTCTTTTTCTATCATCCAGGCTGTATCACAACCGGCCATGATTGGGAGTCCCATAGGGTGGCGCACAATTGGCCCAGCGTAGTCCGGGTTTGGCAGGTGTAGGCCGTCATTGTATATAAGAATTTGTTTTTAACTGGCTTGCCTATTTAAACAAAGGTTAAATAAAAAATTATATAAATGCTTCAAAAATGTTATTGTTCCGTTCCAAAGACTTTACTGTTCCATGATTATAATTTCCATGTTTGAGAAGTGAAAGAGGAGCACGTACATGTACTCTGTGACGCTCCTTCCTTCTGTTGATGCAAATCACACGTCACTAAAATTCATGTTCATTGCCTTACATACAAGTATAGCCTTATACCAACACATGTAAAGTAAGAACTAATGTCAACAATGCACGCATCATGAAACATATCATTGTTTCATTGTGGAGAAGGATAATACATGTTTGATATATAGTTATATAGTGAGTGATGAATAGCTAAACAATTATATTGTGTGGCTCAGTTGGTAGAGCATGGTGTTTGCAACGCCAGCATGGTGTGTGCAACACCAGGGTTGTGGGTCCGATTCCCACGGGGGGCCAGTACAAAAATGAAATGTATGCACTCACTAATGTAAGTCGCTCTGGATAAGAGCGTCTGCTCTTAAGAGCGTCTGCTAAATTACTAAAATGTTAATGTAAATGTCAATAATTAATAACCAATAATGATCCAAACTGAAGTTCTAGGGAAACAGGGGTATTGTCTGTACTATGGGGTTGCTATTGTTTTAGTATGATTAGATAAAACACTGTTTTTATCCCGGGCCTTGTACATTACATCTTATAACTATAACCTATTCTACAATGCACCATGATAATGCAAGTTTAGCACGTAATCCAGGCATCATCAAGATGCCTTTTGCTCAGCAAAAAGGAAATCAGGATAATGGTTAAAAACGTTTTTTAAACCTTTACGTTCCTCTGGACCGCTGTGATTCTACCAAGGCTTTATAGTATTAATCTGAATCTGAATATGAGTAGTCGTTCATTCTATCGATTCAGTCTGTTTGTTCAGTATCTATGGACGCAACCCAGTCGTTCG
Source organism: Salmo salar (assembly GCF_965601325.2). NCBI lineage: Eukaryota > Metazoa > Chordata > Actinopteri > Salmoniformes > Salmonidae > Salmo > Salmo salar. The sequence goes on from NC_138295.1 coordinate 82,906,821, forward strand.
AAATGTTCTATTACCATGTTTGTTTTTTTTGACTAGGCAGATCAGTTAAGAACAAATTCTTATTTTAATGACAGCCTAGGAACAGTGGGTTAACTGCCTTGTTCAGGGGCACAACGACAGATTTGTACCTTGTCAGCTCGGGAATTTGAACTTGCAACCTTTTGATTATAAGTCCAACACTCTATCCACTAGGCTACCCTGCCACCCCAACCATACAGGCTGGCAACATTCTCATCCCTTGCTTGCTAGCTAGCCAACTACGGCTAACTTTCAGTCACATCAAACAGTGCAGCCAGAAAACAACAAAGTACCTGTATTTGCATTTGATAACTCAGTTTTCTAGTGACATTTGGATACATCCATAACAATGAGCTAATAAGCCGCGATTTCACCTGGCATAGGAAATGTGCTCTCTTGTCAGGACATTGTTGTTCAGAGGAGCTAGCCAACAACACAGCTAACACAATCACATTAAACTGAAGCTGGAAAAACTACATACTAGCTGCACCTTGTTTTGTTTGACCTGCTTTTTATTGACATTTCTTTGTATATATTCATACAAATTATGCCAGCTGATTCATGATTTTGACTGGATGAGAAACGCTGCCTGCCTGTCTGTCTTCTTCCGACACGTTCATTACTATGGGACAGCTGGATATTGAATTTGAATATTGAAACAATGTTGCAAATGTCGGAGAGACAGACCCCAAGGTTTATGCAAATCTCCGCTGTTGAAAACTAAATGTTAGTCTAAAAGAAATGTGTGATAATGTCTAGATGCTTTTTATAGTGGAGATCAAGTTTATAAATTGCCTGGCTGGTCTGATGAAACAGTGGATTGCGCAGGCAAATGTAACAGAGTAAATAGGCATTTTAACGTTATAGATTTAGCCGGTGGTAACTTGTGGAATAGACACCGGCTGGAATGCGGTTTTAACCAATCAGCATTCAGAATTAGACCCACCCATTGTATAACCATAAATTAACAATGCAAACAACAAAGTGGATGTGTGTTTGATGAAGGTTACTATGGAGTGTCCCAGTGATATTTTGGCCTCCATACCATTTGGGTGTATAGCGGACTTAAAACAAAAAAATATCATTATGAATATTTTAAATAACAAGGTCACAAGATGTAGCGTAGTCAAACACAAGTCACTTATGAATTAATTGATTAAGTCCTGTTTTGCATTTATTCGTGATGAACCCTAAAGGAGGGTTCCCAGATAGGAGCCTAGTATTAACACACAATGCCTCTCCCCACTGCTCTCTCAACCTGTCCCTAGCCATGCAATCCCCTTCAGTTTGTTACAGGGTGAACTTAAGTGTCCATACCTACATTTCTTAGCAGTATTAACACGTGTATAATATTTTGTTTTGATGTAATTACATCGCCTGTTACATTGGTTGTTAAGACTATACACAAGTTGTAGTTTTAAGCCTCAAGCTGTTTTCACATTTTCCTTTGCCTTTCCCCATGATCTTTGTCTGTCTATATGCTGCCATCTGCTGGTACAGTTTAGACACCACCACAGAATACATTTATTGCTGTCACACTGAGGACATGGTGATGGATATCACGTTTCTAACTGGAGAGAGTAGTAACTAATCAATGATTGAAAACTACATCAACAACTGTCTGATTTAGCGAAGGTACATTAGGCCAGGACTATGGTCCTTATAGGACATGCCCCAGCAGGTCCAGAAAGTGGTTAACTGAACACACACTGTTCTGTTTGACCAAAAGGCACACTATACTGTATCTGTTTGAGCAAGGGTGCAACGACAGTTTAGTAAATTAATAATCCACAGCTAACCTGCATTATGCACTCCTTTAGAAGTGAGACTCCACCTGCTGTCATTGCCCTTACAAAAAAAGATTGCAGTCAGAGTGCAGTTTAACTTCAGTATAACTGCAGTATGCAGCAATTATTGTGTCCGAAATAACCCAGCCGACTGCAGTTACTGCACTTTTACCTCAGTTTCAAAACTACAATCAGCATTCTACTGGCTAGGTCTCTCTTCAGTCTTTGGCTGTATATTGCTCCTGCTTGGGTCCTCTGAAAAACAGCACCCTATGCAAATCATTACCAACCATACAAGCATGAAAAGGCAATATTTTCTGGCAGGCCGATTTACCTACCATCAAAAATAAGTTCCTCTTTATGCAACCTCTCTCAACTCAGTGACTTTGCCTACATACAGTAGGCTTTGTTATACGACGACAGAATAACATTCAGACAGGTCCTAGACATTATTATCTAAAATAAACAAAAACGAGTTGTTTCACAAATTCACAGAGTTCCACAGAAGTATTGTTGCCTACTCAGGAAAGACCATGGCTATCTTGTCCACCTTCCATTGATTAGAGTTTTCCACCTTCCATTGATTAGAGTTGCACATTGATTCGAGTTTTTCTTAATTCAGTGGGCCAGGATCCAAAAGCAGTAGTTCGATATTGAAGATGGAAGGAGCAGCGACGCGCACTGTGATAACGTCTACAACAGTGGTGGTGGTGTTGGTCCATGTCACATCCTCGGTGATGTGGATGCCGAGGAACTTAAAACTAGTGACTCTCTCTACTGCAGTCCGGTTGATGTGGATCGGGGCATGTTCCCACCTCTGCTTCCTGAAGTTAGCAATCAACTACTTTGTTTTGCTGACTTTTAGGGAGAGGTTGCTGTCATGACACCACAATGCCAGTTCACTTACCTCCTCCCTATAGGCTGACTCGTTGTTGTTGGTTATCAGGCCTACAACCGTGTTGTCGTTAGCAACGTTCATGGGGGAGTTGGTGTTGTGCAAAGCCACACAGTTGTGGATGAACAGGGAGTACAGCAGAGGACTGAGGACAACCCTGGGGGGCCCCTGAGTTAAGAGTCAGTGTAGAGGAGGTGTTGTTGCCAATCCTCACAGCCTGTGGTCTACGCGTCAGGAAGTCCAGGATCCAGTTGCAGAGAGTGATGTCCTAACTGCAACACAAACATATTTGTGTCCAAGTTCGATATAATCATTTATTGAAATCACTATGGCATTGTCTTTTACCATCTTTCTCACAATAGCTGCCATCAGAATTCATGGAGGGAATCAATACTGCATTGTTGATTAAACAAATGAAACACATTATGATGATTTTGATGAGACATTTTATATTGTTCATACCTTGTATCACATTACTAATTGTACCCTTATCATAGGGGCACAATTAGTTCTGATAAAGGGAAGAGTTTGTCATTTGCTGAATCCCATTACTTTTATACAGATTAGCATTCTGTTCGACCTTAATATTTTATGTGCATTTTATACACATTTTGCATAGGCTAATGACCTGTATGATGTTTTTTTCACAGATGGTGACGTGACATTGTACTGAACACTGCACTGAATGAAGTTTCAATTATTTAACATTGTTCAAGGAAATGTAACTGGAGAAAATGAACATAATTTTAACCTACTTCCTGTAATATAGGCTACTTTCTGTAATATAGGCTATTTCCTGTAACACAGGCTACTTTCTGAAATATAGACTATTTTCTGTAAAAAAGGACACTTCCTGTAAAATAGGACACTTCCTGTAATATTGACTACTTCCTGTAGTATAGGCTACTTCCTGTAAAATAGACTACTTTCTGTAATATAGACTACTTTCTGTAATATAGACTACTTCCTGTAAAATAGACTACTTTCTGTAATTTATACTACTTTCTGTAATATAAGCTACTTCCTGAAATATAGACTACTTTCTGTTATATAGACTGCTTTCTGTAATATATCCTCCTTTCTGTAACATTGGCTACTTTTTGTAATATAGACTACCTTCTGTAATATAGACTAATTCCTGTAATTTTGACAACTTTCTGTAATATAGACTACTTTTTGTAATATAGACTACCTTCTGTAATATAGACTACTTTCTGTAGTATAGGCTACTTCCTGTTTCATAGACTACCTGCTGTAATATTGACTACTTCCTGTAATATCGACAACTTTCTGTAATACAGACTACTTTCTGTAATGTAGACTACCTTCTGTAATGTAGACTACCTTCTGTAATATAGACTACTTTCTGTAATATCAGATACTTCCTGTAATATAGACTACTTTCTGTAATATAGACTACTTTCTGTTTGGACAGATATTGGTTCTCAGTACAGTGTTTTATTTTTCTTTGGAAAGTGAAGTTGCTTAAAAACAAGGTCTGTTTTATTGTCCCTTTTCCTTCCAGCATCAGAGGAGAATGTGACCAAAAGAGTCTCCTCTTCCACTTAGGCCAGACATTCTTTTTTCCTGTGATACGAAGCAACCAATTAAAGATTATTTTCTTTTAATAACAGGAAGGGAGGTTTGCAGTGCAACAGAGGACAAAACATCCCATTATTTACAGTAGCACGCAGTATAACAATCTGCATCTATAGATTTATCATGATCAATGTGTTACGACATTCTTTCAGAATGCTGTCAGATAAGATAGGTGTCAGTCAGCGGCGGGGTCAATTTCTGTTCCAGAAAAAAAACTATGAAAAATCATATAGCTGTTGTACTGTTTTCACTCTACACTGCACTGGATCCTGTGCATATGCCAATATGCAGAGTACTTCCGTGTGTCTGCCTTTGGGTGGGTCATGTTTGTGGCCATCTTGTACTGGGTCCTGACGGTCATCTTCCTCATCATCTACCTGACCATGGCTTACAACAGGATCCCTCAGGTCCCCTGGACAACTGTGGTACTCAAAAGCAATGGGGTTAACTGCCTTGATGGTTTTAGGGGAAAGAGGAAAAAGATTAACCAAGATTTCTGTGTGCTCCTGACCATGTCTTTATGAATGTGATCAAATGAAGCCATTCTATAATGTGTACTTCCCTACAGTATTTGAGCCAGCCAGCCAGGAATCCTGTTGTTGTCATTCTACAGGGCCTGTTTTTCAACAGTAGTGCTACAGTGATGTATGTGATGTTCTACAGGGCCTGTTCTTCAACAGTAGTGCTACAGTGATGTATGTGGTGTTGTACAGGGCCTGTTCTTCAACACTAGTGCTACAGTGATGTATGTGATGTTCTACAGGGCCTGTTCTTCAACAGTAGTGCTACAGTGATGTATGTGGTGTTGTACAGGGCCTGTTCTTCAACAGTAGTGCTACAGTGATGTTTGTGGTGTTGTACAGGGCCTGTTCTTCAACAGTAGTGCTACGGTGATGTATGTGGTGTTCTACAGGGGCTGTTCTTCAACAGTAGTGCTACAGTGATGTATGTGGTGTTCTACAGGGCCTGTTTTTCAACAGTAGTGCTACAGTGATGTATGTGGTGTTCTACAGGGCCTGTTTTTCAACAGTAGTGCTACAGTGATGTATGTGGTGTTCTACAGGGCCTGTTCTTCAACAGTAGTGCTACAGTGATGTATGTGGTGTTGTACAGGGCCTGTTCTTCAACAGTAGTGCTACAGTGATGTAAGTGGTGTTGTACAGGGTCTGTTCTTCAACAGTAGTGCTACAGTGATGTATGTGGTGTTGTACAGGGCCTGTTCTTCAACAGTAGTGCTACAGTGATGTATGTGGTGTTCTACAGGGCCTGTTTTTCAACAGTAGTGCTACAGTGATGTATTTGGTGTTCTACAGGGCCTGTTTTTCAACAGTAGTGCTACAGTGATGTATGTGGTGTTGTACAGGGCCTGTTTTTCAACAGTAGTGCTACAGTGATGTATGTGGTGTTGTACAGGGCCTGTTTTTCAACAGTAGTGCTACAGTGATGTATGTGGTGTTCTACAGGGCCTGTTCTTCAATAGTAGTGCTACAGTGATGTATGTGGTGTTCTACAGGGCCTGTTCTTCAATAGTAGTGCTACAGTGATGTATGTGATGTTTTACAGGGCCTGTTCTTCAACAGTAGTGCTACAGTGATGTATGTGGTGGCAGCAGCAGTGGACGCAGCCTCAATCAGCCATGCTGTTAAGGGGCGCCATAACTACACCTGCTGGGTCGCATCCACAGTAAGAAAACCACCTCAGACCTCCCAGACAGACATTTAAATCATGCCAACTGTGAATATATACCACAAATATGATTTATGATTAGAGCGATATTAAAATATACAGTATTAAAATGACAAATATATGCCTACAAGTCAGATAAGAGAGGTATGATGCCACTGTGTACCATCCAGAATGATATCTATTTGGTCCATTTAAGCGTACTCAACTCATACCCAGTATTGTACTGAATTTTTATGTTTCATCCGTCTGTTTTTCAGTTCTTTGCCTTCCTGGTCACTCTCTAATATGCAGGAAGTACATATTTAAGTTTTAAATCGTGGAGATCAAGGGATGAGGACCAATAACCAATCATAAAGGACAGCTAAAGTATATCCATTATGGAACACATGAAGAATGCAACAACCACTCCTTCCCTTTGGAATGCATTTCTCTATTATTTAATCTGTTATATTTCTGTTATTTTGGAGTTATGGTGTGTTTCATCTGTTGGAATGACAGAGCCTTAACCTCAGTGGTGTTTTTACTTCTTATGCACTCATGAGTTTTAAAAAAATTACATTTGGATGAAAATGACTGAAGCTAATAAAGTGGCTATTCTATTGTTCTGAAGCTGGAGATCAAAGCTTTAACTCCAATATTAAAATGGTTTGGACAGTAATGTTGTCCCACACTAGATGGTGCTACAATACAAGGCTAGGAAACAGGGAGTATGAAGAACATTACAGTCAATTCTCTTTTTGATTATTATTATGTGACCAGTTTCAGGAAACTAGGCGTACTTCACAGGAGTACCGTTTCAATTAGACATTTCTTTTTTTCAAAAGGTGTTTTTGGCGGAAATGCCTACTTGAACATGTGAACTTTCATGTGCCTTAATAACAAACTTGTATGCCATCTGTAAATACGAATAAAAATGTTAAATTACAAACCTAGTTGGTTTAGCCACAGAAAAGACAGCAACCTTCTTGCTAGCCATGATTGGCTGAGATAATGAGTGGGCTGGACATGCCAAGAGATGAGTTTGGATTGGTCTGCCATTTAGCACGCGTCTGTCTATTTGAGCTGGTCAGTATGTTTATTTTTATTTACTTCACCTTTATTTAACCAGGTAGGCAAGTCTGGAAGGAGAGCTTACAGTCTAACCAGACACCTAGGTATTTGTAGTTGTCCACATATTCTAAGTAAGAACCGTCCAGAGTAGTGATGCTGGACGGGCGGGCAGGTGCGGGCAGATATCGGTTGAAGAGCATGCATTTAGTTTTACTTGTATTTAAGAGCAGTTGGAGGCCACGGAAGGAGAGTTGTATGGCATTGAAGCTCGTCTGGAGGGTTGTTAACCTCTTACATCTAGACGTTCCGCTAGCGGAACACCTGCTCCATTATCCAATGATGGGCGTGGCGCGAAATACAAACTCCTCTAAAATACAAAAACTTCCATTTTTCAAACATATGACTATTTCACAGCATTTTAAAGATAAGACTCTCCTTTATCTAACCACACTGTCCGATTTCAAAAAGGCTTTACAACGAAAGCAAAACATTAGATTATGTCAGCAGAGTACCAAGCCAGAAATAATCAGACACCCATTTTTCAAGCTAGCATATAATGTCACAAAAACCTAGAAGACAGCTAAATGCAACACTAACCTTTGATGATCTTCATCAGATGACAACCCTAGGACATTATGTTATACAATACATGCATGTTTTGTTCAATCAAGTTCATATTTATATAAAAAAACAGCTTTTTACATTAGCATGTGACGTTCAGAACTAGCAAACTTCCGGGGAATTCGCTAACATTTTACTAAATTACTCACGATAAACGTTCACAAAAAGTATAACAATTATTTTAAGAATTATAGATACAGACCTCCTCTATGCACTCGATATGTCCGATTTTAAAATAGCTTTTTGGTGAAAGCACATTTTGCAATATTCTAAGTACATATCCCAGGCATCACGGGCTAGTTATTTAGACACCCGGCAAGTTTAGCACTCACCAATATCAGCTTTACTATTATAAAAGTTTCATTACCTTTTGTTGACTTCATCAGAATGCACTCCCAGGACTGCTACTTCAATAACAAATGTTGGTTTGGTCCAAAATAATCCATCGTTATATCCGAATAGCGACGTTTTGTTCGTGCGTCCCAGACACTATCTGAAATGGTAAATCAGGGTCGCGCGCATGGCGCAATTCGTGACAAAAAAAATCTAAATATTCCATTACCGTACTTCGAAGCATGTCAACCGCTGTTTAAAATCCATTTTTATGCCATTTTTCTCGTAAAAAAGCGATAATATTCTGACCAGGAATCTCCTTTTAGCTAAACTGAGGAAAGTAAACAAAGCTTTCGGTCGACGCGGGCACGAGCCTGAGTCTCACAGTACTGTAACCAGCCACTACCCAAACGCGCTACTTTGTTTCAGCCAGAGCCTGCAAAGCCACGATTCAGCTTTTTACCGCCTTCTGAGACCCTATGGCAGCCGTAGGAAGTGTCACGGGACAGCTAAGATCCTCACTCTTCAATAAACAGAGACAAGAAGAACGACACCTTGTCAGACAGGCCACTTCCTGCCTGAAACCTTGTCAGGTTTTTGCCTGCCAAATGAGTTCTGTTATACTCACAGACACCATTCAAACAGTTTTAGAAACTTTGGAGTGTTTTCTATCCATATGTAATAAGTATATGCATATTCTAGTTACTGGGTAGGAGTGGTAACCAGATTAAATCGGGTATGTTTTTTATCCAGCCGTGAAAATACTGCCCCCTTGCCATAACAGGTTAACGCAGTGTCCAAAGAAGGGCCAGAAGTATACAGAATGCGTCGAGGTGGATCAGAGACTCACCAGCAGCAAGAGCGACATCATTGATGTATACAGAGAAAAGAGTTGGCCCAAGAATTGAACCCTGTGGCACCCCCATAGAGACTGCCAGAGGACCGGACAACAGGCCATCCGATTTGACACAATGAACTCTATCAGAGAAGTAGTTGGTGAACCAGGCGAGGCAATCATTTGAGAAACCAAGGCTATTGAGTCTGCCGATGAGGTTGTGGTGATTAACAGAGTCGAAAGCCTTGGCCAGGTCAATGAATATGGTAGCACAGTATTGTTTCTTATCGATGGCGGTTACGATATCGTTTAGGACCTTGAGCGTGGCTGAGGTGCACCCATGACCAGCTCTGAAACCAGATTGCATAGCGGAGAAGGTGCGGTGGGATTCAAAATGGTCGGTAATTTGTTTGTTGACTTGGCTTTCGAAGACCTTAGAAAGGCAGGGTAGGATAGATATAGGTCTGTAGCAGTTTGGGTCAAGAGTATTTCCCCTTTGAAGAGGGGGATGACAGCAGCTGCTTTTCAATCTTTGGGAATCTCAGACGACACAAAAGAGAGGTTGAACAGGCTAGTAATAGGGGTTGCAACAATTTCGGCAGATAATTTTAGAAAGAAAGGGTCCAGATTGTCTAGCCCAGCTGATTTGTAGGGGTCCAGATTTTGCAGCTCTTTCAGAACATCAGCTGACTGGATTTGGGAGAAGGATAAATGGGGAAGGCTTGGGCGAGTTGCTGTGGGGGGTGCAGTGCTGTTGACCACGGTAGGGGTAGCCAGGTGGAAAGCATGGCCAGCCGTAGAAAAATGCTTATTGTAATTCTCAATTATAGTGGATTTATCGGAGGTGACAGAGTTTCCTATCCTCAGTGCAGTGGGCAGCTGGGAGGAGGTGTTCTTATTCTCCATGGACTTTACAGTGTCCCAGAACTTTTTTGAGTTTGTGTTGGAGGAAGCTAATTTCTGCTTGGAAAAGCTAGCCTTGGCTTTTCTAACTGCCTGTGTATATTGGTTTCTAACTTCCCTGAAAAGTTGCATATCACGGGGGCTGTTCAATGCTAATGCAGAACGCCACAGGATGTTTTTGTGTTGGTTAAGGGCAGTCAGGTCTGGAGAGAACCAAGGGTTATCTCTGTTCCTGGTTCTAAATTTCTTGAATGGGGCATGCTTATTTCAGATGGTAAGGAAGGCATTTAAAAAAAATAACCAGGCATCCTCTACTGACGGGATGAGGTCAATATCCTTCCAGGATACCCGGGCCAGGTCGATTAAAAAGGCTTTCTCGCTGAAATATTTCAGGGAGCGTTTGACAGTGATGAGTGGAGGTCGTTTGACCGCTGACCCATTACGGATGCATGCAATGAGGCAGTGATCGCTTAGATCTTGGTTGAAAACAGCAGAGGTGTAATTAGAGGGCAAGTTGGTTAGGATGATATCTATGAGGGTGCCCGTGTTTACGGCTTTGGGGTGGTACCTGGTAGGTTCATTGATCATTTGTGTGAGATTGAGGGCATCAAGCTTAGATTGTAGGATGGCTGGGGTATTAAGCATGTCCCAGTTTAGGTCACCTAGCAGCACGAGCTCTGAAGATAGATGGGGGGCAATCAGTTCACATATGGTGTCCAGAGCACAGCTGGGGGCAGAGTGTGGTATATAGCAGGCGGCAACCGTGAGAGACTTGTTTTTAGAGCGATGGATTTTTAAAAGTAGAAGTTCAAATTGTTTGGGTACAGACCTGGATAGTAGGACAGAACTCTGCAGGCTATCTCTGCAGTAGATTGCAACACCGCCCCCTTTGGCCGTTCTATATTGTCTGAAAAAGTTGTAGTTAGGGATGAAGATTTCAGAGTTTTTGGTGGACTTCCTAAGCCAGGATTCAGACACGGCTAGGACATCCGGGTTGGCAGAGTGTGCTAAAGCAGTGAATAAAACAAACTTAGGAAGAAGGCTTCTAATGTTAACATGCATGAAACCAAGGCTATTACGGTTACAGAAGTCATCAAAAGAGAGCGCCTGGGGAATAGGAGTGGAGCTAGGCACTGTAGGGACTGGATTCACCTCTACATCACCAGATGAACAGAGGAGGAGTAGGATAAGGGTACGGCTAAAAGCTATGAGAATTGGTCGTCTATGACGTCCAGAATAGAGAGTAAAAGGAGCAGGTTTCTGGGGGCGATAAAATAGCTTCAAGGTATAATGTACAGACAAAGGTATGGTAGAATGTGAATACAGTGGAGGTAAACCTAGGCATTGAGTGAGAATGAGAGAGATATTGTCTCTAGAAACATCATTGAAACCAGAATATGTCATAGCATGTGTGGGTGGTGGAACTGAAAGGTTGGATAAGGTATAGTGAGCAGGGCTAGAGGCTCTACAGTGAAATAAGCCAATAAACACTATCCAGAACAGCAATGGACAAGGCATATTGACATTAAGGAGAGGCATGCTTAGCCGAGTGATCATAAGGGTCCCGTGAGATTCAGACAGCTAGCCGGGTCATAGGTAGCAAGCTCGCAGAAGATGGAGGGAGGTCTGTTTTTAGCCACCTCGTGCGTTTCCGTCTGTAGATTAGTGGGGTTCCGTGTGGTAGGGGGGACCAGTCCAATTGGCAAAATAGTTATAGTTATAGTGGCCCAAGAAAATTGTCCGATAGACCTATTCAGATAGCAGACGATAAGACAGCTAACGGTTAGCAGGCCGCAGATGGGCGTTCAGGTTACGTTGCGACGGAGGGGCCAGTTGGATAACTCCTTCGGGCAGATAACGTCGGTAGTCCAGTCCTGAAGGCCCGATGGGGCTCCGCATCGGCAGTAAAACGGGTCCGGATAGGTGATTGTAGCCCAGGAGTAGCTGATGGAACTCTTCAGCTGGCTAGCTCCGGAATAATTGATGTTAGCTCCGGGACCGACGTTAGCCAACAGTCACTTGGGTAGCAGCTAGCTAGCTGCAAGGTCCAGGTGTAAATGTCCAGAGCCTGCGGTAGAAATCCAGGGACATGGAGAGAAAATAGGTCCGGTATGCTCTGGTCTGAGTCTCGCTGTACAAAGCTGGCGATAGCTTTTCGGGCTAAGGGATAGCCGATGACCGTCAACCGTGGCTAGCTGAACTCCAACGTTAGTGAACTGGCCAACCTCTGGCTAACCTCTGGCTAGCTTCTGTTGTGGATTTCAGATTTGAGGTAAATAATCCAATTTTTTTTTAAATTGTTGAGGCGGGTTGCAGGAGACTGTTTTGAGGTTGAGTTTTTAGAAAAAAATAAATAAAAAGATATGCGAAGAAAAGATGTAAATATATACATGGGACACGACAAGACGAAGGACAAAGACGTCTGACTGCTACGCCATCTTGGATTAAAGTGTTGGTAATCCTGTCTAACGCAGCTTTTTCTTTTCAAGTATCGCGTAGTAAAACTGCATACGTGTTGCTCTCCCCTTTCTGGAGGACTGAGTTAAGTGGAATTCGAGTATGATAGCCAAGGTGATGGAGAAAACACCTGTCTCTGGATTACATCTTCAAATTTAGGGCAACCATGGCATCCATGACAGGAGACGCGTCCGTGTATATGGGTAAGAATGTGGTTTAATTTCAAGTTAAAGTGTACTGTTAGCTAGCTAATGTTAGCTGGCTGGCTAGCTAGCTTACATTACATGTATGATCTTATTATTTGTATCTCAGAGCCATTTGCTTGGCTAGCAAACATTGAACCTGGTTGGTTAGCTACCTGCAGATTCATGCAAGGTAGTAACGTCATGAGTTGGGATTATGGTTCATTGTTTAGCTAGCTTTGAGTCAGCTACACTGAACAAAAATATAAATGCAACATGCAACAATTTAGAAGATTTTACAGAGTTACAGTTCATATAAGGAATTCAGTCAATTTAAATAAATAAATTAGACCCTAATCTATGGATTTTACATGACTGGGAATACAGATATGCATCTGTTGGTCACAAATACGTAAAAAAAAGTAGGGGTGGATATCAGAAAACCAGTCAGTATCTGGTGTGACCACCATTTGCCTCATGCTGCGCGACACATCTCCTTCGCATAGAGTTGATCTGGCCGTTGATTGTGCCCTGTGGAATGTTGTCCCACTCCTCTTCAATGTCTGTGTGAAGTTTCTGGATATTGGCAGGAACTGGAACACGCTGTTGTACACACCGGTCCAGAGCATTCCAAACATGCTTAATGGGTGACATGTCTGATGAGTATGCAGACCATGGAAGAACTAGGACATTTTCAGCTTCCAGGAATTGTGTACAGATCCTTGCGACATGGGGCCGTGCATTATCATGCTGAAACATGAGCTGAAGGCGGTGGATGAATGGCACAAAAATGGTCCTCAGGATCTCGTCACGGTATATCTGTGCATTCAAATTGCCATTGATAAAAATGGAATTGTGTTTGTTGTCCGCTTATGCCTGCCCATACCATAACCCCACTGCCACCATGCAGCACTCTGTTCACCACTCATCCACACAACATCATACACGCTGTCTCCATCTGGCCGGTATAGTTGAAACTGAGATTAATCCATGAAGATCACACTTCTCCAGCGTGCCTGTGGCCATCGAAGGTGAGCATTTGCCCACTGAAGTCGGTTACGACGCCAAAGTGCAGTCAGGTCAAGACCCTGGTGAGAACGATGAGCACGCAGATGAGCTTCCCTGAGACGGTTTCTGAAAGTTTGTGCAGAAATTATTTGGTTGTGCAAACCCACAGTTCCATCACCTATCTGGGTGGCTGGTCTCAGACGATCCCGCAGGGGAAGAAGCCAGATGTGGAGGTCCTGGGCTGGCGTGGTTACATGTGGTCTGCGGTTATGGAAGTACTGCCAAATTCTTTAAAATGACGTTGGAGGCGGTTATGGTAGAGAAATTAACTTCTCTGGCAACAGCGCACATGGACATTCATGCAGTCAGCATGCCAATTGCACTCTCCCTCAAAACTTGAGACATCTGTTGCAATGTGTTGTGTGACAAAACTGCACATTTTAGAGTGGCCTTTTATTGTCCCCAGTGCAAGGTGCACCTGTGTAATGATCATGCTGTTTAATCAGCTTCTTGAAATGCCACACCTGTCTTGGCAAAGGATGAATGCTCACTAACCAATGTAAACAAAACAAATTTGAGAAATAAGCTTTTTGTGTCTGTGGAAAGTTTCTGGAAAACATGGGACCAACACTTTACATGTGTTTTTTTGTTGTTGTTCAGTGTAAATACAATGAAAACTTCAAAAACACCTACTGTACATCATTTGAAATGCTGCCCAGGTTTTGCTTTGTGGTGCCTTGAGGGTTCAATACAGGGGGATACATTTACTCAGATTATTTAGTGATTCTGGTCTGAATATACAGTAGGGAAGCAGTAGTCAAGCTAACATTTTAGGCTCATTGATTAAGCTATAATGTAGCATTGTTCATGGTTTAGCAACTATATTTTTAAAAAATCACATCATTTCTTTAAGATTTGCAGCCATCCCATTGCAGTATCATCCACATTACACTAAATGCAAATAGAAAGAATCAATATAATTTTTGCCCCATTTTAAATCGGTGGCTGTTCCTCAAATTAACTTGAATTTACTGGGACTAAGACTTATTCTGTAAAACAAAGACAATAGAATGAAATTAGGAAATGTTTTTTTATCTCACCAAAACTAGTTAAGAAGCTTTGACTGTTGAAACATTCATATACTGTATAAACCCCATCTATCAAACTGTCTAATCTAGACCAACCACACAGTCTGTGATTCGCCACAAAGTGGTGTCCCTCCCCACCACTTGTTTTGGTATACAGCTGAACATTGAACAGCTTCCCAAATCTCAGACTGTAGCTTTAACTAAAACACTATGCAGCTTGTCATGCAATGCCAGGCTAGAAGGAGAGCAGACTTCATAGACAAAATGTTTGATGTTATGAATGGGTAAAGCAGATATACGTTCCAGACATTATGGGTGTGTTGGATAGTAGCTCTGAGAATTGCCAGGGACCTCACGATACGATATTATCACAATACTTAGGTGACGATATGATATGTATTACGATTCTCATGATTCTACATGTATTACGATTCTACACTGTGATTTTATTGTGATACGATGTTCCAAACATATTGCTCACTATATGTCTGTGGCAGAGAGACTAGAAAGCATGAGAAAGTAATGGAAATTGCCCCCCAAAAATGTGCTTTATATTTAAAATGAAAATGAAGAACAGTCTATGAAGGAAAATAAGAGTTTTCGTGCAGAGACAGCCAACTAGCACAAACATAATAGTGCGATATTGTTGTGCGATACGACATGATATATCGTGGAAAATAAAATCCCGATATGTAACTATTGATTTTTTTCTCCTTCATCACTATTGGATAAGCGTTTTAACTGTCTTGCAGTTATAAATGTAGTTCCTTATTGACACCATTGAGGTAGGGTTTGTTAAGATTAGCTTATTGTAGCTTTTGGCCACTACTATATGTATTTTCTTATCAAAAGGAATACAATGAAATATGATTAATGATATGCTTTTTATTAAAACGTCTATAAGAAGAAACAACAAATAACAAATGCAGCGTGTATAAAATAATGAACGTAAAGTACCCTGAGACGCTATTATCTCCCCATAATATTTTATTGTTCAATTAATCAAATATATAATTAATCATTTAAATCCCATATTATTCTTTCATTTATTGTGATAAATTGTGATAACCTCAAATGATATGTAACAAAGCATGTGGTCTGTGACCCACACTGGCAGGACTGTTTTAATATTCCTATCTGATGGGCGCTTCATGGGAATATAAACTGAATGAATTTGAATGTTTAGAAGTATTTTTGTACTGCTTCAATTCAGGGATCACCTCAAATTCTTCCAAAATATTCTAAACATTCAAATTCATTCAGTTTAAATTCTCATGAAGCACCCATCAGATAGTGATATGAAAAACAGTTCTGTCAGCGTCTATGTCAATCATCCGTCCAAACATATAGGGTCAGTTTCCTGGACCCAGATTAAGTTACTCCTGGACTAAAAATCATGTTGAATGGAGAATCTCCATTGAAAGTAACTAGTTCAGGACTAGGCTTAATCTGTATCTGGGACACCATACCAAAGAGCAAGAGATACTTTTTTTTCAATTAAGAGGAGGTACTGTTTCCCGTACTTTCCAGAGTACTGTTTACTTTAACGGTTGTCGTCGGGAATGGAGGACCAAAACGCAGCAGGAATGTGGATGCTCATCTTGTATTTATTTATAAATAAAGCAAACACCAAAATAACAAAATGAAGAAAGAACTCACGAACAACAAAACAGTCTTGTCAGGCTCACACAGGCAAAACAAGAAACAATCTCCCACAAACACTAAACCAAACACATACCCATATATAGGACTCCCAATCAGAGGCAACGAGAAATTGAGAGTCCAACCCCAATTGAGAGTCCAACCCCAATAAACCAGACATAGAAATACAAAAGACCAGAGACCACAGAAATACAAACATAGAACATTACCCCAAAACCCGGAAATAATAAATCAAACGCCCTACTAAATAAACCACCACCCCGAACCACAAAACAAATACCCTCTGCCACGTCCTGACCAAACTACAACAACCCTTATACTGGTCAGGACGTGACAGTACCCCCCCTAAAGGTGCAGACCCCAGATGCACCTCATAAATATTTTTTTTTTTAAAAACAACAACAAAAAAATCCCCCTAAACTAAAGGGAGGGAAGGGAGGGTGGCTGCCGTCACCGATGGCATTTGTGTTACACCCCCCCTCCCCAACCCACCTATACAGGAGGTGGTTCTGGCTCCGGCCTACTGTCCTCCAGAATGCAGACAGACTTGATCAGTTTCGGGCCGTAGGCAGACTCCCCTCGTTCCAGATCGTAGGCAGACCTCTTCCGTTCCACACTGTAGGCAGACTTATTTGATACACCGTTACTCATATTTAGTTCTGGATCGTCAATAGACTTACTCAGTTCCGGGTTGCTGATAGACTCCCTTGGTTCCGGGTCATAGGCAGACTCACCCGGTTCTGGGTCACAGGCAGACCCCTTTGGTTCCGGGTCGCAGGCAGACCCCTTTGGTTCCGGGTCGCAGGCAGACCCCTTCGGTTCCGGGTCGCAGGCAGACCCCTTCGGTTCCGGGTCGCAGGCAGACCCCTTCGGTTCCGGGTCGCAGGCAGACCCCTTCGGTTCCGGGTCGCAGGCAGACTCCCTCGGTTCCGGGTCACAGGCAGTCTCCCTCGGTTCCGGACTAGACACTGTTGCCGGATACTCCGGACCGCACACTGGTGCCGGATACTCTGGACCGCACACTGGTGCCGGATACTCTGGACCGCACACTGTTGCCGGATACTTTGGACCGCACACTGTTGCCGGATACTCTGGACCGCACACTGTTGCCGGATACTCTGGACCGCACACTGTTGCCGGATACTCTGGACCGCACACTATTGCCGAACTCTCGAGGCTGGGCTGACGCACTGGAAGCCTGATGCGTGGTACTGGTACTGGATGTGCCAGTCTGGGGACACGCACCTCAGGGCTAGTGCGGGGAGCGGGAACAGGCCGAGTCGGACTGGGTTGACGCACTGGAAGCCTGATGCGTGGTGCTGGTACTGGAGGTATCAGCCTGGGAACACGCACCTCAGGGCTAGTGCGGGGAGCGGGAACAGGACGAGTCGGACTGGGCTGACGCACTGGAAGCCTGATGCGTGGTGCTGGTACTGGAGGTATCAGCCTGGGAACACGCACCTCAGGGCTAGTGCGGGGAACGGGAACGGGAACAGGCCGAGTCGGACTGGGTTGACGCACTGGAAGCCTGATGCGTGATGCTGGTACTGGAGGTATCAGCCTGGGAACACGCACCTCAGGGCTAGTGCGGGGAGCGGGAACAGGACGAGTCGGACTGGGCTGACGCACTGGAAGCCTGATGCGTGGTGCTGGTACTGGAGGTATCAGCCTGGGAACACGCACCTCAGGGCTAGTGCGGGGAACGGGAACGGGAACAGGCCGAGACGGACTGGGTTGACGCACTGGAAGCCTGATGCGTGATGCTGGTACTGGAGGTATCAGCCTGGGAACACGCACCTCAGGGCTAGTGCGGGGAGCGGGAACAGGACGAGTCGGACTGGGTTGACGCACTGGAAGCCTGATGCGTGGTGCTGGTACTGGAGGTATCAGCTTGGGAACACGCACCTCAGGGCTAGTGCGGGGAGCGGGAACAGGACTAGTCGGACTGGGCTGACGCACTGGACCGCAGAGGCGTACTGGCGGTCTCGAGCGCAGAACTGGCATTGCTCTTACTGGCTGGATGCCCACTTCCTCCTGGCAAATGCGGGGTGCTGGTATTGCGCGTACCGGCCTAAAAATACTTGGTCTCGCCACAGTACCCATTACCCCGAAGCACGGGACCTGTCCATTCACTGGTTGCCCAGAAAAGGTACGGGGATTTGGCCTGGGGCTCAAACCTCGTCCAGCCAAACTACCCATGTGCCCCCCAAATTTTTTTTATTGGGGCTGCCTCTCGGGCTTAAACGCCAGTCGTGTTCCCCGGTAGCGTTCCCGGTCCTCACCAGACTTCCTCCATGGGCCCTCTCCGGCCAGAATCTGCTCCCACGTCCATTTCTCCCGCCAGTCCATATTGAATTCCCCTTGCTCCTTACTCCGCTGCTTGGTCCATTTGTGGTGGGAGATTCTGTAACGGTTGTCGTCGGGAATGGAGGACCAAAACGCAGCAGGAATGTGGATGCTCATCTTGTATTTATTTATAAATAAAGCGAACACCAAAATAACAAAATTAAGAAAGAACTCACGAACAACAAAACAATCTTGTCAGGCTCACACAGGCAAAACAAGAAACAATCTCCCACAAACACTAAACCAAACACATACCCATATATAGGACTCCCAATCAGAGGCAACGAGAAATTGAGAGTCCAACCCCAATTGAGAGTCCAACCCCAATAAACCAGACATAGAAATACAAAAGACCAGAGACCACATAGAAATACAAACATAGAACATTACCCCAAAACCCGGAAATAATAAATCAAACGCCCTACTAAATAAACCACCGCCCCGAACCACAAAACAAATACCCTCTGCCACGTCTTGACCAAACTACAATAACCCTTATACTGGTCAGGACGTGACATTTACAGCCCCTTCCATGTACACCAATCCCCAGTGGGCTCCGATGGAGGTGATCCCAGCACCGTTGAAGTGACCGCTGAGCAGCCTCAGCTCATTGCCCATGTTGGCTGGGTAGAAGTTGAAGGAGACTTGGTTGGGCAGGCCGGCCGACAGAGTGCGCCCCATGTTGGTGCTTAACACCAGGTAGCAGATGTAGTCTGCTGGGTTGTACTTCCCAGACACCTTGACGATGACCTCATCATTAAACAGCTCCATCTCCTGCTTTTCACCCCCTTCACGACCAAACACAGGGGACCAGGTGTAGCCGTATCTCAGCTGGAACCTAAAACAGAGGAAGCTTTTCACGTTGGTTGTGTTTTGATAAGGCACATTCAGACCGAGAGAGCAGGTAGCGTCAGAGAATATCAAGGAATGACATTTTACATTGTACTCTGGGTTAGATACGATAACACTATTGTTTGGTCATGTACTGAATATGTAATAAACACAACAAATAAATAAATACAGAAAGAAAGAAGAGTCTGTTAGGTAGTGTAGTTGGACTGAGTCAGTGGTGTCTGTTGGGTAGTGTAGTTGGACTGAGTCAGTGGTGTCTGTTGGGTAGTGTAGTTGGACTGAGTCATGGTGTCTGTTGGGTGGTGTAGTTTGACTGAGTCAGTGGTGTCTGTTGGGTAGTGTAGTTGGACTGAGACAGTGGTGTCTGTTGGGTAGTGTAGTTGTACTGAGTCAGTGGTGTGTTTTGGGTCGTGTAGTTGGACTGAGTCAGTGGTGCCTGTTCATGGGTCAGGGTCTGCTCACCCGCTGATGTAGGCGATGCTGTTGTAGTAGTAGTAGTAGTAGTAGTAGTAGTAGTAGTAGTAGTAGTAGTAGTAGTTGTTGTTGTTGGTCTCCCACACTCTGACTCCTGTGATGCGTCCCTCACCGTAGGAAGCAAATGGGGTGCCACCTCCCTGACCCACCGCAGAGGAATACGAGTACGGATCTTTGATGGCTAAAATAACATGGGCAATAGTACTTCACTATATTAATAATACAAATGTATGTATACATTATTTTAATTTTACCAACACATTTCTCAAAGATCTTTACATTATGAATAAAGTGCAGATTAATTAACTAAAGTACATTCTGCAATGATTTAATCCATCAGCTTTTGTCTCAAAAAGAACTCCTAAGTCTAATTGAAAAGACAAGTTGGTGAAAGCATAAAAGCTATTATTTAATAATTATAATTCAGAATTTAATTTTTATTACTCACGCATTGCCAAGCAGCTATCCAAGAACACTGTGACAAACAGGATTGAGAACATTCTGCAAAAGTGAGGTGTCAATACTTAAGACCTTTAATTTCAGTCAATTTTACTCTCACTCCGTTTCACTTTAAATGGTAAAACTTGAAAAAATGTAGTTAATGTTTTCCATAGTAGTTTGTCAAAACAACTAAGTCATTTTACCTGTCAGGTCAACCAGTGTTTCCTAGGAGGGAGAAGAAAATAACCTTTTTGAATTGTGAAATGTGACATAACAAACAACAAACCATTCTTGAATGTGAAATGTTATAAAACAGCTCTAAAAACGTGAAACTACTCTTGTTCTACTACAATCACTCTTGTAGTGCTAAGCTACTGTCACATTCAAATTAATGTCAGATCATTGAATTTAAATTTAGTGGCAAAAGGGCCACAATGTGTATAAATATTTGTTTCACTACATTTAGTTCTAGAGGGGCAGATGAGATAAAAAAATGTTTGTCTCCATTATCGTCCAACGTTTTCTTTAGTCTGTTACAATATTCACATCTTCATTAAATTACTGGCAACCTGTACATGTTACTACAGGAAAACAATCTGATTTCATTTTCTGAAGATTAACCAGATAAATATTAGTAGAAGTTACAAAGTGAGAAAATTAAATAAAAGTTTGTAAGATGAAATACCCTGAGGCACTTGTTACTACCAATCCATAATATTTGATAGTTCAATTAACATATTAATGCAAATATATAATGTAGGACCTTATTGATAAAAACATACAAAATAAGCTAAAAGGTCAATATAAATCAAATTTGCTATATTAACAACTTTTGTGTATGTAAATTCAGTTATCTATTTTCTTTTAGCTGGGGAAGAATGCAAATTTATCTCAGTAACTACCCATTGGGCACACACTGGTTGAATTAATGTTGTTTACATGTAATTTCATTTCAGTTCACTTCAAATGGTAAAACTTAAAGTAAGTTTGTTAATAATGTTTTTCATAGTAGTTCACAAAAACAAGTTAGGAATTTTACCTGTCAGGTCAACCAGGAAGGAAAAGATAATACACATTTTTGAATTGTGAAATGTGAAGTAACAAACAACAAACCATTCTTGAATGTGAATATAACCATCCTTGAATATAAAACAGCTCTAAAAATGTTAACCTAATCTTGTTTACTACAATCACTCTTGTAGTGCTAAGCTACTGTCACATAAAAAATGTCAGATAATTGAATTTTCATTTAGAGGCAATAGGGCCAAAATGTTTGTGTCCAAATACCAAGAGATGTTGAGTATTAACTTCATACCATTTCCCACACCAGTATCACACAATAAATACAAGTGAAAGTTTACAACAATTACAAAGATTTTACTGAGTTACAGTTCATATAAGGAAATCAATCAATTGAAATAAATAAATGAGGCCCTAATCTATGGATTTCACATGATTGGGAATACAGATATACATCTGTTGGTCACAGATACCATTAAGTAGCGGTATGGATCATAAAACCAGTCAGGATCAGGTTTGACAGAGTTGATCAGGCTGTTGACTGTGGAATGTTGTCCCACTTCTTTTCAATGGCTGTGCGGAGTTTCTGGATATTGGAGGGAACTGGAACACGCTGTCGTACACATTGATCCGGATCATTCCAAACATGCTCAGTGGGTGACATGTCTGGTGAGTATGTAGGTCATGGAAGAACTTGGACTTTTCTGCTTCCAGGAATTGTTTACAGATCCTTGCGACATGGGGCTGTGCATTATCATGCTGGAACATGAGGTGATGGCGGAGGATGAATGGCACCACTATGGGCCTCAGGATCTTGTCATGGTATCTCTGTGCATTCAAATTGCCATCGATAAAATGCAATTGTGTTCGTTGTCCATAGCTTATGCCTGCCCATACCATAACTTCACCGCCACCATGGGGCACTCTGTTCACAATGTTTACATCAGCAAACCGCTCGCCCACACGTGGTCTGTGGTTGTGAGGCCGGTTGGACGTACTGCCAAATTATCTAAAAACGAAGTTGGAGGCGGCTTATACCAGAGAAATTAACATTAAATGATCTGTCAACAGCTCTGGTGGACATTCCTGCATTTAGCATACCAATGGCACACTCCCTCAAAACCTGAGAGATCAGTGACATTGTGTTGTGTGACAAAACTGCACATTTTAGAGGGGCCTTTTATTGTCCCCAGCACAAGGTGTATCTGTATAATGATCATGCTGTTTAATCAGCTTCTTGATATGCCATACCTGTCGCATGGATGGATTATCTTGGCAAAGGAGAAATGCTAACTAACAGGGATGCAAACAAATTTGTGCACATTTTAGAGAAATACGCTTTTTGTGCTTATGGAACATTTCTGGGATCTTTTATTTCAGCTCACGAAACATGAAACATGGGACCAACATTTTACATGTTGCGTTTATATTTTTTGGTCAGTGTACAGTAGTTAGTTCACATAAAGATGTATGTAATTCATCTCTATTCAACAAAAGAACAAAATCTGGACATTCTGGAGTCCTACTTTGACAGTAAAATATAAGAACTATAGTCTGTTGTCAACCCAAAGTTCATGACAATCACTGGATTAGGTTGCATCACGCATTCCTGCTTGGACATGTTAGATGAAACAACTTGAATACCTCAGTAGTTCATTATTTATAATTCTTAATAAAGCAATAATAATGACTTTATAAGATGATTACTTGGGGCTGGTGCCCCCAACTGTAAAATGTTGTGACACCAGAGGAAAATGTTAGTCTGGAGCGCTGTTTATTTTGTAATTTTTTTATTTCAACTTTATTTAGCTAGCTAGGCAAGTTGAGAACAAGTTCTCATTTACAACTGCGACCTGGCCAAGAATAAAGCAAAGGAGTTCAATACATGCAACAACACAGAGTTACACATGGAATAAACAAAAGGTACAGGGGTGCAAAGGAGCAAGATAAATAAATAAATACTGTATGGGGATGAGGTAGTTGGATGGGCTATTTACAGATGGGCTATGTACAGGTGCAGTGATCTGTGAGCTGCTCAGATAGCTGGTGCTTAAAGCACTGTAATAGTAACACTTAGGGGAGATGTTCATTCAGGGGAACAATATAGCCCAAGTCGTTAACTTGGCTTTTATAACGTATAAGGCTGAAGCAGACAGACAGATAGAAAGAGAACAAGAATAAGCACAGAGTGACAGCAGAGAAGATGCTGAGACAGATAGACAGCACAACAGGGAGGCAAACCAAATGTCTAGAGCCCAGTTCTAGTGGTGAGTTGTATCTCCAGTGGTGTTTTTCATATTGTATTTGTTTTAAACATCAGATGGCTAAGAAAGAGGAGGAGGACCATGTCTTGTAAGTCACTGGTACAGAAATGGTTAAGAAACACTGTACTGTACTGCCAGTGTTACGTGTCAGCACCAGTGCCTGTGTGTAAGTACGAGGTGTAGGGTCAGGGTGTATGTTTGGGGATTTTGTGTGTGTGTGTGTGTGTGTGTGTGTGTGTGTGTGTGTGTGTGTGTGTGTGTGTGTGTGTGTGTGTGTGTGTGTGTGTGTGTGTGTGTGTGTGTGTGTGTGTGTGTGTGTGTGTGTGTGTGTATGGAGTTGGCAGCGCTCATAGTGATGTGGGCTGGTGTAGATAAAATGCCAATGCCAAATTCTTGTCCCAGGCTACCCCTGTTGTTTTTTAATTTGTCAGGCTACTTTGGTAGGGAGTGGAAAATACAAATACAATGCCTTCAGAAAGTAGTCACACCCCTTGACTTTTCCCCTATTTTGGTGTGTTACAGCCAGAATTTAAAATTGATTACATTGAGATTTTTGTCACTGGACAACACACAATACCCCATAATGTCAAAGTGGAATTAGGTTTTTTGAAATGTTTACAAATTAATTAAATATGAAAAGCTGAAATGTCTTGAGTCAATAAGTTGTTATGGCAAGCCTAAATAAGTTCAGAGGTAAAGATTTGCTTAACAAGTCATATAGTAAGTTGCATGGACTGACTCTGTGTGCAATAATAGTGTTTAACCTCACTAGGGTAGGGGGGATTATTTTCACCTCCGGATGAAAAGCGTGCCCAAAGTAAACTGCCTGCTACTCAGGCCCAGAAGCTAGGATATGCATATATTAGTAGATTTGGATAGAAAACACTCCAAAGTTTCTAACACTGTTAAAATAATGTCTGTGAGTATAACAGAACTGAAATGGCAGGTGAAAACCTGAGGAAAATCCATCCAGGGAGTGCCATTACCTTGAAATGGCTGTTTTTCCAATGAAAGCCTATCCACCATTTAAAGGGATAGGACCCAGATTACGTTCCCTATGGCTTCCAGTAGTTGTGAACAGTCTTTAGACATTGTTTCAGGCTTTATTCTGAAAAATGAGGGCGATTGACAACATTGAGTGAGTGGACCCTGGGATGTCCTCAGAGCTAGTTACTGCGAACGACTGAGAGCACGCCTTTCTTGTTTTCCTTTTATATTGACGAAGCTTTTGTCCGGTTGAAATAATATTGATTATTTAGGCTAAAAACAACACGAGGATTGATTACAAATATCGTTTGACATGTTTATATCAACTTTACGGATACTATTTGGAATTTTCGTCTGCCTCTTGCGATCACATTTGAGCCAGTGGATTACTGAACAAATCGCACAAACAAAATGGAGGTTTTTGGATATAAAGAGGGACTTTATCAAACAAAACAAACATTTTTCGTTTAACATGGAGTCTTGTGAGTGCAACCATACGAAGATCATCAAAGGTAAGTGATTAATTTTATTGCTATTTCTGACTTTCGTGACTAATCTACTTGGCTGGTAACTGTACATAATGTTTTGTGTGCTGAGTGCTGTCCTCAGATAATCGCATGGTTTGCTTTTGCCGTAAAGCCTTTTTGAAATCTGACACGGCGGCCGGATTAACAAGAAATTAAGATTTATTTTGATATATAACACATATATTTTCAAGAATGTTAAATATTTGAATTTAGTATTTTTGAATTTCGCGCTCTGCAATTTCACTGGATGTTGGCCTGGTGGGACGGTAGCGTCCCACACCCCCTAGAGGTTAACATGATTTCTGAATGACTACCTCATCTCTGTACCCCACACATACAATTATACATATATACACATACAATTATCTGTAATGTCCCTCAGTCGAGCAGTGAATTGCAAGCACAGATTCAACCACAAAGACTAGGGAGGTTTTCCAATGCCTCGCAAAGAAGGGCACCTATTGGTAGATGGGTAAAAAATTGCAGAAATCAATGGACGTATACATTGGTTTTTCAACAGGACAATAACCCATCACACCTCCAGGCTTGGTAAGGACTATTTTACCAAGAAGGAGAGTGGACTGCTGCATCAGAATACCTGGCCTCCATAATCCCCCAACCTCAAACAAATTGAGATGGTTTGGGATGAGTCAGACTGCAGAGTGAAGGAAAAGCAGCCAACAAGTGCTCAGCATATATGGGAACTCCTTCAAGACTGTTGGAAAAGGATTCCAGGTGAAGCTGGTTGAGAGAATGCCAAGAGGGTGCAAAGCTGTCATCAAGGCAAAGGGTGGCTATTTGAAGAATCTCAAATATACATTTAGATTTGTTAACACTTTTTTAGTTACTACATGATTCCATATGTTATTTCATAGTTTTGATGCCTTCACTATTATTATAGAAACACATTATTATAGAAAATAGTAAAAAGAAAAAAAAACCTTGAATGAGTTGGTGTTCTAGAACTTTAGACCGGAAGTGTATGTCCCCCCTTTGTTCCCCATTGTCCTTGTTGGTTATTGTTACCATGTCCGTTGGTCTTGTGAGCACCTGTGCTGTTGTATCGGCTTCCATGCTTCGTGTTATTGTGCACTTGTTTTATGGGTCTCGTCCCATGTATTATTTGGAGGTTTACACCTCGCTCTTTTGGGTGGATAAAATAAATCCCCCTATTACGTATTCTTGTGCTTGTCTCCTATCCTTATACAGCGTGACAGAATAACCAACCTACTAAATGGAGACTAGCTGTCAACCATCATAGAGACAGTCCAGGATCAAGGACTGTCTCTCCAGACTCGGCAGCGCCATGGACAGGGTTCTGGCAACCATCCTGCGTTTGGAGGGGAATGTGCAGTCCCTTCAGTCTCCAGCACCGGTTCCAGCACCAGCCACCACACCACTACCTGCCTCTGTCCCATCTGAGCCAGCCTCCATCCCATCTGAGCCGGAATACCCCTGTCCCTTCTGGAGTGCTTTGACGGCGCGCCAGCAAGATGCAAGGGATTCCTTCTGCAATGCGACCTGTACCTCGCTCACTACAATGAGGCTGTCTCTGGGAGAGACAGGGTTGCCAACGTCATCTCGGCACTGACCGAAAGGGCCCTGGACTGGGGTGCCGCGGTCTGTGAAATGGCGGACCTGAGGTCGAGTCCTACGAGCGCTTCACCTTCTTCCACTCGGTGATTGGTCATCCTGTGCAGGGCCGAGAGGAGGGTGAGCGCCTACTCTGACTACGCTAGGGATCTAGGACCGCCTCGAAGTTCGCTCTGGAGTTCTGGAATATCACAGCCTCCACCGGATGGAATGAGTCGGCTCTGGTCACCGTGTTCAGCAGCGGACTGCGGGAGGAGGTACAGGTGGAGTTGCCGTGATGACAACCTGTCACTCGACCAGCTCATCAGCATGGCGATTCATTTGGACAACCTCCTGCGGTCCCGACCAAAGACCTGCACGGAATCCGGAGCCCATGGCTACACCTGCTCTGTGGCCGGAGCCGATGGAGGTGGGCTCTGCACGTTTGCCTAAGGCAAAGCGTAGGAGCAGGAGGAATCTGGGCCTCTGCTCCTATTGTGTAGTAAGGGGTAATTTCTCCCCAACCTGCCCTCTATCCACTAATAGGCGAGGAGGTGACAAGCTAGGGAATTCTCCTGCTCCAACCCAGGTGGGATGCAAGTTCTCCCCTCCTTTTCTGTCAGCTCAACCACAGTGTTTTCCCATTAAATTCCCTGAATACCCTAGCCCCACACTCCCGTTAGCTCTGATTGTTAGCTCTGATTTCCGGAGCTGCCTGGAATCTTTTAGATTAGACACCCATTCCGGTTCGAGCCCTGGATAATCGTCCAATAGGGCCAGGGCTCGTACATCACATCACTGTTCCCGTTTCTCTGCTGAACCATGACACTTATTTAGAACAGATCACCTTTTTGTTTATAGACAACCCCACGCACCCCGTTGTGTTAGGTCTCCCCTGGTTGAGCTGGCATAACCCTGTTATTTCCTGGTCCGAGGGGAGACTGCTGGGTTGGTTGCAGGAGTGTCAGGGAAGGTGTCTCGTGGTGTCTGTCAACACCACTACGGTGGAAAGTCTGGACCACACACCTCAAGTGGAGTTACCAGAGGAATACCAGGATCTGCATCGGGTTTTCTCTAAGACCCAGGCTACACGCCTGCCTCCTCATCGCCCCTGGGGACTGTGCCATTGATCTGCTGTCTGACGCAGCCCTCCCGGGAGGACACGTCTATCCCCTCTCCTATGCAGAGACCGAGGCCATGGAGACCTACGTACAGGAGAGCCTCCAGCAGGGTTTTATCCGCCCCTCTACGTCAACAGCCTGCTCGAGCTTTGTTTTTGTTAAAAAGAAAGATGGGGGGACTGCGCTCCTGCTTTGAATTTTGAACTCTGAAAAAAGCCACTGTTAAGTTCAGCTATCCTTTACCCCTCATCTCAACCATTATCAAACAAATGCATGGTGTGCAGTACTTCACAAAGTGAACTTGAGGAGAGACTACAATCTGGTGCGCATTCGTGCAGTTGTAGAATGTAAAAGCGGCCTTTTCCCACGACCACAGGCTTTTACGAGTATCTCGTAATATCTTTTGGCCTGTATAAAGCTCCTTCAGTCTTCCAGGCCTTTATTAACTTACATCTAGATGTTCCGCTAGCGGAACGCCTCGCCAATATCCAATGATAGAGCGTGGCACGAATTACAAACTCCTCAAAAATCCCAAAACTTCAATTTTTCAAACATATGACTATTTCACAGCATTTTAAAGACAAGACTCTCCTTTATCTAACCACACTGTCCGATTTCAAAAAGGCTTTACAGCGAAAGCAAAACATTAGATTATGTCAGCAGAGTACCAAGCCAGAAATAATCAGACAACCATTTTTCAAGCTAGCATATAATGTCACAAAAACCCAGAAGACAGCTAAATGCAGCACTAACCTTTGATGATCTTCATCAGATGACACACCTAGGACATTATGTTATACAATACATGCATGTTTTGTTCAATCAAGTTCATATTTATATCAAAAAACAGCTTTTTACATTAGCATGTGACGTTCAGAACTAGCATACCCCCCGCAAACTTCCGGGGAATTTGCTAACAATTTACTAAATAACTCACGATAAACGTTCACAAAAAGCATAACAATTATTTTAAGAATTATAGATACAGAACTCCTCTATGCACTCGATATGTCCGATTTTAAAATAGCTTTTTGGTGAAAGCACATTTTGAAATATTCTAAGTACATAGCCCAGGCATCACGGGCTAGCTATTTAGACACCCGGCAAGTTTAGCCTTCACCAAAATCAGATTTACTATTATAAAAGTTTGATTACCTTTTGTTGTCTTCATCAGAATGCACTCCCAGGACTGCTACTTCAATAACAAATGTTGGTTTGGTTCAAAATAATCCATCGTTATATCCGAATAGCGGCGTTTTGTTCGTGTGTCCCAGACACTATCCGAAATGGTAAATCAGGATCGCGCGCATGGCGCAATTCGTGACAAAAAAAATCTAAATATTCCATTACCGTACTTCGAAGCATGTCAACCGCTGTTTAAAATCAATTTTTATGCAATTTATCTCGTAAAAAAGCAATAATATTCCGACCGGGAATCTCCTTTTCGGCAAACAGAGGAAAAATCACAAAGACGGGGGCAGCCAGGGCACGCGCCTAAGCCCACAGTCCCTTGATCGGCCACTTGAGAAAGGTGATAATGTGTTTCAGCCTGGGGCTGGGATGACGACATTCAGGTTTTTCCCGGGCTCTGAGCGCCCATGGAAGACGTAGGAATTGTCACGTTAGAGCAGAGATCCTTTGTAAAAGATAGAGATGGCAAAGAAGTTCAAGAAATGGTCAGACAGGCCACTTCCTGTAAAGGAATCTCTCAGGTTTTGACCTGCCATTTGAGTTCTGTTATACTCAGAGACACCATTCAAACCGTTTTAGAAACTTTGGAGTGTTTTCTTATCCAAAGCCAATAATTATATGCATATTCTAGTTACTGGGCAGAAGTAGTAACCAGATTAAATCGGGTACGTTTTTTATCCAGCCATGATAATACTGCCCCCTAGCCATAACAGGTTAAGCCATTAATCAACCTAGATGGTCTATTTGTCATGTATGATGAGGGAGAAGTGGGATTTTGATGTTTTTTAACGATTTTTTGAAAAACTTCCAAAATGAGAATTACCATCATGAATTTGACATGCTCAAAAATACTGCAGAAATGCAAAATTCACTGGCCCGATGAACTCAGGATGGCCGGGCAGTGACTGTGGTTCCTCTCCATCGCTTGTTGTGGTGTTTTCATCATGTCCATTTGGTGATGTTTTTCACTATTGAATCATATTGCAAATGTACAATATGTTGCAATTTGGTGCAATATTTTTCAATGGGCATTTACCATCACAAATTTGACATGGTCAAAAATACTGCAGAAATGCAAAATTGACTGGCCCGATGATCTCAGGATGGCCGGGCAGTGACTGTGGTTCCTCTCCATCGCTCGTTGTGATGTTTTCATCATGTCCATTTGGTGATGTTTTTCACTATTGAATCATTTTGCAAATATACAATATGTTGCAATTTGTTGCAATATTTTTCAATGGGCATTTAGCATCACAAATTTGACATGCTCAAAAATACTGCAGAAATGCAAAATTGACTGGCCCGATGAACTAGTGGTTCCTCTCCATCACTCGATGGTGACATGAGAGAAGTGGGACTCCAACAGTCAATTAGGTATCATTCTGACACCAAACTGATACCATCTGACACCAAACCCACTTTTTCCAACTTGTTTAGAAGCCAACTATCACATATATCAGAGCAGGCCCATAATTCATAGCGCCTTCAGATTAAACCATAATAAAAATGTAAAACACATAGTTACGTTCTAGCTGTGAGTCCAGCTCTGACAGTATGTGTTGGACTATGTGAGGCGACCCCGAATCCCAAGTTTCGGCTCGATAGGTCATTCGGTGCCCGAGCAACGACCTTAATTGTTGCTGAAAATATACTTTTTCCAGGCGTTGCTACGGTGTCCTTGAATGAGCTATCGGACAGAAACGTTGGGGTCCGTCTCTATGGGCCGAAGCGGTTTCAATGCACCTAGTCTTGCGACTCTGGGATATTTCTAAATGTTGCCATTTTCGTGATGTCAAAATGAATTCAACATATTGCAAATGTATGAGGCTGTTTCTCGGTCTGAGAACCGTCTAGAGCCACATAACTCACCGTGCAATATCTACTTGAGCTCTAGAACAGGTTTCTAAAGTTTCAGAGCTCTAGGTCTGACGGTTCTTTGATCGTTCGAACAAAGGTAACTATTGCAGGCACTGTATGTCTCTAAGCCCCACACTGTGTCACTATGTCCTAGCTGTGTGTGTGTTAGTTTTTTGCAAATCTGATGGTATAAATGACTGATTAACAGTTCATGAGGGTTACCTAGTCACACATAAGAAGTTTTTAAATTATCAGACTTTTTTAACCCTTCAAAACAGCCACTGTGACCCATATTTAAGGCAATTCTGGTGGGCACAGGAAGCTATAAGTAAAAAAATATCCTGATTGGGGTATGTTCTTACAGAATCCTGAGTTTAAAGTCTTTACGTTAAGAATTGACTGATCTACATATGGTTGAATGCAGTGATTTTCACAATCTGCAGGCTGGTTATAGAAAAACATCTTTAGGGTGTTTTTAACCACTTCAGGTTGCTCCAGGAAGCTTAGAATTGACATAGGTAGACCTCATAGTGGCCTGATGGTATGTCATCGAAGACAGGTTCATAAGGCATTCATAAAACACATAGGCTTCAGGTTGAATTAAGGGGAATAGGTTAGCCTTGCGCAAATCGGGAGGACCTCAGGAACATTCCTGAGGTTGAATTGTGCTTCTAACGCTAACGGTTCCGTCGCTGTCACCCAAAAGCACTTGAAATTTAGGGCCAGGCTGATGGGATAAATGACTGATTTACAGTTCATGAGGGTTGCCTAGTCACACATATGAAGTTTTGGAAAGATGTGACTTTTTTAACCCTTCAAAACAGCTACTCTGACCCCAATTTAAGGCACTTCCGGTTGGCACAGGAAGCTTAGAATCGACACATGTTGTCAATGGGGTAGGCTTTCACAGAATCCTGAGTTTTAAGTCTTTACGTCAAGAATTGACTGATTTACACTTGGGTTGAATTCAGTGATTTTCACAATCAGTTGGTTGGTTAAATCAATACAACTTTAGGGTGTTTTTAACAACTTCCGGTTGTTGTAGAAAGCTTAGAATGGACACACGTTGTCATTTGGGTAGGCTTTCACAGAATCCTGAGTTTTAAGTCCTTACATCAAGAATTGACGGATTTACACAGGGTTGAATTGAGTGATTTTCACA
Organism: Salmo salar; assembly: GCF_965601325.2. NCBI lineage: Eukaryota > Metazoa > Chordata > Actinopteri > Salmoniformes > Salmonidae > Salmo > Salmo salar. Next base: position 82,938,759 of record NC_138295.1, read on the forward strand.
ATCTGCAGGCTGGATATATATAAACACCTCTAGGGTGTTTTTAACAAGTTCCGGTTGCTCTAGGAAGCTTAGAATCGACACAGGTAGACCTCACAGTAGCCTGATGGATTGTTATCGAAGACAGGTTCATAAAGCATTCATAACCCACATAGGCTTCAGGTTGAATTAAGGGGAATAGGCAATGTATTCCTATGAGGAGAGAAGTCATTGCAAACTGTTTGATGTAAACACCTTCTTATCACTGTTAAGGGTTAATGCCACACGGTCACCGTTAGGCTTGCACAGATCGGGAGGACCTCAGGAACGTTCCAGAGGTGGAATTGTGCTTGTAACCCTAACTGTTCTCTCGCTGTCACCCAAAAACACTTGAAATTTAGGGACAGGCTTCATTTTGGGCCTACTTTTATTTAAGGTCGATGCGCTCAGACCGAGCAAGCTACGGTCAAGTGGGGCATCTCGTTGAACTCGGCACAGCCTAGAGATAATGCTAATGCCATTGCAGGCTCTTTGTGTCTTTAAGCACCGCACACTGTCACTCCATCCTTGCTCTGTGTGTGTGTGTGTGTGTGTGTGTGTGTGTGTGTGTGTGTGTGTGTGTGTGTGTGTGTGTGTGTGTGTGTGTGTGTGTGTGTCCGTGTGTGTGTGTCCGTGTGTGTGTGTGTGTGTGTGTGGGGGGGGGGGAGAGCTTTTCTTTGTCATCTGATGGGATAAATGACTAATTTACAATTCATGAGGGTTGCCTAGTCACACATATGAAGATTTTGAAAGATGTGACTTTTTTAACCCTTCAAAAAAGCTACTCTGACCCCAATTTAAGACACTTCCGGTTGGCACAGGAAGGTTAGAATCGACACATTTTGTCATTGGGGTAGGCTTTCACAGAATCCTGAGCTTTAAGTCTTTACGTCAAGAATTTACGGATTTACACAGGGTTGAATTGAGTGATTTTCACAATCTGTATGTTAGTTATATCAAAACACCTTTAGGGTGTATTTAACAACTTCTGGTTGCTCCAGGAAGCTTAGAATCGACACAGGTAGACCTCACAGTAGCCTGATTGATTTTTATCGAAGACAGGTTCATAAGGCGTTCATAAACCACATAGGCTTCAGGTGTAATTAAGGGGAATATGCATTGTATTCATATGAGGAGAGAAATCATTGCAAACTGTTTGATGTAAAAACCTTCTTTTCACTGTTAAGGGTTAATGCTTTTTATTAAAATGTCCATAAGCAGATGTAGCAGAAAAGGAACAACAAATAACTAATACAGCGTGTATAAAATAGTGAAGGTGAAGCACCCTGAGACGCAATTATCTCCCCATAATAATTGATTGTTCAATTAATCAAAGATATAATTAATCCTTTAATTCCCATATGATTCTTTCATTTGTTGTGATAAATTGTGATAACCTCAAATGATGTGTAAAAACGCATGTGGTCTGTGACCCACGCTGACAGGACTGTTTTAATATCCCTATATGATGGGCGCTTCATGAGAATTTGAACTGATTGAATTTGAATGTTTAGAAGTATTTTTGTACTGCTTCAAGTGAGGAATCACCTCAAAAATACTTCCAAAGTATTCAAAACATTTAAATTCATTCAGTTTAAATTCTCATGAAGCACCCATCAGATAGTGATATGAAAAACAGTTCTGTGAGCGTCTATGTCAATCATCCGTCCAAACATATAGGGTCAGTTTTCTGGACCCAGATTAAGTTACTCCTGGACTAAAAAGCATGTTGAATGGAGAATCTCCATTGAAAGTAACTAGTCCAGGACTAGGCTTAATCTGTATCCGGGATACCATCCCAAAGAGCAAGACATACTTTTTTTTCAAGAAGTAGGAGTTACTGTTTCCAGTGCTGTTTCCAGAGTACTGTTTCCAGCCCCTTCCATGTACACCAATCCCCAGTGGGCTCCAATGGATGTGATCCCGGCACCGTTGAAGCGACCACTGAGCAGCCTCAGCTCATTGCCCATGTTGGCTGGGTAGAAGTTGAAGGAGACTTGGTTGGGCAGGCCGGCTGACAGAGTGCGCCCCATGTTGGTGGTTAACACCAGCTTGCAGATGTAGTCTGCTGGGTTGTACTTCCCAGACACCTCGACGATGGACTCATCATTAAACAGCTCCATCTCCTGCTTTTCACCCCCTTCACGACCAAACACAGGGGACCAGGTGGAGCCGTATCTCAGCTGGAACCTAAAACAGAGGAAGCTTTTCACGTTGGTTGTGTTTTGATAAGGCACATTCAGACCGAGAGAGCATGTAGCGTCAGAGAATATCAAGGAATGACATTTTACATTGTACTCTGGGTTAGATACGATAACACTATTGTTTGGTCATGTACTGAATATGTAATAAACACAACAAATAAATAAATACAGAAAGAAAGAAAGAAAGAAAGAAAGAAAGAAAGAAAGAAAGAGTTTCTGTTGGGTAGTGTAGTTGGACTGAGTCAGTGGTGTGTGTTGGGTAGTGTAGTTGGACTGAGTCAGTGTTGTCTGTTCATGTGTCAGTTTCTGCTCACCCGCTGATGTAGGCGTTGCTGTTGTAGTTGTAGTTGTAGTAGTAGTTGTTGTTGATCTCCCACACTCTGACTGCTGTGATGCGTCCCTCACCGTAGGAAGCAAATGGGGTCCCACCTCCCTGACCCACCGCAGAGGAATACGAGTACGGGTCTTTGATGGCTAAAATAACATGGGCAATATGTTTACTATATTTGCTATATTAATAATACATATTTCTATATACATCGTTTTAATTTTACCAACACATTTCTGAAAGATCTACACATTATGAATAAAGTGCAGATGAATTAACTAAAGTACATTCTGCAATGATTTAATCCATCAGCTTTTGTCTCAAAGAAGAACTCCTAAGTCGAACTGAAAAAACAAGTTGGTGAAAGCACAAAAGCTATTATTTTATCATTATCATTCAGAATTGTATTTTTATTACTCACGCATTGCCAAGCAGCTAGCCAAGAACACTGTGACAACCAGGATTGAGAACATTCTGCAAAAGGGAGGCATCAATACTTAAGACCTTTAATTTCAGTCAGTTTCACTCACTCCATTTCACTTTAAATGGTAAAACTTGAAAAAATGTAGTTAATAATGTTTTTCATAGTAGTTTGTCAAAACAACTAAGTCCTTTTACCTGTCAGGTCAACCAGTGTTTTCTAGGAGGGAAAAGAAAATAACCTTTTGAATTGTGACGTAACAAACAACAAACCATTCTTGAATGTGAAATGTTATAAAACAGATCTAAAAAGTTGAACCTACTCTTGTTTACTACAATCACTCTTGTAGTGCTAAGCTAATTATTAAAAATAATGTCAGATCATTGAATTTAAATTTAGAGGCAAAAGGGCCAACATGTTTGTGCCCAAGTACCAAGAGATAATGAGTATTAACTTCATAACATTTCCCACACTAGTATCATACATTGAATACAAGTTTTCAATTTAATTAGTTATGTAGTTACCCACAGTGCTATCTTGAGATGTGTGTGAAAACCTGTGAAAGCTTCTTATCTCTCTGTCTCTGCAAGGTCCTTCTAGTCTACTGCTTCCTCTAAGAACTGCATTTATACCTGCTGAACATTCCATCAGCTCTAGATGGAAGGAGCATGACAAAGAACACCTTTAGTCAGTCACTATAGAGAAGTCAGACATTGTTTTCTAATTGGTCTAGGCTACTTTGGGAGGGAGTATCAAGGAAATACTATAAGGAAACAAGCATATTTCTGTTAAGAAAAAGGGCGGGGGTGTATGACTTATGATTAACGAGACGTGGTGTGATCATAACAACATACAGGAACTCAAGTCCTTCTCTTCACCCGACTTAGAATTCCTCACAATCAAATGCCGACCGCATTATCTACCTAGAGAATTCTCTTCGATTATAATCACAGCCGCATATATCCCCCCCAAGCAGACACATCGATGGCCCTGAATGAACTTCATTTGACACTATGTAAACTGGAATCCACATAGGCTGCATTTATTGTAGATGGGGATTTTAACAAGGCTAATCTGAAAACAAGGCTCCCTAAATTCTATCAGCATGTCGATTGCGCTACCAGGGCTGGCAAAACCCTAGATCATTGCTATTCTAACTTCCGCGACGCATATAAGGCCCTCCCCCGCCCTCCTTTCGGAAAAGCTGACCACGACTCAATTTTGTTGCTTCCAGCCTATAGACAGAAACTAAAACAGGAAGCTCCCACGCTCAGGTCTGTTCAACACTTGTCCGACCAATCGGATTCCACGCTTCAAGATTGCTTCGATCACGTGGACTGGGATATGTTCCGCATTGTGGCGAACAACAACATTGACGAATACGCTGAGTCGGTGAGCGGGTTTATTAGCAAGTGCATCGGTGATGTCGTACCCACAGCGTCTATTAAAACATTCCCAAACCAGAAACTGTGGATTGATGGCAGCATTCGCGCAAAACTGAAAGCGCGAACCACTGCTTTTAATCAGGGCAAGGTGACCGGAAACATGACCAAATACAAACAGTGTAGCTATTCCCTCCGCAAGGCAATCAAACAAGCTAAGCGTCAGTATAGAGACAAAGTAGAGTCGCAATTCAACGGCTCAGACACGAGCGGTATGTGGCAGGGTCTACAGTCAATCACGGACTATAAAAGGAAAACCAGCCCCGTCGCGGACTAGGATGTCTTGCTCCCAGACAGCCTAAACAACTTCTTTGCTCACTTTGAGGACAATACAGTGCCACTGACATGGCCCGCTACCAAAACCTGCGGGCTCTCCTTCACTGCAGCCGATGTGAGCAAAACATTTAAACGTGTCAACCCTCACAGGGCTGCAGGCCCAGACTGCATCCCCAGCTACGTCCTCAGAGCATGCGCAGACCAGCTGGCTGGTGTGTTTACGGACATATTCAATCAATCCTTATCCCAGTCTGCTGTCCCCACATGCTTCAAGAGGGCCACCATTGTTCCTGTTCCCAAGAAAGCTAAGGTAACTGAGCTAAATTTACGTCATAATGAAGTGCTTTGAGAGACGAGTCAAGGACCATATCACTTCCACCCTCCCTGACACCCTAGACCCACTCCAATTTGCTTACCGCCCCAATAGGTCCACAGACGACGCAATCGCAATCACACTGCACACTGCCCTAACCCATCTGGACAAGAGGAATACCTATGTGAGAATGCTGTTCATCGACTACAGCTCAGCATTTAACACCATAGTACCCTCCAAACTCGTCATCAAGCTCGAGACCCTGGGTCTCGACCCCGCCCTGTGCAACTGGCTCCTGGACTTCCTGATGGGCCGCCATCAGGTGGTGAGGGTAGGTAACAACATCTCCACCCCGCTGATCCTCAACACTGGGGTCCACAAGGGTGCATTCTCAGCCCTCTCCTGTCCTCCCTCTTCACCCATGACTGCGTGGCGATGCACGCCTCCAACTCAATCATCAAGTTTGCAGACAACACTACAGTGGTAGGCTTGATTACCAACAACGACGAGACGGCCTACAGGGAGGAGGTGAGGGCCCTCGGAGTGTGGTGTCAGGAAAATAACCTCACACTCAATGTCAACAAAACAAAGGAGATGATCGTGGACTTCAGGAAACAGCAGAAGGAGCACCCCCCTATCCACATCGATGGGACAGTAGTGGAGAGGGTAGAAAGTTTTAAGTTCCTCAGCATACACATCATGGACAAACTTAAATGGTCCAACCACACAGACAGCGTGGTGAAGAAGGCGCAGCAGCGCCTCTTCAACCTCAGGAGGCTAAAGAAATTTGGCTTGTCACCAAAAACACTCACAAACCTTTACAGATGCACAATCGAGAGCATCCTGTCTGGCTGTATCACCGCCTGGTACGGCAACTGCTCCGCCCAAAACCGTAAGGCTCTCCAGAGGGTAGTGAGGTCTGCACAACGCATCACCGGGGGCAAACTACCTGCCCTCCAGGACACATACACCACCCGATGTCACAGGAAGGCCAAAAAGATCATCAAGGACAACAACCACCCAAGCCACTGCCTGTTCACCCCGCTATCATCCAGAAGGCGAGGTCAGTACAGGTGCAGCAAAGCAGGGACCGAGAGACTGAAAAACAGCTTCTATCTCAAGGCCATCAGACTGTTAAACAGCCATCACTAACATTGAGTGGCTGCTGCCAACATACTGACTCAACTCCAGCCACTTTGATAATGGAAAATGGATCTAATAAATGTATCACTACCCACTTCAAACAATGCCACTTCATATAACATTTACATACCCTTCATTACTCATCTCATATGTATATACTGTACTCTATACCATCTACTGCATCTTGCCATCTTGATGTAATGTATCACTAGTCACTTTAAACAATGCCACTTTTATATGTTTACATACCCTACATTACTCATCTCATATGTATATACTGTACTCTATACCATCAACTGCATCTTGCCTATGCCGTTCTATACCATCACTCATTCATATATTTTTTTAATGTACATATTCTTATTCATTCCTTTACACTTGTGTGTGTATAAGGTAATTGTTGTGAAATTGTTAGGATAGATTACTCGTAGGATATTACTGCATTGTCGGAACTAGAAGCACAAGCATTTCGCTACACTCGCATTAACATCTGCTAACCATGTGTATGTGACAAATAAAATTTGATTTGATTTGAAAAATACTCATTGTGTTCTTTTGAATTGTAACAAATGAATGATCTGAAATAGGGATTAAAAAAATATACAATCTAACAACCGAACAATTAAAAGAATGTACCAAAATTGTATGAATGTGTACGAAAATCACTCAAAATCAGTCTCCCAATCTTCAGTTGTTTTATTACACCAAGAGGTACTCCTTCCCTTCAAACATCAACACGCTGAAAAAGACAAGTGGATCTGGTCATTAACAGGATGGTTAGTTCATTGGTTTGCTCAAATACCTACAGTATTTTATTGTAGAATATTTGTTTCAGTACATGTATTTCAATTTAATTCTAGATGTGCACATGAGATTCCAACATTTTTGTCTCCATTATTGTCCGACGTTTTCTTAATCTGTTACAATACTCACATCTTCATTAAATCACTGGCAACCTGTACATGTTACTACAGGAAAACAATATGATTTCATTTTTTGCAGATTAACCAGATAAATATCAGCAGAAGTTACAAAGTGAGAAAATAAATAAAAGTTTATATACACATTACTAAGTGAAATACCCGGAGGCACTTGTTACTACCTATCTATAAAATGTGATAGTTCAATTAACATATTGTTAGATTACTTGTTGGATATTACTGCATGGTCGGAACTAGAAGCACAAGCATTTCGCTACACTCGCATTAACATCTGCTAACCATGTGTATGTGACCAATAACATTTGATTTGATTTGATAGTAATACAAATATGTAATGTAGGACCTTATTGATAAAAAATAAAATGCCAATGTAAAGCACAATTGCTTTTGTGTAAGTAGGTTGAGTTATCTATACTGCTCAAAAAAATAAAGGGAACACTTAAACAACACAATGTAACTCCAAGTCAATCACACTTCTGTGAAATCAAACTGTCCACTTAGGAAGCAACACTGATTGACAATAAATTTCACATGCTGTTGTGTAAATGGAATAGACAACAGGTGGAAATTATAGGCAATAAGCAAGACACCCCCAATAAAGGAGTGGTTCTGCAGGGGGTGACCACAGACCACTTCTCAGTTCCTATGCTTCCTGGCTGATGTTTTGGTCACTTTTGTAAGCTGGCGGTGCTTTCACTCTAGTGGTAGCATGAGACGGAGTCTACAACCCACACAAGTGGCTCAGGTAGTGCAGCTCATCCAGGATGGCACATCAATGCGAGCTGTGGCAAGAAGGTTTGCTGTGTCTGTCAGCGTAGTGTCCAGAGCATGGAGGCGCTACCAGGAGACAGGCCAGTACATCAGGAGACGTGGAGGAGGCCGTAGGAGGGCAACAACACAGCAGCAGGACCGCTACCTCCGCCTTTGTGCAAGGAGGAGCAGGAGGAGCACTGCCAGAGCCCTGCAAAATAACCTCCAGCAGGCCACAAATGTGCATGTGTCTGCTCAAACGGTCAGAAACAGACTCCACGAGGGTGGTATGAGGGTCCGAGGTCCACAGGTGGGGGTTGTGCTTACAGCCCAACACCGTGCAGGACGTTTGGCATTTGCCAGAGAACACCAAGATTGGCAAATTCGCCACTGGCGCCCTGTGCTCTTCACAGATGAAAGCAGGTTCACACTGAGCACATGTGACAGACGTGACAGACTCTGGAGACGCCGTGGAGAACGTTCTGCTGCCTGCAACATCCTCCAGCATGACCGGTTTGGCGGTGGGTCAGTCATGGTGTGGGGTGGCATTTCTTTGGGGGGGCCACACAGCCCTCCATGTGCTCGCCAGATGTAGCCTGACTGTCATTAGGTACCGAGATGAGATCCTCAGACCCCTTGTGAGACCATATGCTGGTGCGGTTGGCCCTGGGTTCCTCCTAATGCAAGACAATGCTAGACCTCATGTGGCTGGAGTGTGTCAGCAGTTCCTGCAAGAGGAAGGCATTGATGCTATGGACTGGCCCGCCCGTTCCCCAGACCTGAATCCAATTGAGCACATCTGGGACATCATGTCTCGCTCCATCCACCAACGCCACGTTGCACCACAGACTGTCCAGGAGTTGGCGGATGCTTTAGTCCAGGTCTGGGAGGAGATCCCTCAGGAGACCATCCGCCACCTCATCAGGAGCATGCCCAGGCGTTGTAGGGAGGTCATACAGGCACGTGGAGGCCACATACACTACTGAGCCTCATTTTGACTTGTTTTAAGGACATTACATCAAAGTTGGATCAGCCTGTAGTGTGGTTTTCCACTTTAATTTTGAGTGTGACTCCAAATCCAGACCTCCATGGGTTGATAAATTGGATTTCCATTGATTATTTTTGTGTGATTTTGTTGTCAACACATTCAACTATGTAAAGAAAAAAGTATTTAATAAGATTATTTATTTCATTCAGATCTAGGATGTGTTGTTTAAGTGTTCCCTTTATTTTTTTGAACAGTGTGTTTTATTTTAGCTGGGGAAGAATGTGAATTTATCTCAATAACTACCCATTGGGCACATACTGGTTGAATCAACGTTTTTTTCCACGTCATTTCATTTCACTTCAAAAGGTAAAACTTGAAATAAGTTTGTTAATAATGTTTTTAATAGTTCTTAAAAACAAGTCAGGCATTGTACCTGTTAGGTCAATCACCCCTAGGGGGGAAAGAAAATACACTTTATTGAATTGTGAAATGTGACGTAACAATCAACAAACCATTCTTGAATGTGAAATGTTTTGAAACGGCTTAAAAAGGATAAACCTAATCTTGTTTACTACAATCACTCTTGTAGTGCTAAGCTACTGTCACGTTAAAAATAAAGGCAATAGGGCCAAAATGTTTGTACCCAAGTACTAAGAGATGATGAGTATTAACTTTAAAACATTTCCCACACAATTATTATTTATTAAATACAAGTGCACATTTTCTATTTCGTTAGTTGTGTAGTTACCCACAGTGCTATCTTGAGATGTGTGTGAAAACCTGTGAAACCTTCTTATCTCTCTCTGCCATGTCCTTCTAGTCTACTGCTTCCTCTAAGAACTGCATTTATACCTGCTGAACATTCCATCAGCTCTAGATGGAAGGAGCATGACAAAGAACACCTTTAGTTAGTCACTATAGAGATGTCAGATATTGTTTACTAATTGGTCGCAGCTACATTGGTAGGGAGTGTCAAGGAAATATATACTGCTCAAAAAAATAAAGGGAACACTTAAACAACACAATGTAACTCCAAGTCAATCACACTTCTGTGAAATCAAACTGTCCACTTAGGAAGCAACACTGATTGACAACACATTTCACATGCTGTTGTGCAAATGGAATAGACAACAGGTGGAAATTATAGGCAATAAGCAAGACACTCCCAATAAAGGAGTGGTTCTGCAGGTGGAGACCAAAGACCACTTCTCAGTTCCTATGCTTCCTGGCTGATGTTTTGGTCACTTTTGAATGCTGGCGGTGCTTTCACTCTAGTGGTAGCATGAGACGGAGTCTACAACCCACACAAGTGGCTCAGGTAGTGCAGCTCATCCAGGATGGCACATCAATGCGAGCTGTGGCAAGAAGGTTTGCTGTGTCTGTCAGCGTAGTGTCCAGAGCATGGAGGCACTACCAGGAGACAGGCCAGTACATCAGGAGATGTGGAGGAGGCTGTAGGAGGGCAACATCCCAGCAGCAGGACCGCTACCTCCGCCTTTGTGCAAGGAGGAGCACTGCCAGAGCCCTGCAAAATGACCTCCACCAGACTCTGGGCTGAGAGGCATCGCTGGAGGCCCCGGGCTGAGAGGCGTCGCTGGAGGCCCCAGGCTGAGAGGCGTCGCTGGAGGCCCCGGACTGAGAGGCGTCGCCGGAGGCCCCGCGCTGAGAGGCGTCGCTGGAGGCCCCGCGCTGAGAGGCGTCGCTGGAGGCCCCGGCCTGAGGAGCATCGCTGGAGACTCCGGGCTGAGGGGTGTCGCTGGAGACTCCGGGCTGAGGGGCGTCGCTGGAGGCTCCGGGCTGAGGGGCGTCGCTGGAGGCTCTGGGCTGAGGAGCGTCGCTGGAGGCTCCTGGCTGGGGAGCGTAGCTGGAGGCTCTGGGCTGAGGAGCGTCACTGGAGGCTCCGGGCTGAGGAGCGTCACTGGAGGCTCCGGCCTGAGGAGCATCGCTGGACGGAGAGTGCGTGGAGCAGGCACAGGATGTACTAGGCCTTGGAGGCGCACTGGAGGTCTGGCGCTCAGGGCTGGCACAACCCGTCCCGGCCCAATGCTGACTATAGCCCGGTAAGAGCGGAGCGCTGGCACCGGACGAACTGGGCTGTGCTGCGGAATGCGGAGCACCATACCTGGAGCAGGCGTAGGATATCCTGGGCCCAGGATTCTCCCTGGAGGTCTGACACTTACAGCCAGCATAACCCGTCCTGGCTCAATGCTCACTCTAGCCCGGCAAGGGCGAAGCGCTGGCACAGGACGAACTGGGCTTATGGGCGACATAGTGCACATACCGCCATGCTGCCTAGCTCCTCCCTCTGTGCGTCTGCTTCGTTGGGCGCTCTCCACCAGTCCCTTTCTCCAGAATCCAGCGTCGTCATCCGCTCTTAACTCCTCGACCGGCTCTGGTTTCCTCCATGGCTCCCTCCGTATAGCCCGGGAAGTTAGGTCAGGGTTCCCCCCTGACCTAGCAACACTCCCCTTATGCCCCCCCCCCCAAAAAAAATTGGGGGCTGCCTCTGAACTCCTGAATAGGAGGATACAACACCTCGTACCTCCGTCGTTCCCTCTTCGCTTCCTCCAGCTCCTCCTTCGGGTGCTGGTACTCCCCAGCCTGGCTCCATGGACCCTTTCCATTGAGGATCTCCTCCCACGTCCATGACTCGAGATACCTCCTCTTTTGCTCCTTACCCCGCTGCTTGGTCTTCTTTTGGTGGGTGCTTCTGTCACACTCATCGTAAGGGACAGACCAAGGCGCAGCGGGTAGAGTGCTCATCTTCTTTCTTTATTTAGAGAGAACACTCAAACAAAATAAACCAACGATGAAACAGTTCCGTAAGGCACACAGGCACACTATTTGTGATAAGATTAAATGTAATTTTAGCTTCCAAATGAGAGAATTGGGTTTTCATAAGGTTAGAGCCCTGCTCAATCAGTGGCTCGCCCCTGTGAAGAGACATGGGTTATAAACTATGAAACACACCCTTCTCTCCCTCCACTATATAAGCCCTTGACGAAAATGTAACCTCCTGTTCCGAGTACGATAGGACGACGTCCATACGTTAAAAAGGACTAACATGTCAACTATAGAACTAAGCCAACCTCAGCGTGAGCTTTGGTTGTGAACAGTATGAACTTTGAACTCTTATTCACTAAAGAAGTGAGACATCCTAGCCATTGAGTTAGCAACAGCAGCTGTAAACGTGGGCTAGGAAAGGACGGACGACGTATCCAGTCTAACACACAACGAAGATACTACAACGTATTCAATTTACCACCAGAGACATTCTTCCGAGGACAGGAAGATCTCTGTTGGCCAACACGGCCAGCATCTACGACCAACCTACCGAAGCGCAGCTCAGAGTAAATATTTATTGCATTTTCCTTTTCCTTTTCCAAATGGGCGGTAACTTAGAATGCATAAGATACTGTATTTACGAAAGCTTAGCTTCTCCCTTTGTTCCTCAGTCTTCCCGCTCTTTCATTCAAGCCCAACCCCCTCTCTTTGTGTAACAAGCCATCATACAGGTTCCGTCCACCAGGGACATTTTCTGTATGACATAATTTGCATTCTGTGTATATGTAATTCTGTGTGATTAGTTAGGTATTTAGTAAATAAATAATTAAACCCAATTTTCTATTGCTGATTCAACTTGTTAGCCAAGTTGTTAACCAAGAATTTACAACTTTCAGATGAGACTGAAATAAGGTGACGATTAATATTGACTGCTATTGATGTAAAATATTACTAGGTCTTTCAGAGTTTATTCGGAAGATAACAGCTCCATAAACAGTCTTTTGTGGTGCCCTGACTTTCTAGTTAATTACATTTACATGATTAGCTCAAACAGGTAATATTAATTACAGAGAAATTATTTTATAGAATGTCATATCACTTAATCCGGCATAGCCAAAGACACGACAGTTTATATGGTGTATAGAAATGAGTCAGTTTGTGATTGAAATGAATTCTTAATTAACATGCTATTGGGCTTGTGATATAGATATCAGATGGATTTGAGAAGTTGCCTGAAAGGCAATTGTATATCTAAAATTACCCAAATATATACTTTTAATTATATATTTATTTCTTTGGCAGATATCAGCAAATCCCAGGAGGAACCACCGGTGCAGCCAATGATGAACATATACCCAAGAACTCTGATGGGGGACCGGAGGAGGAGCTTCAAGGTGGCCTGGTACCATATCCACCCCTGGCTTGATTATTTAAAAAAAAAATCAGACTCTGTGTTTTGTTATGCCTGCAGGCATTTTAGCCCTCCCAAAGTCTCAGAGACTGTATTTGATTTACAATTGGGTTTTAACAACTGGAAGAAGGCAACTTACAAAGAGGGGGGATTTGCAATTCATGCAAGGTCTGAGCGGCACAAACAAGCAATGATTACATGGAGAAACTATCAGAAAGCTGTAAAAAGTAATGCAACACTGGTAAATGCCCTAAACAAGGAACACAACAAACGGGTTCAAGAAAATCGGGACTATATTAAAACAATAGGAGAAGTACTACTACTTACAGCCACACAAAACATTGCACAAAGAGGACACGATGAGTCTGCAGAGTCAGATAATAAAGGGAACTTCATGGCAATCCTAGAAACAACAGCAAAGCATGACACAACTGTGAAAAAAGGTTGACTTCCATTCATAATGCAAAATATACAAGCAAAGGGATTCAGAATGAGTTGTTTGGCAGACATGGTTTGAACAAAAATGATAGAAGTGAAAGACAGTGAGGTCTTTAGCATAATGGCAGAAAAAACAAAAGATGTAGAAAAAAAGAGCAGATATCTCTAGTACTCAGGTACTATCTCAGAGGAGCTGTCCATGAGAGCTTTCTCCACTTTGAATCGGCTGATTGACTAGATGCAGCAGGGCTTACTGACAAAATCATACACATATTAGAAAGTCATGGTCTTGAATACAAAAACAACCTAGTAGGCCAAGCATATGTCGGTGCTTCCGTTATGAGTGGCAAGCATTCAAGCGTCCAGGCACGCATTAAAGAACAAGCAAATCATGCCTTTTACATCCACTGCAGTGCACACTGTCTAAACTTAGTTTTAGTGGATACAGTCAAAGCTGTCCCTGAGGTAGGACAGTTCTTCTCCTTACTAGAAAGACTTTACATCTTCACATCTGGGTCATATGTGCATCAAAAATGGCTTAGCATACAAAAAGAGATGTACCCAGGTGCACCTAGAGAGCTTCAGAGACTAAGTGACACTCGCTGGGCATGTCGATATATGGCTCTACATACTATTATGGATAGATTACCTGCCATTAAGTGAGTCCTGCAAGACATAGTCCAAGAACACAATGGTGACAAATCTGTTGAGGCACGAGGTCTGCTTGCAAAGATAGATTTACAATTCATTGTGTGCCTTGTTACACTCCATAAAGTGTTTGGAGAAGTAGAATTTCTATCAGATATGCTACAGTCTTCATCACTTGACCTGTCAAAGGCTGTTGATTTAGCTGAAGCCTTAGTTCAAACTTTGAATGACTACAGGGATGAGTCATTTTTTGATGACCTATGGAATGAAGTGTTGAACACAGCTGAGCAATGTGATACTGCAATACACCCCCCTGCAAAACGACCAAAAAAGCTCTCAATTTAGACACTCTAATGTCCTTGTCCTCTTGCTCAGTTGTGTGCACCGGGGCCTCCTGCTCTTTCTATTCTGGTTAGAGACAGTTTACGCTGTTCTGTGAAGGGAGTAGTACACAGCGTTGTACAAGATCTTCAGTTTCTTGGACATTTCTCGCCTGAATAGCCTTCATTTCTCAGAACAAGAACAGACTGATGAGTTTCAGAAGAAAGTCCTTTGTTTCTAGCCATTTTGAGCCTGTAATCCAACTCACAAATGCTGATGCTTCAGATACTCAACTAGTCTAAAGAATGACAGTTTTATGGCTTCTTTAATCAGAACAAAAGGTTTTCGCTGTGCTAACATTAATTGCAAAAGTGTTTTCTAATGATCAATTAGCCTTTTAAAATGATTAACTTCGATTAGCTAACACAACGTGCCATTGGAACACAGCAGTAATGGTTGCTGCTGATGGGCCTCTGTACACCTATGTAGATATTCCATAAAAAATCTGCCGTTTCCAGCTACAATAGTCATTTACAACATTAACAATGTCTACACTGTATCAATTTGATGTTACTTCAATGGACCAAAAATTTGGCCAGTGATTTGGGTCTGTATTTTGGCAGCAGCCTCTCTATGTTAGTGATGGCTGTTTAACAGTCAGATGGCCTTGAGATAGAAGCTGTTTTTCAGTCTCTCTGTCCCAGCTTTGATGTACCTGTACTGACCACGCCTTCTGGATAATAGCGGGGTGAACAGGCAGTGGCCCGGGTGGTTGTTGTCCTTGGTGATATTTTCGGCCTTCCTGTGACATCGGGTGCTGTAGGTGTCCTGGAGGGCAGGTAGTTTGCCCCCGGTGATGTGTTGTGTAGACCGCACTACCCTCTGGAGAGCCTTGCGGTTGAGGGTGGTGCAGTTATCGTACCAGGCGGTGATACAGCCCGACAGGCTGCTCTCGATTGTGCATCTGTAAAAGTTGGTGAGGATTTTAGGTGACAAGCCAAATTTCTTCAGCCTCCTGAGGTTCTTCACCACACTGTCTGTGTGGGTGGACCATTTCAGTTTGTCCATGATGTGTATGCCGAGGAACTTAAAACTTTCCACCTTCTCCTCTACTGTCCCGTCGATGTAGATCGGGGTGTGCTCCCTCTACTTTTTCCTGAAGTCCACGATCATCTCCTTTGTTTTGTTGACGTTGAGTGAGAGGTTGTTTTCCTGACACCACACTCCGAGTGCCCTAACATAGGTTTTCCTCTTGTCCAGATGGGATAGGACAGTGTGCAGTGTGATTGCGATTGCATCGTCTGTGGACCTGTTGGGATGGTATGCAAACTGAAGTGGGTCTAGGGTGGCAGGTAAGGTGGCGGTGATATGATCCTTGACTGGTCTCTCAAAGCACTTCATGATGACAGAAGTGAGCGCTATGGGGCGATAGTCATTTAGTTCAGTTGTCTTTGCCTTCTTTGGTACAGGAACAATGGTGGCCATCTTGAAGAATGTGGGGACAGCAGACTGGGAAAGGGAGCAATTGAATATGTCCGTAAACACAGCAGCCAACTGGTCTGCGCATGCTCTGAAGATGCGGCTAGGGTGCCGTCTGGGCCAACAGCCTTGCGAGGGTTAACACATTTAAATGTCTTACTCACGTCAATCTTCAGTCTCTAGACGGCAAGGTGGACAAAATTAGGGCACAAGTTGCCTTCCAGAGAGACATCAGAGATGGTAACATTATACCAACCTCCTGTGGTGACAAACAGGATTGAGAACATTCTGCAAAAGATAGGCATCATTACATATGACCTTACATTTCACTCAATTTCACTTTCACTCTATTTCTCTTCAAATGGTAAAACTTGAAATAAGTTTGTTAATAATGTTTTTCATTGTAGTTCACAAAAACAAGTCAGGCATTTTACCTGTCAGGTCAACCACCCCTAGTTGGGAAAAGAAAATACACTTTTTGAACTTTTTGTTAGTTGTGTAGTTACCCACAGTGCTATCTTGAGATCTGTGTGAAAACCTATGTAAGTGTCACGCCCTGGCAATAGAGAGGTTTTTATTCTCTATTTTGGTTAGGCCAGGGTGTGACTAGGGTGGGCATTCTATGTCCTTTTTTAAATGTTTTTGTATTTCTTTGTTTTGGCCTGGTATGGCTCTCAATCATCGTTGTCGCTGATTCCGAGCCATACTTAGGTAGCCTGTTTTCCTTTGGGGTTTGTGGGTGGTTAATTTCTGTTTAGTGTTGTTACCTGACAGAACTGTTTTGGCTGTCGTTCGTTTCTTGTTTTGTTTAAAGTGCTCCATTAAAATATTATGATGAGCACTAACCACGCTGCGCCTTGGTCTACTCCCTTCAACAGCCATTACAGTAAGCCTCGTATCTCTCTGTCTCTGCCAGGTTTCTAGTCTACTGCTTCCTCTTAGAACTGCATTTATACCTGCTGAACATTCCATCAGCTATAGACGGAAGGAGCATGACAGAGAACACCTTTATTAACTTACTATAAAATGAATCATGCAACAGTTACAAAGATTTTACTGAGTTACAGTTCTTATTTGGAAATCAGTAAATTCAAATAGATAAACTAGGGACTAATCTATGGATTTCACATGACTGGGAATACAGATATGCATCTGTTGGTAACAGATACCTTTAAAAAAGTAGGGGCGTGGATCAGAAAACTATTTGCCTCATGCGGCGCGATATCTCCTTTGCAAAGAGTTTATCAGGCTGTTGATTGTGGACTGTGGGTTGTTGTCCCACTCCTCATCAATGAAGTTGCTGGATAGTGGCAGGAAGTGGAACACGCTGTCGTACACATTGATCTGGAGCATCCCAAACATGCTCAGTGGGTGACATGTCTGATGAGTATGCAGGCCATGGAAGAACTGGGACATTTTCAGCTTCCAGGAATTGTGTACAGATTCTTGCGACATGAGGCCGTGCATCTGGGGCTGTGCATCCTTGACCATCAGCAACTCGTTTGGGTGGAATACGCCCACAACACCCTCCCCTGCTCATCCACTGGTCTCTCGCCTTTCGAGTGTTCGATGGGTTATCAGCCTCCGCTCTTCCCTGAGCAAGAGGAAGTGGTCAGCATACCCTCGGCGCAAATGTCCGTCCGCCCCGTAGCCATACCTGGAAGAGAGCCCAGTCTGCTCTTCTCAAGACCACCCCCAGATATCGACGACAGGCGGACCACCATCGGACCCCGACTCCCCGCTATCGTCTCGGGCAGAGGGTATGGCTGTCCACTCGGGATCTGCCCCTCTGTTTACAGCACCACAAACATTCCCCCCGATTTATTGTCCCTTTCTCCAACTATACGATTATTAGCCTCTCTGCTGTTCATCTTCTGTTGCCCCACACCCTCCATTTACATCCCACTTTTCATGTATCAAGGATTAAACCTCTGTCTCACAGCCCTCTGTCTCCTATTTACTTGACCTGTTGTTTGCCTGACCCCTGTTTTGTAAATACACTTCTGTGATTCGAACTGTCTGCATCTGGGTCTTATCCTGAGTTCTGATATTAATGTTTCTTATAAAAACAAGAAGGGACTTATAAAAACAAGAAGTGACTTATAAAAACAAGAAGTGACGAGGGGCAGTCTATCCTCAACTCTTAGCCAAGAGAGACTGGCATGCATATTATTAATATTAGCCCTCTGATTACAATGGAGAGCAAGATGTGCCGCTTTGTTCTGGACCAGCTGCAGCTTAACTAGGTCCTTGCAAAACTTGACCATATGACTTGACAATAATCAAGATAAGATAAAACTAGAGCCTGCAGGACTTGCTTTGTAGAGTATGGTGTCAAAAAAGCAGAGCATCTCTTTATTATGGACAGACCTCTCCCCATCTTTACAACTTGAATCTACATATTTTGACCATGACAGTTTACAATCTAAGGTAACACCAAGTAATTTAGTCTCCTCAACTTGTTTAACAGCCCCACCGTTCATTACCAGATTCAGCTGAGGTCTAGAACTTAGGGAATGATTTGTACCAAATGCTCTTTGTTTTAGAGATGTTCAGGACCAGGTTATTACTGGCCACCCATTACAAAACAGACTGCAACTCTTTGAAAAGGGTTTCAGTAACTTCATTAGCTGTGGTTGCTGATGCGTATATGGTTGAATCATCAGCATACATAGACCCAAATACTTTGTTTAATGCCAGTGGCAGGTCATTGGTAAAAATAGAAAAGAGTAGAGGGCCTAGAGAGCTGCTCTGTGGTACACCACAATTTACATGTTTGACTTTAGAGAAGCTTCCATTAAAGAAAACCCGCTGAGTTCTATTAGATAGCTCTGAATCCAGGTTGAAAAGCCATAACACATACATTTCTTCAACAACATGTTATGGCCAATAATATCAAAGGCTGCACTGAAATATAACAGTACAGCACCCAAAATATTCTTATTATCAATGTCTTTCAACAAATCATCAGTAATTTGTGTCAGTGCAGTACATGTTGAGGGCCCTTCTCTATAAGCATGCTGGAAGTCTGTTGTTAATTTGTTTAGAGAGAAGTAGCATTGTATTTGTTCAACACAATATTTTCCAAAGTTTGCTAAGAGCTGGCAGCAAGCTGATAGGTCTGCTGTTAGAGCCAGTAAAGACCATTTTACCACTCTTGGGTAGGGGAATGTCTTTGGCTTCCCTCCAGGTCTGAGGAGAAAGACTTTCCACTAGGCTCAGATTAAAGATATGACAGATAGGAGTGGCTATGGAGTCAGCTTCCATCCTCAGTAGCTTTCCATCTAAGTTAACATTAACAGTACTTTTCCATCCTCTCCCACACTAACTTGACAAAATTCAAACTTGCAATGCTTTTCTTTCATTATTTGTTTTTTATACATGAGTACGATGGCTCACTGTTAGTTGTTGACATTTCCTGCCTAAGTTTGCCCACTTTGCCAATAAAATAATCATAAAAATTATTGCCATTTAAAATGCTTTTGTGATGAATAAGCCATCTGATTTAATGAAAGAACAAGTTGAATTTGTCTTTCTGCTGATCATTTCATTTAAAGTACTCACGTTTTTTTCCTTTATTCTTTATATCATTGATCTTGGCTTCATAAAACAGTTTTTTTTTTTTTTTTAGTTTAGTCACACAATTTCTCAATTTTCAGTAAGTCACTCAGTCAGATGTGCAGCCAGACTTATTAGCCACTCCTTTTGCCCCATCTCTTTCAGTTATACCGTTTTTCAATACCTCATCAATCCATGGAGCCTTAACAGTTCTAAAAGTAAGTTGCATTTTTATCAATAATTGTAAAAAGCAATTTCATGAATGTATCAAGTGCAGCATCTGGATGCTCCTTATTAATCACATAAGACCAACAAATATTTTTAACATCATCCACATAAATCATAGCAAAGTCTTTTGTAGGATCTCTTATGCACAATTTTAGGCCCAGCTTTTGGAACTTTGGCTTTCCTGGATATAGCCACTATATTGTGATCACTGCATCCAGTGGGTACGGATACATCTTTAGAACAAAGTTCTACAGTATTAGTAAAAATGTGATCAATACATGTGGATGATCATGATCCTGTAGTGTTTGTAAACACTCTAGTAGGTTGATTAATAACCTGAACCAGATTACATGCACTGGTTACAGTGAGAAGCAACCTCTTGAGCTTAATGAAAACCAGTCAATATTCAGGTCCCCAAGAAAGAAGACCTCTCTATTTACATCACATGCACTATCAAACATTTCACACATATTATTTAGATACTGACTGTTAGCACTTGGCGGCCTATAGCAACACCCCAAAATAAAAGGCTTCAGATGTGCCAGGTGAACCTGCAACCACAACACTTCAATAACACTTGACATAAGATCTTCTCTAAGCATTACAGGGATATGCTCTGAATATTGTTATACAGCAACTCCTCCCCATAAGCATTCCTGTCTGTTCTATAGATGTTATATCCTTGTATTGATATGGCTGTAATATCAAATGAATTATCTAAGTGAGTCTCAGAAATGTCTAATACATTAATCTTATCTGATGTTAGCAAGTAATTGATTTCATTAATCTTATTTCAATGGCTACATATATTAATATGGGATATTTCTGCCCTTTCAGCCCTCAGGAAACGAAAAAGATTTGGCATGGGTCCTTAGATCCTCAAAAGGTTCTACAGCTGCAACATCAAGAGCATCCTGACTGGTTGCATCACTGCCTGGTACGGCAATTGCTCGGCCTCCGGCCGCAAGGCACTACAGAGGGTAGTGCGTACAGCCCAGTACATCACTGGGGCTAAGCTACACCAGGCGGTGTCAGAGGAAGGCCCTAAAAGTTGTCAAAGACCCCAGCCACTCCAGTCATAGACTGTTCTCTCTACTACCGCCTGGCAAGCGGTACCAGAGTGCCAAGTCTAGGACAAAAAGGCTTCTCAACAGTTTTTACCCCCAAGCGATAAGACTCCTGAACAGGTAATCAAATGGCTACCCGGACTATCTGCATTGTGTGCCCCCCCAACCCCTCTTTTCCGCTGCTGCTACTCTCTGTTTATCATATATGCATAGTCACTTTAACTATACATTCATGTACATACTACCTCAATTGGGCCGACCAACCAGTGCCCCCGCACATTGGCTAACCGGGCTATCTGCATTGTGTCCCATCACCCGCCAACCCCTCTTTTACGCTACTGCTACTCTCAGTTCACATATATGCATAGTCACTTTAACCATATCTACATGTACATAGTACCTCAATCAGCCCGACTAACCGGTGCCTGTATGTAGCCTCGCTACTGTATATAGCCTCGCAACTGTTATTTTCACTGTCTTTTTACTGTTGTTTTTATTTATTTACTTACCTATTGTTCACCAAATACCTTTTTTGCACTGTTGGTTAGACCCTGTAAGTAAGTATTTCACTGTAAGGTCTACGCTTGTTGTATTCGGCACACGTGACAAACTTTGATTTGATTTGATTCCTGGGTAGCTTATCAGTGATAGACATAAGCTGTAGACCACGCTATCTACCAAGAGAGTTCACATCTATATTATTTGTAGCTGTCTATTTACCACCACAAACCGATGCTGGCACTAAGACAGTACTCAACAAGCTGTATAAGGCCATAAGCAAACAAGAAAATGCTCATCCAGAAGCGGGGCTCCTAGTGGCCAGTGACTTTAATGCAGGCAAACTTACATTTGTTTTTCCTCATTTCTACCAGCATGTCACATGTGCAACCAGAGGAAAAAATTCTAGACCACCTTTACTCCACACACAGCTCTCCCTCGCACCCTACATTTTGCAAATCTGACCATAATTATATCCTACTGATTCCTGCTTAAAAGCAAAAATTAAAGCAGGAAGTACCAGTATCTTGCTCAATACGGAAGTGGTCAGATGACGCGGATGCTACGCTACAGGACTGTTTTGCTAGCACAGTCTGGAATATGTTCCGGGATTCATCCAATGGCATTAACTTCTTTGGGATAAACCCCCCTTCTCTCAATTTCCGCCTGAAGACATACCTTAATCTAACTGTCTGTAGCTCAGGCCCAGAAGCAAGGATATGCATATTCTTGGTATCATTTGAAGGAAACACTCTGAAGTTTGTGGAAATGTGAATTGAATGTAGGATAATATAACACAATAGATCTGGTAGAAGAAAATACAAGGAAATAAACATATGTTTTCTGTTTTTTATTGTTGTTGCATCATCTTTCAACTGAACAAGAACAGCCAAACATTCAGATATGATGCTGGGGATAATTTCGATACAGAACATGAGAGGGCAAAAGTATTTGAGAAAAGTTTCAGACAGATATCTTCAGGAATGAGTGCGCTACATGACATTGAGCATGTAGTCACCCAGGTGTCCCACACAAGTTGCCCAAATGTACCCAAGTGGCCAAATTGGTACAGTGATACATTTTGATGTAAATAACTATATACAAAATACTAAAATGCTATTCTAACACCCCCCCACCCCCCAAAAAAAATACAAATAATTAAAAAATAACGAAATTTTTTAAAAAAATTAAATAACAAGGGTAACTATTTACACACATTCAATGTATAATGTACAATATTGTGAAGACCCTCAGTCCTCTACACAATATTGTGCTGCTGATGACATGCCCCATAGCAGTCTCTTTCTGCTGTAAAGCAGAAGGTTACTGAACAAGTGGTGCAGGTGATGGGGCATTTCCTGTGACAAAGTGCACACCGACGCCTCCCTACTGTGCCCTTTTTGGCCTGAGGCACATTCAGGCCTGCAGAGATGAATTTGGGCAGGTGAACACCACTGGTTGAAGGAGTAGAAGGGACAGAGGTAGAGGGGACAGAAGGTGATGCAGTGGACTTGCTGTAGCAAGCAAGCTCCTGGATGAGCAGCTCTCTGAAGGCTAGCTGTGAGATGGGGGGGCTGTCCACAGCTCTTAGCCATTTTCTTCTGGAGGATGAAGGCATTCACCACAGCAATGTCGATGAAATGATAGAAAAATGTATTGTACCATTTCATTGTCTTGTGGAGAACATTGTAGTAACCTATCAGCGCATCTGACAGGTCCACACCTCCCACGCCCTTGTTGTAATCCTTTATAGCTGCAGGAATGGGGACATGTATGGTGGTCCATGCCCCAGTTGCATCCTTCACACGCCTGACGACGTGATCGCCACTGAAGGACTTGTGGATGGTGTTGCACATGACCACCTCTCTGGTATCCATCCACTTCACAAAGAGCAGGCCATCTTGGCGAATCCATCTCATGGTATCCCGCTCAGCCCGCTTAGGCATGTCATTCACCTTGGTTTTCGGAAAGCCCACTCTGTTGGTCCGAATGGTGCCACAAGCCCACACATCCAGCTTCCTCAAGTCTGTGAACAGGGTAGGGCTTGTGTAGAAGTTGTCCACAAAAAGTTTGAAGCCCTTCCCAGCAGTTGAAAATCTAATAACTCCATAACGGAATCATAACTGAGTCCCTTACCGGTCGCAAAACTGCTCTTCCCCTCATAAACAAAAAAATTGCACGTGTATGCACATGCAGAATCAGCCAAAGCAAACAGTTTGTAACCCCATTTAGTTGGTTTGTTACGCATGTATTGTTTTAGGCCAATTCTGGCCTTTGAGGCTACCATCCTCTCATCGATGGAAAGGTTCTGGGCGGGCTGAAAATAGGTCTTGCAGGCCTCAACCACACTGTGGTAGAGAGGCTCCACAAAATAAAACCTATCAAACCTTGGTGTGCCTCGCTTCTTCTCGATGTCCTCATCAACTTCTGGGTCACTGATATAAAGCGCCCGTGAGATTGTCAGAAACCTTTTGCATGACATGACAGTGGAGGGGAAAGGCAGTTGATAGAGGGGAGCAGTTTTCCAGTAGTCTTTCAGGGTTTTCAGCTTCACAAGACCCATGTAAATAACCATTGACAGGTAGCAAAACAGATCTGACATGGAAATGAGCTTCCATCCCTCTTTCTTGCCTGCCTGCTTCTTAGCACCATACTTATTAGTGTTCAACACCAGGGAATCAACAACTGATGAGGTGAAAAACAGCTGAAAAAGTTGAATTGGGCTGTACTTTGAGGTCATGTCCAGCTGAGGTCCTGGTGGCCTTTTCGGTCTAAATGTTGGAGGAAGTGGCTCGACATCCTCCTCCAGCACAGAGTGCCAATGACCCTCTTCCTCTCTGTTTGCAGGTTTATCTCTTCCCCACCTCCGCTTCTTTGTCACTGACTTCACTGACTTCACACCTGGCCGGACGGGGGTAGGTGTGGAGCCGGAGACAGCAGGGGTCCGGCTGGATGAACCAGCTTCAGTGGGGGATGGGCACCTTGGCAGTGGGGGCTCCCAGTCAGAATCGGTGGGACTGTGAAATAAAGACAGACACAGACACAGATTATATATAGAGGGAGCCAAATCACTATGGTGCGGTGTTGTTCCATTCTACCCCATTCCATGTTTAGATAAAATAAATGTTAAAATGTTTTAATATATACAGACACACAGACACACAGACACAGATTATATATAGAGGAGGGAACCCAATCACTATGGTGAGGTGTTGTTCCATTCTACCCCATTCCATGTTTAGATAAAATACATGTTAAAAATATCTAATATATACATACATACATACATACATACAGAAACACAGGCACAGATTATATATAGAGGAGGGTACCCAATCACATACATACACACACACACACACACACACACACACACACACACACACACACACACACACACAGAATGTAGAGCCATATGTACTTTACACATTTCATTACACATTTCATTACTTATTATATATGGCAAATAAAATAAAAACAACTCAAATGAATAATATTTGATATTATTAATTTCAAACAACGGCATGAGAAGTACCTACCGGTCCAACACTGCATCCTCTCCGTACAAAAACATCTCCTCGGTTTGCGAGTCAAAACTGTTGTCACTATCTGACTCATCTTGTAGTAATTCCGTCTCACTTTCTCTATCAATTTCGTCGATAATATCGTGTAGATCTGTATACCTAGACTTTGCCTTTGATTTCCCAGATTTAGTTGCCATAATTCTTCAGATAAAACTGCGGAAAATGCTCTCGAAACAATACTGCTATGTGTAACCAGCGTGGCTGCTTCAGGTAAAATTTTCAATGGCGAATGAGTGTCTTTACGCTCGAGTTTCAAGCAAGGGCTAGTCTTCCCGGATATAACCATCACACATTGCCGTTTACCTCAGCTCATTGGCTATCTACCAAGCTAGATTTTAAGACAATCAGTGGTCATTGGGCCGAAATACAGTCAATCAACGAAGCACTGGTCATATCATTGGTGTGCAATGAGGTCATTGTTTGGTGTGTTCAAATCAGTTCCTTTCGGTCAATACGTCCCGCGAAAAGAACCATGAAGTCGGGTTGTGTTACTAACAAACAGAGGATTGCAATGAAACCAACCATGACTAGATAAATGTAAGTTTAGTGTGAGTAATTACATCGAATGTTTCGTCGAAAGTTGAAGGAGACGGAATTCATGACACAAGCCGTTAACAAAATGTTTCATGTTAGGCTAAAAATGGATTTTATCTGGCCAACATCCGGTGAAATTGCAGAGCGACAAATTCAAATGACAGAAATCGTAATATTAAACATTCATGAAAATACAAGTGTCATACATCATTTAAAAGTTTATCGTCTTGTTAATCCAGCCACTTTGTCAGATTTCAAAAAGGCTTTACGGCGAAAGCACCCCATGCGATTATCTGAGGACAGCGCCCTGCACACAAAAGCATTACATACATTTTCCAACCAAGCAGATGTGTCACGAAAGTCAGAAATAGCGATAAAATAAATCACTTACCTTTTGAAGATCTTCATCTGGTTGCAATCACAAGGGTCCCACCTATATAACAAATGGTCCTTTTGTTCGATAAAGTCCTTCTTTATATCCCAAAAAAGTCAGTTTCATTGGCGTGCTAGACTCAGTAATCCACCGGTTTCCCTCGTTCAAAATGCATACAAATGAATCCCGTAGGTTACCAATAAACTTCTTCTAAACAAGTCAAACAACGTTCCTAATCAATCCTCAGGTACCCTATTATGTAAATAAACAATAACATTTAAGACAGAGAATACCAGAGACCATTACCGGAGATAAATAACGAAGTATGCGCACTCACCTGAACGCAGTACAAACACTACAGCCAAAATGGGAGCCGCTTAGAAAACTACAAATTCTAGCAAATTTTTCAAAAAACAAGCCTGAAACTCTTTCTAAAGACTGTTGACATCTAGTGAAAGCCCTAGGAACTGCAATCTGGGAGGACTTCCTTTTATATTCACATTCCCAGCCATTGTAATCAGAGGTGAGAAGAGAAAATTAGAAAAACAAATGTCTGGACAGATTTTCCTCGGGTTTTCACCTGCCATATTAGTTCGGTTATACTCACAGACATTATTTTAACAGTTTTGGAAACCTTAGAGTGTTTTCTATCCAATACTACCAATTACATGCATATCCTAGCTTCTGGGCCTGAGTAACAGGCAGTTTACATTGGGCACCTCATTCATCCAATCTTCCAAATACTGCCCAATAGCCTGAAGAAGTTAATGAATTCCACCCCGTAGCACTCATGTCGGTAGCCATGAAGTTCTTTGAAAGGCTGGTCATGGCTCACATCAACACCATCATGCCAGAAACCCTAGACCCACTCCAAATCGCATTCCGCCCCAACAGATCCACAGATGACGCAATCTCAATCACAGTCCACACTGCCCTTTCCCACCTGGACAAAAGGAACACCTATGTGAGATTACTGTTCATTGACTACAGCGTTCAACACCATAGTGTCCACAAAGCTCATCACTAAGCTAAGGACACTGGGACTAAACACCTCCCTCTGCAACTGGATCCTGGACTTCCTGACGGGCCGCCCCCAGGTGGTAAGGGTAGGCAACAAGAAGACTCTAGTTTCAGCTCCTGGCTGGCTCTGCACTGTATTTGGGGTTCCTGAGTGGCACAGCGGTCTAAGGCACTGCATCTCAGACCCTAGTTTGATTCCAGGCTGTATCACAACCAGCCATGATTGGTAGTCCCATAGGGTGGTGCACAATTGTCCCAATTGGATCCTCAACACTGGGGCCCTTCAGGGGTGCATGCTTAGTCCCCTCCTGTACTCCCTGTTCACTCACGACTGCATGGCCAAGCACAACTCCAACACCATCATTAAGTTTGCTGACGATACAACAGTGGTAGGCCTGATCACCGACAATGATGAGACAGCCTATAGGGAGGAGGTCAGAGACCTGGCAGTGTGGTGCCAGGACAACAAGCTCTCTCTCAATGTGAGCAAGACAAAGGAGCTGATCATGGACTATAGGAAAATAAGGGTGAACAGGCCCTTATTAACATTGATGGGACTGAAGTGGAGCGGGTTGAGATTTTCAAGTTCCTTGGCGTCCACATCACCAACAAACCATCATAGTCCAAACACACCAAGACAGTTGTGAAGAGGGCATGACAACACTTTTTCCCCCTCAAGAGACTTAAAACATTTGGCATAGGTCTCCAGATGCTCAAAAAATTCTACAGCTGGCAACTGCTCGGCATCTGATCGTAAGGCGCTACAGAGGGTAGTGTGTATGGCCCCATTTGTTTTTACATTGCTGCTACTCGCTGTTTATTATCTATGCATAGTCACTTTACAAATTACCTCGAACTACCTGTAACCCCACACATTGACTTGGTACTGGTACCCCCTGTATATAGCCTCGTTATTGTTATGTACATTTGTGTTACTTTTTGCTTGATTCCATTTTTTTATTTTAGTTTATTTAGTAAATATTTTATTAACTATTTCTTGAACTGCTTTGTTGTAAGTAAGCATTTCACGGTAGGGTCTACACCTGTTGTATTCGGCGCATGTGACAAATACATTTGATTTAATATCGAAAAGATCAAGCAAAGCCAGAGAAAAAAATACCATCAGCAGCCCATTATTCATTAATACTTAAGACCTTTCATTTCACTCAATTCAACTCTCAATCCATTTCACTTCAAATGGTAAAACTTGAAATTATTTTAACCTGGTATTTATAGTATTTCACAAAAACAACTAAGGCATTTTACCTGTCAGGTCAACCACTGTTTCCTGGGGGGAATAAAATAAACATTTGAATTGTGAAATGTGACTTTACAAACTACCAACCATTCTTGAACTTGAAATGTTATAAAACAGCTTTAAAAAGTTGAACCAACTCTTGTGTCCTATAATCAGTACTAAGCTACTGCCAAATAGATGTCCGATTATTGAATTTAAATTTAGAAGCAATAGGGCCAAAATGTTTATTTCTTTAGAGTCTAGGACAATGGGTGGGGGGTGTAAACTGATATATGGAATTGTTTTAAGGTGGTCATACTATGGATCATTTAGCTATTTGATTTAGAATTTTAGGGCCCCTTTAGGTATTCCCCAAAATAAATTAAAAAAATTATTAAATACTGATTTTGGCTGCTAAAGCCCATAGAAATGCATTGAATAACACATTCATAAATGGCAAAACTTCTGCGAGCAGGCCTTTCTAATCAACCTTGCCCGGGTATCCTGGAAGGATATTGACCTCATCCCGTCAGTCGTGGATGCCTGGTCGTTCTTTAAAAGTAATTTCCTCACCACCTCACTTAAATAAGCATGCCCATTTAAAAAAAATGTAGAACTAAGAACAGATATAGCCCTTGGTTCACTCTAGACCCGACTGCCCTCGACCAGCACAAAAACATCCTGTGGCGGACTGCAATAGCATCGAATAGTCCCCCCGATATGCAACTGTTCAGGGAAGTCAGGAACCAATACACGCAGTCAGTCAGGAAAGCAAAGGCTAGCTTTTTCAAACAGAAATGTGTATCCTGTAGCTCTAACTCCAAAAGGTTTTGGGACACTGTAAAGTCCATGGAGAACAACAGCACCTCCTCCCAGCTGCCCACTGCACTGAGGCTAGGTAACACTGTCACCACCGATAAATCCACAATAATCGAGAATTTCAATAAGCATTTCTCTACAGCTGGCAATGCTTTCCTCCTGGCTACCCCAACCCCGGCCAACAGCTCCGCAACCCCCGCAGCTACTTGCCCAAGCCTCCCTAGCTTCTTCTTCACCCAAATCCAGATAGCAGATGGTCTGAAAGAACTGCAAAACCTGGACCCGTACAAATCAGCTGGGCTAAACAATTTGGACCCTCTCTTTCTAAAATTATCCACCGCCATTGTTGCAACCCCTATTACCAGTCTGTTCAACCTCTCTTTCGTTTCGTCCGAGATCCCTAAGGATTGGAAAGCTGCCGCGGTCATCCCCCTCTTCAAAGGGGGTGACACTCTAGACCCAAACTGTTATAGATCTATATCCATCCTGCTCTGTCTCTCTAAAGTCTTCGAAAGCCAAGTTAATAAACAGATCACCGACCATTTCGAATCCCACCGTACCTTCTCCGCTGTGCAATCCGGTTTCCGAGCTGGTCACGGGTGCACCTCAGCCACGCTCAAGGTACTAAACGATATCATAACTGCCATCGATAAAAGATTGTACTGTGCAGCCGTCTTCATCGACCTGGCCAAGGCTTTCTTATCTATCTTTCTTATTCTTTATTCTTATCGGCAGACTCAACAGCCTTGGTTTCTCAAATGACTGCCTCGCCTGGTTCACCAATTACGTCTCTGACAGAGTTCAGTGTGTCAAATCAGAGGGCCTGTTGTCCGGACCTATGGCAGTCTCTATGGGGGTACCACAGGGTTCAATTCTCGGGCCGACTCTTTTCTCTGTATAAATCAACGATGTCGCTCCTGCTGCAGGCGACTCCCTGATCCACCTGTACGCAGACGACACCATTCTGTATACATCTGGCCCTTCTTTGGACACTGTGTTAACAAACCTCCAAATGAGCTTCAATGCCATACAACACTCCTTCCGTGGCCTCCAACTGCTCTTAAACGCTAGTAAAACTAAATGCATGCTTTTCAACCGTTCGCTGTCCGCACCCGCCCACCCGACTAGCATCACTACTCTGGACGGTTCTGACCTAGAATATGTGGACAACTACAAATACCTAGGTGTCTGGCTAGACTGTAAACTCTCCTTCCAGACTCATATTAAACATATCCAATCCTAAATTAAATCTAGAATCGGCTTCCTATTTCGCAGCAAAGCCTAGTTCACTCACGCCGCCTAGTAAAACTGACTATCCTACCGATCCTCGACTTCGGCGATGTAATTTACAAAATAGCCTCCAACACTCTGCTCAGCAAACTGGATGCAGTCTATCACAGTGCCATCTGTTTTGTCACCAAAGCCCCATATACCACCCACCACTGCGACCTGTATGCTCTAATCGGCTGGCCCTCACTACATATAATCGTCGCCAGACCCACTGGCTCCAGGTCATATATAAGTCTTTGCTAGGTAAAGCTCCGCCTTATCTCAACTCACTGGTCACGATAACAACACCCACCCGTAGCAAGCACTCCAGCAGGTATATCTCACTGGTCATCCCCAAAGCCAACACCTTCTTTGGCCGCCTTTCCTTCCAGTTCTCCGCTGCCAATGACTGGAATGTATTGAAAAAATAACTGAAGCTGGAGACTTATATTTCCCTCACTAACTTTAAACATCAGCTATCCAAGCAGCTAACCGATCGCTGCAGCTGTACATCACTCCAGTGTTCATTTGCTAAATTGTAATTACTTGCTACTATGGGCTATTTATTGCCTTACCTCCTCACGCCATTGGCACACACTGTATATAGACTTTCTTTTTTTCTATTGTGTTATTGACTGTATGCTTGTTTATTCCATGTGTAACTCTGTGTTGTTGTTTATGTCGCACTGCTTTGCTTTATCTTGGCCAGGTCGCAGTTGTAAATGAGAACTTGTTCTCAACTAGCCTACCTGGTTAAATAAAGGTGCCATTTAAAAAATAAAATATTTCATATCTCTAAAACACACCTGTGTGTGGAGACAAAAATGTCCCATCTGGCAAGAGTAGCCGATACTGACATTCAGAATGGTTCCCACCCACAGCCTCCCTGCCTGACACGCAGCCTGCAGAATAGAATGGAATGGTTATGTCTCTCTGTCTGTCACTGACCTTAACGTCATAACAATAGGAAAATCCACCCCAGAGCCAGAAGTTCACATCACCTAAGTTCATGAAGTCACTGCAGTGTCTAGCTTGTTGGACTACTTTATGGAGCAGAAAAATGCTTGGCACTGCTTTTAGGGGGAATATTTTTAATTCATGGCACAAAAAAAGTACTTTTGTCATTGACACAAAGTTCAACAAAGGCCCCAATAGATGTTGCAAATTAGTACAAAACTTACATGAAAGTGAAGACATCAATTATTTATCTCTATTCCATTAAATATTCAAGTGTGGTGAGACACACTTAGACACCTTGCCTTAAACATAATGATTTAGAACACAGTACACTCCACACACACACCAGCAATCCACTGTATAGGCAAATAATATCCATAACAGTGTTCTTAAGTGTATCCAGTCTAGGCCATCAGGCATCTCTGCCCACTGTGCAGACTAAGAGAGCAGTACACTGATTCACAACGTGTTAACAGGAATACCTTACCCATAGAAGAACAATACACAACAGATACATGAAAGAGACTAATGAAAAGAGACTAATGAAAAGAGAGACAAATGAGAGTCAAATGAAAAGAGAAATGAAAGCGAGACAAATGAAAGTCTTTCAAAAGCACCAAGTCTTACATTCATATCCTCTTCATGTAACCCACTTCTACAGTTTGATTCATTGCAGAGCTGGTGCTCAAGCATACTGTCTCAAACAATCAATATCTTTCAAGAGGACATGTAAGCACCAGAAAGTCAGAATCCAAGTTCCTCATAGAAAGCAAAATTATGTTGCTAATTTTTCTCAAGTCAAAGTACAAGCAATTATCCCACCTTGTATTTTGTGTTTCCGTCACACCTGTTGTGACTTTCTTTTATGCAACAGGACAGTACATTATCGCATAAAAACTGTTTGATGGAAACATGGCTAATGATGCCAATATGTCTCTGGACAACGTACCCAACGACAGTCACCAAAAGATCCTCTCAGAAGTCTGCTGGTCGTATCATCATGGTGGTAGCACGGAGAGAGTAACTAGACCCTTTGAAGTAGTGCCACCTGATCCCATTCAGTTTACCCATGTTCTGACCATGACTGTAGTACATCCCGTTCAGGTTCGATGGTCCACAGGCATCGAACCACCAACCTGAAGGCATAGAGAGAAAGGCAGAGAGAAACAAAGAAAATAGATTTTAGGCTTGATGTTACACTATCAGAGAACTATCAAAGTCATCACTGTGTGACCTCCCTGTAACCTCTGATTATCTCTGGATAGCTTTGTTGCAACGCCAAGTAGTCAACAATTGAACTTGACCAGTACAGAGAAAAAAATGTATGAAATGTATGCACTCACTACTGTAAGTCGCTCTGGATAAGAGCGTCTGCTAAATGACTAAAATGTAAATGTAAAAATGTCAACACTAGAGCAGACTCCAGCACTCCTCTCTTTGGATAGCTTTGCCCCATTCTGACCTCTGACCTTTCATTACAGGTGAGAGCGGAGTATGAGGGCAACTAACAAAACATAAATAGTCTACAACAATCTCTGTGAGCCCAACACGTTTAGACCAGCTACTTGGGGGGGGGGGAAATGCTGGTCTAGACATTGATAAGAGGATAAAGACGTATGTTTGTTGTGTATTTTCTGATGTACATTCTGGATCTAAATCCTGATGAGATTGTAGATTCTCATTCTTAATAGGAATTTCACTGTCATTTTGATTTATTCTGCTGGCCAGTTCCCTGGACTTCTAAACCAGCCATGGCATGTGTCCATCATTCTGTAAAATGCTGAGGGCTGCCACCTGGCTTCACCAGCTGAGATACCATTCTCTGCTTTGATATGTCAGTAACAATGCTGAATACATACTAACTGGCTCTGGCCTGCTCTGTAGTTCTTCTAGACCGGAGATAAAGTGGGTGAGGGTGACAGGGAGGTCAATGGGTTGAAAATGTTTTACCAAAATGACAAATGCTTCACCTAGCATAGTCTGGGTGGGTGGTTGTTGTTGTCTTATAGCTTCTACTTATCCAATCATTTCAGTTCTACAGGAGTACATACAGAGTGCATGTGTTTAGGGGTTAATGTGGACTTTAACCTCAGACATACCCCCGGTAAGCATGAGAGCACATTTGCAGATGCAGTTGTCGTTGTCCATATCCTCGGTACTGAAGTCTGCTCCGTTGATGACCAGGCTGCTCTGTCTGCCTGCCGTTCCACTGTGACTCTTCAGGAACAGCCTGACACAGTCGCCAGGGAAACACAGAGGGAAATAAAGCAGAAGCACAATGCTAGTGTCCTTTAGCTGCTGCAGAATGCTTTGTTCTTGTTCTCACCGTGTGCACGCTGGAGGACAGAGATTCACCACCACGCTGTTCTTCTAATCAAAATAATATGTACCGCCCCTTGCAACCTGGTCTCAGAGCATTTCATATTATTCTGTACATAAATCCAAGACACTCCATTTAATATTATATGTTTCGTTTCAAATGGTTACATGAGACAGATTGTTACTTAAGGCAAAAATGTACCTCCCCTTGTTCTCACTGTGTGAACGTTTGAGGACATAAATTCACCGCCACACTGTTCTTCTAATCTACTACAAAGAATATGTACCCTTCCAAATAAGTGTCTTTGAAATTCTCGTACGCTATATTAAAACCAATCACACCTGTTGCTTTTATAAAGAAAATCCTGGTTTATGAGGACATTGTCGGTTTCCTCGTTTGTCTCAAGCTGTATGTGTACTTCCTTGTGAACCCTTTGCACTCCCTCCTGCATTGTTTGTCCCTATCTACTGTACTGCATGTCAAGCAGCAGCAGCTCCAACTGTGGTTTATGAGTCAGACATCTTTGAGGTCTTGCCAGAACCAGGTGATGGATAATTCACGGAAGAGAGAGACCCTATTTTTAGTCAGTGGTCTTGTATACTATGTTTATGTTGAATACTGTGTCTATGTTGAATACTGTGTCTATGTTAGACCATTATATATACAGTACAACAGTCACTTTGAGAGGGTTGATTAGTTCAACATATCAGGCCTCACAGCACGAAACCACATTTTCTATGATCTTAACGTATTTAACAAACATTGTTCAATTAATTAATCTATTACACGACTATGAATGACACAGATCATGAAATAAATTACTACATATCACAATTGAACTTGACCTGAACACTGGTGTTCATCAATTATAACGTCTCTATTTATCTGTGGTCCTCTGTGTGGTCATATATCTGACCCATCAAAGTCTCAGGCTGATCATTAATGTGGCTTGGCTGCTATGGTGACCAGGTGTTTGGCTCCTGTACAGTGACTCTGTGTCACATTAAGTACTGTAGTTATGGAAGGCAGCCTGGCTCTCTGAAACCCAGTGTGTCTGAAGAGCTGCAAAGTTGCTTAGGAGCCATGAACAGGGCGACCATGTCTATCGACAACATCTTGCTATCAGATGTGTGTGTATTCTTATGTATTGTTGGATACTACTGCACTGTTGGAGCTAGCAACACCAGCATTTAGCTAGGTATTACTGCACTGTTGGAGCTAGGAACACAAGAATTTAGCTAGGTATTACTGCACTGTTGGAGCTAGGAACACCAGCATTTAGCTAGGTATTACTGCACTGTTGGAGCTAAGATCACCAGCATTTAGCTAGGTATTACTGCACTGTTGGAGCTAGGAACACAAGCATTTAGCTAGGTATTACTGCACTGTTGGAGCTAGGAACACCAGCATTTAGCTAGGTATTACTGCACTGTTGGAGCTAGGAACACCAGCATTTAGCTAGGTATTACTGCACTGTTGGAGCTAGGAACACCAGCATTTAGCTAGGTATTACTGCACTGTTGGAGCTAGGAACACAAGCATTTAGCTAGGTATTACTGCACTGTTGGAGCTAGGAACACCAGCATTTAGCTAGGTATTACTGCACTGTTGGAGCTAGGAACACCAGCATTTAGCTAGGTATTACTGCACTGTTGGAGCTAGGAACACCAGCATTTAGCTAGGTATTACTGTACTGTTGGAGCTAGGAACACAAGCATTTAGCTAGGTATTACTGCACTGTTGGAGCTAGGAACACCAGCATTTAGCTAGGTATTACTGCACTGTTGGAGCTAGGAACACAAGCATTTAGCTAGGTATTACTGCACTGTTGGAGCTAGGAACACAAGCATTTAGCTAGGTATTACTGCACTGTTGGAGGTAGGAACACAAGCATTTAGCTAGGTATTACTGCACTGTTGGAGCTAGGAACACAAGCCTTGTGTACAAAACCAGTAACATTTTATTGGATTTGAGCTGTAGGCCTATTTAATGCCACACTCCATAGAATAGCTTTCCTTTTAAAGGCTGTGATCTTCCTCTATAAGCCATGTTTAAAATAATGGTATTTATTTACATACATTCCCAATAACGGATAACACAGTATATACTGACTGCTATGTACTGTAAATTACTTTTCAATTTCCACTGATGGACTCTGTTTACTCTCCCTCTCAATACTACTCAAGAGTTACTCTAATAGGTCTTTGTACATCCTTCCTTCCATCCTTCTTTGTTTAACTGGTTAGTAAAAATGTGAGCCAGGTAAAAAACAAATGGTACAAGTGTGTTTGTTTGTGTGATCACACGTCCGTGTGTGGGTGAACTAAATCAGATTGAGACAAAGCTTGCTGGTTATCATTCTAGGAAATATATAATTCCCTTTTACGATCTTACATTTTATTTAGTTAGTAATGGCATTGTGAAATGAGGCAGAGCCTCTCTTTCCCTAAGAAGCTGTGTGACAGTAGTTTGTTTTGGACCATCTCCATGACAAGTATTGCAGAATGGCCATGAAATAAGAATCTAGAGACCAAAATTGATTCCATTCCAGAACTCAAAAAGATTGTCCAGTATGTTTTTGAAGAGACAATAAATGAAAAAGTAAGAATTATGATCTGCTGAAGTCCTAGAAGCCTCAATCAGAAGGTTATGGACAAAGAAGTCAAGCAAACTGAAAAATGTATACATTCATTGATTACAAATCATGATTAGAGCCACCAGTGCCTCTCCATCGTTACTGTGATGGAAATACAACACCAAGCACATCATTGTCAGTGATAGAACAAAGTCCAATATCTCATTCCCACTTCATTAAAAATATACTGCAGGTCCTCAAGCAAGTATAGGCAACCACAGTTGAGTAGTTGAGTGACTATTTAAGTAGGAATGTGGGCGTATTTAGTGGAGAATGTCCTATGATCCTAAAAACTGTACTGTAGGTACGATACAATGCGCAGAGATACGACAAAACTTAATTTCCTCCGCTTAGGGTACATACAGATGTAGGATCTTAATTTGAGCCAGTTTGCTAGAGCAGGAAAATAATCCTGCAGCAACAGGAAATCAGAATTATTATGTGGATTTTAATTAATGCACATTTATGTCGGGGTTGAAACATTTTTCTTTAGGGCAAATCAAGTCTGGGTTTTCAAAGTGGAAATGACAAACTTTAGAAGCTTTTTTAAAACTCAAATACACCACAAGTTAGCATTTCCTTCTGTGCAGGAAAATTCTCAGCAACAAAAGAGTGATCAAATTAAGATCCTACATCTGTAGCTGATATCAGCACTCCTACTGTGAGACTCTAAGAATACGGCCCAGAACACATTGCTGGTATCCTACCTGTAATTCTGCTTCTCGCTGCCGATGTAGAAACGGCCATAGTGGGAGAAGGCCTGCTGTCCGTCCCAGTCGGTCACTTCCACCCTCAGGTTGTAGGGCCTCTGACTGGTCAGCAGGAACACAAACTCATTCCCCAGCCAGTGTTCTCCAAACAGACTCCCAAAGCCCTGCAACAACACAACAGCACAGGAACACTTGTAAGCCTTGTCTTCTGTTTTTGTAGTGTAAGGCAGCTTGATGTACAAGTACACCCCTTGGACAGGACACCAGTCTGTCGCAGGGCCTTGTCCCAGCAACACATGGTGCTATAGAAAAATAATGAATGTCATATCTTTTTTTAAAGGAATTCTGTTCTGTGTTTTACTCTTTTTTTAAGAATTCTGTTCTGTGTTTTACTCTTTTTTTTAAGAATTCTGTCCTGTGTTTTACTCTTTTTTTTAAAGAATTTTGTTCTGTGTTTTACTCTTTTTTTAAAGAATTCTGTTCTGTGTTTTACTCTTTTTTTTAAAGAATTATATTCTGTGTTTTACTCTTTTTGTAAAGAATTATGTTCTGTGTTTTACTCTTTTTTTAAATAACTACGTTCTGTTTTACAATTTTTTGACAGTGGTGAATTGAGGGAGACAGACAGATGAGTAGATAACGATATATTTATTTAACTAGGTAAGTCAGTTAAGAACAAACTCTTATTTTCAATGATGGCCTAGGAGTGGGTTAACTGCCTTGTTCAGGGGCAGAATGACAGATTTTTACCTTGTCAGCTCGGGGATTTGATCCACCAACCTTTCGGTTTCTGGCCCCCCATTCTAACCACTAGGCTACCTGCTGCCCCTATAGAGAGAGAGATATAGATAGAGAGATATAGCTAGCGAGACATAGATAGAGGTAGATAGATGGAGAGAGAGCGATATATAGATAGAGAAATAGAGATAAGAGAGATAGATATAGCCTCCAGTATTTATGCTGCAATAGTTTGTGTCGGGGGGCTAGGATCAGTCTGTTATATCTGGAGTATTTCTCCTGTCTTATCCGGTGTCCTGTGTAAGAATGCTCCCCCTAACTCTCTTTCTCTCTTTTCTCTCTTCTCTCGGAGGACCTGAGCCCTAGGACCATGCCTCAGGACTACCTGGCCTGATGACTCCTTGCTGTCCCCAGTCCACCTGCTGCTGCTCCAGTTTCAACTGTTCTGCCTGCAGCTACTGAACCCTGACTTGTTCACTGGACGTGCTACCTTGTCCTGGACCTGCTGTCTCTAACTCTGAATGATCGGCTATGGAAAGCCAACTGACATTTACTCCTGAGGTGCTGACCTGTTGCACCCTCTACAACCACTGTGATTATTATTATTTGACCCTGCTGGTCATCTATGAACTTTTGAACATCTTGGCCATGTACTGTTATAATCTCCACCCGGCACAGCCAGAAGTGGACTGGCCCCCCTTCATAGCCTGGTTCCTCTCTAGGTTTCTTCCTAGGTTGCTGAGTTTCTAGGGAGTTTTTCCTAGCCACCGTGCTTCTACATCTGCATTGCTTGCTGTTTGGGGTTTTAGGCTGGGTTTCTGTATAGCACTTTGTGACATCGGCTGATGTAGAAAGGGCTTTATAAATACATTTGATTGATTGATAAAGAGATAGAGATTTAGATATAGACAGAGAGAGATATAGAGCGATAGGTTGGATTCTGCAGCACCAGTACTAGACCAGACCGTGGAATTAATCTTTCTTTACCAGAGACATTTTACAATATATCAACATTTGAATGGTGATCTAAGAACACCATGTTTAGACTCAACTTAAACAGTTTCCTCTCTCCTGTCATTTTCTCTCAGAAGTGTTCAATCAGAGGCCATCAGTGTCATTATGAAACACTCCCAAAAGAGGGGTCACCGAGCCAACACATACCCGTTGTATGCCAGCGTCTTTGCCAGGCTATACTCCACACTTCCTTAGCCCCTGACAGGAGGACAGTCCCCTCTCGCTCAGCCCAGAGGCCAAGGCCTTTTTAGCCACGGGGCTCTGTCAAGGCCTAATGGGGCTGGCAGTGGCAACACAGTGGATTCGTCCTAAATGGCCCATATTCATTTTAAAGTACAATACTTTTGACCAGGTCCCATAGGGCACCCTATTTCCCCATAGGGCTCTGGTCAAAAGTAGTGCACTATATAGGGAATACGGTGCCACTTGGGATGCACAAAGTCTGTTTTGTGCTATGCGTTTGTACTTGCTCCTTTTTCTGTTGTAGTTTGACATATACATTCATATGGTGGAATGTTTTGCAATGTAGAGATTCATATTTTCCCAAAAATCTACCAAGTTTCAATACCGGGAATAATTCCTATTTATCTCGAGAGTCCTGGGAAATACTGCAAAAATCAGACGTGCCCTTTTAAAACCAAGATGGTCACTATGCTAAGGTTCTCCCCAAATAAGAGGGGTGCTGTGCCACCTTGTCGGCTTGGCTGCGCCACTATGGAAAGATTTCAGAGCAAATTAAATGTACATTTAGTCATGATAGTTATTCTATCTTTGATCGCCAGCGCATTTCAGAAGTAGCCCCACAGAGCGCACTCTGAGTATAGTGTTGTTTCTTTGTAACGGCAGTCAAACAAAAGTCAAATGACCAAAGTTGCTAAACTTGCTAGATAACCTCCTTCAACGATGACAGAATATCTCCCATATTTGGCTAAATCAAGTTGATGATTATACAGAAAGCAGATTAGCTCATGAATAACAGGGAGAGGAAGTGGAAATAGTTTAAATATCAAGGCATCTTAACGAGGACTGTTTACACTGCTATATATTCCTCTGTCCCGTCCCGTCCCCCCCCGTCCCCATGTCTTTGTGTGGAATTGTTTTGTGTTACGTGTTTTATGTGACGCGCCAGGCTGGTTTTCCATGATCCGTGTTTATTTCACGAAGTATATTTCTTTGGTAAACTATAGCTTTTGTGACTGTTTTCGCGCTTTGCACTTTTGCCATTTTTGCTGGAGGTTTTGACGCAGTTGCGTCCGTCTGTTGTTTGCTCCTGCCTAAATAAAGTGTAAAGTGTGCGCCTGTTCACAACTCTCTGCTCTCCTGCACCTGACTTCGCTACCAGTATGCACACCCGTGACACACACGCTCTTTAATAGGCTATACTGTAGGGTTTCCTGTAGGGTTTATTAACTGTATTCGGGTCGTGTGTGCAGTCCAGCGTGACCGGCAGTGTCAATTATGCGTGCGCTTTGAATTTATGGCGACTTTGTGTCAAATATGCTAGACTAAAGGCTTCCATGTGACAACCTGTTTGGATAATGTCCAATAAATGTTTATGTTAATCTTTTGCTGAGGGATTTCATTAGTGCAGACATTGGGGAATTTTATTGTAATTTCCCGGGTCTTGTCATGTATTTTTGGGGGTAAACGTGAAAAGTGTTACCTGTACAGTCCCGGGATCCTGATTACCCATGTTAATCCCTGGTGCTATGTATTCACCAACATCAGAAGAATGCTGTGAGGATATCCCACCCTGTCCTCCTCACCATCTTGTACTCCTTCCATGTCCTCCGGAAGTCCATGGTTCCGTCTTTTCTCCTCTGAATGACGGACCATCCTCCCCCTGCTGCCTCCATGTTACAGTAAACCTACAGAGAGGGAGAGAGACAGAAAGACAGTGACATGAGTAGCTTACACACTACTCTCACACATGCAGTGCATATCATGACAATAAAGACTGTTTCCTGTAAAAGGAGTGACTCCTGTAGATGAGGCTCCCTGGTCCTTAGTTTTGTGTACCATGGTCAGGCCACAATGACGGAATGTGTCCTAAGCCCAGGGACGTAGCTCAGTGTAACCATGGACACTGACAGCAGCACAGCTGATAATGGACAGCAACACACTGTTGCCAGTCAGCCATCTGCGGCTTGGCAGGACACTACTGAGGAGGAGGACATCTGCTGTGTAGCTGTGCTGAAGAGGCCAGCCAAGAGTATTTCCAGCTCCAGCATATCACCCAGCCAGCCAGCCAGCCAATACCTGACATGTTCCTGGGATATTGTTGTTGAATCTTTTGGCAAGCTGCTTTAGAGTACCGTATATTAATTGCTGCCACTTCACTTGCAAGTTAACTAAAGTAGGTTACAGTCAAAAAAAGTGCAGCCTTTTATTTTTTCATGTCTGTTTTTGCTGTTTCCATGCAGAGGTAAAGCCAGGCCTGCGTATATCATCTAATATATGCCTCTATATTACACATTCTGCTAATAGAATTTACATCTCTTTTCCCCCTCTAATATTTATTGAAGATAATATCAAGTTTTCCGTACCTTTTTGGTCTCCTGTGTGTTGATGTGAATAGTATATACTCCACTGTTGTTGAAGCCAGCTTGAAAGATTTCAGAGCAGTCCCGATACTTTCTCTCCTCATGAGATGAATCGCTCTGCTTAAAGGCAAGGTTGCTGTTTGGGACCACTGTTTAAATAGATAATTAAATAAGAGCAAACACATTATCAGCTAGGCTCCAATTTGAATGCATCCAAAATCCTTTGTAATCAACAGCCCAGAATGGGTCAATTCCTATTAGAACAGGTTCTTATGTAATCAACAGCCCAGACTGGGTTAGTTCCTATTAGAACAGGTTCTTATGTAATCAACAGCCCAGACTGGGTCAGGTCCTATTAGAATAGGTTCTTATGTAATTAACAGCCCAGACTGGGTCAGCTCCTATTAGAACAGGTTCTTATGTTCTGGAATGCATCTTCTTATGAACTTAGAACATGTGGACATTGAAATTAAGGCTGGTCCGGACCAAGTTTCAACCTATTCTCAACGCCCATGGACATCAGCCGGTGCTCACTGGGTTAGTCCAGCCTTCTTAGTCCAGTTATAGGCTTTATCTGTGCCCAGAGAATATCTTGTCTAAACCTGTGAACATTTGGCACAATATATCCTCCAGTACCTCTGTTGTATTTAACCCTACCTAGAGTTTTTAAATTCAACTCCTTCTTCCTGCAAATAATTACTATCTATGCTATGATATTCATACCCCAGAGTATTTTATTTATACTTTCTGTAACAGGAAACATTGGCCCCAGTATCCATCCAGTACCTCCAGACCCTCTGTCCATAGAGCAGAGCTTCAGCAGACTGTTGACGGTGTCAGTGAGCTGCTGTTGTTGGCTAAGCAGGATACTGTTGTTGCCAGTGGCCTGGTCCAGATGGGTCTGTAGCTCTGTGATCACACTGTTCTGTCTGGCTACCATCTGCTGCAGGCTGGACCTCTCCTCCTGTAAGGTGACCAGCTCCTCATGGTGCCCAGACTCCAGCTCCTGCATCTTCTGCTCCAAGAGCCTGATCAATACAAGTGATTTGAAAATCAGTTGATCAGTCAGTCAGCCAATAAATCAAGACAGAATTGTTCATGGGAAGAAAATCATTCATGTTGATTTGACCTGTTCTTGTCGTGTAGCTTGCTGATCTCTGTAGAATGGTGGAGGAGCTTGGTCTCCAGTTTGTTGGTGGACAGAGAGTTCTCCAGGAGCTGAATCTCCAGCCTGGAGGTCTGATTCAACACCTGTCCATCAGGAAGCTGTTACTATCATTCATATTCACCCAGTCAAGTGTATAGACATCTATATAGGCTAAAAGTGGCACCATGTATTTTAATGTACTTCATAGGCCTATTCATCCAATCAAATGAGGATAATTGCTGAGTAGGCTACATGATTAAATAGTAAGTGTTACTGATATCATAACATGCACTTGAATGTTCTTTGGAGAGGGATATTTGTATATGATTCATACTGCACCTGGATCTCTACGTCTGTCAGTTTCCGTGTGTGCTGGGCAGTCTGGGTCAGGAGGTTGGTGCCTAGATCCAAGATGGCAGCTGTGTGGTTGTGGACAGCACTCTGCTGTAGCTGAGCCATCTCCACATTCAGACTGTCCTTCACATATCTCTCAATCTGACACATAAACACAGAGGTATGAAGGGATGTTTAGGGATTTACCTCTCTCGCCAGACTCAGGGTGTTCTGCACACTCACATTTAATTTCTAGGAATGTTCTCCAACTGGCTTAACATTGAACATGTTCTCACATAGTTCAGAGAACGTTAAGAAACAACTTCCTTCTGTGGGAATTTCAGTACTTCAGCATAACGTTTCCTACAGGTTTCCTCTTGGTTCTATTTAAAGTAATGTTCTCAAATTGTTCCAAGAACGTTAAGAAAACTTTCCATAAAAAACACAAGAAAACTTTTGTAATGTTCAGAGAATGTTATAAAAATGTTATTTAAAAACATACATCCCGTTCTCAGAACGTTAAGAAAACGTTCCAAAAAATCGTTCCATTCTCAGCATCACCAAAACTCTATCCTCTGTCTTGTTAAGTGTTTGATCTTAATGAGTGTTTGTTTCCTTTTAAAATGGGGTCTGTTTGAATAGACAAAATGAACAACTGTGACTGCGTAAAAGAACATGACACGCAAGCTCCATACTGGTGGCACAGTGAACTAATTCCATGGATAGACGACAGAAGATGATGCCATGTCACAATAAAAAAGAAATGTGTTGGATGATTAATGCAAACACATTTATAGGATTAGTGTCTGATAGATAAGTTGTCTGACAACGTCATGAAAATGTGCTTTGTGTCACGACTTCCGCCAAAGTTGGTCCCTCTCCTTGTTCGGGCGGCGTTCAGCGGTCGTCGTCACCGGTTTTCTAGTTGCCACCGATCCACGTTTTCTTTTTCCATTTGTTTTGTCTTCATTGTACACACCTGTTTTCCATTTCTTAATTAGTGTTCCCTATTTAACCCTCTGGTTTCCCCATTGGTTTTGTGAGTGTTTGTTCCGTGTTAAGCTGTCGCGTATGTTTGTGAGCTGAGTTTGCATTCCTATGTGGAATATTTTGTTGTTTTGTTGAGTAAAGACCTTTATTACTCATTCTCGATGTCCTGCGCCTGACTCTTGATACTTTGTTATGATTCTGAACCATCAGATAGCAAGCAACAATGACAAACAATCTGCCATGTGGGCAATCGTAGGTGGCTATTTTTAGCTAGTTTTATCTTGTTCTTGAAACCATGTCGTGTTTTGACTGATTTCATGTCAATGCTTATATGGCTAAAATTCGATAGCTAGTTAACCAACAACTGTAACAATGTATTTGTGCTCATTGTGAAAATGTATTTATGTTTTCAATAAACATTTGAAGACAAAATATAGTTGACATGTTGTCAACAATCTAAGCCAACCCTGTCTGTTTTACCCCATATTTGTGCACGCATTGGTTTTGTTGCTAAACAACCAACTGGTCTATCTGTGCTTGCAGTTCAAAAAAGTAAACCCAAAATAAGCTAGTAGTGTTATTAAAAGTCTTACTGAAACATGGTGAATGTTTTAAGGAAGTTATTAA
Source organism: Salmo salar (assembly GCF_965601325.2). Taxonomy (NCBI): domain Eukaryota; kingdom Metazoa; phylum Chordata; class Actinopteri; order Salmoniformes; family Salmonidae; genus Salmo; species Salmo salar. The sequence goes on from NC_138295.1 coordinate 82,982,862, forward strand.
AAAAACTCAAAATAACCTATAATATCTGTTTCCAGAACCTCTCTGCAACTTCAAAATAAAAGTTCCCAGAATGGAGACAAAATCTTCTGTTCTCAGAACGTTTGAAAATGTTGTTTTACCGGTCAGGAAACGTATGGCTTCGTTCCCACAACCAATGTGTAACCAAAAACATACGTTCCCACAACTTCCAAGAAACCAACCATAAATAACCAAATTATATCCAGGGAAGAAAAATATTGGATATGTATTAATTCCCTTCAGCAATTTTGGATTGACTGCATTGATATGGTCCTGTCTAAGGATTTCCTTGGCCCCTGGTCAGCTACTTAGGGAGGGATCTTTCAGGGTTGTTGAGTTGAGTCATTTCCTTTTAGTCAACCAGGAGAGATCAGTCATGGGACTGCATCTGTATGTTTTCTGCCACAGATACATCATGTGGACAGGGCTCAGCTGCTAATGACATTATCCATCTGAAGTTCCCTATCCTGATGATGATTACAATGAGGAGAGGTCTTTCCCAGAAATGTGCTTTAAAAATATATTGTTTTTTTTGTGATAGCTCAGGGTCATTCGGTGATTCATTGAAGTTTAGAGTTTTCCTGTTACCCCGGCTTTTAAGCCATGGCCTTTTCAGTTCATGTGAATCAGTTTAGCCTTGGACAGCTTTTTAAACTATGTATTTTCAAAAATGTACAGTTTGGAAATTACAGTTAGGTAGTCACAATAATGGTATATGAAATATTTACATTGCAAAGTTAGAATTTCATGTCTCACTTTATCCCTGATTTAACATAACAGATCACCCTAAGTATGATTTTCAACTTGAGAATGTCTACTTTGTGGCTAGATTTCCTCTGCACAGACAGAAGAAAGGCCTGGTCTCTATGACACGTACAGAAAGATTCCCTCTGCACAGACAGAGGAAAGGCATGGCCTCTATGACACTTACTGAAAGATTCCCTCTGCACAGAGGAAAGGCCTGGTCTCTATGACACTTACTGAAAGTGCAGTGTCAGACTGTTTATCTCTGCTGCTATGTGGTCTGAGCAGCTTCCCACGAAGACAATTGAATAGTCGGCTAATGGAATCATTCAGGAGTTAATTAATCTGTAAGATCAGAGTGCATTAAGATGCCAATGTCAATGCAGAGGAAAGGAAGAGAAGGTCTAGTGCACTGTACACATGTTGAGCAGGATAAAACGTGTCAACTGGCAGTCTCCTTATTACAATGTCCAGAGTCCTCAAATAATCACACACTACATTAGACATAAGAAACCCAGAGGAATAGTTGCAGGGCCGGATTACCACATTATGGGCCCCGGGGCACCTACCAAATATACAGTACCAGTCAAAAGTTTGGACACACCTACTCATTCAAGGGTATTTCTTTATTTTTACTATTTTTTACATTGTAGAATAATAGTGAAGACATCAAAACTATGAAACAACACATATGGAATCTTGCAGTAACCAAAAACGTGTTAAACAAATCAAAATATATTTGAGATTTGAGATTCTTCAAAGTAACCACCCTTTGCCTTGATGATAGCTTTGCACTCTTGGCATTCTCAATTGGGTTGAGGTCGGGTGATTCTGGAGGCCAGGTTATCTGATGCAGCACTCCATCACTCTTCGTCTTCGTCAAATAGTCCTTACACAGCCTGGAGATGTGTTTTTGGTCATTGTCCTGTTGAAAAACAAATGATAGTCCCACTAAGCGCAAACCAGATGGGATGGCATATCGCTGCAGAATGCTGTGGTAGCCATGCTGGTTAAGAATGCTTTGAATTCTAAATAAATCACAGACAGTGTCACCAGCAAAGCACCCCCACACCATCACTCCTCCTCCTCCTCCTCCCTTTTTCACAGTGGGAACCACAAATGCTGAGATCATCTGTTCACCTACTCTGATTCTCACAAAAACACAGTGGTTGGAAACAAAAATATAAAATTTGTACTCATCAGACCAAAGGACAGATTTCCACCGGTCTGATGTCCATTGCTCTTGTTTCTTGGCCCAAGCAAGTCTCTTCTTCTTATTGGTGTCCTTTAGTAGTGGTTTCTTTGCAGCAATTCAACCATGAAGGTCTGATTCACGCATTCTCCTCTGAACAGTTGATGGTGAGATGTGTCTGTTACTTGAACTCTGTGAAGCATTCATTTGGGCTGCAATTTCTGAGGTGCAGTTAACTCTAATGAACTTATCCTCTGCAGCAGAGGTAACTCTGGGTCTTCCTATCCTGTGGCGGTCCTCATGAGAGCCAGTTTCATCATAGCGCTTGATGGTTTTTGCGACTGCACTTGAAGAAACATTCAAAGTTCTTGACATTTTCCGGAATGACTGACCTTCATGTCTTAAAGTAATGATGGACTGCCATTTCTCTTTGCTTATTTGAGCTGTTCTTGCCATAATATGGACTTGGTATTTTACCAATAGGGCACAACAATTTTTACCTTTATTTAACAAGGCAAGTCAGTTAAGAACCAATTCTTATTTACAAAAACAGCCTAGGAACAGTGGGTTAACTGCCTTGCTCAGGGGCAGAATGACAGATTTTTACCTTGTCAGCTCGGGGATTCAATCTACCGTAGCAACCTTTCGGTTAATGGCCCAATGCTCTAACCACTAGGCTACCTGCCGCCCCAATCTTCTGTATACCAACCATACCTTGTCACAACACAACTGATTGGCTCAAATGCATTAAGGAAAGAAATTCCACAAATGTACTTTTAACAAGGCACACCTGTTAATTGAAATGCATTCCATGTGACTACTTCATGAAGCTGGTTGAGAGAATGCCAAGTGTCACGTCCTGACCAGTAAAGGGGTTATTTGTTATTATAGTTTGGTCAGGACGTGGCAGGGGGTATTTGTTTTATATGGTTTTGAGTGTGTGTTTATGTAGAGGGGCGTTTGATTTATGTATTCCGGGGTTTTGGTTTAGTTCTATATTGTATATTTCTATGTCGAGTCTAGGGTGTTTATTTCTATTGTTTAGGTATTTGGGATTGGGGGCCTTCAATTGGAGGCAGCTGTGTATCGTTGCCTCTGAATGAAGGTCCCCCTATAATTAGGAGTATTGTTTGTTTTGGGAATTGTCCGGAGGTTGTTCTTTGCACTGCTGTATTTAGCCTGCAAGACTGTTAGTTTGTTCGTTTCTTGTTTTGTTTATTAAGTGTTCACAAATAAAGTTAAGATGAGCACTCGACCTGCTGCGCCTTGGTCCATTCACTACGACGAACGTGACACCAAGAGTGTGCCAAGCTGTTATCAAGTCAAAGGGGTGACTACTTTGAAGAATTTCAAATATAAAAGAACACCTTTTTGATTACTACATGACTCCCATATGTGTTATTTCATAGTTTTTGTGTCTTCACTATTATTCTACAATGTAGAAAAATAATAAAAATAACAAAAACCTGGAATGAGTAGGTGTGTCAACTTTTGATTGGTAGTGTATTTCATTTTTTATTATTAATTTTGGGAAAACAACTAACGTCCTGCATTTCAACACATTTTGCCATGGGGCAGAGAGTAAAATGTGCAGTTTTATAATTCTATTCTACACATTTTTCCCTGGGGTGGAGAGAAAGATGTCATGTTTTCTAGCTCATCTCATGCTAGTCTTCACATTTTGCCATGAAGCTGAGAGAAAATGTTGCCGTTTTAAATTGAATTTCCTGCAATTCTACAGACTTTGCCATTGCCTCTAGTGGGTCGGGGGCCCCAGGGCACTTGCCCTGCGTGCCCATTAGGTAATCCAGCCCTGAGTAGTTGTAATCGACACACGATAACCAGAATGAATTTTGAGGAAAGTCTTTATGTGTCATTTTGTTGGTTGGCAATGTATGCAGCATACAGAATACTTTCACACAATCAACCCCTCTAAGATTGTATTATCTTGGAACATATTATGGGAAATCTGGAGTTTACATAGAGGTCCTTTAGCATGTGGCCATGAGCTATCATATGTCAATGTTTATGGCTTTTGACTAAACAATTAAACGACGGCTATCTACAACACTTGCCATCTTATTCATTAGCATTTATGTTATGTTATGTTCATATATCATAAACATTCTTCCAAACCATTGTGGAACAAATTGGTGCCAAACGCAAACAAATGTTCAGTTTAACCTATGTTAGAAACTCTCACATGAGGAAAATATATAACCTCAGTACCACACTATAGCGTTAATTTAATCAATCAAAGAGGAAAACACATTACCTCAGTGCCACACTATAGCGTTCATTTAATCAAGAGGAAAACACATTACCTCAGTACCACACTATAGCGTTCATTTAATCAAAGAGAAAAACACATTACCTCAGTGCCACACTATAGCGTTCATTTATTTAATCAAGAGGAAAACACATTACCTCAGTACCACACTATAGCGTTCATTTAATCAAAGAGAAAAACACATTACCTCAGTACCACACTATAGCATTCCTTTAATCAAAGAGGAAAACACATTACCTCAGTTCCACACTATAGCGTTCAGTTACTCAATCAAAGAGGAAAACACATTACCTCAGTACCACACTATAGCATTCATTTAATCAATCAAAGAGGAAAACACATTACCTCAGTACCACACTATAGCATTCATTTAATCAATCAAAGAGAAAAACACATTACCTCAGTACCACACTATAGCATTCATTTAATCAAAGAGGAAAACACATTACCTCAGTTCCACACTATAGCGTTCAGTTACTCAATCAAAGAGGAAAACACATTACCTCAGTACCACACTATAGCATTCATTTAATCAATCAAAGAGGAAAAACACATTACCTCAGTACCACACTATAGCATTCATTTAATCAATCAAAGAGGAAAACACATTACCTCAGTGCCACACTATAGCGTTCATTTAATCAAGAGGAAAACTCATTACCTCAGTGCCACACTATAGCGTTCATTTATTTAATCAAGAGGAAAACACATTACCTCAGTACCACACTATAGCATTCATTGAATCAAAGAGAAAAACACATTACCTCAGTTCCACACTATAGCATTCATTTAATCAAAGAGGAAAACACATTACCTCAGTACCACACTATAGCATTCATTTAATCAAAGAGGAAAACACATTACCTCAGTACCACACTATAGCGTTAATTTAATCAAAGAAGAAAACACATTACCTCAGTGCCACACTATAGCGTTCATTTAATCAAAGAAGAAAACACATTACCTCAGTGCCACACTATAGCGTTAATTTATTTAATCAAGAGGAAAACACATTACCTCAGTACCACACTATAGCATTCATTGAATCAAAGAGGAAAACACATTATCTCAGTACCACACTATAGCATTCATTGAATCAAAGAGGAAAACACATTATCTCAGTACCACACTATAGCGTTCATTTAATCAAAGAGAAAAACACATTACCTCAGTGCCACACTATAGCATTCCTGAGTTTAAAGTCTTTACGTTAAGAATTGACTGATCTACATATGGTTGAATGCAGTGATTTTCACAATCTGCAGGCTGGTTATAGAAAAACATCTTTAGGGTGTTTTTAACCACTTCAGGTTGCTCCAGGAAGCTTAGAATTGACACAGGTAGACCTCATAGTGGCCTGATGGTATGTCATCGAAGACAGGTTCATAAGGCATTCATAAAACACATAGGCTTCAGGTTGAATTAAGGGGAATAGGTTAGCCTTGCGCAAATCGGGAGGACCTCAGGAACATTCCTGAGGTTGAATTGTGCTTCTAACGCTAACGGTTCCGTCGCTGTCACCCAAAAGCACTTGAAATTTAGGGCCAGGCTGATGGGATAAATGACTGATTTACAGTTCATGAGGGTTGCCTAGTCACACATATGAAGTTTTGGAAAGATGTGACTTTTTTAACCCTTCAAAACAGCTACTCTGACACCAATTTAAGGCACTTCCGGTTGGCACAGGAAGCTTAGAATCGACACATGCTTTTTATTAAAATGTCCATAAGTAGATGTAGCAGAAAAGGAACAACAAATAACTAATACAGCGTGTACAAAATAGTGAAGGTGAAGCACCCTGAGACGCTATTATCTCCCCATAATATTTGATTGTTCAATTAATAAAATATATAATTAATCCTTTAAATCCCATATGATTCATTCATTTATTGTGATAAATTGTGATAACCTCAAATGATGTGTAACAACGCATGTGGTCTGTGACCCACGTTGACAGGACTGTTTTAATATCATGATCTGATGGGCGCTTCATGAGAATTTGAACTGAATGAATTTGAATGTTTAGAAGTATTTTTGTACTGCTTCAAGTGAGGAATCACTTCAAAAATACTTCCAAAGTACTCAAAACATTCAAATTCATTCAGTTTAAATTCTCATGAAACACCCATCAGATAGTGATATGAAAAACAATTCTGTCAGCGTCTATGTCAAAAACCCGTCCAAACATATAGGGTCAGTTTCCTGGACCCAGATTAAGTTTCCTGGACATAAAAGCATGTTGAATGGAGAATCAACATTGAAATTAACTAGTCCAGGACTAGGCTTAATCTGTATCTGGGATACCATCCCAAAGAGCAAGACATACTTTTTTATTTTCTTCAAATAATAGGAGTTACTGTTTCCAGTGCTGTTTCCAGAGTACTGTTTCCAGCCCCTTCCATGTACACCAATCCCCAGTGGGCTCCGATGGAGGTGATCCCGGCACCGTTGAAGCGACCGCTGAGCAGCCTCAGCTCATTGCCCATGTTGGCTGGGTAGAAGTTGAAGGAGACTTGGCTAGGCTGGCCGGCTGACAGAGTGCGCCCCATGTTGGTGGTTAACACCAGGTAGCAGATGTAGTCTGCTGGGTTGTACTTCCCAGACACCTCGACGATGGCCTCATCATTAAACAGCTCCATCTCCTGCTTTTCACCCCATTCACCACCGAACACAGGAGACCAGGTGGAGCCGTATCTCAGCTGGAACCTAAAACAGAGGAAGCTTTTCACATTGGTTGTGTTTTGATAAGGCACATTCAGACCGAGAGAGCAGGTAGCGTCAGAGAATATCAAGGAATGACATTTTACATTGTACACTGGGTTAGATACGATTACACTATTGTTTGGTCATGTAATGAATATGTAATAAACACAACAAATGAATAAAGACAGAAAGAAAGAAAGAGTGTCTGTTGGGTAGTGTAGTTGGACTGAGTCATTGGTGTCTGTTGGGTAGTGTAGTTGGACTGAGACATTGGTGTCTGTTGGGTAGTGTAGTTGGACTGAGTCAGTGGTGTCTGTTGGGTAGTGTAGTTGGACTGAGACAGTGGTGTCTGTTGGGTAGTGTAGTTGGACTGAGACAGTGGTGTCTGTTGGGTGGTGTATTTGGACTGAGTCAGTGGTGTCTGTTGGGTGGTGTAGTTGGACTGAGTCAGTGGTGTGTGTTGGGTAGTGTAGTTGGACTGAGTCAGTGGTGTGTGTTGGGTAGTGTATTTGGACTGAGTCAGTGGTGTCTGTTGGGTGGTGTAGTTGGCGAGCGGGGGGGGGGGTGAGTGGCGAGTCAGGGTGTCTGTTGGGTAGTGTAGTTGGACTGAGACAGTGGTGTCTGTTGGGTAGTGTAGTTGGACTGAGTCGTGGTGTCTGTTGGGTAGTGTTGTTGTACTGAGACAGTGGTGTGTGTTGGGCTGAGAGGCGTCGCTGGAGGCCCCAGGCTGAGAGGCGTCGCTGGAGGCCCCGGACTGAGAGGCGTCGCCGGAGGCCCCGCGCTGAGAGGCGTCGCTGGAGGCCCCGCGCTGAGAGGCGTCGCTGGAGGCCCCGGCCTGAGGAGCATCGCTGGAGACTCCGGGCTGAGGGGTGTCGCTGGAGACTCCGGGCTGAGGGGCGTCGCTGGAGGCTCCGGGCTGAGGGGCGTCGCTGGAGGCTCTGGGCTGAGGAGCGTCGCTGGAGGCTCCTGGCTGGGGAGCGTAGCTGGAGGCTCTGGGCTGAGGAGCGTCACTGGAGGCTCCGGGCTGAGGAGCGTCACTGGAGGCTCCGGCCTGAGGAGCATCGCTGGACGGAGAGTGCGTGGAGCAGGCACAGGATGTACTAGGCCTTGGAGGCGCACTGGAGGTCTGGCGCTCAGGGCTGGCACAACCCGTCCCGGCCCAATGCTGACTATAGCCCGGTAAGAGCGGAGCGCTGGCACCGGACGAACTGGGCTGTGCTGGGGAATGCGGCGCACCATACCTGGAGCAGGCGTAGGATATCCTGGGCCCAGGATTCTCCCTGGAGGTCTGACACTTACAGCCAGCATAACCCGTCCTGGCTCAATGCTCACTCTAGCCCGGCAAGGGCGAAGCGCTGGCACAGGACGAACTGGGCTGTGCTAGGGAATGCAGGGTATCGTGCGTGGAGCAGGCGTGAGATATCCTGGGCCGAGGAGCCGCACTGGAGGCCAGATACGCTGCACCGGCGCACTTTTTCCTGGCAGCCGGCTAGCTGTCGCCCGACAACGTTACAGAGCCTGTATCGACCGCACCGGGCTCTGAGTGCTTATGGGCGACATAGTGCACATACCGCCATGCTGCCTAGCTCCTCCCTCTGTGCGTCTGCTTCGTTGGGCGCTCTCCACCAGTCCCTTTCTCCAGAATCCAGAGTCGTCATCCGCTCTTAACTCCTCGACTGGCTCTGGTTTCCTCCATGGCTCCCTCCGTATAGCCCGGGAAGTTAGGTCAGGGTTCCCCCCTGACCTAGCAACACTCCCCTTATGCCCCCCCCCCAAAAAAAAAAAATTGGGGGCTGCCTCTCAACTCCTGAATAGGAGGATACAACACCTCGTACCTCCGTCGTTCCCTCTTCGCTTCCTCCAGCTCCTCCTTCGGGTGCTGGTACTCCCCAGCCTGGCTCCATGGACCCTTTCCATTGAGGATCTCCTCCCACGTCCATGACTCGAGATACCTCCTCTTTTGCTCCTTACCCCGCTGCTTGGTCTTCTTTTGGTGGGTGCTTCTGTCACACTCATCGTAAGGGACAGACCAAGGCGCAGCGGGTAGAGTGCTCATCTTCTTTCTTTATTTAGAGAGAACACTCAAACAAAATAAACCAACGATGAAACAGTTCCGTAAGGCACACAGGCACACTATTTGTGATAAGATTAAATGTAATTTTAGCTTCCAAATGAGAGAATTGGGTTTTCATAAGGTTAGAGCCCTGCTCAATCAGTGGCTCGCCCCTGTGAAGAGACATGGGTTATAAACTATGAAACACACCCTTCTCTCCCTCCACTATATAAGCCCTTGACGAAAATGTAACCTCCTGTTCCGAGTACGATAGGACGACGGTCCATACGTTAAAAGGACTAACATGTCAACTATAGAACTAAGCCAACCTCAGCGTGAGCTTTGGTTGTGAACAGTATGAACTTTGAACTCTTATTCACTAAAGAAGTGAGACATCCTAGCCATTGAGTTAGCAACAGCAGCTGTAAACGTGGGCTAGGAAAGGACGGACGACGTATCCAGTCTAACACACAACGAAGATACTACAACGTATTCAATTTACCACCAGAGACATTCTTCCGAGGACAGGAAGATCTCTGTTGGCCAACACGGCCAGCATCTACGACCAACCTACCGAAGCGCAGCTCAGAGTAAATATTTATTGCATTTTCCTTTTCCTTTTCCAAATGGGCGGTAACTTAGAATGCATAAGATACTGTATTTACGAAAGCTTAGCTTCTCCCTTTGTTCCTCAGTCTTCCCGCTCTTTCATTCAAGCCCAACCCCCTCTCTTTGTGTAACAAGCCATCATACAGGTTCCGTCCACCAGGGACATTTTCTGTATGACATAATTTGCATTCTGTGTATATGTAATTCTGTGTGATTAGTTAGGTATTTAGTAAATAAATAATTAAACCCAATTTTCTATTGCTGATTCAACTTGTTAGCCAAGTTGTTAACCAAGAATTTACAACTTTCAGATGAGACTGAAATAAGGTGACGATTAATATTGACTGCTATTGATGTAAAATATTACTAGGTCTTTCAGAGTTTATTCGGAAGATAACAGCTCCATAAACAGTCTTTTGTGGTGCCCTGACTTTCTAGTTAATTACATTTACATGATTAGCTCAAACAGGTAATATTAATTACAGAGAAATTATTTTATAGAATGTCATATCACTTAATCCGGCATAGCCAAAGACACGACAGTTTATATGGTGTATAGAAATGAGTCAGTTTGTGATTGAAATGAATTCTTAATTAACATGCTATTGGGCTTGTGATATAGATATCAGATGGATTTCAGAAGTTGCCTGAAAGGCAATTGTATATCTAAAATTACCCAAATATATACTTTTAATTATATATTTATTTCTTTGGCAGATATCAGCAAATCCCAGGAGGAACCACCGGTGCAGCCAATGATGAACATATACCCAAGAACTCTGATGGGGGACCGGAGGAGGAGCTTCAAGGTGGCCTGGTACCATATCCACCCCTGGCTTGATTATTTAAAAAAAAAATCAGACTCTGTGTTTTGTTATGCCTGCAGGCATTTTAGCCCTCCCAAAGTCTCAGAGACTGTATTTGATTTACAATTGGGTTTTAACAACTGGAAGAAGGCAACTTACAAAGAGGGGGGATTTGCAATTCATGCAAGGTCTGAGCGGCACAAACAAGCAATGATTACATGGAGAAACTATCAGAAAGCTGTAAAAAGTAATGCAACACTGGTAAATGCCCTAAACAAGGAACACAACAAACGGGTTCAAGAAAATCGGGACTATATTAAAACAATAGGAGAAGTACTACTACTTACAGCCACACAAAACATTGCACAAAGAGGACACGATGAGTCTGCAGAGTCAGATAATAAAGGGAACTTCATGGCAATCCTAGAAACAACAGCAAAGCATGACACAACTGTGAAAAAAGGTTGACTTCCATTCATAATGCAAAATATACAAGCAAAGGGATTCAGAATGAGTTGTTTGGCAGACATGGTTTGAACAAAAATGATAGAAGTGAAAGACAGTGAGGTCTTTAGCATAATGGCAGAAAAAACAAAAGATGTAGAAAAAAAGAGCAGATATCTCTAGTACTCAGGTACTATCTCAGAGGAGCTGTCCATGAGAGCTTTCTCCACTTTGAATCGGCTGATTGACTAGATGCAGCAGGGCTTACTGACAAAATCATACACATATTAGAAAGTCATGGTCTTGAATACAAAAACAACCTAGTAGGCCAAGCATATGTCGGTGCTTCCGTTATGAGTGGCAAGCATTCAAGCGTCCAGGCACGCATTAAAGAACAAGCAAATCATGCCTTTTACATCCACTGCAGTGCACACTGTCTAAACTTAGTTTTAGTGGATACAGTCAAAGCTGTCCCTGAGGTAGGACAGTTCTTCTCCTTACTAGAAAGACTTTACATCTTCACATCTGGGTCATATGTGCATCAAAAATGGCTTAGCATACAAAAAGAGATGTACCCAGGTGCACCTAGAGAGCTTCAGAGACTAAGTGACACTCGCTGGGCATGTCGATATATGGCTCTACATACTATTATGGATAGATTACCTGCCATTAAGTGAGTCCTGCAAGACATAGTCCAAGAACACAATGGTGACAAATCTGTTGAGGCACGAGGTCTGCTTGCAAAGATAGATTTACAATTCATTGTGTGCCTTGTTACACTCCATAAAGTGTTTGGAGAAGTAGAATTTCTATCAGATATGCTACAGTCTTCATCACTTGACCTGTCAAAGGCTGTTGATTTAGCTGAAGCCTTAGTTCAAACTTTGAATGACTACAGGGATGAGTCATTTTTTGATGACCTATGGAATGAAGTGTTGAACACAGCTGAGCAATGTGATACTGCAATACACCCCCCTGCAAAACGACCAAAAAAGCTCTCAATTTAGACACTCTAATGTCCTTGTCCTCTTGCTCAGTTGTGTGCACCGGGGCCTCCTGCTCTTTCTATTCTGGTTAGAGACAGTTTACGCTGTTCTGTGAAGGGAGTAGTACACAGCGTTGTACAAGATCTTCAGTTTCTTGGACATTTCTCGCCTGAATAGCCTTCATTTCTCAGAACAAGAACAGACTGATGAGTTTCAGAAGAAAGTCCTTTGTTTCTAGCCATTTTGAGCCTGTAATCCAACTCACAAATGCTGATGCTTCAGATACTCAACTAGTCTAAAGAATGACAGTTTTATGGCTTCTTTAATCAGAACAAAAGGTTTTCGCTGTGCTAACATTAATTGCAAAAGTGTTTTCTAATGATCAATTAGCCTTTTAAAATGATTAACTTCGATTAGCTAACACAACGTGCCATTGGAACACAGCAGTAATGGTTGCTGCTGATGGGCCTCTGTACACCTATGTAGATATTCCATAAAAAATCTGCCGTTTCCAGCTACAATAGTCATTTACAACATTAACAATGTCTACACTGTATCAATTTGATGTTACTTCAATGGACCAAAAATTTGGCCAGTGATTTGGGTCTGTATTTTGGCAGCAGCCTCTCTATGTTAGTGATGGCTGTTTAACAGTCAGATGGCCTTGAGATAGAAGCTGTTTTTCAGTCTCTCTGTCCCAGCTTTGATGTACCTGTACTGACCACGCCTTCTGGATAATAGCAGGGTGAACAGGCAGTGGCCCGGGTGGTTGTTGTCCTTGGTGATATTTTCGGCCTTCCTGTGACATCGGGTGCTGTAGGTGTCCTGGAGGGCAGGTAGTTTGCCCCCGGTGATGTGTTGTGTAGACCGCACTACCCTCTGGAGAGCCTTGCGGTTGAGGGTGGTGCAGTTATCGTACCAGGCGGTGATACAGCCCGACAGGCTGCTCTCGATTGTGCATCTGTAAAAGTTGGTGAGGATTTTAGGTGACAAGCCAAATTTCTTCAGCCTCCTGAGGTTCTTCACCACACTGTCTGTGTGGGTGGACCATTTCAGTTTGTCCATGATGTGTATGCCGAGGAACTTAAAACTTTCCACCTTCTCCTCTACTGTCCCGTCGATGTAGATCGGGGTGTGCTCCCTCTACTTTTTCCTGAAGTCCACGATCATCTCCTTTGTTTTGTTGACGTTGAGTGAGAGGTTGTTTTCCTGACACCACACTCCGAGTGCCCTAACATAGGTTTTCCTCTTGTCCAGATGGGATAGGACAGTGTGCAGTGTGATTGCGATTGCATCGTCTGTGGACCTGTTGGGATGGTATGCAAACTGAAGTGGGTCTAGGGTGGCAGGTAAGGTGGCGGTGATATGATCCTTGACTGGTCTCTCAAAGCACTTCATGATGACAGAAGTGAGCGCTATGGGGCGATAGTCATTTAGTTCAGTTGTCTTTGCCTTCTTTGGTACAGGAACAATGGTGGCCATCTTGAAGAATGTGGGGACAGCAGACTGGGAAAGGGAGCAATTGAATATGTCCGTAAACACAGCAGCCAACTGGTCTGCGCATGCTCTGAAGATGCGGCTAGGGTGCCGTCTGGGCCAACAGCCTTGCGAGGGTTAACACATTTAAATGTCTTACTCACGTCAATCTTCAGTCTCTAGACGGCAAGGTGGACAAAATTAGGGCACAAGTTGCCTTCCAGAGAGACATCAGAGATGGTAACATTATACCAACCTCCTGTGGTGACAAACAGGATTGAGAACATTCTGCAAAAGATAGGCATCATTACATATGACCTTACATTTCACTCAATTTCACTTTCACTCCATTTCACTTCAAATGGTAAAACTTGAAATAAGTTTGTTAATAATGTTTTTCATTGTAGTTCACAAAAACAAGTCAGGCATTTTACCTGTCAGGTCAACCACCCCTAGTTGGGAAAAGAAAATACACTTTTTTGAACTTTTTGTTAGTTGTGTAGTTACCCACAGTGCTATCTTGAGATCTGTGTGAAAACCTATGTAAGTGTCACGCCCTGGCAATAGAGAGGTTTTTATTCTCTATTTTGGTTAGGCCAGGGTGTGACTAGGGTGGGCATTCTATGTCCTTTTTTAAATGTTTTTGTATTTCTTTGTTTTGGCCTGGTATGGCTCTCAATCATCGTTGTCGCTGATTCCGAGCCATACTTAGGTAGCCTGTTTTCCTTTGGGGTTTGTGGGTGGTTAATTTCTGTTTAGTGTTGTTACCTGACAGAACTGTTTTGGCTGTCGTTCGTTTCTTGTTTTGTTTAAAGTGCTCCATTAAAATATTATGATGAGCACTAACCACGCTGCGCCTTGGTCTACTCCCTTCAACAGCCATTACAGTAAGCCTCGTATCTCTCTGTCTCTGCCAGGTTTCTAGTCTACTGCTTCCTCTTAGAACTGCATTTATACCTGCTGAACATTCCATCAGCTATAGACGGAAGGAGCATGACAGAGAACACCTTTATTAACTTACTATAAAATGAATCATGCAACAGTTACAAAGATTTTACTGAGTTACAGTTCTTATTTGGAAATCAGTAAATTCAAATAGATAAACTAGGGACTAATCTATGGATTTCACATGACTGGGAATACAGATATGCATCTGTTGGTAACAGATACCTTTAAAAAAGTAGGGGCGTGGATCAGAAAACTATTTGCCTCATGCGGCGCGATATCTCCTTTGCAAAGAGTTTATCAGGCTGTTGATTGTGGACTGTGGGTTGTTGTCCCACTCCTCATCAATGAAGTTGCTGGATAGTGGCAGGAAGTGGAACACGCTGTCGTACACATTGATCTGGAGCATCCCAAACATGCTCAGTGGGTGACATGTCTGATGAGTATGCAGGCCATGGAAGAACTGGGACATTTTCAGCTTCCAGGAATTGTGTACAGATTCTTGCGACATGAGGCCGTGCATCTGGGGCTGTGCATCCTTGACCATCAGCAACTCGTTTGGGTGGAATACGCCCACAACACCCTCCCCTGCTCATCCACTGGTCTCTCGCCTTTCGAGTGTTCGATGGGTTATCAGCCTCCGCTCTTCCCTGAGCAAGAGGAAGTGGTCAGCATACCCTCGGCGCAAATGTCCGTCCGCCCCGTAGCCATACCTGGAAGAGAGCCCAGTCTGCTCTTCTCAAGACCACCCCCAGATATCGACGACAGGCGGACCACCATCGGACCCCGACTCCCCGCTATCGTCTCGGGCAGAGGGTATGGCTGTCCACTCGGGATCTGCCCCTCTGTTTACAGCACCACAAACATTCCCCCCGATTTATTGTCCCTTTCTCCAACTATACGATTATTAGCCTCTCTGCTGTTCATCTTCTGTTGCCCCACACCCTCCATTTACATCCCACTTTTCATGTATCAAGGATTAAACCTCTGTCTCACAGCCCTCTGTCTCCTATTTACTTGACCTGTTGTTTGCCTGACCCCTGTTTTGTAAATACACTTCTGTGATTCGAACTGTCTGCATCTGGGTCTTATCCTGAGTTCTGATATTAATGTTTCTTATAAAAACAAGAAGGGACTTATAAAAACAAGAAGTGACTTATAAAAACAAGAAGTGACGAGGGGCAGTCTATCCTCAACTCTTAGCCAAGAGAGACTGGCATGCATATTATTAATATTAGCCCTCTGATTACAATGGAGAGCAAGATGTGCCGCTTTGTTCTGGACCAGCTGCAGCTTAACTAGGTCCTTGCAAAACTTGACCATATGACTTGACAATAATCAAGATAAGATAAAACTAGAGCCTGCAGGACTTGCTTTGTAGAGTATGGTGTCAAAAAAGCAGAGCATCTCTTTATTATGGACAGACCTCTCCCCATCTTTACAACTTGAATCTACATATTTTGACCATGACAGTTTACAATCTAAGGTAACACCAAGTAATTTAGTCTCCTCAACTTGTTTAACAGCCCCACCGTTCATTACCAGATTCAGCTGAGGTCTAGAACTTAGGGAATGATTTGTACCAAATGCTCTTTGTTTTAGAGATGTTCAGGACCAGGTTATTACTGGCCACCCATTACAAAACAGACTGCAACTCTTTGAAAAGGGTTTCAGTAACTTCATTAGCTGTGGTTGCTGATGCGTATATGGTTGAATCATCAGCATACATAGACCCAAATACTTTGTTTAATGCCAGTGGCAGGTCATTGGTAAAAATAGAAAAGAGTAGAGGGCCTAGAGAGCTGCTCTGTGGTACACCACAATTTACATGTTTGACTTTAGAGAAGCTTCCATTAAAGAAAACCCGCTGAGTTCTATTAGATAGCTCTGAATCCAGGTTGAAAAGCCATAACACATACATTTCTTCAACAACATGTTATGGCCAATAATATCAAAGGCTGCACTGAAATATAACAGTACAGCACCCAAAATATTCTTATTATCAATGTCTTTCAACAAATCATCAGTAATTTGTGTCAGTGCAGTACATGTTGAGGGCCCTTCTCTATAAGCATGCTGGAAGTCTGTTGTTAATTTGTTTAGAGAGAAGTAGCATTGTATTTGTTCAACACAATATTTTCCAAAGTTTGCTAAGAGCTGGCAGCAAGCTGATAGGTCTGCTGTTAGAGCCAGTAAAGACCATTTTACCACTCTTGGGTAGGGGAATGTCTTTGGCTTCCCTCCAGGTCTGAGGAGAAAGACTTTCCACTAGGCTCAGATTAAAGATATGACAGATAGGAGTGGCTATGGAGTCAGCTTCCATCCTCAGTAGCTTTCCATCTAAGTTAACATTAACAGTACTTTTCCATCCTCTCCCACACTAACTTGACAAAATTCAAACTTGCAATGCTTTTCTTTCATTATTTGTTTTTTATACATGAGTACGATGGCTCACTGTTAGTTGTTGACATTTCCTGCCTAAGTTTGCCCACTTTGCCAATAAAATAATCATAAAAATTATTGCCATTTAAAATGCTTTTGTGATGAATAAGCAATCTGATTTAATGAAAGAACAAGTTGAATTTGTCTTTCTGCTGATCATTTCATTTAAAGTACTCACGTTTTTTTCCTTTATTCTTTATATCATTGATCTTGGCTTCATAAAACAGTTTTTTTTTTTTTTTTAGTTTAGTCACACAATTTCTCAATTTTCAGTAAGTCACTCAGTCAGATGTGCAGCCAGACTTATTAGCCACTCCTTTTGCCCCATCTCTTTCAGTTATACCGTTTTTCAATACCTCATCAATCCATGGAGCCTTAACAGTTCTAAAAGTAAGTTGCATTTTTATCAATAATTGTAAAAAGCAATTTCATGAATGTATCAAGTGCAGCATCTGGATGCTCCTTATTAATCACATAAGACCAACAAATATTTTTAACATCATCCACATAAATCATAGCAAAGTCTTTTGTAGGATCTCTTATGCACAATTTTAGGCCCAGCTTTTGGAACTTTGGCTTTCCTGGATATAGCCACTATATTGTGATCACTGCATCCAGTGGGTACGGATACATCTTTAGAACAAAGTTCTACAGTATTAGTAAAAATGTGATCAATACATGTGGATGATCATGATCCTGTAGTGTTTGTAAACACTCTAGTAGGTTGATTAATAACCTGAACCAGATTACATGCACTGGTTACAGTGAGAAGCAACCTCTTGAGCTTAATGAAAACCAGTCAATATTCAGGTCCCCAAGAAAGAAGACCTCTCTATTTACATCACATGCACTATCAAACATTTCACACATATTATTTAGATACTGACTGTTAGCACTTGGTGGCCTATAGCAACACCCCAAAATAAAAGGCTTCAGATGTGCCAGGTGAACCTGCAACCACAACACTTCAATAACACTTGACATAAGATCTTCTCTAAGCATTACAGGGATATGCTCTGAATATTGTTATACAGCAACTCCTCCCCATAAGCATTCCTGTCTGTTCTATAGATGTTATATCCTTGTATTGATATGGCTGTAATATCAAATGAATTATCTAAGTGAGTCTCAGAAATGTCTAATACATTAATCTTATCTGATGTTAGCAAGTAATTGATTTCATTAATCTTATTTCAATGGCTACATATATTAATATGGGATATTTCTGCCCTTTCAGCCCTCAGGAAACGAAAAAGATTTGGCATGGGTCCTTAGATCCTCAAAAGGTTCTACAGCTGCAACATCAAGAGCATCCTGACTGGTTGCATCACTGCCTGGTACGGCAATTGCTCGGCCTCCGGCCGCAAGGCACTACAGAGGGTAGTGCGTACAGCCCAGTACATCACTGGGGCTAAGCTACACCAGGCGGTGTCAGAGGAAGGCCCTAAAAGTTGTCAAAGACCCCAGCCACTCCAGTCATAGACTGTTCTCTCTACTACCGCCTGGCAAGCGGTACCAGAGTGCCAAGTCTAGGACAAAAAGGCTTCTCAACAGTTTTTACCCCCAAGCGATAAGACTCCTGAACAGGTAATCAAATGGCTACCCGGACTATCTGCATTGTGTGCCCCCCCAACCCCTCTTTTCCGCTGCTGCTACTCTCTGTTTATCATACATTCATGTACATACTACCTCAATTGGGCCGACCAACCAGTGCCCCCGCACATTGGCTAACCGGGCTATCTGCATTGTGTCCCATCCCCCGCCAACCCCTCTTTTACGCTACTGCTACTCTCAGTTCACATATATGCATAGTCACTTTAACCATATCTACATGTACATAGTACCTCAATCAGCCCGACTAACCGGTGCCTGTATGTAGCCTCGCTACTGTATATAGCCTCGCAACTGTTATTTTCACTGTCTTTTTACTGTTGTTTTTATTTATTTACTTACCTATTGTTCACCAAATACCTTTTTTGCACTGTTGGTTAGACCCTGTAAGTAAGTATTTCACTGTAAGGTCTACGCTTGTTGTATTCGGCGCACGTGACAAACTTTCATTTGATTTGATTCCTGGGTAGCTTATCAGTGATAGACATAAGCTGTAGACCACGCTATCTACCAAGAGAGTTCACATCTATATTATTTGTAGCTGTCTATTTACCACCACAAACCGATGCTGGCACTAAGACAGTACTCAACAAGCTGTATAAGGCCATAAGCAAACAAGAAAATGCTCATCCAGAAGCGGGGCTCCTAGTGGCCAGTGACTTTAATGCAGGCAAACTTACATTTGTTTTTCCTCATTTCTACCAGCATGTCACATGTGCAACCAGAGGAAAAAATTCTAGACCACCTTTACTCCACACACAGCTCTCCCTCGCACCCTACATTTTGCAAATCTGACCATAATTATATCCTACTGATTCCTGCTTAAAAGCAAAAATTAAAGCAGGAAGTACCAGTATCTTGCTCAATACGGAAGTGGTCAGATGACGCGGATGCTACGCTACAGGACTGTTTTGCTAGCACAGTCTGGAATATGTTCTGGGATTCATCCAATGGCATTAACTTCTTTGGGATAAACCCCCCTTCTCTCAATTTCCGCCTGAAGACATACCTTAATCTAACTGTCTGTAGCTCAGGCCCAGAAGCAAGGATATGCATATTCTTGGTATCATTTGAAGGAAACACTCTGAAGTTTGTGGAAATGTGAATTGAATGTAGGATAATATAACACAATAGATCTGGTAGAAGAAAATACAAGGAAATAAACATATGTTTTCTGTTTTTTATTGTTGTTGCATCATCTTTCAACTGAACAAGAACAGCCAAACATTCAGATATGATGCTGGGGATAATTTCGATGCAGAACATGAGAGGGCAAAAGTATTTGAGAAAAGTTTCAGACAGATATCTTCAGGAATGAGTGCGCTACATGACATTGAGCATGTAGTCACCCAGGTGTCCCACACAAGTTGCCCAAATGTACCCAAGTGGCCAAATTGGTACAGTGATACATTTTGATGTAAATAACTATATACAAAATACTAAAATGCTATTCTAACACCCCCCCCCCCAAAAAAAATACAAATAATTAAAAAATAACGAAAATTTGAAAAAAAATTAAATAACAAGGGTAACTATTTACACACATTCAATGTATAATGTACAATATTGTGAAGACCCTCAGTCCTCTACACAATATTGTGCTGCTGATGACATGCCCCATAGCAGTCTCTTTCTGCTGTAAAGCAGAAGGTTACTGAACAAGTGGTGCAGGTGATGGGGCATTTCCTGTGACAAAGTGCACACCGACGCCTCCCTACTGTGCCCTTTTTGGCCTGAGGCACATTCAGGCCTGCAGAGATGAATTTGGGCAGGTGAACACCACTGGTTGAAGGAGTAGAAGGGACAGAGGTAGAGGGGACAGAAGGTGATGCAGTGGACTTGCTGTAGCAAGCAAGCTCCTGGATGAGCAGCTCTCTGAAGGCTAGCTGTGAGATGGGGGGGCTGTCCACAGCTCTTAGCCATTTTCTTCTGGAGGATGAAGGCATTCACCACAGCAATGTCGATGAAATGATAGAAAAATGTATTGTACCATTTCAATGTCTTGTGGAGAACATTGTAGTAACCTATCAGCGCATCTGACAGGTCCACACCTCCCACGCCCTTGTTGTAATCCTTTATAGCTGCAGGAATGGGGACATGTATGGTGGTCCATGCCCCAGTTGCATCCTTCACACGCCTGACGACGTGATCGCCACTGAAGGACTTGTGGATGGTGTTGCACATGACCACCTCTCTGGTATCCATCCACTTCACAAAGAGCAGGCCATCTTGGCGAATCCATCTCATGGTATCCCGCTCAGCCCGCTTAGGCATGTCATTCACCTTGGTTTTCGGAAAGCCCACTCTGTTGGTCCGAATGGTGCCACAAGCCCACACATCCAGCTTCCTCAAGTCTGTGAACAGGGTAGGGCTTGTGTAGAAGTTGTCCACAAAAAGTTTGAAGCCCTTCCCAGCAGTTGAAAATCTAATAACTCCATAACGGAATCATAACTGAGTCCCTTACCGGTCGCAAAACTGCTCTTCCCCTCATAAACAAAAAAATTGCACGTGTATGCACATGCAGAATTAGCCAAAGCAAACAGTTTGTAACCCCATTTAGTTGGTTTGTTACGCATGTATTGTTTTAGGCCAATTCTGGCCTTTGAGGCTACCATCCTCTCATCGATGGAAAGGTTCTGGGCGGGCTGAAAATAGGTCTTGCAGGCCTCAACCACACTGTGGTAGAGAGGCTCCACAAAATAAAACCTATCAAACCTTGGTGTGCCTCGCTTCTTCTCGATGTCCTCATCAACTTCTGGGTCACTGATATAAAGCGCCCGTGAGATTGTCAGAAACCTTTTGCATGACATGACAGTGGAGGGGAAAGGCAGTTGATAGAGGGGAGCAGTTTTCCAGTAGTCTTTCAGGGTTTTCAGCTTCACAAGACCCATGTAAATAACCATTGACAGGTAGCAAAACAGATCTGACATGGAAATGAGCTTCCATCCCTCTTTCTTGCCTGCCTGCTTCTTAGCATCATACTTATTAGTGTTCAACACCAGGGAATCAACAACTGATGAGGTGAAAAACAGCTGAAAAAGTTGAATTGGGCTGTACTTTGAGGTCATGTCCAGCTGAGGTCCTGGTGGCCTTTTCGGTCTAAATGTTGGAGGAAGTGGCTCGACATCCTCCTCCAGCACAGAGTGCCAATGACCCTCTTCCTCTCTGTTTGCAGGTTTATCTCTTCCCCACCTCCGCTTCTTTGTCACTGACTTCACTGACTTCACACCTGGCCGGACGGGGGTAGGTGTGGAGCCGGAGACAGCAGGGGTCCGGCTGGATGAACCAGCTTCAGTGGGGGATGGGCACCTTGGCAGTGGGGGCTCCCAGTCAGAATCGGTGGGACTGTGAAATAAAGACAGACACAGACACAGATTATATATAGAGGGAGCCAAATCACTATGGTGCGGTGTTGTTCCATTCTACCCCATTCCATGTTTAGATAAAATAAATGTTAAAATGTTTTAATATATACAGACACACAGACACACAGACACAGATTATATATAGAGGAGGGAACCCAATCACTATGGTGAGGTGTTGTTCCATTCTACCCCATTCCATGTTTAGATAAAATACATGTTAAAAATATCTAATATATACATACATACATACATACAGAAACACAGGCACAGATTATATATAGAGGAGGGTACCCAATCACATACATATACACACACACACACACACACACACACACACACACACACACACACACACACACACACACACACACACACACACACACACACACACACAGAATGTAGAGCCATATGTACTTTACACATTTCATTACACATTTCATTACTTATTATATATGGCAAATAAAATAAAAACAACTCAAATGAATAATATTTGATATTATTAATTTCAAACAACGGCATGAGAAGTACCTACCGGTCCAACACTGCATCCTCTCCGTACAAAAACATCTCCTCGGTTTGCGAGTCAAAACTGTTGTCACTATCTGACTCATCTTGTAGTAATTCCGTCTCACTTTCTCTATCAATTTCGTCGATAATATCGTGTAGATCTGTATACCTAGACTTTGCCTTTGATTTCCCAGATTTAGTTGCCATAATTCTTCAGATAAAACTGCGGAAAATGCTCTCGAAACAATACTGCTATGTGTAACCAGCGTGGCTGCTTCAGGTAAAATTTTCAATGGCGAATGAGTGTCTTTACGCTCGAGTTTCAAGCAAGGGCTAGTCTTCCCGGATATAACCATCACACATTGCCGTTTACCTCAGCTCATTGGCTATCTACCAAGCTAGATTTTAAGACAATCAGTGGTCATTGGGCCGAAATACAGTCAATCAACGAAGCACTGGTCATATCATTGGTGTGCAATGAGGTCATTGTTTTGTGTGTTCAAATCAGTTCCTTTCGGTCAATACGTCCCGCAAATAGAACCATGAAGTCGGGTTGTGTTACTAACAAACAGAGGATTGCAATGAAACCAACCATGACTAGATAAATGTAAGTTTAGTGTGAGTAATTACATCGAATGTTTCGTCGAAAGTTGAAGGAGACGGAATTCATGACACAAGCCGTTAACAAAATGTTTCATGTTAGGCTAAAAATGGATTTTATCTGGCCAACATCCGGTGAAATTGCAGAGCGACAAATTCAAATGACAGAAATCGTAATATTAAACATTCATGAAAATACAAGTGTCATACATCATTTAAAAGTTTATCGTCTTGTTAATCCAGCCACTTTGTCAGATTTCAAAAAGGCTTTACGGCGAAAGCACCCCATGCGATTATCTGAGGACAGCGCCCTGCACACAAAAGCATTACATACATTTTCCAACCAAGCAGATGTGTCACGAAAGTCAGAAATAGCGATAAAATAAATCACTTACCTTTTGAAGATCTTCATCTGGTTGCAATCACAAGGGTCCCACCTATATAACAAATGGTCCTTTTGTTCGATAATGTCCTTCTTTATATCCCAAAAAAGTCAGTTTCATTGGCGTGCTAGACTCAGTAATCCACCGGTTTCCCTCGTTCAAAATGCATACAAATGAATCCCGTAGGTTACCAATAAACTTCTTCTAAACAAGTCAAACAACGTTCCTAATCAATCCTCAGGTACCCTATTATGTAAATAAACAATAACATTTAAGACAGAGAATACCAGAGACCATTACCGGAGATAAATAACGAAGTATGCGCACTCACCTGAACGCAGTACAAACACTACAGCCAAAATGGGAGCCGCTTAGAAAACTACAAATTCTAGCAAATTTTTCAAAAAACAAGCCTGAAACTCTTTCTAAAGACTGTTGACATCTAGTGAAAGCCCGAGGAACTGCAATCTGGGAGGACTTCCTTTTATATTCACATTCCCAGCCATTGTAATCAGAGGTGAGAAGAGAAAATTAGAAAAACAAATGTCTGGACAGATTTTCCTCGGGTTTTCACCTGCCATATTAGTTCGGTTATACTCACAGACATTATTTTAACAGTTTTGGAAACCTTAGAGTGTTTTCTATCCAATACTACCAATTACATGCATATCCAAGCTTCTGGGCCTGAGTAACAGGCAGTTTACATTGGGCACCTCATTCATCCAATCTTCCAAATACTGCCCAATAGCCTGAAGAAGTTAATGAATTCCACCCCGTAGCACTCATGTCGGTAGCCATGAAGTTCTTTGAAAGGCTGGTCATGGCTCACATCAACACCATCATGCCAGAAACCCTAGACCCACTCCAAATCGCATTCCGCCCCAACAGATCCACAGATGACGCAATCTCAATCACAGTCCACACTGCCCTTTCCCACCTGGACAAAAGGAACACCTATGTGAGATTACTGTTCATTGACTACAGCGTTCAACACCATAGTGTCCACAAAGCTCATCACTAAGCTAAGGACACTGGGACTAAACACCTCCCTCTGCAACTGGATCCTGGACTTCCTGACGGGCCGCCCCCAGGTGGTAAGGGTAGGCAACAAGAAGACTCTAGTTTCAGCTCCTGGCTGGCTCTGCACTGTATTTGGGGTTCCTGAGTGGCACAGCGGTCTAAGGCACTGCATCTCAGACCCTAGTTTGATTCCAGGCTGTATCACAACCAGCCATGATTGGTAGTCCCATAGGGTGGTGCACAATTGTCCCAATTGGATCCTCAACACTGGGGCCCTTCAGGGGTGCATGCTTAGTCCCCTCCTGTACTCCCTGTTCACTCACGACTGCATGGCCTAGCACAACTCCAACACCATCATTAAGTTTGCTGACGATACAACAGTGGTAGGCCTGATCACCGACAATGATGAGACAGCCTATAGGGAGGAGGTCAGAGACCTGGCAGTGTGGTGCCAGGACAACAAGCTCTCTCTCAATGTGAGCAAGACAAAGGAGCTGATCATGGACTATAGGAAAATAAGGGTGAACAGGCCCTTATTAACATTGATGGGACTGAAGTGGATCGGGTTGAGATTTTCAAGTTCCTTGGCGTCCACATCACCAACAAACCATCATAGTCCAAACACACCAAGACAGTTGTGAAGAGGGCATGACAACACTTTTTCCCCCTCAAGAGACTTAAAACATTTGGCATAGGTCTCCAGATGCTAAAAAAATTCTACAGCTGGCAACTGCTCGGCATCTGATCGTAAGGCGCTACAGAGGGTAGTGTGTATGGCCCCATTTGTTTTTACATTGCTGCTACTCGCTGTTTATTATCTATGCATAGTCACTTTACAAATTACCTCGAACTACCTGTACCCCCACACATTGACTTGGTACTGGTACCCCCTGTATATAGCCTCGTTATTGTTATGTACATTTGTGTTACTTTTTGCTTGATTCCATTTTTTTATTTTAGTTTATTTAGTAAATATTTTATTAACTCTATTTCTTGAACTGCTTTGTTGTAAGTAAGCATTTCACGGTAGGGTCTACACCTGTTGTATTCGGCGCATGTGACAAATACATTTGATTTAATATCGAAAAGATCAAGCAAAGCCAGAGAAAAAAATACCATCAGCAGCCCATTATTCATTAATACTTAAGACCTTTCATTTCACTCAATTCAACTCTCAATCCATTTCACTTCAAATGGTAAAACTTGAAATTATTTTAACCTGGTATTTATAGTATTTCACAAAAACAACTAAGGCATTTTACCTGTCAGGTCAACCACTGTTTCCTGGGGGGAATAAAATAAACATTTGAATTGTGAAATGTGACTTTACAAACTACCAACCATTCTTGAACTTGAAATGTTATAAAACAGCTTTAAAAAGTTGAACCAACTCTTGTGTCCTATAATCAGTACTAAGCTACTGCCAAATAGATGTCCGCTTATTGAATTTAAATTTAGAAGCAATAGGGCCAAAATGTTTATTTCTTTAGAGTCTAGGACAATGGGTGGGGGGTGTAAACTGATATATGGAATTGTTTTAAGGTGGTCATACTATGGATCATTTAGCTATTTGATTTAGAATTTTAGGGCCCCTTTAGGTATTCCCCAAAATAAATTAAAAAAATTATTAAATATTGATTTTGGCTGCTAAAGCCCATAGAAATGCATTGAATAACACATTCATAAATGGCAAAACTTCTGCGAGCAGGCCTTTCTAATCAACCTTGCCCGGGTATCCTGGAAGGATATTGACCTCATCCCGTCAGTCGTGGATGCCTGGTCGTTCTTTAAAAGTAATTTCCTCACCACCTCACTTAAATAAGCATGCCCATTTTAAAAAAAATGTAGAACTAAGAACAGATATAGCCCTTGGTTCACTCTAGACCCGACTGCCCTCGACCAGCACAAAAACATCCTGTGGCGGACTGCAATAGCATCGAATAGTCCCCCCGATATGCAACTGTTCAGGGAAGTCAGGAACCAATACACGCAGTCAGTCAGGAAAGCAAAGGCTAGCTTTTTCAAACAGAAATGTGTATCCTGTAGCTCTAACTCCAAAAGGTTTTGGGACACTGTAAAGTCCATGGAGAACAACAGCACCTCCTCCCAGCTGCCCACTGCACTGAGGCTAGGTAACACTGTCACCACCGATAAATCCACAATAATCGAGAATTTCAATAAGCATTTCTCTACAGCTGGCAATGCTTTCCTCCTGGCTACCCCAACCCCGGCCAACAGCTCCGCAACCCCCGCAGCTACTTGCCCAAGCCTCCCTAGCTTCTTCTTCACCCAAATCCAGATAGCAGATGGTCTGAAAGAACTGCAAAACCTGGACCCGTACAAATCAGCTGGGCTAAACAATTTGGACCCTCTCTTTCTAAAATTATCCGCCGCCATTGTTGCAACCCCTATTACCAGTCTGTTCAACCTCTCTTTCGTTTCGTCCGAGATCCCTAAGGATTGGAAAGCTGCCGCGGTCATCCCCCTCTTCAAAGGGGGTGACACTCTAGACCCAAACTGTTATAGATCTATATCCATCCTGCTCTGTCTCTCTAAAGTCTTCGAAAGCCAAGTTAATAAACAGATCACCGACCATTTCGAATCCCACCGTACCTTCTCCGCTGTGCAATCCGGTTTCCGAGCTGGTCACGGGTGCACCTCAGCCACGCTCAAGGTACTAAACGATATCATAACTGCCATCGATAAAAGATTGTACTGTGCAGCCGTCTTCATCGACCTGGCCAAGGCTTTCTTATCTATCTTTCTTATTCTTTATTCTTATCGGCAGACTCAACAGCCTTGGTTTCTCAAATGACTGCCTCGCCTGGTTCACCAATTACGTCTCTGACAGAGTTCAGTGTGTCAAATCAGAGGGCCTGTTGTCCGGACCTATGGCAGTCTCTATGGGGGTACCACAGGGTTCAATTCTCGGGCCGACTCTTTTCTCTGTATAAATCAACGATGTCGCTCCTGCTGCAGGCGACTCCCTGATCCACCTGTACGCAGACGACACCATTCTGTATACATCTGGCCCTTCTTTGGACACTGTGTTAACAAACCTCCAAATGAGCTTCAATGCCATACAACACTCCTTCCGTGGCCTCCAACTGCTCTTAAACGCTAGTAAAACTAAATGCATGCTTTTCAACCGTTCGCTGTCCGCACCCGCCCGCCCGACTAGCATCACTACTCTGGACAGTTCTGACCTAGAATATGTGGACAACTACAAATACCTAGGTGTCTGGCTAGACTGTAAACTCTCCTTCCAGACTCATATTAAACATATCCAATCCTAAATTAAATCTAGAATCGGCTTCCTATTTCGCAGCAAAGCCTAGTTCACTCACGCCGCCTAGTAAAACTGACTATCCTACCGATCCTCGACTTCGGCGATGTAATTTACAAAATAGCCTCCAACACTCTGCTCAGCAAACTGGATGCAGTCTATCACAGTGCCATCTGTTTTGTCACCAAAGCCCCATATACCACCCACCACTGCGACCTGTATGCTCTAATCGGCTGGCCCTCACTACATATAATCGTCGCCAGACCCACTGGCTCCAGGTCATATATAAGTCTTTGCTAGGTAAAGCTCCGCCTTATCTCAACTCACTGGTCACGATAACAACACCCACCCGTAGCAAGCACTCCAGCAGGTATATCTCACTGGTCATCCCCAAAGCCAACACCTTCTTTGGCCGCCTTTCCTTCCAGTTCTCCGCTGCCAATGACTGGAATGTATTGAAAAAATAACTGAAGCTGGAGACTTATATTTCCCTCACTAACTTTAAACATCAGCTATCCAAGCAGCTAACCGATCGCTGCAGCTGTACATCACTCCAGTGTTCATTTGCTAAATTGTAATTACTTGCTACTATGGGCTATTTATTGCCTTACCTCCTCACGCCATTGGCACACACTGTATATAGACTTTCTTTTTTTCTATTGTGTTATTGACTGTATGCTTGTTTATTCCATGTGTAACTCTGTGTTGTTGTTTATGTCGCACTGCTTTGCTTTATCTTGGCCAGGTCGCAGTTGTAAATGAGAACTTGTTCTCAACTAGCCTACCTGGTTAAATAAAGGTGCCATTTAAAAAATAAAATATTTCATATCTCTAAAACACACCTGTGTGTGGAGACAAAAATGTCCCATCTGGCAAGAGTAGCCGATACTGACATTCAGAATGGTTCCCACCCACAGCCTCCCTGCCTGACACGCAGCCTGCAGAATAGAATGGAATGGTTATGTCTCTCTGTCTGTCACTGACCTTAACGTCATAACAATAGGAAAATCCACCCCAGAGCCAGAAGTTCACATCACCTAAGTTCATGAAGTCACTGCAGTGTCTAGCTTGTTGGACTACTTTATGGAGCAGAAAAATGCTTGGCACTGCTTTTAGGGGGAATATTTTTAATTCATGGCACAAAAAAAGTACTTTTGTCATTGACACAAAGTTCAACAAAGGCCCCAATAGATGTTGCAAATTAGTACAAAACTTACATGAAAGTGAAGACATCAATTATTTATCTCTATTCCATTAAATATTCAAGTGTGGTGAGACACACTTAGACACCTTGCCTTAAACATAATGATTTAGAACACAGTACACTCCACACACACACCAGCAATCCACTGTATAGGCAAATAATATCCATAACAGTGTTCTTAAGTGTATCCAGTCTAGGCCATCAGGCATCTCTGCCCACTGTGCAGACTAAGAGAGCAGTACACTGATTCACAACGTGTTAACAGGAATACCTTACCCATAGAAGAACAATACACAACAGATACATGAAAGAGACTAATGAAAAGAGACTAATGAAAAGAGAGACAAATGAGAGTCAAATGAAAAGAGAAATGAAAGCGAGACAAATGAAAGTCTTTCAAAAGCACCAAGTCTTACATTCATATCCTCTTCATGTAACCCACTTCTACAGTTTGATTCATTGCAGAGCTGGTGCTCAAGCATACTGTCTCAAACAATCAATATCTTTCAAGAGGACATGTAAGCACCAGAAAGTCAGAATCCAAGTTCCTCATAGAAAGCAAAATTATGTTGCTAATTTTTCTCAAGTCAAAGTACAAGCAATTATCCCACCTTGTATTTTGTGTTTCCGTCACACCTGTTGTGACTTTCTTTTATGCAACAGGACAGTACATTATCGCATAAAAACAGTTTGATGGAAACATGGCTAATGATGCCAATATGTCTCTGGACAACGTACCCAACGACAGTCACCAAAAGATCCTCTCAGAAGTCTGCTGGTCGTATCATCATGGTGGTAGCACGGAGAGAGTAACTAGACCCTTTGAAGTAGTGCCACCTGATCCCATTCAGTTTACCCATGTTCTGACCATGACTGTAGTACATCCCGTTCAGGTTCGATGGTCCACAGGCATCGAACCACCAACCTGAAGGCATAGAGAGAAAGGCAGAGAGAAACAAAGAAAATAGATTTTAGGCTTGATGTTACACTATCAGAGAACTATCAAAGTCATCACTGTGTGACCTCCCTGTAACCTCTGATTATCTCTGGATAGCTTTGTTGCAACGCCAAGTAGTCAACAATTGAACTTGACCAGTACAGAGAAAAAAATGTATGAAATGTATGCACTCACTACTGTAAGTCGCTCTGGATAAGAGCGTCTGCTAAATGACTAAAATGTAAATGTAAAAATGTCAACACTAGAGCAGACTCCAGCACTCCTCTCTTTGGATAGCTTTGCCCCATTCTGACCTCTGACCTTTCATTACAGGTGAGAGCGGAGTATGAGGGCAACTAACAAAACATAAATAGTCTACAACAATCTCTGTGAGCCCAACACGTTTAGACCAGCTACTTGGGGGGGGGAAATGCTGGTCTAGACATTGATAAGAGGATAAAGACGTATGTTTGTTGTGTATTTTCTGATGTACATTCTGGATCTAAATCCTGATGAGATTGTAGATTCTCATTCTTAATAGGAATTTCACTGTCATTTTGATTTATTCTGCTGGCCAGTTCCCTGGACTTCTAAACCAGCCATGGCATGTGTCCATCATTCTGTAAAATGCTGAGGGCTGCCACCTGGCTTCACCAGCTGAGATACCATTCTCTGCTTTGATATGTCAGTAACAATGCTGAATACATACTAACTGGCTCTGGCCTGCTCTGTAGTTCTTCTAGACCGGAGATAAAGTGGGTGAGGGTGACAGGGAGGTCAATGGGTTGAAAATGTTTTACCAAAATGACAAATGCTTCACCTAGCATAGTCTGGGTGGGTGGTTGTTGTTGTCTTATAGCTTCTACTTATCCAATCATTTCAGTTCTACAGGAGTACATACAGAGTGCATGTGTTTAGGGGTTAATGTGGACTTTAACCTCAGACATACCCCCGGTAAGCATGAGAGCACATTTGCAGATGCAGTTGTCGTTGTCCATATCCTCGGTACTGAAGTCTGCTCCGTTGATGACCAGGCTGCTCTGTCTGCCTGCCGTTCCACTGTGACTCTTCAGGAACAGCCTGACACAGTCGCCAGGGAAACACAGAGGGAAATAAAGCAGAAGCACAATGCTAGTGTCCTTTAGCTGCTGCAGAATGCTTTGTTCTTGTTCTCACTGTGTGCACGCTGGAGGACAGAGATTCACCACCACGCTGTTCTTCTAATCAAAATAATATGTACCGCCCCTTGCAACCTGGTCTCAGAGCATTTCATATTATTCTGTACATAAATCCAAGACACTCCATTTAATATTATATGTTTCGTTTCAAATGGTTACATGAGACAGATTGTTACTTAAGGCAAAAATGTACCTCCCCTTGTTCTCACTGTGTGAACGTTTGAGGACATAAATTCACCGCCACACTGTTCTTCTAATCTACTACAAAGAATATGTACCCTTCCAAATAAGTGTCTTTGAAATTCTCGTACGCTATATTAAAACCAATCACACCTGTTGCTTTTATAAAGAAAATCCTGGTTTATGAGGACATTGTCGGTTTCCTCGTTTGTCTCAAGCTGTATGTGTACTTCCTTGTGAACCCTTTGCACTCCCTCCTGCATTGTTTGTCCCTATCTACTGTACTGCATGTCAAGCAGCAGCAGCTCCAACTGTGGTTTATGAGTCAGACATCTTTGAGGTCTTGCCAGAACCAGGTGATGGATAATTCACGGAAGAGAGAGACCCTATTTTTAGTCAGTGGTCTTGTATACTATGTTTATGTTGAATACTGTGTCTATGTTGAATACTGTGTCTATGTTAGACCATTATATATACAGTACAACAGTCACTTTGAGAGGGTTGATTAGTTCAACATATCAGGCCTCACAGCACGAAACCACATTTTCTATGATCTTAACGTATTTAACAAACATTGTTCAATTAATTAATCTATTACACGACTATGAATGACACAGATCATGAAATAAATTACTACATATCACAATTGAACTTGACCTGAACACTGGTGTTCATCAATTATAACGTCTCTATTTATCTGTGGTCCTCTGTGTGGTCATATATCTGACCCATCAAAGTCTCAGGCTGATCATTAATGTGGCTTGGCTGCTATGGTGACCAGGTGTTTGGCTCCTGTACAGTGACTCTGTGTCACATTAAGTACTGTAGTTATGGAAGGCAGCCTGGCTCTCTGAAACCCAGTGTGTCTGAAGAGCTGCAAAGTTGCTTAGGAGCCATGAACAGGGCGACCATGTCTATCGACAACATCTTGCTATCAGATGTGTGTGTATTCTTATGTATTGTTGGATACTACTGCACTGTTGGAGCTAGCAACACCAGCATTTAGCTAGGTATTACTGCACTGTTGGAGCTAGGAACACAAGAATTTAGCTAGGTATTACTGCACTGTTGGAGCTAGGAACACCAGCATTTAGCTAGGTATTACTGCACTGTTGGAGCTAAGAACACCAGCATTTAGCTAGGTATTACTGCACTGTTGGAGCTAGGAACACAAGCATTTAGCTAGGTATTACTGCACTGTTGGAGCTAGGAACACCAGCATTTAGCTAGGTATTACTGCACTGTTGGAGCTAGGAACACCAGCATTTAGCTAGGTATTACTGCACTGTTGGAGCTAGGAACACCAGCATTTAGCTAGGTATTACTGCACTGTTGGAGCTAGGAACACAAGCATTTAGCTAGGTATTACTGCACTGTTGGAGCTAGGAACACCAGCATTTAGCTAGGTATTACTGCACTGTTGGAGCTAGGAACACCAGCATTTAGCTAGGTATTACTGCACTGTTGGAGCTAGGAACACCAGCATTTAGCTAGGTATTACTGCACTGTTGGAGCTAGGAACACCAGCATTTAGCTAGGTATTACTGCACTGTTGGAGCTAGGAACACCAGCATTTAGCTAGGTATTACTGTACTGTTGGAGCTAGGAACACAAGCATTTAGCTAGGTATTACTGCACTGTTGGAGCTAGGAACACCAGCATTTAGCTAGGTATTACTGCACTGTTGGAGCTAGGAACACAAGCCTTTAGCTAGGTATTACTGTACTGTTGGAGCTAGGAACACAAGCATTTAGCTAGGTATTACTGTACTGTTGGAGCTAGGAACACCAGCATTTAGCTAGGTATTACTGCACTGTTGGAGCTAGGAACACCAGCATTTAGCTAGGTATTACTGCACTGTTGGAGCTAGGAACACCAGCATTTAGCTAGGTATTACTGCACTGTTGGAGCTAGGAACACCAGCATTTAGCTAGGTATTACTGCACTGTTGGAGCTAGGAACACAAGCATTTAGCTAGGTATTACTGCACTGTTGGAGCTAGGAACACAAGCATTTAGCTAGGTATTACTGCACTGTTGGAGGTAGGAACACAAGCATTTAGCTAGGTATTACTGCACTGTTGGAGCTAGGAACACAAGCCTTGTGTACACAACCAGTAACATTTTATTGGATTTGAGCTGTAGGCCCATTTAATGCCACACTCCATAGAATAGCTTTCCTTTTAAAGGCTGTGATCTTCCTCTATAAGCCATGTTTAAAATAATGGTATTTATTTACATACATTCCCAATAACGGATAACACAGTATATACTGACTGCTATGTACTGTAAATTACTTTTCAATTTCCACTGATGGACTCTGTTTACTCTCCCTCTCAATACTACTCAAGAGTTACTCTAATAGGTCTTTGTACATCCTTCCTTCCATCCTTCTTTGTTTAACTGGTTAGTAAAAATGTGAGCCAGGTAAAAAAACAAATGGTACAAGTGTGTTTGTTTGTGTGATCACACGTCCGTGTGTGGGTGAACTAAATCAGATTGAGACAAAGCTTGCTGGTTATCATTCTAGGAAATATATAATTCCCTTTTACGATCTTACATTTTATTTAGTTAGTAATGGCATTGTGAAATGAGGCAGAGCCTCTCTTTCCCTAAGAAGCTGTGTGACAGTAGTTTGTTTTGGACCATCTCCATGACAAGTATTGCAGAATGGCCATGAAATAAGAATCTAGAGACCAAAATTGATTCCATTCCAGAACTCAAAAAGATTGTCCAGTATGTTTTTGAAGAGACAATAAATGAAAAAGTAAGAATTATGATCTGCTGAAGTCCTAGAAGCCTCAATCAGAAGGTTATGGACAAAGAAGTCAAGCAAACTGAAAAATGTATACATTCATTGATTACAAATCATGATTAGAGCCACCAGTGCCTCTCCATCGTTACTGTGATGGAAATACAACACCAAGCACATCATTGTCAGTGATAGAACAAAGTCCAATATCTCATTCCCACTTCATTAAAAATATACTGCAGGTCCTCAAGCAAGTATAGGCAACCACAGTTGAGTAGTTGAGTGACTATTTAAGTAGAAATGTGGGCGTATTTAGTGGAGAATGTCCTATGATCCTAAAAACTGTACTGTAGGTACGATACAATGCGCAGAGATACGACAAAACTTAATTTCCTCCGCTTAGGGTACATACAGATGTAGGATCTTAATTTGAGCCAGTTTGCTAGAGCAGGAAAATAATCCTGCAGCAACAGGAAATCAGAATTATTATGTGGATTTTAATTAATGCACATTTATGTCGGGGTTGAAACATTTTTCTTTAGGGCAAATCAAGTCTGGGTTTTCAAAGTGGAAATGACAAACTTTAGAAGCTTTTTTAAAACTCAAATACACCACAAGTTAGCATTTCCTTCTGTGCAGGAAAATTCTCAGCAACAAAAGAGTGATCAAATTAAGATCCTACATCTGTAGCTGATATCAGCACTCCTACTGTGAGACTCTAAGAATACGGCCCAGAACACATTGCTGGTATCCTACCTGTAATTCTGCTTCTCGCTGCCGATGTAGAAACGGCCATAGTGGGAGAAGGCCTGCTGTCCGTCCCAGTCGGTCACTTCCACCCTCAGGTTGTAGGGCCTCTGACTGGTCAGCAGGAACACAAACTCATTCCCCAGCCAGTGTTCTCCAAACAGACTCCCAAAGCCCTGCAACAACACAACAGCACAGGAACACTTGTAAGCCTTGTCTTCTGTTTTTGTAGTGTAAGGCAGCTTGATGTACAAGTACACCCCTTGGACAGGACACTAGTCTGTCGCAGGGCCTTGTCCCAGCAACACATGGTGCTATAGAAAAATAATGAATGTCATATCTTTTTTTAAAGGAATTCTGTTCTGTGTTTTACTCTTTTTTTAAGAATTCTGTTCTGTGTTTTACTCTTTTTTTTAAGAATTCTGTCCTGTGTTTTACTCTTTTTTTAAAGAATTCTGTTCTGTGTTTTACTCTTTTTTTTTAAGAATTTTGTTCTGTGTTTTACTCTTTTTTTTAAAGAATTCTGTTCTGTGTTTTACTCTTTTTTTAAAGAATTCTGTTCTGTGTTTTACTCTTTTTTTTAAAGAATTTTGTTCTGTGTTTTACTCTTTTTCTAAAGAATTATATTCTGTGTTTTACTCTTTTTGTAAAGAATTATGTTCTGTGTTTTACTCTTTTTTTAAATAACTACGTTCTGTTTTACAATTTTTTGACAGTGGTGAATTGAGGGAGACAGACAGATGAGTAGATAACGATATATTTATTTAACTAGGTAAGTCAGTTAAGAACAAACTCTTATTTTCAATGATGGCCTAGGAGTGGGTTAACTGCCTTGTTCAGGGGCAGAATGACAGATTTTTACCATGTCAGCTCGGGGATTTGATCCACCAACCTTTCGGTTTCTGGCCCCCCACTCTAACCACTAGGCTACCTGCTGCCCCTATAGAGAGAGAGATATAGATAGAGAGATATAGCTAGCGAGACATAGATAGAGGTAGATAGATGGAGAGAGAGCGATATATAGATAGAGAAATAGAGATAAGAGAGATAGATATAGCCTCCAGTATTTATGCTGCAATAGTTTGTGTCGGGGGGCTAGGATCAGTCTGTTATATCTGGAGTATTTCTCCTGTCTTATCCGGTGTCCTGTGTAAGAATGCTCCCCCTAACTCTCTTTCTCTCTTTTCTCTCTTCTCTCGGAGGACCTGAGCCCTAGGACCATGCCTCAGGACTACCTGGCCTGATGACTCCTTGCTGTCCCCAGTCCACCTGCTGCTGCTCCAGTTTCAACTGTTCTGCCTGCAGCTACTGAACCCTGACTTGTTCACTGGACGTGCTACCTTGTCCTGGACCTGCTGTCTCTAACTCTGAATGATCGGCTATGGAAAGCCAACTGACATTTACTCCTGAGGTGCTGACCTGTTGCACCCTCTACAACCACTGTGATTATTATTATTTGACCCTGCTGGTCATCTATGAACTTTTGAACATCTTGGCCATGTACTGTTATAATCTCCACCCGGCACAGCCAGAAGTGGACTGGCCCCCCTTCATAGCCTGGTTCCTCTCTAGGTTTCTTCCTAGGTTGCTGAGTTTCTAGGGAGTTTTTCCTAGCCACCGTGCTTCTACATCTGCATTGCTTGCTGTTTGGGGTTTTAGGCTGGGTTTCTGTATAGCACTTTGTGACATCGGCTGATGTAGAAAGGGCTTTATAAATACATTTGATTGATTGATAAAGAGATAGAGATTTAGATATAGACAGAGAGAGATATAGAGCGATAGGTTGGATTCTGCAGCACCAGTACTAGACCAGACCGTGGAATTAATCTTTCTTTACCAGAGACATTTTACAATATATCAACATTTGAATGGTGATCTAAGAACACCATGTTTAGACTCAACTTAAACAGTTTCCTCTCTCCTGTCATTTTCTCTCAGAAGTGTTCAATCAGAGGCCATCAGTGTCATTATGAAACACTCCCAAAAGAGGGGTCACCGAGCCAACACATACCCGTTGTATGCCAGCGTCTTTGCCAGGCTATACTCCACACTTCCTTAGCCCCTGACAGGAGGACAGTCCCCTCTCGCTCAGCCCAGAGGCCAAGGCCTTTTTAGCCACGGGGCTCTGTCAAGGCCTAATGGGGCTGGCAGTGGCAACACAGTGGATTCGTCCTAAATGGCCCATATTCATTTTAAAGTACAATACTTTTGACCAGGTCCCATAGGGCACCCTATTTCCCCATAGGGCTCTGGTCAAAAGTAGTGCACTATATAGGGAATACGGTGCCACTTGGGATGCACAAAGTCTGTTTTGTGCTATGCGTTTGTACTTGCTCCTTTTTCTGTTGTAGTTTGACATATACATTCATATGGTGGAATGTTTTGCAATGTAGAGATTCATATTTTCCCAAAAATCTACCAAGTTTCAATACCGGGAATAATTCCTATTTATCTCGAGAGTCCTGGGAAATACTGCAAAAATCAGACGTGCCCTTTTAAAACCAAGATGGTCACTATGCTAAGGTTCTCCCCAAATAAGAGGGGTGCTGTGCCACCTTGTCGGCTTGGCTGCGCCACTATGGAAAGATTTCAGAGCAAATTAAATGTACATTTAGTCATGATAGTTATTCTATCTTTGATCGCCAGCGCATTTCAGAAGTAGCCCCACAGAGCGCACTCTGAGTATAGTGTTGTTTCTTTGTAACGGCAGTCAAACAAAAGTCAAATGACCAAAGTTGCTAAACTTGCTAGATAACCTCCTTCAACGATGACAGAATATCTCCCATATTTGGCTAAATCAAGTTGATGATTATACAGAAAGCAGATTAGCTCATGAATAACAGGGAGAGGAAGTGGAAATAGTTTAAATATCAAGGCATCTTAACGAGGACTGTTTACACTGCTATATATTCCTCTGTCCCGTCCCGTCCCCCCCCCGTCCCCATGTCTTTGTGTGGAATTGTTTTGTGTTACGTGTTTTATGTGACGCGCCAGGCTGGTTTTCCATGATCCGTGTTTATTTCACGAAGTATATTTCTTTGGTAAACTATAGCTTTTGTGACTGTTTTCGCGCTTTGCACTTTTGCCATTTTTGCTGGAGGTTTTGACGCAGTTGCGTCCGTCTGTTGTTTGCTCCTGCCTAAATAAAGTGTAAAGTGTGCGCCTGTTCACAACTCTCTGCTCTCCTGCACCTGACTTCGCTACCAGTATGCACACCCGTGACACACACGCTCTTTAATAGGCTATACTGTAGGGTTTCCTGTAGGGTTTATTAACTGTATTCGGGGTCGTGTGTGCAGTCCAGCGTGACCGGCAGTGTCAATTATGCGTGCGCTTTGAATTTATGGCGACTTTGTGTCAAACATGCTAGACTAAAGGCTTCCATGTGACAACCTGTTTGGATAATGTCCAATAAATGTTTATGTTAATCTTTTGCTGAGGGATTTCATTAGTGCAGACATTGGGGAATTTTATTGTAATTTCCCGGGTCTTGTCATGTATTTTTGGGGGGTAAACGTCGAAAAGTGTTACCTGTACAGTCCCCGGGATCCTGATTACCCATGTTAATCCCTGGTGCTATGTATTCACCAACATCAGAAGAATGCTGTGAGGATATCCCCACCCTGTCCTCCTCACCATCTTGTACTCCTTCCATGTCCTCTGGAAGTCCATGGTTCCGTCTTTTCTCCTCTGAATGACGGACCATCCTCCCCCTGCTGCCTCCATGTTACAGTAAACCTACAGAGAGGGAGAGAGACAGAAAGACAGTGACATGAGTAGCTTACACACTACTCTCACACATGCAGTGCATATCATGACAATAAAGACTGTTTCCTGTAAAAGGAGTGACTCCTGTAGATGAGGCTCCCTGGTCCTTAGTTTTGTGTACCATGGTCAGGCCACAATGACGGAATGTGTCCTAAGCCCAGGGACGTAGCTCAGTGTAACCATGGACACTGACAGCAGCACAGCTGATAATGGACAGCAACACACTGTTGCCAGTCAGCCATCTGCGGCTTGGCAGGACACTACTGAGGAGGAGGACATCTGCTGTGTAGCTGTGCTGAAGAGGCCAGCCAAGAGTATTTCCAGCTCCAGCATATCACCCAGCCAGCCAGCCAGCCAATACCTGACATGTTCCTGGGATATTGTTGTTGAATCTTTTGGCAAGCTGCTTTAGAGTACCGTATATTAATTGCTGCCACTTCACTTGCAAGTTAACTAAAGTAGGTTACAGTCAAAAAAAGTGCAGCCTTTTATTTTTTCATG
This sequence comes from Salmo salar, assembly GCF_965601325.2. Classification (NCBI taxonomy): domain Eukaryota; kingdom Metazoa; phylum Chordata; class Actinopteri; order Salmoniformes; family Salmonidae; genus Salmo; species Salmo salar. The sequence goes on from NC_138295.1 coordinate 83,021,608, forward strand.
TCTGTTTTTGCTGTTTCCATGCAGAGGTAAAGCCAGGCCTGCGTATATCATCTAATATATGCCTCTATATTACACATTCTGCTAATAGAATTTACATCTCTTTTCCCCCTCTAATATTTATTGAAGATAATATCAAGTTTTCCGTACCTTTTTGGTCTCCTGTGTGTTGATGTGAATAGTATATACTCCACTGTTGTTGAAGCCAGCTTGAAAGATTTCAGAGCAGTCCCGATACTTTCTCTCCTCATGAGATGAATCGCTCTGCTTAAAGGCAAGGTTGCTGTTTGGGACCACTGTTTAAATAGATAATTAAATAAGAGCAAACACATTATCAGCTAGGCTCCAATTTGAATGCATCCAAAATCCTTTGTAATCAACAGCCCAGAATGGGTCAATTCCTATTAGAACAGGTTCTTATGTAATCAACAGCCCAGACTGGGTTAGTTCCTATTAGAACAGGTTCTTATGTAATCAACAGCCCAGACTGGGTCAGGTCCTATTAGAATAGGTTCTTATGTAATTAACAGCCCAGACTGGGTCAGCTCCTATTAGAACAGGTTCTTATGTTCTGGAATGCATCTTCTTATGAACTTAGAACATGTGGACATTGAAATTAAGGCCGGGTCCGGACCAAGTTTCAACCTATTCTCAACGCCCATGGACATCAGCCGGTGCTCACTGGGTTAGTCCAGCCTTCTTAGTCCAGTTATAGGCTTTATCTGTGCCCAGAGAATATCTTGTCTAAACCTGTGAACATTTGGCACAATATATCCTCCAGTACCTCTGTTGTATTTAACCCTACCTAGAGTTTTTAAATTCAACTCCTTCTTCCTGCAAATAATTACTATCTATGCTATGATATTCATACCCCAGAGTATTTTATTTATACTTTCTGTAACAGGAAACATTGGCCCCAGTATCCATCCAGTACCTCCAGACCCTCTGTCCATAGAGCAGAGCTTCAGCAGACTGTTGACGGTGTCCAGTGAGCTGCTGTTGTTGGCTAAGCAGGATACTGTTGTTGCCAGTGGGCCTGGTCCAGATGGGTCTGTAGCTCTGTGATCACACTGTTCTGTCTGGCTACCATCTGCTGCAGGCTGGACCTCTCCTCCTGTAAGGTGACCAGCTCCTCATGGTGCCCAGACTCCAGCTCCTGCATCTTCTGCTCCAAGAGCCTGATCAATACAAGTGATTTGAAAATCAGTTGATCAGTCAGTCAGCCAATAAATCAAGACAGAATTGTTCATGGGAAGAAAATCATTCATGTTGATTTGACCTGTTTCTTGTCGTGTAGCTTGCTGATCTCTGTAGAATGGTGGAGGAGCTTGGTCTCCAGTTTGTTGGTGGACAGAGAGTTCTCCAGGAGCTGAATCTCCAGCCTGGAGGTCTGATTCAACACCTGTCCATCAGGAAGCTGTTACTATCATTCATATTCACCCAGTCAAGTGTATAGACATCTATATAGGCTAAAAGTGGCACCATGTATTTTAATGTACTTCATAGGCCTATTCATCCAATCAAATGAGGATAATTGCTGAGTAGGCTACATGATTAAATAGTAAGTGTTACTGATATCATAACATGCACTTGAATGTTCTTTGGAGAGGGATATTTGTATATGATTCATACTGCACCTGGATCTCTACGTCTGTCAGTTTCCGTGTGTGCTGGGCAGTCTGGGTCAGGAGGTTGGTGCCTAGATCCAAGATGGCAGCTGTGTGGTTGTGGACAGCACTCTGCTGTAGCTGAGCCATCTCCACATTCAGACTGTCCTTCACATATCTCTCAATCTGACACATAAACACAGAGGTATGAAGGGATGTTTAGGGATTTACCTCTCTCGCCAGACTCAGGGTGTTCTGCACACTCACATTTAATTTCTAGGAATGTTCTCCAACTGGCTTAACATTGAACATGTTCTCACATAGTTCAGAGAACGTTAAGAAACAACTTCCTTCTGTGGGAATTTCAGTACTTCAGCATAACGTTTCCTACAGGTTTCCTCTTGGTTCTATTTAAAGTAATGTTCTCAAATTGTTCCAAGAACGTTAAGAAAACTTTCCATAAAAAACACAAGAAAACTTTTGTAATGTTCAGAGAATGTTATAAAAATGTTATTTAAAAACATACATCCCGTTCTCAGAACGTTAAGAAAACGTTCCAAAAAATCGTTCCATTCTCAGCATCACCAAAACTCTATCCTCTGTCTTGTTAAGTGTTTGATCTTAATGAGTGTTTGTTTCCTTTTAAAATGGGGTCTGTTTGAATAGACAAAATGAACAACTGTGACTGCGTAAAAGAACATGACACGCAAGCTCCATACTGGTGGCACAGTGAACTAATTCCATGGATAGACGACAGAAGATGATGCCATGTCACAATAAAAAAGAAATGTGTTGGATGATTAATGCAAACACATTTATAGGATTAGTGTCTGATAGATAAGTTGTCTGACAACGTCATGAAAATGTGCTTTGTGTCACGACTTCCGCCAAAGTTGGTCCCTCTCCTTGTTCGGGCGGCGTTCAGCGGTCGTCGTCACCGGTTTTCTAGTTGCCACCGATCCACGTTTTCTTTTTCCATTTGTTTTGTCTTCATTGTACACACCTGTTTTCCATTTCTTAATTAGTGTTCCCTATTTAACCCTCTGGTTTCCCCATTGGTTTTGTGAGTGTTTGTTCCGTGTTAAGCTGTCGCGTATGTTTGTGAGCTGAGTTTGCATTCCTATGTGGAATATTTTGTTGTTTTGTTGAGTAAAGACCTTTATTACTCATTCTCGATGTCCTGCGCCTGACTCTTGATACTTTGTTATGATTCTGAACCATCAGATAGCAAGCAACAATGACAAACAATCTGCCATGTGGGCAATCGTAGGTGGCTATTTTTAGCTAGTTTTATCTTGTTCTTGAAACCATGTCGTGTTTTGACTGATTTCATGTCAATGCTTATATGGCTAAAATTCGATAGCTAGTTAACCAACAACTGTAACAATGTATTTGTGCTCATTGTGAAAATGTATTTATGTTTTCAATAAACATTTGAAGACAAAATATAGTTGACATGTTGTCAACAATCTAAGCCAACCCTCTTTTTATTAAAATGTCCATAAGTAGATGTAGCAGAAAAGGAACAACAAATAACTAATACAGCGTGTACAAAATAGTGAAGGTGAAGCACCCTGAGACGCTATTATCTCCCCATAATATTTGATTGTTCAATTAATAAAATATATAATTAATCCTTTAAATCCCATATGATTCATTCATTTATTGTGATAAATTGTGATAACCTCAAATGATGTGTAACAACGCATGTGGTCTGTGACCCACGTTGACAGGACTGTTTTAATATCATGATCTGATGGGCGCTTCATGAGAATTTGAACTGAATGAATTTGAATGTTTAGAAGTATTTTTGTACTGCTTCAAGTGAGGAATCACTTCAAAAATACTTCCAAAGTACTCAAAACATTCAAATTCATTCAGTTTAAATTCTCATGAAACACCCATCAGATAGTGATATGAAAAACAATTCTGTCAGCGTCTATGTCAAAAACCCGTCCAAACATATAGGGTCAGTTTCCTGGACCCAGATTAAGTTTCCTGGACATAAAAGCATGTTGAATGGAGAATCAACATTGAAATTAACTAGTCCAGGACTAGGCTTAATCTGTATCTGGGATACCATCCCAAAGAGCAAGTGTACACCAATCCCCAGTGGGCTCCAATGGAGGTGATGCCGGCACCGTTGAAGCGACCGGTGAGCAGCCTCAGCTCATTGCCCATGTTGGCTGGGTAGAGGTTGAAGGAGACGTGGAAGGGCTGGCCTGCCGACAGAGAGCGCCCCCTGTTGGTGGTGAACACCAAGCTGTAGATGTAGTTTCCATGGTTGTACTTCCCAGACAGCTGGACAACGGCTCCATCTCTTGCTCTTCACCAGCATCGTGACCAAACACAGGAGACCAGTTGTAGCCGTATCTCAGCTGGAACCTAAGAAACAGAGAAGGATTTTCAAAATAAATATAGAAAGAATGTGTCTGTTGGGTAGTGTAGTTGGACTGAGTCAGTGGTGTCTGTTGGGTAGTGTTGTTGGACTGAGTCAGTGGTGTGTGTTGGGTAGTGTAGTTGGACTGAAACAGTGGTGTCTGTTGGGTAGTGTAGTTGGACTGAGACAGTGGTGTCTGTTGGGTAGTGTTGTTGGACTGAGTCAGTGGTGTCTATTGGGTAGTGTAGTTGGACTGAGTCAGTGGTGTGTGTTGGGTAGTGTAGTTGGACTCAGTCAGTGGTGTGTGTTGGGTAGTGTAGTTGGACTGAGTCAGTGGTGTCTGTTCATGGGTCAGGGTCTGCTCACCCGCTGATGTAGGTGTTGCTGTAGTAGTAGTAGTAGTAGTAGTTGTTGTTGGTCTCCCACACTCTGACTGCTGTGATGCGTCCCTCACTGTAGGAAGCAAATGGGGTCCCACCTCCCTGACCCACCGCAGAGGAATACGAGTACGGGTCTTTGATGGCTAAAATAACATGGGCAATATATTCACTATACTAATAATAAAAATGTATACATTCATAATTTTAATTTTACCAACACATTTCTGAAAGAGTTTACATTTTGAATAAAGTGCAGATTAATGAACTAAAGTACATTATGCAATGATTGAATCCATCAGTTTTTGTCTCATAATCTGAAAACAAGGCTCCCTAAATTCTATCAGCATGTCGATTGCGCTACCAGGGCTGGCAAAACCCTGGATCATTGCTATTCTAACTTCCGCGACGCATATAAGGCCCTCCCCCGCCCTCCTTTCGGAAAAGCTGACCACGACTCCATTTTGATGCTTCCAGCCTATAGACAGAAACTAAAACAGGAAGCTCCCACGCTCAGGTCTGTTCAACACTGGTCCGACCAATCGGATTCCACCCTTCAAGATTGCTTCGATCACGTGGACTGGGATATGTTCCGCATTGCCGCGAACAACAACATTGACGAATACGCTGAGTCGGTGAGCGGGTTTATTAGCAAGTGCATCGGCGATGTCGTACCCACAGCGACTATTAAAACATTCCCAAACCAGAAACCGTGGATTGATGGCAGCATTCGCGCAAAACTGAAAGCGCGAACCACTGCTTTTAATCAGGGCAAGGTGACCGGAAACATGACCGAATACAAACAGTGTAGCTATTCCCTCCGCAAGGCAACCAAACAAGCTAAGCGTCAGTATAGAGACAAAGTAGAGTCGCAATTCAACGGCTCAGACACGAGCGGTATGTGGCAGGGTCTACAGTCAATCACGGACTATAAAAGGAAAACCAGCCCCGCCGCGGACCCAGGATGTCTTGCTCCCAGACAGCCTAAACAACTTCTTTGCTCGCTTTGAGGACAATACAGTGCCACTGACAAGGCCCGCTACCAAAACCTGCGGGCTCTCCTTCACTGCAGCCGACGTGAGCAAAACATTTAAACGTGTCAACCCTCGCAGGGCTGCAGGCCCAGACTGACATCCCCAGCGTACGTCCTCAGAGCATGCGCAGACCAGCTGGCTGGTGTGTTTACGGACATATTCAATCATATCCTTATCCCAGTCTGCTGTCCCCCACATGCTTCAAGAGGGCCACCATTGTTCCTGTTCCCAAGAAAGCTAAGGTAACTGAGCTAATGACTACCGCCCCGTAGCACTCACTTCCGTCATAATGAAGTGCTTTGAGAGACGAGTCAAGGACCATATCACCTCCACCCTCCCTGACACCCTAGACCCACTCCAATTTGCTTACCGCCCCAATAGGTCCACAGACGACGCAATCGCAATCGCAATCACACTGCACACTGCCCTAACCCATCTGGACAAGAGGAATACCTATGTGAGAATGCTGTTCATCGACTACAGCTCAGCATTTAACACCATAGTACCCTCCAAACCCGTCATCAAGCTCGAGACCCTGGGTCTCGACCCCGCCCTGTGCAACTGGCTCCTGGACTTCCTGACCGGCCGCCCCCAGGTGGTGAGGGTAGGTAACAACATCTCCACCCCGCTGATCCTCAACACTGGGGCCCCACAAGGGGGCAGTTCTCAGCCCTCTCCTGTCCTCCCTCTTCACCCACGACTGCGTGGCCATGCACGCCTCCAACTCAATCATCAAGTTTGCAGACGACACTACAGTGGTAGGCTTGATTACCAACAACGACGAGACGGCCTACAGGGAGGAGGTGAGGGCCCTCGGAGTGTGGTGTCAGGAAAATAACCTCACACTCAACGTCAACAAAACAAAGGAGATGATCGTGGACTTCAGGAAACAGCAGAAGGAGCACCCCCCTATCCACATCGATGGGACAGTAGCGGAGAGGGGTAGAAAGTTTTAAGTTCCTCGGCGTACACATCCTGGACAAACTGAAATGGTCCAACCACACAGACAGCGTGGTGAAGAAGGCGCAGCAGCGCCTCTTCAACCTCAGGAGGCTGAAGAAATTTGGCTTGTCACCAAAAACACTCACAAACCTTTACAGATGCACAATCGAGAGCATCCTGTCGGGCTGTATCACCGCCTGGTACGGCAACTGCTCCGCCCACAACCGTAAGGCTCTCCAGAGGGTAGTGAGGTCTGCACAACGCATCACCGGGGGCAAACTACCTGCCCTCCAGGACACCTACACCACCCGATGTCACAGGAAGGCCAAAAAGATCATCAAGGACAACAACCACCCGAGCCACTGCCTGTTCACCCCGCTATCATCCAGAAGGCGAGGTCAGTACAGGTGCAGCAAAGCAGGGACCGAGAGACTGAAAAACAGCTTCTATCTCAAGGCCATCAGACTGTTAAACAGCCATCACTAACATTGAGTGGCTGCTGCCAACATACTGACTCAACTCCAGCCACTTTGATAATGGAAAATGGATCTAAGAAATGTATCACTACCCACTTCAAACAATGCCACTTCATATAACATTTACATACCCTTCATTACTCATCTCATATGTCTATACTGTACTCTATACCATCTACTGCATCTTGCCATCTTGATGTAATGTATCACTAGTCACTTTAAACAATGCCACTTTTATATGTTTACATACCCTACATTACTCATCTCATATGTATATACTGTACTCTATACCATCAACTGCATCTTGCCTATGCCGTTCTATACCATCACTCATTCATATATTTTTTTAATGTACATATTCTTATTCATTCCTTTACACTTGTGTGTGTATAAGGTAATTGTTGTGAAATTGTTAGGATAGATTACTCGTAGGATATTACTGCATTGTCGGAACTAGAAGCACAAGCATTTCGCTACACTCGCATTAACATCTGCTAACCATGTGTATGTGACAAATAAAATTTGATTTGATTTGAAAAATACTCATTGTGTTCTTTTGAATTGTAACAAATGAATGATCTGAAATAGGGATTAAAAAAATATACAATCTAACAACCGAACAATTAAAAGAATGTACCAAAATTGTATGAATGTGTACGAAAATCACTCAAAATCAGTCTCCCAATCTTCAGTTGTTTTATTACACCAAGAGGTACTCCTTCCCTTCAAACATCAACACGCTGAAAAAGACAAGAGGATCTGGTCATTAACAGGATGGTTAGTTCATTGGTTTGCTCAAATACCTACAGTATTATATTGTAGAATATTTGTTTCAGTACATGTATTTCAATTTAATTCTAGATGTGCACATGAGATTCCAACATTTTTGTCTCCATTATTGTCCGACGTTTTCTTAATATGTTACAATACTCACATCTTCATTAAATCACTGGCAACCTGTACATGTTACTACAGGAAAACAATATGATTTCATTTTTTGCAGATTAACCAGATAAATATCAGCAGAAGTTACAAAGTGAGAAAATAAATAAAAGTTTATATACACATTACTAAGTGAAATACCCGGAGGCACTTGTTACTACCTATCTATAAAATGTGATAGTTCAATTAACATATTGTTAGATTACTTGTTGGATATTACTGCATGGTCGGAACTAGAAGCACAAGCATTTCGCTACACTCGCATTAACATCTGCTAACCATGTGTATGTGACCAATAACATTTGATTTGATTTGATAGTAATACAAATATGTAATGTAGGACCTTATTGATAAAAAATAAAATGCCAATGTAAAGCACAATTGCTTTTGTGTAAGTAGGTTGAGTTATCTATACTGCTCAAAAAAATAAAGGGAACACTTAAACAACACAATGTAACTCCAAGTCAATCACACTTCTGTGAAATCAAACTGTCCACTTAGGAAGCAACACTGATTGACAATAAATTTCACATGCTGTTGTGTAAATGGAATAGACAACAGGTGGAAATTATAGGCAATAAGCAAGACACCCCCAATAAAGGAGTGGTTCTGCAGGGGGTGACCACAGACCACTTCTCAGTTCCTATGCTTCCTGGCTGATGTTTTGGTCACTTTTGTAAGCTGGCGGTGCTTTCACTCTAGTGGTAGCATGAGACGGAGTCTACAACCCACACAAGTGGCTCAGGTAGTGCAGCTCATCCAGGATGGCACATCAATGCGAGCTGTGGCAAGAAGGTTTGCTGTGTCTGTCAGCGTAGTGTCCAGAGCATGGAGGCGCTACCAGGAGACAGGCCAGTACATCAGGAGACGTGGAGGAGGCCGTAGGAGGGCAACAACACAGCAGCAGGACCGCTACCTCCGCCTTTGTGCAAGGAGGAGCAGGAGGAGCACTGCCAGAGCCCTGCAAAATAACCTCCAGCAGGCCACAAATGTGCATGTGTCTGCTCAAACGGTCAGAAACAGACTCCACGAGGGTGGTATGAGGGTCCGAGGTCCACAGGTGGGGGTTGTGCTTACAGCCCAACACCGTGCAGGACGTTTGGCATTTGCCAGAGAACACCAAGATTGGCAAATTCGCCACTGGCGCCCTGTGCTCTTCACAGATGAAAGCAGGTTCACACTGAGCACATGTGACAGACGTGACAGACTCTGGAGACGCCGTGGAGAACGTTCTGCTGCCTGCAACATCCTCCAGCATGACCGGTTTGGCGGTGGGTCAGTCATGGTGTGGGGTGGCATTTCTTTGGGGGGGCCACACAGCCCTCCATGTGCTCGCCAGATGTAGCCTGACTGTCATTAGGTACCGAGATTAGATCCTCAGACCCCTTGTGAGACCATATGCTGGTGCGGTTGGCCCTGGGTTCCTCCTAATGCAAGACAATGCTAGACCTCATGTGGCTGGAGTGTGTCAGCAGTTCCTGCAAGAGGAAGGCATTGATGCTATGGACTGGCCCGCCCGTTCCCCAGACCTGAATCCAATTGAGCACATCTGGGACATCATGTCTCGCTCCATCCACCAACGCCACGTTGCACCACAGACTGTCCAGGAGTTGGCGGATGCTTTAGTCCAGGTCTGGGAGGAGATCCCTCAGGAGACCATCCGCCACCTCATCAGGAGCATGCCCAGGCGTTGTAGGGAGGTCATACAGGCACGTGGAGGCCACATACACTACTGAGCCTCATTTTGACTTGTTTTAAGGACATTACATCAAAGTTGGATCAGCCTGTAGTGTGGTTTTCCACTTTAATTTTGAGTGTGACTCCAAATCCAGACCTCCATGGGTTGATAAATTGGATTTCCATTGATTATTTTTGTGTGATTTTGTTGTCAGCACATTCAACTATGTAAAGAAAAAAGTATTTAATAAGATTATTTATTTCATTCAGATCTAGGATGTGTTGTTTAAGTGTTCCCTTTATTTTTTTGAACAGTGTGTTTTATTTTAGCTGGGGAAGAATGTGAATTTATCTCAATAACTACCCATTGGGCACATACTGGTTGAATCAACGTTTTTTTCCACGTCATTTCATTTCACTTCAAAAGGTAAAACTTGAAATAAGTTTGTTAATAATGTTTTTAATAGTTCTTAAAAACAAGTCAGGCATTGTACCTGTTAGGTCAATCACCCCTAGGGGGGAAAGAAAATACACTTTATTGAATTGTGAAATGTGACGTAACAATCAACAAACCATTCTTGAATGTGAAATGTTTTGAAACGGCTTAAAAAGGATAAACCTAATCTTGTTTACTACAATCACTCTTGTAGTGCTAAGCTACTGTCACGTTAAAAATAAAGGCAATAGGGCCAAAATGTTTGTACCCAAGTACTAAGAGATGATGAGTATTAACTTTAAAACATTTCCCACACAATTATTATTTATTAAATACAAGTGCACATTTTCTATTTCGTTAGTTGTGTAGTTACCCACAGTGCTATCTTGAGATGTGTGTGAAAACCTGTGAAACCTTCTTATCTCTCTCTGCCATGTCCTTCTAGTCTACTGCTTCCTCTAAGAACTGCATTTATACCTGCTGAACATTCCATCAGCTCTAGATGGAAGGAGCATGACAAAGAACACCTTTAGTTAGTCACTATAGAGATGTCAGATATTGTTTACTAATTGGTCGCAGCTACATTGGTAGGGAGTGTCAAGGAAATATATACTGCTCAAAAAAATAAAGGGAACACTTAAACAACACAATGTAACTCCAAGTCAATCACACTTCTGTGAAATCAAACTGTCCACTTAGGAAGCAACACTGATTGACAACACATTTCACATGCTGTTGTGCAAATGGAATAGACAACAGGTGGAAATTATAGGCAATAAGCAAGACACTCCCAATAAAGGAGTGGTTCTGCAGGTGGAGACCAAAGACCACTTCTCAGTTCCTATGCTTCCTGGCTGATGTTTTGGTCACTTTTGAATGCTGGCGGTGCTTTCACTCTAGTGGTAGCATGAGACGGAGTCTACAACCCACACAAGTGGCTCAGGTAGTGCAGCTCATCCAGGATGGCACATCAATGCGAGCTGTGGCAAGAAGGTTTGCTGTGTCTGTCAGCGTAGTGTCCAGAGCATGGAGGCACTACCAGGAGACAGGCCAGTACATCAGGAGATGTGGAGGAGGCTGTAGGAGGGCAACATCCCAGCAGCAGGACCGCTACCTCCGCCTTTGTGCAAGGAGGAGCACTGCCAGAGCCCTGCAAAATGACCTCCACCAGACTCTGGGCTGAGAGGCATCGCTGGAGGCCCCGGGCTGAGAGGCGTCGCTGGAGGCCCCAGGCTGAGAGGCGTCGCTGGAGGCCCCGGACTGAGAGGCGTCGCCGGAGGCCCCGCGCTGAGAGGCGTCGCTGGAGGCCCCGCGCTGAGAGGCGTCGCTGGAGGCCCCGGCCTGAGGAGCATCGCTGGAGACTCCGGGCTGAGGGGTGTCGCTGGAGACTCCGGGCTGAGGGGCGTCGCTGGAGGCTCCGGGCTGAGGGGCGTCGCTGGAGGCTCTGGGCTGAGGAGCGTCGCTGGAGGCTCCTGGCTGGGGAGCGTAGCTGGAGGCTCTGGGCTGAGGAGCGTCACTGGAGGCTCCGGGCTGAGGAGCGTCACTGGAGGCTCCGGCCTGAGGAGCATCGCTGGACGGAGAGTGCGTGGAGCAGGCACAGGATGTACTAGGCCTTGGAGGCGCACTGGAGGTCTGGCGCTCAGGGCTGGCACAACCCGTCCCGGCCCAATGCTGACTATAGCCCGGTAAGAGCGGAGCGCTGGCACCGGACGAACTGGGCTGTGCTGGGGAATGCGGCGCACCATACCTGGAGCAGGCGTAGGATATCCTGGGCCCAGGATTCTCCCTGGAGGTCTGACACTTACAGCCAGCATAACCCGTCCTGGCTCAATGCTCACTCTAGCCCGGCAAGGGCGAAGCGCTGGCACAGGACGAACTGGGCTGTGCTAGGGAATGCAGGGTATCGTGCGTGGAGCAGGCGTGAGATATCCTGGGCCGAGGAGCCGCACTGGAGGCCAGATACGCTGCACCGGCGCACTTTTTCCTGGCAGCCGGCTAGCTGTCGCCCGACAACGTTACAGAGCCTGTATCGACCGCACCGGGCTCTGAGTGCTTATGGGCGACATAGTGCACATACCGCCATGCTGCCTAGCTCCTCCCTCTGTGCGTCTGCTTCGTTGGGCGCTCTCCACCAGTCCCTTTCTCCAGAATCCAGAGTCGTCATCCGCTCTTAACTCCTCGACTGGCTCTGGTTTCCTCCATGGCTCCCTCCGTATAGCCCGGGAAGTTAGGTCAGGGTTCCCCCCTGACATAGCAACACTCCCCTTATGCCCCCCCCCCCAAAAAAAAAATTGGGGGCTGCCTCTCAACTCCTGAATAGGAGGATACAACACCTCGTACCTCCGTCGTTCCCTCTTCGCTTCCTCCAGCTCCTCCTTCGGGTGCTGGTACTCCCCAGCCTGGCTCCATGGACCCTTTCCATTGAGGATCTCCTCCCACGTCCATGACTCGAGATACCTCCTCTTTTGCTCCTTACCCCGCTGCTTGGTCTTCTTTTGGTGGGTGCTTCTGTCACACTCATCGTAAGGGACAGACCAAGGCGCAGCGGGTAGAGTGCTCATCTTCTTTCTTTATTTAGAGAGAACACTCAAACAAAATAAACCAACGATGAAACAGTTCCGTAAGGCACACAGGCACACTATTTGTGATAAGATTAAATGTAATTTTAGCTTCCAAATGAGAGAATTGGGTTTTCATAAGGTTAGAGCCCTGCTCAATCAGTGGCTCGCCCCTGTGAAGAGACATGGGTTATAAACTATGAAACACACCCTTCTCTCCCTCCACTATATAAGCCCTTGACGAAAATGTAACCTCCTGTTCCGAGTACGATAGGACGACGGTCCATACGTTAAAAAGGACTAACATGTCAACTATAGAACTAACCAACCTCAGCGTGAGCTTTGGTTGTGAACAGTATGAACTTTGAACTCTTATTCACTAAAGAAGTGAGACATCCTAGCCATTGAGTTAGCAACAGCAGCTGTAAACGTGGGCTATGAAAGGACGGACGACGTATCCAGTCTAACACACAACGAAGATACTACAACGTATTCAATTTACCACCAGAGACATTCTTCCGAGGACAGGAAGATCTCTGTTGGCCAACACGGCCAGCATCTACGACCAACCTACCGAAGCGCAGCTCAGAGTAAATATTTATTGCATTTTCCTTTTCCTTTTCCAAATGGGCGGTAACTTAGAATGCATAAGATACTGTATTTACGAAAGCTTAGCTTCTCCCTTTGTTCCTCAGTCTTCCCGCTCTTTCATTCAAGCCCAACCCCCTCTCTTTGTGTAACAAGCCATCATACAGGTTCCGTCCACCAGGGACATTTTCTGTATGACATAATTTGCATTCTGTGTATATGTAATTCTGTGTGATTAGTTAGGTATTTAGTAAATAAATAATTAAACCCAATTTTCTATTGCTGATTCAACTTGTTAGCCAAGTTGTTAACCAAGAATTTACAACTTTCAGATGAGACTGAAATAAGGTGACGATTAATATTGACTGCTATTGATGTCAAATATTACTAGGTCTTTCAGAGTTTATTCGGAAGATAACAGCTCCATAAACAGTCTTTTGTGGTGCCCTGACTTTCTAGTTAATTACATTTACATGATTAGCTCAAACAGGTAATATTAATTACAGAGAAATTATTTTATAGAATGTCATATCACTTAATCCGGCATAGCCAAAGACACGACAGTTTATATGGTGTATAGAAATGAGTCAGTTTGTGATTGAAATGAATTCTTAATTAACATGCTATTGGGCTTGTGATATAGATATCAGATGGATTTCAGAAGTTGCCTGAAAGGCAATTGTATATCTAAAATTACCCAAATATATACTTTTAATTATATATTTATTTCTTTGGCAGATATCAGCAAATCCCAGGAGGAACCACCGGTGCAGCCAATGATGAACATATACCCAAGAACTCTGATGGGGGACCGGAGGAGGAGCTTCAAGGTGGCCTGGTACCATATCCACCCCTGGCTTGATTATTTTTTTTAAAAATCAGACTCTGTGTTTTGTTATGCCTGCAGGCATTTTAGCCCTCCCAAAGTCTCAGAGACTGTATTTGATTTACAATTGGGTTTTAACAACTGGAAGAAGGCAACTTACAAAGAGGGGGGATTTGCAATTCATGCAAGGTCTGAGCGGCACAAACAAGCAATGATTACATGGAGAAACTATCAGAAAGCTGTAAAAAGTAATGCAACACTGGTAAATGCCCTAAACAAGGAACACAACAAACGGGTTCAAGAAAATCGGGACTATATTAAAACAATAGGAGAAGTACTACTACTTACAGCCACACAAAACATTGCACAAAGAGGACACGATGAGTCTGCAGAGTCAGATAATAAAGGGAACTTCATGGCAATCCTAGAAACAACAGCAAAGCATGACACAACTGTGAAAAAAGGTTGACTTCCATTCATAATGCAAAATATACAAGCAAAGGGATTCAGAATGAGTTGTTTGGCAGACATGGTTTGAACAAAAATGATAGAAGTGAAAGACAGTGAGGTCTTTAGCATAATGGCAGAAAAAACAAAAGATGTAGAAAAAAAGAGCAGATATCTCTAGTACTCAGGTACTATCTCAGAGGAGCTGTCCATGAGAGCTTTCTCCACTTTGAATCGGCTGATTGACTAGATGCAGCAGGGCTTACTGACAAAATCATACACATATTAGAAAGTCATGGTCTTGAATACAAAAACAACCTAGTAGGCCAAGCATATGTCGGTGCTTCCGTTATGAGTGGCAAGCATTCAAGCGTCCAGGCACGCATTAAAGAACAAGCAAATCATGCCTTTTACATCCACTGCAGTGCACACTGTCTAAACTTAGTTTTAGTGGATACAGTCAAAGCTGTCCCTGAGGTAGGACAGTTCTTCTCCTTACTAGAAAGACTTTACATCTTCACATCTGGGTCATATGTGCATCAAAAATGGCTTAGCATACAAAAAGAGATGTACCCAGGTGCACCTAGAGAGCTTCAGAGACTAAGTGACACTCGCTGGGCATGTCGATATATGGCTCTACATACTATTATGGATAGATTACCTGCCATTAAGTGAGTCCTGCAAGACATAGTCCAAGAACACAATGGTGACAAATCTGTTGAGGCACGAGGTCTGCTTGCAAAGATAGATTTACAATTCATTGTGTGCCTTGTTACACTCCATAAAGTGTTTGGAGAAGTAGAATTTCTATCAGATATGCTACAGTCTTCATCACTTGACCTGTCAAAGGCTGTTGATTTAGCTGAAGCCTTAGTTCAAACTTTGAATGACTACAGGGATGAGTCATTTTTTGATGACCTATGGAATGAAGTGTTGAACACAGCTGAGCAATGTGATACTGCAATACACCCCCCTGCAAAACGACCAAAAAAGCTCTCAATTTAGACACTCTAATGTCCTTGTCCTCTTGCTCAGTTGTGTGCACCGGGGCCTCCTGCTCTTTCTATTCTGGTTAGAGACAGTTTACGCTGTTCTGTGAAGGGAGTAGTACACAGCGTTGTACAAGATCTTCAGTTTCTTGGACATTTCTCGCCTGAATAGCCTTCATTTCTCAGAACAAGAACAGACTGATGAGTTTCAGAAGAAAGTCCTTTGTTTCTAGCCATTTTGAGCCTGTAATCCAACTCACAAATGCTGATGCTTCAGATACTCAACTAGTCTAAAGAATGACAGTTTTATGGCTTCTTTAATCAGAACAAAAGGTTTTCGCTGTGCTAACATTAATTGCAAAAGTGTTTTCTAATGATCAATTAGCCTTTTAAAATGATTAACTTCGATTAGCTAACACAACGTGCCATTGGAACACAGCAGTAATGGTTGCTGCTGATGGGCCTCTGTACACCTATGTAGATATTCCATAAAAAATCTGCCGTTTCCAGCTACAATAGTCATTTACAACATTAACAATGTCTACACTGTATCAATTTGATGTTACTTCAATGGACCAAAAATTTGGCCAGTGATTTGGGTCTGTATTTTGGCAGCAGCCTCTCTATGTTAGTGATGGCTGTTTAACAGTCAGATGGCCTTGAGATAGAAGCTGTTTTTCAGTCTCTCTGTCCCAGCTTTGATGTACCTGTACTGACCACGCCTTCTGGATAATAGCGGGGTGAACAGGCAGTGGCCCGGGTGGTTGTTGTCCTTGGTGATATTTTCGGCCTTCCTGTGACATCGGGTGCTGTAGGTGTCCTGGAGGGCAGGTAGTTTGCCCCCGGTGATGTGTTGTGTAGACCGCACTACCCTCTGGAGAGCCTTGCGGTTGAGGGTGGTGCAGTTATCGTACCAGGCGGTGATACAGCCCGACAGGCTGCTCTCGATTGTGCATCTGTAAAAGTTGGTGAGGATTTTAGGTGACAAGCCAAATTTCTTCAGCCTCCTGAGGTTCTTCACCACACTGTCTGTGTGGGTGGACCATTTCAGTTTGTCCATGATGTGTATGCCGAGGAACTTAAAACTTTCCACCTTCTCCTCTACTGTCCCGTCGATGTAGATCGGGGTGTGCTCCCTCTACTTTTTCCTGAAGTCCACGATCATCTCCTTTGTTTTGTTGACGTTGAGTGAGAGGTTGTTTTCCTGACACCACACTCCGAGTGCCCTAACATAGGTTTTCCTCTTGTCCAGATGGGATAGGACAGTGTGCAGTGTGATTGCGATTGCATCGTCTGTGGACCTGTTGGGATGGTATGCAAACTGAAGTGGGTCTAGGGTGGCAGGTAAGGTGGCGGTGATATGATCCTTGACTGGTCTCTCAAAGCACTTCATGATGACAGAAGTGAGCGCTATGGGGCGATAGTCATTTAGTTCAGTTGTCTTTGCCTTCTTTGGTACAGGAACAATGGTGGCCATCTTGAAGAATGTGGGGACAGCAGACTGGGAAAGGGAGCAATTGAATATGTCCGTAAACACAGCAGCCAACTGGTCTGCGCATGCTCTGAAGATGCGGCTAGGGTGCCGTCTGGGCCAACAGCCTTGCGAGGGTTAACACATTTAAATGTCTTACTCACGTCAATCTTCAGTCTCTAGACGGCAAGGTGGACAAAATTAGGGCACAAGTTGCCTTCCAGAGAGACATCAGAGATGGTAACATTATACCAACCTCCTGTGGTGACAAACAGGATTGAGAACATTCTGCAAAAGATAGGCATCATTACATATGACCTTACATTTCACTCAATTTCACTTTCACTCCATTTCACTTCAAATGGTAAAACTTGAAATAAGTTTGTTAATAATGTTTTTCATTGTAGTTCACAAAAACAAGTCAGGCATTTTACCTGTCAGGTCAACCACCCCTAGTTGGGAAAAGAAAATACACTTTTTTGAACTTTTTGTTAGTTGTGTAGTTACCCACAGTGCTATCTTGAGATCTGTGTGAAAACCTATGTAAGTGTCACGCCCTGGCAATAGAGAGGTTTTTATTCTCTATTTTGGTTAGGCCAGGGTGTGACTAGGGTGGGCATTCTATGTCCTTTTTTAAATGTTTTTGTATTTCTTTGTTTTGGCCTGGTATGGCTCTCAATCATCGTTGTCGCTGATTCCGAGCCATACTTAGGTAGCCTGTTTTCCTTTGGGGTTTGTGGGTGGTTAATTTCTGTTTAGTGTTGTTACCTGACAGAACTGTTTTGGCTGTCGTTCGTTTCTTGTTTTGTTTAAAGTGCTCCATTAAAATATTATGATGAGCACTAACCACGCTGCGCCTTGGTCTACTCCCTTCAACAGCCATTACAGTAAGCCTCGTATCTCTCTGTCTCTGCCAGGTTTCTAGTCTACTGCTTCCTCTTAGAACTGCATTTATACCTGCTGAACATTCCATCAGCTATAGACGGAAGGAGCATGACAGAGAACACCTTTATTAACTTACTATAAAATGAATCATGCAACAGTTACAAAGATTTTACTGAGTTACAGTTCTTATTTGGAAATCAGTAAATTCAAATAGATAAACTAGGGACTAATCTATGGATTTCACATGACTGGGAATACAGATATGCATCTGTTGGTAACAGATACCTTTAAAAAAGTAGGGGCGTGGATCAGAAAACTATTTGCCTCATGCGGCGCGATATCTCCTTTGCAAAGAGTTTATCAGGCTGTTGATTGTGGACTGTGGGTTGTTGTCCCACTCCTCATCAATGAAGTTGCTGGATAGTGGCAGGAAGTGGAACACGCTGTCGTACACATTGATCTGGAGCATCCCAAACATGCTCAGTGGGTGACATGTCTGATGAGTATGCAGGCCATGGAAGAACTGGGACATTTTCAGCTTCCAGGAATTGTGTACAGATTCTTGCGACATGAGGCCGTGCATCTGGGGCTGTGCATCCTTGACCATCAGCAACTCGTTTGGGTGGAATACGCCCACAACACCCTCCCCTGCTCATCCACTGGTCTCTCGCCTTTCGAGTGTTCGATGGGTTATCAGCCTCCGCTCTTCCCTGAGCAAGAGGAAGTGGTCAGCATACCCTCGGCGCAAATGTCCGTCCGCCCCGTAGCCATACCTGGAAGAGAGCCCAGTCTGCTCTTCTCAAGACCACCCCCAGATATCGACGACAGGCGGACCACCATCGGACCCCGACTCCCCGCTATCGTCTCGGGCAGAGGGTATGGCTGTCCACTCGGGATCTGCCCCTCTGTTTACAGCACCACAAACATTCCCCCCGATTTATTGTCCCTTTCTCCAACTATACGATTATTAGCCTCTCTGCTGTTCATCTTCTGTTGCCCCACACCCTCCATTTACATCCCACTTTTCATGTATCAAGGATTAAACCTCTGTCTCACAGCCCTCTGTCTCCTATTTACTTGACCTGTTGTTTGCCTGACCCCTGTTTTGTAAATACACTTCTGTGATTCGAACTGTCTGCATCTGGGTCTTATCCTGAGTTCTGATATTAATGTTTCTTATAAAAACAAGAAGGGACTTATAAAAACAAGAAGTGACTTATAAAAACAAGAAGTGACGAGGGGCAGTCTATCCTCAACTCTTAGCCAAGAGAGACTGGCATGCATATTATTAATATTAGCCCTCTGATTACAATGGAGAGCAAGATGTGCCGCTTTGTTCTGGACCAGCTGCAGCTTAACTAGGTCCTTGCAAAACTTGACCATATGACTTGACAATAATCAAGATAAGATAAAACTAGAGCCTGCAGGACTTGCTTTGTAGAGTATGGTGTCAAAAAAGCAGAGCATCTCTTTATTATGGACAGACCTCTCCCCATCTTTACAACTTGAATCTACATATTTTGACCATGACAGTTTACAATCTAAGGTAACACCAAGTAATTTAGTCTCCTCAACTTGTTTAACAGCCCCACCGTTCATTACCAGATTCAGCTGAGGTCTAGAACTTAGGGAATGATTTGTACCAAATGCTCTTTGTTTTAGAGATGTTCAGGACCAGGTTATTACTGGCCACCCATTACAAAACAGACTGCAACTCTTTGAAAAGGGTTTCAGTAACTTCATTAGCTGTGGTTGCTGATGCGTATATGGTTGAATCATCAGCATACATAGACCCAAATACTTTGTTTAATGCCAGTGGCAGGTCATTGGTAAAAATAGAAAAGAGTAGAGGGCCTAGAGAGCTGCTCTGTGGTACACCACAATTTACATGTTTGACTTTAGAGAAGCTTCCATTAAAGAAAACCCGCTGAGTTCTATTAGATAGCTCTGAATCCAGGTTGAAAAGCCATAACACATACATTTCTTCAACAACATGTTATGGCCAATAATATCAAAGGCTGCACTGAAATATAACAGTACAGCACCCAAAATATTCTTATTATCAATGTCTTTCAACAAATCATCAGTAATTTGTGTCAGTGCAGTACATGTTGAGGGCCCTTCTCTATAAGCATGCTGGAAGTCTGTTGTTAATTTGTTTAGAGAGAAGTAGCATTGTATTTGTTCAACACAATATTTTCCAAAGTTTGCTAAGAGCTGGCAGCAAGCTGATAGGTCTGCTGTTAGAGCCAGTAAAGACCATTTTACCACTCTTGGGTAGGGGAATGTCTTTGGCTTCCCTCCAGGTCTGAGGAGAAAGACTTTCCACTAGGCTCAGATTAAAGATATGACAGATAGGAGTGGCTATGGAGTCAGCTTCCATCCTCAGTAGCTTTCCATCTAAGTTAACATTAACAGTACTTTTCCATCCTCTCCCACACTAACTTGACAAAATTCAAACTTGCAATGCTTTTCTTTCATTATTTGTTTTTTATACATGAGTACGATGGCTCACTGTTAGTTGTTGACATTTCCTGCCTAAGTTTGCCCACTTTGCCAATAAAATAATCATAAAAATTATTGGCATTTAAAATGCTTTTGTGATGAATAAGCAATCTGATTTAATGAAAGAACAAGTTGAATTTGTCTTTCTGCTGATCATTTCATTTAAAGTACTCACGTTTTTTTCCTTTATTCTTTATATCATTGATCTTGGCTTCATAAAACAGTTTTTTTTTTTTTTTTAGTTTAGTCACACAATTTCTCAATTTTCAGTAAGTCACTCAGTCAGATGTGCAGCCAGACTTATTAGCCACTCCTTTTGCCCCATCTCTTTCAGTTATACCGTTTTTCAATACCTCATCAATCCATGGAGCCTTAACAGTTCTAAAAGTAAGTTGCATTTTTATCAATAATTGTAAAAAGCAATTTCATGAATGTATCAAGTGCAGCATCTGGATGCTCCTTATTAATCACATAAGACCAACAAATATTTTTAACATCATCCACATAAATCATAGCAAAGTCTTTTGTAGGATCTCTTATGCACAATTTTAGGCCCAGCTTTTGGAACTTTGGCTTTCCTGGATATAGCCACTATATTGTGATCACTGCATCCAGTGGGTACGGATACATCTTTAGAACAAAGTTCTACAGTATTAGTAAAAATGTGATCAATACATGTGGATGATCATGATCCTGTAGTGTTTGTAAACACTCTAGTAGGTTGATTAATAACCTGAACCAGATTACATGCACTGGTTACAGTGAGAAGCAACCTCTTGAGCTTAATGAAAACCAGTCAATATTCAGGTCCCCAAGAAAGAAGACCTCTCTATTTACATCACATGCACTATCAAACATTTCACACATATTATTTAGATACTGACTGTTAGCACTTGGTGGCCTATAGCAACACCCCAAAATAAAAGGCTTCAGATGTGCCAGGTGAACCTGCAACCACAACACTTCAATAACACTTGACATAAGATCTTCTCTAAGCATTACAGGGATATGCTCTGAATATTGTTATACAGCAACTCCTCCCCATAAGCATTCCTGTCTGTTCTATAGATGTTATATCCTTGTATTGATATGGCTGTAATATCAAATGAATTATCTAAGTGAGTCTCAGAAATGTCTAATACATTAATCTTATCTGATGTTAGCAAGTAATTGATTTCATTAATCTTATTTCAATGGCTACATATATTAATATGGGATATTTCTGCCCTTTCAGCCCTCAGGAAACGAAAAAGATTTGGCATGGGTCCTTAGATCCTCAAAAGGTTCTACAGCTGCAACATCAAGAGCATCCTGACTGGTTGCATCACTGCCTGGTACGGCAATTGCTCGGCCTCCGGCCGCAAGGCACTACAGAGGGTAGTGCGTACAGCCCAGTACATCACTGGGGCTAAGCTACACCAGGCGGTGTCAGAGGAAGGCCCTAAAAGTTGTCAAAGACCCCAGCCACTCCAGTCATAGACTGTTCTCTCTACTACCGCCTGGCAAGCGGTACCAGAGTGCCAAGTCTAGGACAAAAAGGCTTCTCAACAGTTTTTACCCCCAAGCGATAAGACTCCTGAACAGGTAATCAAATGGCTACCCGGACTATCTGCATTGTGTGCCCCCCCAACCCCTCTTTTCCGCTGCTGCTACTCTCTGTTTATCATATATGCATAGTCACTTTAACTATACATTCATGTACATACTACCTCAATTGGGCCGACCAACCAGTGCCCCCGCACATTGGCTAACCGGGCTATCTGCATTGTGTCCCATCCCCCGCCAACCCCTCTTTTACGCTACTGCTACTCTCAGTTCACATATATGCATAGTCACTTTAACCATATCTACATGTACATAGTACCTCAATCAGCCCGACTAACCGGTGCCTGTATGTAGCCTCGCTACTGTATATAGCCTCGCAACTGTTATTTTCACTGTCTTTTTACTGTTGTTTTTATTTATTTACTTACCTATTGTTCACCAAATACCTTTTTTGCACTGTTGGTTAGACCCTGTAAGTAAGTATTTCACTGTAAGGTCTACGCTTGTTGTATTCGGCGCACGTGACAAACTTTGATTTGATTTGATTCCTGGGTAGCTTATCAGTGATAGACATAAGCTGTAGACCACGCTATCTACCAAGAGAGTTCACATCTATATTATTTGTAGCTGTCTATTTACCACCACAAACCGATGCTGGCACTAAGACAGTACTCAACAAGCTGTATAAGGCCATAAGCAAACAAGAAAATGCTCATCCAGAAGCGGGGCTCCTAGTGGCCAGTGACTTTAATGCAGGCAAACTTACATTTGTTTTTCCTCATTTCTACCAGCATGTCACATGTGCAACCAGAGGAAAAAATTCTAGACCACCTTTACTCCACACACAGCTCTCCCTCGCACCCTACATTTTGCAAATCTGACCATAATTATATCCTACTGATTCCTGCTTAAAAGCAAAAATTAAAGCAGGAAGTACCAGTATCTTGCTCAATACGGAAGTGGTCAGATGACGCGGATGCTACGCTACAGGACTGTTTTGCTAGCACAGTCTGGAATATGTTCTGGGATTCATCCAATGGCATTAACTTCTTTGGGATAAACCCCCCTTCTCTCAATTTCCGCCTGAAGACATACCTTAATCTAACTGTCTGTAGCTCAGGCCCAGAAGCAAGGATATGCATATTCTTGGTATCATTTGAAGGAAACACTCTGAAGTTTGTGGAAATGTGAATTGAATGTAGGATAATATAACACAATAGATCTGGTAGAAGAAAATACAAGGAAATAAACATATGTTTTCTGTTTTTTATTGTTGTTGCATCATCTTTCAACTGAACAAGAACAGCCAAACATTCAGATATGATGCTGGGGATAATTTCGATGCAGAACATGAGAGGGCAAAAGTATTTGAGAAAAGTTTCAGACAGATATCTTCAGGAATGAGTGCGCTACATGACATTGAGCATGTAGTCACCCAGGTGTCCCACACAAGTTGCCCAAATGTACCCAAGTGGCCAAATTGGTACAGTGATACATTTTGATGTAAATAACTATATACAAAATACTAAAATGCTATTCTAACACCCCCCCCCCAAAAAAAAAATACAAATAATTAAAAAATAACGAAAATTTAAAAAAAAATTAAATAACAAGGGTAACTATTTACACACATTCAATGTATAATGTACAATATTGTGAAGACCCTCAGTCCTCTACACAATATTGTGCTGCTGATGACATGCCCCATAGCAGTCTCTTTCTGCTGTAAAGCAGAAGGTTACTGAACAAGTGGTGCAGGTGATGGGGCATTTCCTGTGACAAAGTGCACACCGACGCCTCCCTACTGTGCCCTTTTTGGCCTGAGGCACATTCAGGCCTGCAGAGATGAATTTGGGCAGGTGAACACCACTGGTTGAAGGAGTAGAAGGGACAGAGGTAGAGGGGACAGAAGGTGATGCAGTGGACTTGCTGTAGCAAGCAAGCTCCTGGATGAGCAGCTCTCTGAAGGCTAGCTGTGAGATGGGGGGGCTGTCCACAGCTCTTAGCCATTTTCTTCTGGAGGATGAAGGCATTCACCACAGCAATGTCGATGAAATGATAGAAAAATGTATTGTACCATTTCATTGTCTTGTGGAGAACATTGTAGTAACCTATCAGCGCATCTGACAGGTCCACACCTCCCACGCCCTTGTTGTAATCCTTTATAGCTGCAGGAATGGGGACATGTATGGTGGTCCATGCCCCAGTTGCATCCTTCACACGCCTGACGACGTGATCGCCACTGAAGGACTTGTGGATGGTGTTGCACATGACCACCTCTCTGGTATCCATCCACTTCACAAAGAGCAGGCCATCTTGGCGAATCCATCTCATGGTATCCCGCTCAGCCCGCTTAGGCATGTCATTCACCTTGGTTTTCGGAAAGCCCACTCTGTTGGTCCGAATGGTGCCACAAGCCCACACATCCAGCTTCCTCAAGTCTGTGAACAGGGTAGGGCTTGTGTAGAAGTTGTCCACAAAAAGTTTGAAGCCCTTCCCAGCAGTTGAAAATCTAATAACTCCATAACGGAATCATAACTGAGTCCCTTACCGGTCGCAAAACTGCTCTTCCCCTCATAAACAAAAAAATTGCACGTGTATGCACATGCAGAATCAGCCAAAGCAAACAGTTTGTAACCCCATTTAGTTGGTTTGTTACGCATGTATTGTTTTAGGCCAATTCTGGCCTTTGAGGCTACCATCCTCTCATCGATGGAAAGGTTCTGGGCGGGCTGAAAATAGGTCTTGCAGGCCTCAACCACACTGTGGTAGAGAGGCTCCACAAAATAAAACCTATCAAACCTTGGTGTGCCTCGCTTCTTCTCGATGTCCTCATCAACTTCTGGGTCACTGATATAAAGCGCCCGTGAGATTGTCAGAAACCTTTTGCATGACATGACAGTGGAGGGGAAAGGCAGTTGATAGAGGGGAGCAGTTTTCCAGTAGTCTTTCAGGGTTTTCAGCTTCACAAGACCCATGTAAATAACCATTGACAGGTAGCAAAACAGATCTGACATGGAAATGAGCTTCCATCCCTCTTTCTTGCCTGCCTGCTTCTTAGCACCATACTTATTAGTGTTCAACACCAGGGAATCAACAACTGATGAGGTGAAAAACAGCTGAAAAAGTTGAATTGGGCTGTACTTTGAGGTCATGTCCAGCTGAGGTCCTGGTGGCCTTTTCGGTCTAAATGTTGGAGGAAGTGGCTCGACATCCTCCTCCAGCACAGAGTGCCAATGACCCTCTTCCTCTCTGTTTGCAGGTTTATCTCTTCCCCACCTCCGCTTCTTTGTCACTGACTTCACTGACTTCACACCTGGCCGGACGGGGGTAGGTGTGGAGCCGGAGACAGCAGGGGTCCGGCTGGATGAACCAGCTTCAGTGGGGGATGGGCACCTTGGCAGTGGGGGCTCCCAGTCAGAATCGGTGGGACTGTGAAATAAAGACAGACACAGACACAGATTATATATAGAGGGAGCCAAATCACTATGGTGCGGTGTTGTTCCATTCTACCCCATTCCATGTTTAGATAAAATAAATGTTAAAATGTTTTAATATATACAGACACACAGACACACAGACACAGATTATATATAGAGGAGGGAACCCAATCACTATGGTGAGGTGTTGTTCCATTCTACCCCATTCCATGTTTAGATAAAATACATGTTAAAAATATCTAATATATACATACATACATACAGAAACACAGGCACAGATTATATATAGAGGAGGGTACCCAATCACATACATATACACACACACACACACACACACACACACACACACACACACACACACACACACCACACACACACACACACACACACACACACACACAGAATGTAGAGCCATATGTACTTTACACATTTCATTACACATTTCATTACTTATTATATATGGCAAATAAAATAAAAACAACTCAAATGAATAATATTTGATATTATTAATTTCAAACAACGGCATGAGAAGTACCTACCGGTCCAACACTGCATCCTCTCCGTACAAAAACATCTCCTCGGTTTGCGAGTCAAAACTGTTGTCACTATCTGACTCATCTTGTAGTAATTCCGTCTCACTTTCTCTATCAATTTCGTCGATAATATCGTGTAGATCTGTATACCTAGACTTTGCCTTTGATTTCCCAGATTTAGTTGCCATAATTCTTCAGATAAAACTGCGGAAAATGCTCTCGAAACAATACTGCTATGTGTAACCAGCGTGGCTGCTTCAGGTAAAATTTTCAATGGCGAATGAGTGTCTTTACGCTCGAGTTTCAAGCAAGGGCTAGTCTTCCCGGATATAACCATCACACATTGCCGTTTACCTCAGCTCATTGGCTATCTACCAAGCTAGATTTTAAGACAATCAGTGGTCATTGGGCCGAAATACAGTCAATCAAACGAAGCACTGGTCATATCATTGGTGTGCAATGAGGTCATTGTTTGGTGTGTTCAAATCAGTTCCTTTCGGTCAATACGTCCCGCGAAAAGAACCATGAAGTCGGGTTGTGTTACTAACAAACAGAGGATTGCAATGAAACCAACCATGACTAGATAAATGTAAGTTTAGTGTGAGTAATTACATCGAATGTTTCGTCGAAAGTTGAAGGAGACGGAATTCATGACACAAGCCGTTAACAAAATGTTTCATGTTAGGCTAAAAATGGATTTTATCTGGCCAACATCCGGTGAAATTGCAGAGCGACAAATTCAAATGACAGAAATCGTAATATTAAACATTCATGAAAATACAAGTGTCATACATCATTTAAAAGTTTAATGCGTCACGAAAGTCAGAAATAGCGATAAAATAAATCACTTACCTTTGAAGATCTTCATCTGGTTGCAATCACAAGGGTCCCAGCTACATAACAAATGGTCCTTTTGTTCGATAAAGTATTTTTTTATATCCCAAAAAAGTCTGTTTCATTGGCGTGCTGGAGTCAGTAATCCACCGGTTTCCCTCGTTCAAAATGCATACAAATGAATCCCGTAGGTTACCAATAAACTTCTTCTAATCAAGTCAAGCAATGTTCCTAATCAATCCTCAGGTACCCTATTATTTAAATAAACAATACAATTTAAGACGGAGAATAACAGAGACCGTTACCGGAGATAAATGACGAAGTACGCGCACTCACCAGAACGCGCTACAAACACTACAGCCAAAATGGGAGCCGCTTAGAAAAACGACAAATTCTAGCTCATTTTTCAAAAAACAAGCCTGAAACTCTTTCTAAAGACTGTTGACATCTAGTGGAAGCCCTAGGAACTGCAATCTGGGAGGACTTCCTTTTATATTCCCATTCCCAGCCATTGTAATCAGAGGTGAGAAGAAAAAATGAGAAAAACAAATGTCTGGATGGATTGTCCTCGGGTTTTTGCCTGCCATATCAGTTCGGTTATACTCACAGACATTATTTTAACAGTTTTGGAAACTTTAGACTGTTTTCTATCCAATACTACCAATTATATGCATTACCTAGCTTCTGGGCCTGAGTAACAGGCAGTTTACTTTGGGCACCTCATTCATCCAAACTTCCAAATACTGCCCCCTAGCCCGAAGAAGTTAATGATTTCCGCCCCGTAGCACTCATGTCGGTAGCCATGAAGTGCTTTGAAAGGCTGGTCATGGCTGACATCAACACCATCATGCCAGAAACCCTAGACCCACTCCAAATCACATTCCGCCCCAACAGATCCACAGATGACGCAATCTCAATCGCACTCCACACTGCCCTTTCCCACCTGGACAAAAGGAACACCTATGTGAGATTGCTGTTCATTGACTACAGCGTTCAACACCATAGTGTCCACAAAGCTCATCACTAAGCTAAGGACACTGGTACTAAACACCTCCCTCTGCAACTGGATCCTGGACTTCCTGACGGGCCGCCCCCAGGTGGTACGGGTAGGCAACAAGAAGACTCTAGGTTCGGCTCCTTGCTGGCACTGCACTGTATTTGGGGTTCCTGAGTGGCACAGCGGTCCAAGGCACTGCATCTCAGACCCTAATTCGATTCCAGGCTGTTTCACAACCAGCCATGATTGGTAGTCCCATAGGGTGGTGCACAATTGTCCCAATTGGATCCTCAACACTGGGGCCCTTCAGGGGTGCATGCTTAGTCCCCTTCTGTACTCCCTGTTCACCCACGACTGCATGGCCAAGCACGACTCCAACACCATCATTAAGTTTGCTGACGATACAACAGTGGTAGGCCTGATCACCGACAATGATGAGACAGCCTATAGGGAGAAGGTCAGAGACCTGGCAGTGTGGTGCCAGCACAACAAGCTCTCTCTCAATGTGAGCAAGACAAAGGAGCTGATCATGGACTATAGGAAAATAAGGGTGAACAGGCCCCCATTAACATTGATGGGACTGAAGTGGAGCGGGTTGAGATTTTCAAGTTCCTTGGCGTCCACATCACCAACAAACCGTCATGGTCCAAACACACCAAGACAGTTGTGAAGAGGGCACGACAACACCTTTTCCCCCTCAGGAGACTTAAAACATTTGGCATAGGTCTCCAGATCCTCAAAAATGTCTACAGCTGGCAACTGCTCGGGATCTGATTGTAAGGCGCTACAGAAGGTAGTGTGTATGGCCCCATTTGTTTTTACACTGCTGCTACTCGCTGTTTATTATCTATGCATAGTCACTTTACAAATTACCTCGACCTACCTGTACCCCCGCACATTGACTCGGTACTGGTACCCCCTGTATATAGCCTCGTTATTGTTATGTACATTTGTGTTACTTTTTGATTGATTACATTTTTTTATTTTAGTTTATTTAGTAAATATTTTATTAACTCTATTTCTTGAACTGCTTTGTTGTAAGTAAGCATTTCACGGTAGGGTCTACACCTGTTGTATTCGGCACATGTGACAAATACATTTGATTTAATATCGAAAAGATCAAGCAAAGCAAGAGAAAAAAATACCATCAGCAGCCCATTATTCATTTGTTGAGTGTAAGTGTGTGTATGTGCTGCGGGGTTGAAAATAACTTCCTATTAAGATGAATTATGCCGTTTTTCCCTTGAATGCAGTCTCCGCCAATGCGAGAACATTGCCTTTATATTTCAATCGCGCTATAAAGGGGAATTTCCATGATACAGATTGAATTGAGCCCTAACTGAAAAAGACAAGTTGAATTGAAAACACAAACCGTATTAATTCATAATTATAATTCAGAATGGTATTTTTATTACTCACGCATTTCCAAACAGCTGGCCAAGAACACGGTGACAAACAGGTTTGAGAACATTCTGTTGAAGGGGGGCATCAATACTTAAGACCTTTCATTTCACTCAATTTAACTCTCACTCCATTTCACTTCAAATGGTAAAACTTGAAATTATTTTAACCTGGTATTTATAGTATTTCACAAAAACAACTAAGGCATTTTACCTGTCAGGTCAACCACTCTTTCCTGGGGGGAATAAAATAAAATAAACATTTGAATTGTGAAATGTGACTTTACAAACTACCAACCATTCTTGAACTTGAAATGTTATAAAACAGCTTTAAAAAGTTGAACCAACTCTTGTTTCCTATAATCAGTACTAAGCTACTGCCAAATAGATGTCCGATTATTGAATTAAAATTTAGAAGCAATAGGGCCAAAATGTTTATTTCTTTAGAGTCTAAGACAATGGGTGGGGAGTGTAAACTGACATATGGAATTGTTTTAAGGTGGTCATACTATGGATCATTTAGCTATTTAATTTAGAATTTTAGGTCCCCTTTAGGTATCCCCAAAAATAAATAAAAAAATTATAAAATATTGATTTTGGCTGCTAAAGCCCATAGAAATGCATTGAATAACACATTCATAAATGGCAAAACTTCTGCGAGCAGGCCTTTCTAATCAACCTGGCCCGGGTATCCTGGAAGGATATTGTAACGGCTGTCTGTGGAAGGTGCAGCGGAGTTAGTGTTCATCTTGAGTTTTAATTTACGAACGAACACTATACAACAAAACAAGAAAACCGACAGCCAAACAGTACTGTCAGGTGCAAGACACTAAACAGAAACAATCCCCCACAAAACCCAAAGGAAAAACAGGCTCCTTATGTGTGACTCCCAATCAGCAACAACGAACTACAGCTGTGCCTGATTGGGAGCCACACACGGCCCAAAACAAAGAAATACAAAAACATAGAAAAATGAACATAGAACGCCCACCCAATGTAACACCCTGGCCTAATCAAAATAAAGAACAAAAACCCCTCTCTATGGCCAGGGCGTTACAGATATTGACCTCATCCCGTCAGTCGAGGATGCCTGGTCGTTCCTTAAAAGTAATTTCCTCACCATCTTAAATAAGCATGCCCATTTAAAAAAAAAATTGAACTAAGAACAGATATAGCCCTTGGTTCACTCCAGACCTGACTGCCCTCGACCAGCACAAAAACATCCTGTGGCGGACTGCAATAGCATCGAATAGTCCCCCCGATATGAAACTGTTCAGGGAAGTCAGGAACCAATACATGCAGTCAGTCAGGAAAGCAAAGGCTAGCTTTTTCAAACAGAAATTTGCATCCTGTAGCACTAACTCCAAAAAGTTTTGGGACACTGTAAAGTCCATGGAGAACAAGAGCACCTCCTCCCAGCTGCCCACTGCACTGAGGCTACGTAATACTGTCACCACCGATAAATCCACGATAATCAAGAATTTCAATAAGCATTTCTCTACGGCTGGCCATGCTTTCCTCCTGGCTACCCCAACCCCGGGCCAACAGCTCCGCACCCACCGCAGCTACTTGCCCAAGCCTCCCCAGCTTCTCCTTCACCCAAATCCAAATAGCAGATGGCCTGAAAGAACTGCAAAACCTGGACCCGTACAAATCAGCTGGGCTAAACAATCTGGACCCTCTCTTTCTAAAATTTTACACCGCCATTATTGCAACCCCTATTACCAGTCTGTTCAACCTCTCTTTCGTATCATCCGAGATCCCTAAAGATTGGAAAGCTGCCGCGGTCATCCCCTTCTTCAAAGGGGGTGACACTCTAGACCCAAACTGTTATAGACTTATATCCATCCTGCTCTGTCTCTCTAAAGTCTTCGAAAGCCAAGTTAATAAACAGATCACCGACCATTTCGAATCCCACCGTACCTTCTTCGCTGTGCAATCCGGTTTCCGAGCTGGTCACGGGTGCACCTCAGCCACACTCAAGGTACTAAACGATATCATAACTGCCATCGATAAAAGATTGTACTGTGCAGCCGTCTTCATCGACCTGGCCAAGGCTTTCTTATCTATCTTTCTTATTCTTTATTCTTATTGGCAGACTCAACAGCCTTGGTTTCTCAAATGGCTGCCTCGCCTGGTTCACCAATTACTTCTCTGACAGAGTTCAGTGTGTCAAATCAGAGGGCCTGTTGTCCGGACCTATGGCAGTCTCTATGGGGGTACCACAGAGTTCAATTCTTGGGCCGACTCTTTTCTCTGTATAAATCAACGATGTTGCTCTTGCTGCAGGTGACTCCCTGATCCACCTGTATGCAGACGACACCATTCTGTATACATCTGGCCCTTCTTTGGACACTGTGTTAACAAACCTCCAAACGAGCTTCAATGCCATACAACACTCCTTCCGTGGCCTCCAACTGCTCTTAAACACTAGTAAAACTAAATGCATGCTTTTCAAACGTTCGCTGCCCGCACCAGCCCGCCCGACTAGCATCACTACTGTGGACGGTTCTGACCTAGAATATGTGGACAACTACAAATACCTAGGTGTCTGGCTAGACTGTAAACTCTCCTTCCAGACTCACATTAAACATCTCCAATCCAAAATTAAATCTATAATCGGCTTCCTATTTCGCAACAAAGCCTAGTTCACTCACGCCGCCTAGTAAAACTGACTATCCTTCCGATCCTCGACTTCGGCGATGTCATTTACAAAATAGCCTCCAACACTCTGCTCAGCAAACTGGATGCAGTCTATCACAGTGCCATCTATTTTGTCACCAAAGCCCCATATACCACCCACAACTGCGACCTGTATGGTCTAATCGGCTGGCCCTCACTACATATTCATCGCCAGACCCACTGGCTCCAGGTCATATGTAAGTCTTTGCTAGGTAAAGCTCCGCCTTATCTCAGCTCACTGGTCACGATAACAACACCCACCCGTAGCACGCGCTCCAGCAGGTATATCTCACTGGTCATCCCCAAAGCCAACAACTACTTTGGCCGCCTTTCCTTCCAGTTCTCTGCTGCCAATGTCTGGAATGTATTGCAAAACTGAAGCTGGAGACTTATATTTCCCTCACTAACTTTAATCAGCAGCTATCCGAGCAGCTAACTGATCGCTGCAGCTGTACACAGCCCATCTGTAAATTGCACACCGGTAATGCACACCAGTATTTCTACTTGCACATCATCTGCACATCTATCACTCCAGTGTTTGCTAAATTGTAATTACTTGCTACTATGGCCTATTTATTGCCTTACCTCCTCACGCCATTTGCACACACTGTATATAGACTTTCTTTTTTTTCTATTATGTTTTTGACTGTACGCTTGTTTATTCCATGTGTAACTCTGTGTTGTTGTTTGTGTCACACTGCTTTGCTTTATCCTGGCCAGGTCGCAGTTGTAAATGAGAACTTGTTCTCAACTAGCCTACCTGGTTAAATAAAGGTGAAATTAAAAAATACAAATATTTCACATCTCTAAAACACACCTGTGTGTGGCGACAAAAATCTCCCATCTGGCAAGAGAAGCCGATACTGACATTCAGAATGGTTCCCACCCACAGCCTCCCTGCCTGACACGCAGCCTGCAGAATAGAATGGAATGGTTATGTCTGTCTGTCTGTCTGTCACTGACCTTAACGTCATAACAATAGGAAAGTCCACCCCAGAGCCAGAAGTTCACATCACCTAAGTTCATGAAGTCACTGCAGTGTCTAGCTTGTTGGACTACTTTATGGAGCAGAAAAATGCTTGGTACTGTTTTAGGGGGAATATTTTTAATTCATGGCACAAAAAAAGTACTTTTGTCATTGACACAAAGCTAAACAAAGGCCCCAATAGATGTTGCAAATTAGTACAAATCTAGGAAGGGTATAAGAGCAACAATACTTTTAATACTGAAAACTTACATGAAAGTGAAGACATCAATTATTTATCTCTATCCCATTAAATATTCAAGTGTGGTGAGACACACTTAGACACTTTGCCTTAAACATAATGATTTAAAACACAGTACACTCCACACACACACACCAGCAATCCACTATATAGGCAAATAATATCTATAACAGTGTTCTGAAGTGTATCCAGTCTAGGCCATCAGGCTTCTCTGCCCACAGTGCAGACTAAGAGAGCAGTACACTGATTCACAACATGTTAACAGGAATACCTTACCCATAGAAGAACAATACACAACAGATACATGAAAGAGATGAATGAAAAGAGACAAATGAAAGAGACTAATGAAAAGAGACAAATGAAAGAGACTAATGAAAAGAGACTAATGAAAAGAGACTAATGAAAAGAGACTAATGAAAAGAGACTAATGAAAAGAGAGACAAATGAAAGAGAGACAAATGAAAGAGAGACAAATGAGAGTCAAATGGAAAGAGAAATGAAAGCGAGACAAATGAAAGTCTTTCAAAAAGCACCAAGTCTTACATTCATATCCTCTTCATGTATCCCACTTCTACAGTTTGATTCATTGCAGAGCTGGTGCTCAAGCATACTGTCTCAAACAATCAATATCTTTCAAGAGGACATGTAAGCACCAGAAAGTCAGAATCCATGTTCCTCATAGAAAGCAAAATTATGTTGCTAATTTTTCTCAAGTCAAAGTACAAGCAATTATCCCATCTTGTATTTTGTGTTTCCGTCACACCTGTTGTGACTTTTTATGCAACAGGACAGTACTTTATCGCATAAAAACAGTTGGATGGAAACATGGCTAATGACGCCAATATGTCTCTGGACAACGTACCCAACGACAGTCACCAAAAGATCCTCTCAGAAGTCTGCTGGTCGTATCATCATGGTGGTAGCACGGAGAGAGTAACTAGACCCTTTGAAGT
Organism: Salmo salar; assembly: GCF_965601325.2. Classification (NCBI taxonomy): domain Eukaryota; kingdom Metazoa; phylum Chordata; class Actinopteri; order Salmoniformes; family Salmonidae; genus Salmo; species Salmo salar. Next base: position 83,055,355 of record NC_138295.1, read on the forward strand.
AGTGCCACCCGATCCCATTCAGTTTACCCATGTTCTGACCATGACTGTAGTACATCCCGTTCAGGTTCGATGGTCCACAGGCATCGAACCACCAACCTGAAGGCATAGAGAGAAAGGCAGAGAGAAACAAAGAAAATAGATTTTAGGCTTAATGTTACACTATCAAAGTCATAACTGTGTGACCTCCCTGTAACCTCAGATGATCTCTGGATAGCTTTGTTGCAACGCCAAGTAGTCAACACTAGAGCAGACTCCAGCACTCCTCTCTTTGGATAGCTTTGCCCCATTCTGACCTCTGACTTTTCATTACAGGTGAGAGCGGAGTATGGGGGGGGGGGGTTGGGAAATGCTGGTCTAGACATTGATAAGAGGATAAAGATGTATGTTTGTCATGTATTTTCTGATGTACATTCTGTATCTAAATCCTGATGAGATTGTAGCTTCTCATTCTTAATAGGAATTTCACTGTCATTTTGATTTATTCTGCTGGCCAGTTCCCTGGACTTCTAAACCAGCCATGGCATGTGTCCATCATTGTGTAAAATGCTAAGGGCTGCCACCTGGCTTCACCAGCTGAGATACCATTCTCTGCTTTGATGTGTCAGTAACAGTGCTGAATACATACCAACTGGCTCTGGCCTGCTCTGTAGTTCTTCTAGACCGGAGATAAAGTGGGTGAGGGTGACAGGGAGGTCAATGGGTTGAAAATGTTTTACCAAAATGACAAATGCTTCACCTGGCATAGTCTGGGTGGGTGGTTGTTGTTGTCTTATAGCTTCTACTTATCCAATCATTTCAGTTCTACAGGAGTACATACAGAGTGCATGTGTTTAGGGGTTAATGTGGACTTTAACCTCAGACATACCCCCGGTGAGCATGAGAGCACATTTGCAGATGCAGTTGTCGTTGTCCATATCCTCGGTACTGAAGTCTGCTCCGTTGATGACCAGGCTGCTCTGTCTGCCTGCCGTTCCACTGTGACTCTTCAGGAACAGCCTGACACAGTCGCCAGGGAAACACAGAGGGAAATAAAGCAGAAACACAATGCTAGTGTCCTTTAGCTGCTGCAGAATGCTTTGTTCTTGTTGTCACTGTGTGCACGCTCGAGGACAGAGATTCACCACCACGCTGTTCTTCTAATCTAAATAATATGTACCTCCCCTTGCAACCTGGTCTCAGAGCATTTCATATTATTCTGTACATAAATCCGAGACACTCCATTTAATATTATATGTTTCGTTTCATATGGTTACATGAGACAGATTGTTACTTAAGGCAAAAATGTACCTCCTCTTGTTCTCACTGTGTGAACGTTTGAGGACATAAATTCACCACCACACTGTTCTTCTAATCTACTACAAAGAATATGTACCCTTCCAAATAAGTGTCTTTGAAATTCTCGTACGCTATATTAAAACCAATCACACCTGTTGCTTTCATAAAGAAAATCCTGGTTTATGAGGACATTGTCGGTTTCCTCGTTTGTCTCAAGCCGTATGTATACTTCCTTGTGAACCCTTTGCACTCCCTCCTCCTGCATTGTTTGTCCCTATCTACTGTACTGCATGTCAAGCAGCAGCAGCTCCAACTGTGGTTTATGAGTCTGACATCTTTGAGGTCTTGCCAGAACCAGGTGATGGATAATTCACGGAAGAGAGAGGCCCTATTCTTAGTCAGTGGTCTTGTATACTATGTCTATGTTGAATACTGTGTCTATGTTGAATACTGTGTCTATGTTAGACCATCATAGATACAGTACAACAGTCACTTTGAGAGGGTTGATTAGTTCAACATATCAGCCCTCACAGCACGAAACCACATTTTCTATGATCTTAACATATTTAACAAACATTGTTCAATTAATTCATCTATTACACGAATATGAATGACACAGATCATGAAATAAATTAATACATATCACAATTGAACTTGACCTGAACACTGGTGTTCATCAATTATAATGTCTCTATTTATCTGTGGTCCTCTGTGTGGTCATATATCTGACCCATCAAAGTGTCAGGCTGATCATTAATGTGGCTTGGCTGCTATGTTGACCAGGTGTTTGGCTCCTGTACAGTGACTCTGTGTCACATTAAGTACTGTAGTTATGGAAGGCAGCCTGGCTCTCTGAAACCCAGTGTGTCTGAAGAGCTGCAAAGTTGCTTAGGAGCCATGAACAGGGCGATCATGTCTATCGACGACATCTTGCTATCAGTATTCTTATGTATTGTTGGATACTACTGCACTGTTGGAGCTAGGAACACAAGCATTTAGCTAGTATTACTGTACTGTTGGAGCTAGGAACACAAGCATTTAGCTAGGTATTACTGCACTGTTGGAGCTAGGAACACAAGCATTTAGCTAGGTATTACTGTACTGTTGGAGCTAGGAACACAAGCATTTAGCTAGGTATTACTGCACTGTTGGAGCTAGGAACACAAGCATTTAGCTAGGTATTACTGCACTGTTGGAGCTAGGAACACAAGCATTTAGCTAGGTATTACTGTACTGTTGGAGCTAGGAACACAAGCATTTAGCTAGGTATTACTGCACTGTTGGAGCTAGGAACACCAGCATTTAGCTAGGTATTACTGCACTGTTGGAGCTAGGAACACAAGCATTTAGCTAGGTATTACTGCACTGTTGGAGCTAGGAACACCAGCATTTAGCTAGGTATTACTGCACTGTTGGAGCTAGGAACACAAGCATTTAGCTAGGTATTACTGCATTGTTGGAGCTAGGAACACCAGCATTTAGCTAGGTATTACTGCACTGTTGGAGCTAGGAACACCAGCATTTAGCTAGGTATTACTGCACTGTTGGAGCTAGGAACACAAGCATTTAGCTAGGTATTACTGCACTGTTGGAGCTAGGAACACAAGCATTTAGCTAGGTATTACTGCATTGTTGGAGCTAGGAACACCAGCATTTAGCTAGGTATTACTGCACTGTTGGAGCTAGGAACACCAGCATTTAGCTAGGTATTACTGCACTGTTGGAGCTAGGAACACAAGCATTTAGCTAGGTATTACTGCACTGTTGGAGCTAGGAACACCAGCATTTAGCTAGGTATTACTGCACTGTTGGAGCTAGGAACACAAGCATTTAGCTAGGTATTACTGCATTGTTGGAGCTAGGAACACCAGCATTTAGCTAGGTATTACTGCACTGTTGGAGCTAGGAACACCAGCATTTAGCTAGGTATTACTGCACTGTTGGAGCTAGGAACACAAGCATTTAGCTAGGTATTACTGCACTGTTGGAGCTAGGAACACCAGCATTTAGCTAGGTATTACTGCACTGTTGGAGCTAGGAACACAAGCATTTAGCTAGGTATTACTGCATTGTTGGAGCTAGGAACACCAGCATTTAGCTAGGTATTACTGCACTGTTGGAGCTAGGAACACCAGCATTTAGCTAGGTATTACTGCACTGTTGGAGCTAGGAACACAAGCATTTAGCTAGGTATTACTGCACTGTTGGAGCTAGGAACACAAGCATTTAGCTAGGTATTACTGCATTGTTGGAGCTAGGAACACCAGCATTTAGCTAGGTATTACTGCACTGTTGGAGCTAGGAACACCAGCATTTAGCTAGGTATTACTGCACTGTTGGAGCTAGGAACACAAGCATTTAGCTAGGTATTACTGCACTGTTGGAGCTAGGAACACCAGCATTTAGCTAGGTATTACTGCACTGTTGGAGCTAGGAACACAAGCATTTAGCTAGGTATTACTGCATTGTTGGAGCTAGGAACACCAGCATTTAGCTAGGTATTACTGCACTGTTGGAGCTAGGAACACCAGCATTTAGCTAGGTATTACTGCACTGTTGGAGCTAGGAACACAAGCATTTAGCTAGGTATTACTGCATTGTTGGAGCTAGGAACACAAGCCTTGTGTACACAACCAGTAACATTTTATTGGATTTGAGCTGTAGGCCCATTTAATGCCACACTCCATAGAATAGCTTTCCTTTTAAAGGCTGTGATCTTCCTCTATAAGCCATGTTTAAAATAATGGTCATTATTTACATTCATTCCCAATAACGGATTACACAGTATATACTGACTGCTATGTACTGTAAATTACTTTTCAATTTCCACTGATGGACTATGTTTACTCTCCTTCTCAATACTACTCAAGAGTTACTTTAATAGCTCTTTGTACATCCTTCCATCCTTCCTTGTTTTTAACTGGTTAGTAAGAATGTGAGCCAGGTAAAAAAATAAATGGTACAAGTGTGTTCGTTTGTGTGATCACACGTCCATGTGTGGGTGAACTAAATCAGATTGAGACAAAGCTTGCTGGTTATCATTCTAGGAAATATAATAATTCCCTTTTACGATCTTACATTTTATTTAGTTAGTAATGGCATTGTGAAATGAGGCAGAGCCTCTCTTTCCCTAAGAAGCTGTGTGACAGTAGTTTGTTTTGGACCATCTCCATGACAAGTATTACAGAATGGCAATGAAATAAGAATCTAGAGACCAAAATTGATTCCATTCCAGAACTCAAAAAGATTTTCCAGTATGTTTTTGAAGAGACAATAAATGAAAAAGTAAGGGTTATGATCTACTGAACTCCTAGAAGCCTCAATAAGACAAAGAAGTCAAGCAAAGTGAAAAATGTACACATTAATTGATTACAAATCATGATCAGAGTCACCAGTGCCTCACCATCGTTACTGTGATGGAAATACAACACCAAGCACATCATTGTCAGTGATAGAACAAAGTCCAATATCTCATTCCCACTTCATTCAAATATACTGCAGGTCCTCAAGCAAGTAAAGGCAACCACAGTTGAGTAGTTGAGTGACTATTTAAGTAGGAATGTGGGCGTATTTAGTGGGGAATGTCCTATGATCCTAAAAACTGTACTGTAGGTACGATACAATGCGCTGAGATACAACAAAACTTAATTTCCTCCACTTAGGGTACATACAGATGTAGGATCTTAATTTGAGCCAGTTTGCTAGAGCAGGAAAATAATCCTGCAGCAACAGGAAATCAGAATTATGTGGATTTTAATGAATGGACATTTATGTCGGGGTTGAAACATTTTTCTTTAGGGCAAATCAAGTCTGAGTTTTCAAAGTGGAAATTACAAACTTTAGAAGCTTTTTTAAAACTCAAATACACCACAAGTTAGCATTTCCTTCTGTGCAGGAAAATTCTCAGCAACAAAAGAGTGATCAAATTAAGATCCTACATCTGTAGCTGATATCAGAACTCCGACTGTGAGACTCTTTAAGAATATGGCCCAGAACACATTGCTGGTATCCTACCTGTAATTCTGCTTCTCGCTGCTGATGTAGAAACGGTCATAGTGGGAGAAGGCCTGCTGTCCATCCCAGTCGGTCACTTCCACCCTCAGGTTGTAGGGCCTCTGACTGGTCAGCAGGAACACAAACTCATTCCCCAGCCAGTGTTCTCCAAACAGACTCCCAAAGCCCTGCAACAACACAACAGCACAGGAACACTTGTGTACGTAAGCCTTGTCTTCTGTTTCTGTAGTGTAAGGCAGCTTGATGTACAAATACACCCCTTGGACAGGACACTAGTCTGTCGCAGGGCCTTGTCCCAGCAACACATGGTGCTATAGAAAAATAATGAATGTCATATCGGGTTCTTCTACAGGGACAAGATCACAAACCCTATATGGTTCTAGGTAGAACCTTTTTACTTAAGACTGGTAGAGGGATGTTCTACTCAGTCAATATTCTCTTTTTTTAAAGGAATTCTGTTCTGTGTTTTACTCTTTTTTGACAGTGGTGAATTGAGGGACACAGACAGATGAGTAGATAAAGATATATTTATTTACCTAGGCAAGTCAGTTAAGAACAAACTCTTATTTACAATGATGGCCTAGGAGTGGGTTAACTGCCTTGTTCAGGGGCAGAATGACAGATTTTTACCTTGTCAGCTCGGGGATTTGATCCACCAACCTTTTGGTTACTGGCCCCCCGCGCTAATATATATATATAGAAAAAAGAAGAGAAAAAAAGGAGAAAAAAGTATTTGATCCCCTGCTGATTTTGTATGTTTGCCCACTGACAAAAAAAGGATCAGTCTATAATTTTAATGGTAGGTTTATTTGAACAGTGAGAGACAGAATAACAACAAAAAAATCCAGAAAAACACATGTCAAAAATTGAATAAATTGATTTGCATTTTAATGAGGGAAATAAGTATTTGAACCCCTCTCAATCAGAAAGATTTCTGGCTCCCAGGTGTCTTTTATACAGGTAATGAGCTGAGATTAGGAGCACACTCTTAAAGGGAGTGCTCCTAACTGCAGCTTGTTACCTGTAAAAAAGACACCTGTCCACAGAAGCAATCAATCAATCAGATTCCAAACTCTCCACCATGGCCAAGACCAAAGAGCTCTCCAAGGATGTCAGGGACAAGATTGTAGACCTACACAAGGCTGGAATGGGCTACAAGACCATCGCCAAGCAGCTTGGTGAGAAGGTGACAACATTTGGTGTGATTATTCGCAAATGGAAGAAACACAAAAGAACTGTCAATATCCCTCGGCCTGGGGCTCCATGCAAGATCTCACCTCGTGGAGTTGCAATGATCATGAGAACGGTGAGGAATCAGCCCAGAACTACATGGGAGGATCTTGTCAATGATCTCAAGGCAGCTGGGATCATAGTCACCAAGACAACAATTGGTAACACACTACGCCGTGAAGGACTGAAATCCTGCAGCGCCCGCAAGGTCCCCCTGCTCAAGAATACATATACAGGCCCGTCTGAAGTCTGCCAATGAACATCTGAATGACTCAGAGGACAACTGGTGAAAGTGTTGTGGTCAGATGAGACCAAAATGGAGCTCTTTGACATCAACTCAACTCGCCGTGTTTGGAGGAGGAGGAATGCTGCCTATGACCCCAAGAACACCATCTCCACCGTCAAACATGGAGGTGGAAACATTATGCTTTGGGGGTGTTTTTCTGCTAAGGGGACAGGACAACTTCACCGCATCAATGGGACGATGGACGGGGCCATGTACCGTCAAATCTTGGGTGAAAACCTCCTTCCCTCAGCCAGGGCATTGAAAATGGGTCGTGGATGGGTATTCCAGCATGACAATGACCCAAAACACACGGCCAAGGCAACGAAGGAGTGGCTCAAGAAGAAGCACATTAAGGTCCTGGAGTGGCCTAGCCAGTCTCCAGACCTTAATCCCATAGAAAATCTGTGGAGGGAGCTGAAGGTTCGAGTTGCCAAACGTCAGCCTCGAAACCTTAGTGACTTGGAGAAGATCTTCAAAGAGGAGTGGGACAAAATCCCTCCTGAGATGTGTGCAAACCTGGTGGCCAACTACAAGAAACGTCTGACCTCTGTGATTGCCAACAAGGGTTTTGCCACCAAGTACTAAGTCATGTTTTGCAGAGGGGTAAAATACTTATTTCCCTCATTAAAATGCAAATCATTTTATAACATTTTTGACATGTGTTTTTCTGGATTTTTTTGTTGTTATTCTGTCTCTCACTGTTCAAATAAACCTACTATTAAAATTATAGACTGATCATTTCTTTGTAAGTGGGTAAACGTACAAAATCAGCAGGTTATCAAATACTTCCCCCCCCCCCCACTGTATATATATATATATATTGAGCAGTATATATATATATATATACTGCTCAAAAAAATAAAGGGAACACTTAAACAACACAATGTAACTCCAAGTGTCCACTTAAGAAGCAACACTGATTGACAATAAATTTCACATGCTGTTCTGCAAGTGGAATAGACAACAGGTGGAAATTATAGGCAATAAGCAAGACACCCCCAATAAAGGAGTGGTTCTGCAGGTGGAGACCACAGACCACTTCTCAGTTCCTATGCTTCCTGGCTGATGTTTTGGTCACTTTTGAATGCTGGCGGTGCTTTCACTCTAGTGGTAGCATGAGACGGAGTCTACAACCCACACAAGTGGCTCAGGTAGTGCAGCTCATCCAGGATGGCACATCAATGCGAGCTGTGGCAAGAAGGTTTGCTGTGTCTGTCATCGTAGTGTCCAGAGCATGGAGGCGCTACCAGGAGACAGGCCAGTATATCAGGAGATGTGGAGGAGGCCGTAGGAGGGCAACAACCCAGCAGCAGGACCGCTACCTCCGCCTTTGTGCAAGGAGGAGCAGGAGAAGCACTGCCAGAGCCCTGCAAAATGACCTCCAGCAGGCCACAAATGTGCATGTGTCTGCTCAAACGGTCAGAAACAGACTCCATGAGGATGGTATGAGGGCCCGACGTCCACAGGTGGGGGTTGTGCTTACAGCCCAACACCGTGCAGGACGTTTGGCATTTGCCACAGAACACCAAGATTGGCAAATTCGCCACTGGCGCCCTGTGCTCTTCACAGATGAAAGCAGGTTCACACTGAGCACATGTGACAGACGTGACAGAGTCTGGAGACGCCGTGGAGAACGTTCTGCTGCCTGCAACATCCTCCAGCATGACCGGTTTGGCGGTGGGTCAGTCATGGTGTGGGGTGGCATTTCTTTGGGGGGCCGCACAGCCCTTCATGTGCTCGCCAGAGGTAGCCTGACTGCCATTAGGTACCGAGATGAGATCCTCAGACCCCTTGTGAGACCATATGCTGGTGCGGTTGGCCCTGGGTTCCTCCTAATGCAAGACAATGCTAGACCTCATGTGGCTGGAGTGTGTCAGCAGTTCCTGCAAGAGGAAGGCATTGATGCTATGGACTTGCCCGCCCGTTCCCCAGACCTGAATCCAATTGAGCACATCTGGGACATCATGTCTCGCTCCATCCACCAACGCCACGTTGCACCACAGACTGTCCAGGAGTTGGCGGATGCTTTAGTCCAGGTCTGGGAGGAGATCCCTCAGGAGATCATCCGCCACCTCATCAGGAGCATGCCCAGGCGTTGTAGGGAGGTCATACAGGCACGTGGAGGCCACACACACTACTGAGCCTCATTTTGACTTGTTTTAAGGACATTACATCAAAGTTGGATCAGCCTGTAGTGTGGTTTTCCACTTTAATTTTGAGTGTGACTCCAAATCCAGACCTCCATGGGTTGATAAATTGGATTTCCATTGATTATTTTTGTGTGATTTTGTTGTCAGCAAAAAAGTATTTAATAAGATTATTTCTTTCATTCAGATCTAGGATGTGTTGTTTAAGTGTTCCCTTTATTTTTTTGAGCAGTGTATATATATATATACACTGCTCAAAGAGAGAGAGAGAGAGAGAGAGAGAGAGAGAGAGAGAGAGATATGTAGATGGAGAGGTATAGAGATATATAGATATGTAGATGGAGAGGTATAGAGATATATAGATATGTAGATGGAGAGGTATAGAGATATATAGATATGTAGATGGAGAGGTATAAAGATATAGAGATATGTAGATGGAGAGGTATAGAGATATAGAGATATGTAGATGGAGAGGTATAGAGATATAGAGATATATAGAGATATATAGATATAGAGATATATAGAGATATATAGATATGTAGATGGAGAGGTATAGAGATATAGAGATATATAGAGATATGTAGATGGAGAGGTATAGAGATATAGAGATATAGAGATATGTAGATGGAGAGGTATAGAGATATAGAGATATAGAGATATGTAGATGGAGAGGTATAGAGATATAGAGATATAGAGATATGTAGATGGAGAGGTATAGAGATATAGAGATATGTAGATGGAGAGGTATAGAGATATGCAGATGGAGAGAGATAGATATATAGAGATAGATATAGCCTCCAGTATTTATGCTGCAATAGTTTGTGTCGACGGGCTAGGATCAGTCTGTTATATGTGGAGTATTTCTCCTGTCTAATCTGATGTCCTGTGTAAGAATGCTCCCTCTAACTCTTTTCCTTTCTTTTCTCTCTTCTCTCGGAGGACCTGAGCCCTAGGACCATTCCTCAGGACTACCGGGCCTGATGACTCTTTGCTGTCCCCAGTCCACCTGCTGTCCACAGTCCACCTGCTGCTGCTCCAGTTTCAACTGTTCTGCCTGCGGCTATGGAACCCTGACTTGTTCACTGGACGTGCTACCTTGTCCTGGACCTGCTGTTTTCGACTCTCTCTCTCTACCGCACCTGCTGTCTCTAACTCTGAATGATCGGCTATGAAAAGCCAACTGACATTTACTCCTGAGGTGCTGACCTGTTGCACCCTCTACAACCACTGTGATTATTATTATTTGACCCTGCTGGTCATCTATGAAGATTTGAACATCTTGGCCATGTACTGTTATAATCTCCACCCGGCACAGCCAGAAGTGGACTGGCCACCCTTCAGAGCCTGGTTCCTCTCTGGGTTTCTTCCTAGGTTCTGGCCTTTCTAGGGAGTTTTTCCTAGCCACCGTGCTTCTACATCTGCAGTGCTTGCTGTTTGGGGTTTTAGGCTGGGTTTCTGTATAGCACTTTGTCACATCGGCTGATGTAGAAAGGGCTTTATAAATACATGTGATTGATTGATAAAGAGATAGAGATTTAGATATAGACAGAGAGAGATATCGATATAGAGAGATAGGTTGGATTCTGCAGCACCAGTACTAGACCAGACCTTGGAATTAATCTTTCTTTACCAGAGACATTTTACAATATATCAACATTTGAATGGTGATCTAAGAACACCATGTTTAGACTCAACTTAAACAGTTTCCTCTCTCCTGTCATTTTCTCTCAGAAGTGTTCAATCAGAGGCCATCAGTGTCATTATGAAACACTCCCAAAAGAGGGGTCACCGAGCAAACACATACCCGTTGTATGCCAGCGTCTTTGCCAGGCTATACTCCACACTTCCTTAGCCCCTGACTGGAGGACAGTCCTCTCTCGCTCAGCCCAGAGGCCGAGGCCTTTTTAGCCACAGGGCTCTGTCAAGGCCTAATGGGGCTGGCAGTGGCAACACAGTGGATTCGTCCTAAATGGCCCATATTCATTTTAAAGTACAATACTTTTGACCAGGGCCCATAGGGCACCCTATTTCCCCACAGGTCACCCTATTTCCCCATAGGGCTCTGGTCAAAAGTAGTGCACTATATAGGGAATAGGGTGCCACTTGGGATGCACAAAGTCTGTTTTGTGCTATGTGTTTGTACTTGCTCCTTTTTCTGTTGTAGTTTGACATATACATTCATATGGTGGAATGTTGTGCAATGTAGAGATTCATATTTTCCCAAAAATCTATCAAGTTTCAATACCGGGAATAATTCCTATTTATCCCGAGAGTCCTGGGAAATACTGCAAAAATCAGAAGTGCCCTTTTAAAACCAAGATGGCCACTATGCTAGGGTTCTCCCCAAATAAGAGGGGTGCTGTGCCACCTTGTCAGCTTGGCTGCGCCACTATGGAAAGATTTCAGAGCAAATTAAATGTAAATTTAGTCATGATAGTTATTCTATCTTTGATCGCCAGCGCATTTCATCCACCTCTGGCCTGCTCGCCTCCCTACCTCTGAGGAAGCACAGTTCCCGCTCAGCCCAGTCAAAACTGTTCGCTGCTCTGGCACCCCAATGGTAGAACAAGCTCCCTCACGACGCCAGGACAGCGGAGTCAATCACCACCTTCCAGAGACACCTGAAACCCCACCTCTTCAAGGAATAACTGGGATAGGATAAAGTAATCCTTCTAACCCCCCCCCCCCCCTTAAAAGATTTAGATGCATTATTGTAAAGTGGTTGTTCCACTGGATATTATAAGGTGAATGCACCAATTTGTAAGTCGCTCTGGATAAGAGCGTCTGCTAAATGACTTAAATGTAAATGTAAATTTCAGAAGTAGCCCCACAGAGCGCACTCTGAGTATAGTGTTGTTTCTTTGTAACGGCAGTCAAACAAAAGTCAAATGACCAAAGTTGCTAAACTTGTTAGATAACCTCCTTCAACGATGACAGAATATCTCCCATATTTGGTTAAATCAAGTTGATGATTATACAGAAAGCAGGTCAGCTCATGAATAACGGGGAGAGGAAGTGGAAATAGTTGAAATATCAAGGTATCTTAACGAGGACTGTTTACACTGCTATATATTCCTCTGTTCCCCCCCATGTCTTTGTGTGGAAATGTTTTGTGTTACGTGTTTTATGTGACGCGCCAGGCTGGTTTTCCATGATCCGTGTTTATTTCACGAAGTATGTTTCTTTGGTAAACTATAGCTTTTGTGACTGTTTTCGCACTTTTGCCATTTTTGCTGGAGGTTTTGACGCAGTTGCATCCGTCTGTTGTTTGCTCCTGCCTAAATAAAGTGTGCTCCAGTTCACAACTCTCTGCTCTCCTGCACCTGACTTCGCTACCAGTATGCACACCCGTGACACACACGCTCTTTAATAGGCTGTACTGTGTGCAGTCCAGCGTGATCGGCAGTGTCAATTATGCATACGCTTTGAATTTATGGTGACTTTGTGTCAAATATGCTACACTAAAGGATTCCATGTGACAACCGGTTTGGATAATGTCCAATAAATGCTTTTGTTAATCTATTGCTGAGGGATTTCATTAGTGCAGACATTGGGGAATTTTATTGTAATTTCCCGGGTCTTGTCATGTATTTTGGGGGGTAAACGTGAAAAGTGTTCCCGGTACAGTCCCGGGATCCCGATTACCCATGTTAATCCCTGGTGCTATGTATTCACCAACATCAGAAGAACGCTGTGAGGATATCCCACCCTGTCCTCCTCACCATCTTGTACTCCTTCCACGTCCTCTGGAAGTCCATGGTTCCGTCTTTTCTCCTCTGAATGACGGACCATCCTCCCCCTGCTGCCTCCATGTTACAGTAAACCTACAGAGAGGGAGAGAGAGAGAGAGACAGAAAGACAGTGACATGAGTAGCTTACACACTACTCTCACACATGCAGTGCATATCATGACAATAAAGACTTTCCTGTAAAAGGAGTGACTCCTGTAGATGAGGCTCCCTGGTCCTTAGTTTTGTGTACCATGGTCAGGCCACAATGACGGAATGTGTCCTAAGCCCAGGGACGTAGCTCAGTGTAACCATGGACACTGACAGCAGCACAGCTGATAATGGACAGCAACACACTGTTGCCAGTCAGCCATCTGCGGCTTGGCAGGACACTACTGAGGAGGAGGACATCTGCTGTGTAGCTGTGCTGAAGAGGCCAGCCAAGAGTATTTCCAGCTCCAGCATATCACCCAGCCAGCCAGCCAGCCAATACCTGACATATTCCTGGGATATTGTTGTTGAATCTTTTGGCAAGCTGCTTTAGGGTACCGTATATTAATTGCTGCCACTTCACTTGCAAGTAAACTAAAGTAGGTTACAGTCAAAAAAAGTGCAGCCGTTTATTTTTTGTCTGTTTTCGCTGTTTCCATGCAGAGGTAAAGCCAGGCCTGCATATATCATCTAATATATGCCTCTATATTACACATTCTGCTAATAGAATTTACATCTCTTTTCCCCCTCTAATATTTATTGAAGATAATATCAAGTTTTCCGTACCTTTTTGGTCTCCTGTGTGTTGATGTGAATAGTATATACGCCACTGTTGTTGAAGCCAGCTTGAAAGATTTCAGAGCAGTCCCGATACTTTCTCTCCTCATGAGATGAATCGCTCTGCTTAAAGGCAAGGTTGCTGTTTGGGACCACTGTTTAAATAGATATTTAAATAAGAGCAAACACATTATCAGCTAGGCTCCAATTTGAATGCATCCAAAATCCTTTGTAATCAACAGCCCAGACTGGGTCAGTTCCTATTAGAACAGGTTCTTATGTAATCAACAGCCCAGACTGGGTCAGTTGCTATTAGAACAGGTTCTTATGTAATCAACAGCCCAAACTGGGTCAGTTCCTATTAGAACAGGTTCTTATGTAATCAACAGCCCAGACTGGGTTAGTTCCTATTAGAACATGTTCTTATGTAATCAACCGCCCAAACTGGGTCAGTTCCTATTAGAACAGGTTCTTATGTAATCAACCTCCCAAACTGGGCCAGTTCCTATTAGAACAGGTTCTTATGTAATCAACAGCCCAAACTGGATCAGTTCCTATTAGAATAGGTTCTTATGTTTTGGAATGCATCTTCTTATGATCTTAGAACACGTGGACATTGAAATTAAGGCCAGTCCGGACCAGGTTTCAACCTATTTTCAACGTCCATGGACGTCAGCCGGTGCTCACTGGGTTAGTCCAGCCTTCTTAGTCCAGTTATAGGCTTTATCTGTGCCCAGAGAATATCTTGTCTAAACCTGTGAACATTTGGCACAATATATCCTCCAGTACCTCTGTTGTATTTAACCGTACCTAGAGTTTTTAAATTCAACTCCTTCTTCCTGCAAATAATTACTATCTATGCTATGATATTCATACCCCAGAGTATTTTATTTATACTTTCTGTAACAGGAAACATTGGCCCCAGTATCCATCCAGTACCTCCAGACCCTCTGTCCTTAGAGCAGAGATTCAGCAGACTGTTGACGGTGTCAGTGAGCTGCTGTTGTTGGCTAAGCAGGATACTGTTGTTGCCAGTGGCCTGGTCCAGATGGGTCTGTAGCTCTGTGATCACACTGTTCTGTCTGGCTACCATCTGCTGCAGGCTGGACCTCTCCTCCTGTAAGGTGGCCAGCTCCTCATGGTGCCCAGACTCCAGCTCCTGCATCTTCTGCTCCAAGAGCCTGATCAATACAAGTGATTTGAAAATCAGTTGATCAGTCAGTCAGCCAATAAATCAAGACAGAACTGTTCATGGGAAGAAAATCATTAATGTTGATTTGACCTGTTCTTGTCGTGTAGCTTGCTGATCTCTGTAGATTGGTGGAGGAGCTGGGTCTCCAGTTTGTTGGTGGACAGAGAGTTCTCCAGAAGCTGAATCTCCAGCCTGGAGGTCTGATTCAACACCTGTCCATCAAGAAGCTGTTACTATCATTCATATTCACCCAGTCAAGTGTATAGACATCTATACTGCTCAAAAAAATAAAGGGAACACTTAAACAACACAATGTAACTCCAAGTCAATCACACTTCTGTGAAATCAAACTGTCCACTTAGGAAGCAACACCGATTGACAATAAATTTCACATGCTGTTGTGCAAATGGAATAGACAACAGGTGGAAATTATAGGCAATTAGCAAGACACCCCCAATAAAGGAGTGGTTCTGCAGGTGGGGACCACAGACCAGTTCTCAGTTCCTATGCTTCCTGGCTGATGTTTTGGTCACTTTTGAATGCTGGCAGTGCTTTCACTCTAGTGGTAGCATGAGACGGAGTCTACAACCCACACAAGTGGCTCAGGTAGTGCAGCTCATCCAGGATGGCATATCAATGCGAGCTGTGGCAAGAAGGTTTGCTGTGTCTGTCAGCGTAGTGTCCAGAGCATGGAGGCACTACCAGGAGACAGGCCAGTACATCAGGAGACCAGGAGGAGGCCGTAGGAGGGCAACAACCCAGCAGCAGGACTGCTACCTCCACCTTTGTGCAAGGAGGAGCAGGAGGGGCACTGCCAGAGCCCTGCAAAATTACCTCCAGCAGGCCACAAATGTGCATGTGTCTGCTCAAACGGTCAGAAACAGACTCCATGAGGGTGGTATGAGGGCCCGACGTCCACAGGTGGGGGTTGTGCTTACAGCCCAACACCGTGCAGGACGTTTGGCATTTGCCAGAGAACACCAAGATTGGCAAATTCGCCACTGGCGCCCTGTGCTCTTCACAGATGAAGCAGGTTCACACTGAGCACATGTGACAGATGTGACAGAGTCTGGAGATGCCGTGGAGAACGTTCTGCTGCCTGCAACATCCTCCAGCATGACCGGTTTGGCGGTGGGTCAGTCATGGTGTGGGTTGGCATTTCTTTGGGGGGCCGCACAGCCCTCCATGTGCTCGCCAGAGGTAGCCTGACTGCCATTAGGTACCGAGATGAGATCCTCAGACCCCTTGTGAGACCATATGCTGGTGCGGTTGGCCCTGGGTTCCTCCTAATGCAAGACAATGCTAGCCCTCATGTGGCTGGAGTGTGTCAGCAGTTCCTGCAAGAGGAAGGCATTGATGCTATGGACTGGCCCGCCCGTTCCCCAGACCTGAATCCAATTGAGCACATCTGGGACATCATGTCTCGCTCCATCCACCAACGCCACGTTGCACCACAGACTGTCCAGGAGTTGGCGGATGCTTTAGTCCAGGTCTGGGAGGAGATCCCTCAGGAGATCATCCACCACCTCATCAGGAGCATGCCCAGGTGTTGTAGGGAGGTCATACAGGCACGTGGAGGCCACACACACTACTGAGCCTCATTTTGACTTGTTTTAAGGACATTACATCAAAGTTGGATCAGCCTGTAGTGTGGTTTTCCACTTTAATTTTGAGTGTGACTACAAATCCAGACCTCCATGGGTTGATAAATTGGATTTCCATTGATTATTTTTGTGTGATTTTGTTGTCAGTACATTCAACTATGTAAAGAAAAAAGTATTTAATAAGATTATTTATTTCATTCAGATCTAGGAAGTGTTCCCTTTATTTTTTTGAGCAGTGTATATAGGCTAAAAGTGGCACCATGTAGTTTAATGTACTTCATAGGCCTATTCATCCAATCAAATGAGGATAATTGCTGAGTAGGCTACATGATTAAATAGTAAGTGTTACTGATATCATAACATGCACTTGAATGTTCTTTGGAGAGGGATATTTGTATATGATTCATACTGCACCTGGATCTCTACGTCTGTCAGTTTCCGTGTGTGCTGGGCAGTCTGGGTCAGGAGGTTGGTGCCTAGATCCAAGATGGCAGCTGTGTGGTTGTGGACAGCACTCTGCTGTAGCTGAGCCATCTCCACATTCAGACTGTCCTTCACATATCTCTCAATCTGACACATAAACACAGAGGTATGAAGGGATGTTTAGGGATTTACCTCTCTCGCCAGACTCAGGGTGTTCTGCACACTCACATTTAATTTCAATTTTGGTAATGTCCTAGGAACGTTCTCCAACTGGCTTAACATTGAACATGTTCTCACATAGTTCAGAGAATGTTAAGAAACAACTTCCTTCTGTGGGAATTTCAGTACTTCAGCATAACGTTTCCTACAGGTTTCCTCTTGGTTCTATTTAAAGTAATGTTCTCAAATTGTTCCAAGAACGTTAAGAAAACTTTCCATAAAAAATAAAAGAAAACTTTTGTAATGTTCAGAGAATGTTATAAAAATTTAATTTAAAAACATACATCCCGTTCTCAGAACGTTAAGAAAACATTCCATAAAATCGTTCCATTCTCAGCATCAACAAAACTCTATCCTCTGTCTTGTTAAGTGTTTGATCATAATGAGTGTTTGTTTCCTTTTAAAATGGGGTCTGTTTGAATAGACAAAATGAACAACTGTGAATGCGTAAAAAAACATGACACGCTAGCTCCATACTGGTGGCACAGTGAACTAATTCCATGGATAGACGACAGAAGATGATGCCATGTCACAATAAAAAAGAAATGTGTTGGATGATTAATGCAAACACATTTTTAGGATTAGTGTCCGATAGATGAGTTGTCTGACAACGTCATGAAAATGTGCTTTGTTATGATTCTGAACCATCAGATAGCAAGCAACAATGACAAACAATCTGCCATGTGGGCAATCGTAGGTGGCTATTTTCAGCTAGTTTTATCTTGTTCTTGAAACCATGTCGTGTTTTGACTGATTTCATGTCAATGCTTATATGGCTAAAATTCGATAGCTAGTTAACCAACAACTGTAACGATGTATTTGTGCTCATTGTGAAAATGTATTTATGTTTTCAATAAACATTTGAAGACAAAATATAGTTGACATGTTGTCAACAATCTAAGCCAACCCTGTCTGTTTTACCCCATATTTGTGCACGCATTGGTTTTGTTGCTAAACAACCAACTGGTCTATCTGTGCTTGCAGTTCAAAAAAGTAAACCCAAAATAAGCTAGTAGTGTTATTAAAAGTCTTACTGAAACATGGTGAATGTTTTAAGGAAGTTATTAAAAAAACTCAAAATAACCTATAATATCCGTTTACAGAACCTCTCTGCAACCTAAAAATAAAAGTTCCCAGAACAGAGACAAAATCTTCTGTTCTCAGAACGTTTGAAAACTTTGTTTTACCGGTCAGGAAACATATGGCTTCGTTCCCACAACCAATATGAAACCAAAAACATACGTTCCCACAACTTCCAAGAAACCAACCATAAATAACCAAATTATATCCAGGGAAGAAAAAGATTGGATATGTATTCATTCCCTTCAGCAATTTTGCATTGAAGGATTTACTGCATCGATATGGTCCTGTCTAAGGATTTCCTTGGCCCCTGGTCAGCTACTTAGGGAGGGACCTTTCAGGGTTATTGAGTTCAGTCATTTCCTTTTAGTCAACCAGGAGAGATCAGTCATGGGACTGCATCTGTATGTTTTCTGCCACAGATACATCATGTGGACAGGGCTCAGCTGCCAATGACATTATCCATCTGAAGTTCACTATCCTGATGATGATTACAATGAGGAGAGGTCTTTCCCAGCAATGTGCTTTAAAAATATATTGTTTTTTTTGTGATAGCTCAGGGTCATTCAGTGATTCATTGAAGTTTAGAGTTTTCCTGTTACTCCGGCTTTTAAGCCATGGCCTTTTCAGTTCATGTGAATCAGTTTAGCCTTGGACAGCTTTTTAAACTATGTATTTTAAAAAATGTACACTTTGGAAATTACAGTTATGTAGTCACAATGGTATATGAAATATTTACATTGCAAAGTTAGAATTTCATGTCTCACTTTATCCCTGATTTAAGGTAACAGATCACCCTAAGTATGATTTTCAACTTGAGAATGTCTACTTTGTGGCTAGATTCCCTCTGCACAGACAGAAGAAAGGCCTGGTCTCTATGACACTTAAGGGAAAGATTCCCTCTGCACAGACAGAGGAAAGGCATGGTCTCTATGACACTTACTGAAAGATTCCCTCTGCACAGAGGAAAGACCTGGTCTCTATGACACTTACTGAAAGTGCAGTGTCAGACTGTTTATCTCTGCTGCTATGTGGTCTGAGCAGCTTCCCACGAAGACAGTTGAATAGTCGGCTAATGGAATCATTCAGGAGTTAATTAATCTGTAAGATCAGAGTGCATTAAGATGCCAATGTCAATGCAGAGGAAAGGAAGAGAAGGTCTAGTGCACTGTACACATGTTGAGCAGGATAAAACGTGTCAACTGGCAGTCTCCTTATTACAATGTCCAGAGTCCTCAAATAATCACACACTACATTAGACATAAGAAACCCAGAGGAATAGTTGCAGGGCCGGATTACCACATTAGGGGCCCCGGGGCACCTACCAAATATACAATACCAGTCAAATGTTTGGACACACCTACTCATTCAAGGGTATTTCTTTATTTTTACTATTTTTTACATTGTAGAATAATAGTGAAGACATCAAAACTATGAAATAACACAAATGGAATCTTGCAGTAACCAAAAACGTGTTAAACAAATCAAAATATATTTTATATTTGAGATTCTTCAAAGTAACCACCCTTTGCCTTGATGATAGCTTTGCACTCTTGGCATTCTCAATTGGGTTGAGGTTGGGTGATTCTGGAGGCCAGGTCATCTGATGCAGCACTCCATCACTCTCCGTCTTCGTCAAATAGCCCTTACACAGCCTGGAGATGTGTTTTTGGTCATTGT